>NC_051849.1:216329238-216930399 GCF_905115235.1 Hermetia illucens
ACTGGTCATGTCAAGCATACACAGCGGTCGGTATGCAGATGGCAGCTCCGGATCTCCTTTCCCTTGCTGATCAGTTTGGGTCTTGCTACCTCTACCTCTAGTGAGAAGGAAAAATTCCCTCTTTCAAGCAAGATTGGACGCCCCGAGCAGCAAGTCTGGCCTTTGGCGGAATACCAGTTTGTAAACTTCCACTGGGGGACCATCAAGGTCTGGCCCCTTCTTGTTTTCATGGTGAGAGCTGCTTCTTCGAGTTCTCTCATTGTGGAAAAGGGGCAATCCTCAACGCTTTCCGAACTAATGGCATCAACTCGTACGGGATGTCTGGGGAATAATATCCGTACAATGCGGTCCATCTGGTCGGTACTTAGTATGCAGGACTTCCGCAGAGTCCAGATGTGAGGTCAGGAATGCTTCATTCGCGGCATTGGTACCAAAACGTTGGCGTGGATCCAATGTTCAAAACTATGAGCCCGGTTCTAGCGGCCATTTCCAGGATACGCTTCCCTCTGTAGTCTGGCTGAGGCAAGCCCCCTTCAAGTGTCCAAGCATTAAACTTTCGCTTTCATTTCAGGTTTTCAGTTGGTGGCCTACCTGACCGCATCAACGGCATGCTGCACTCCTACCGGGTCCTTTGCAAGTTGACGTATGTCTGTAGTCCAGACACCTGTAGCACTTGATGGGGATTATCCGCATTCGTATCCTGTATACTACCCATCCAATTTTGATTTTCCCGCTGTTGAGGAGTTTACTCGCATATTGTTCAGGGACTTCCACCGGAGCGAATTTTTGGGCTCGAGTATTTACAGAGGTGATACCTATTTGAGCATTGGTTACCTGTGGACATTTACGCCTTACTACATCCTGTAGCGGATTCCACTAAGGACCTTCGCAAATGTCTTACCTTCCGTCTGCTTAATGAGCAGAGCCAACCGTTTTGTAGATTTGTTGTCTTTGGACAGACGGATATCTGCGCTTACTTGTTTTGGGGCCTGGAAACTATTTGGATAGTTTGGAAGTCTCCTTCAGACGCATCTTCCCTTTTCCTCTTTTCCCCAGTTTGTTGTGCAGTGGGCTATCTGTGATCCCTTTGGCACTCAGGTGGAAGTGGGACTTTTTCCGCTTTCGAAGCGTCTTCCGCTGCTCTCCACGTTCACCTGTAAAAAGAGATGCGGTCCAGTAGCTTCTCCAGCACGTTTGACGCTTTTGCTGACATTCCTCTGGAAGAACGTTGTCGATCGCGTACGCTTTGTTTCTGCCGCGGATTTCCTGATGAGCCTTCCCTCTTCGGCTCTAGTTAGGACGGTTGACTGCACTTCCACTCGGTTTTTGTCCGAAACCACTTGCTCAGGTCTAGCGATTTTGACTAGGATTTTTTTCTGGAACACCGATATTGCAGGTTATTGGAGTAGCCGTCCCCGTACCGTCAATTGGGCCACTTGTTAGGACTTCCTCTTTATTTGGGCGTCCCATTGTAACATCAGGTAATTCAGCCTTCGCTACCTTTTTCGCTGGTCGCTGCGATGATCGACGCAACACAGTCAGCTCATTCTCCTTCTCTGGTATTTCGTCGATTTTTTTGTGTAATTAGGTTTATTCTCTATGGAAATTTCATCAGCTCAAAGTAGTCAGGAACAGGTGTATCCACGGGGACTCAGCTCTTGCCGCAGTTCCCCGAGGATTGACCTACGCTCAGCTGATCCCGGAACTCAAGGGCGGATCAGCGTTTGCTCTGGGAAACGTGAGCTACTAGCACCGGTTCAATGCACATTACCCACCCAAGGTCCCGAAGGGGCTGCCTCCTGATATACGTCACAACCGTCATCTTGGCAGAGCTAGGCTCACATCACCCCATCAACATCAACAGAGGGCTGTCGACAGCTCCGGAGACTCCCAGTGTATCCCGTGGTGTGCCGGTCATTCGCGGTTCGCTCTTCATCGAGAGGCTTTCTCAAGGTTGATACATAGGATGCAGGTATACTTCCAGCTAAACGGTCAGAACCTTTAGTCGTCCTAAGGGACGGACTGGCAAACTTTGGAATCCCCGCGATAACGAAGGACCTGTCACTATTGAAAGGTTTTGTGGTACTTTTGTTAGAGTAGCAATATCACTTTTGTAAAACTCGGCCTAATTCACATTGAAGGAACCAACTTCAGAATTAATCTCAACTTTATTCATCCATAACATCTTTAAATTTTTTAAAACTTGAAAGTAATTAAGCTGAAAATTTATTAAATTCCTATTAACGTTAGCAACTTCACCTCAACCTTCAGCAGCATTTTTCTCTCTCATTTTTCCCAGTTGTCGGCTTTTTGTGACACCTGAACTTCTCCGACTCCTAAAATTCGAAGTAGTATTGGCGGATTGGTTAGAAGATTTCTTGGATTTATTTTGACGGGATTTCCATGCTCGTAGGCTCATCCCAACAGCGTAAAACGGGGAAGAAGTATAGTCGTCCATTATCGTTTTTGAAGGGGTGAGTTTTGACAGTTTTGTTACGTTGTCAGCACCATTACCAGTTGCTTGTTTGCGAGAACATGAATTTCTTCTAACACTATTTGAGGATGACGGAGTGGGAGTCACGGTGCATCCTTTTTTTCTTGACAGATTTTTTAAATTTTGTTCTACTTTTGCGGATTTCGATTTATACAGGCGATCTACGACAGCATTTTGTTTGGACAAAGTGTCCTTTAAACGATTTCCTTGGTTTTCTTGGTTATTGTTCAGTTTCTGTGCAAACAGTTTACTTTCATCTATTGTTCCTGGATCTGAATTTCTTACTTGTAGTTTCTTAATATCACAAGGGGCTTCCTCTGGTTGGCTACAAATCACTTGTATCCGCGGTCCGCAACTGAAGTATCTTTTGCTGTAAGGATGGATTGGGGTTGGTCGAAGTTCAGTATGCCTTGATCCTTGCTTCTTCTCTAATAGATTTGCACTTACGGAGCTCAGTGAGTTTTGTGTGTAAGGTCGAGCGAGTGCAGTTACTGGCATGGCTATATCTGAGCGTATGGAGGGGGACGTAGCAGATCGTAAAAGTTTTCCATTTTGGACTAATGTCGAAATCAAAGGACTCTTATTTCCAAAAGGACGCAGATTCCCATCAGTTAGAGCTCGCTTAGCTTCAATAGGAAGTAAGTTGTCGAGAAGGTCATCTATAACTGTAGCTTTCTTTATTGGCGTTCTATCTATGTCTAATTCGAAATTAGGCCTATACGTAGGCATTGGAACCAAGTTGGGGTTCGGTTGACTTGGAGTTGCATTCCTGTAATGGCACGTAGAAATGTAAGTTGCTACTGATCCCATCAATCGTTCTTTCTTCACAGTTGAACACTTAGGAAGTATCTGCTTTCCCTTGAGGAACAGATTTAGTCCCATGTACGCGGGTACCGGTGGTAGTGATTGTCGATATATCATCTCGAAGTTACCTGTGTCGGCATTCACGTCAAGCTTTCGATCGATCATAACTGAAAATAAAGTCCTAGAAAGTGAGATGTTTTCCAATTTACCTGAATACCTTTAATCGTATCCTCCAAGCATTGGGGACACATCCTTGCAGTAACGCTTGTCGTAGCTCCTAGATCCGGGCTAGAGTTGATCTCAATCAACCACGGATAGAAATCCTCGCAAATCATAAAGTCGGCTCCGAACAATTCAAAGTTGTTGACCCTTCTATCCATATTGTCCTGTGACGCCAGCATAGCGCCAACTATTGCATGTTGCATTCCCGGATAAATGCGGTCAGCCCACATATCATATTGACCAATTTGGCGCAGGTAAGTTTGGAAGGTGTAGCAGTCCCACATGTTCTCGGTGGGAAGTCTTTCATCTCGCTTTCCGTTGCGATATTTCTTCTGCACCGCATGATTTGTAAGATGCACTGATTCGTGGTAGTTGAGGAGATTGTATTCTTGCGAACTGAAGCGGAGATAACTTTCTTTGTACATCCAAATTATCAGTGGTTGTACACTGCTCACAAGAAACCATTGGCGTATGTCGAATTTGGTGTTGTGGATAATTAGTGGTCGTTCTGTGGATGAAAGAAATTAGATAAATTGTATTCATTATTTTTAAATTACGAAGAAAATAGATAAAAGCAACGGTAGATTGTAGAGATTAGAAAGAAAGTTAAAAGGAGGAAAGTAGAGAACCATTTTTCCTAGAACTTTTTAAGGTTTTGTGTGAAGCGCAAGCGACCAAACTTGCTGATCTCTCCAAGTTCGGCCTGTATCCTTTTGATTGCAGAATTCAGCGCGCACCAGTTTGCCTCCCCGAAGGTGCTCTGAGAGCTAATGCTGATTTTAGGAAAGCGAACCAGGCTCCTCCCCTCTCAGCAAAGTGGTGGGCAATAGAACATAACATGCTCCGGGTCCCAGGTCTGCAACCATATTCAGGGTAAAAGGGCGAATCATCCAACCTGAATCAGTGCAGACATTTCCTACATCTACCATGCCCTGACAGGAATTGAGCCAGGCCATAGTTAATCTTGCCGTATCGTCCCTGAATCCACTCCTCAATACAGAGTGTGAGTCCAGCGACCCTTCTGCGAGTCAGCCCACTTCGTTAGCACTTTTGCAGCAATCCCTACCTTCCTACCTACAAACAGCATGCCTTACTTGCCAGAATGGCCATCGGTACCATTCCCGAAATAACACAGCCTGCCTCGCCTCAGATTGTCAAGAAGGCGCTGCACACCCTTGGCGCCACTAAATGGAAAGTTATGTTTACCCTCCTCCGATTGTTCTCATACCGTACTATTTCCTCCTACATCGGTGCTGCATATAACAGGGTAGAGTGAACCATTCCGGCCACAAGTAATCTGCGCCTATATTTTGGACCTCCAATGTCAGGCATCATCCGTGCCAAAGGTACGCTGGTATTCGTCGTCTTCTCACAGGCATAGTCCAGGTGTCCTTTGAAATTGATCTTCGGTCAACCATCACCCCCATATATTTGGTAACCGGCTTTGAAGTAATGATGTAACCGCCAACACGAACACTGATCGTATTCCTTTTCCTACGGTTGGTAGTCAAGACCGCCTCCGTCTTTTGTTCCGCAAGGTCAGGATGAACCATCTCCAACCACGCTTTAATGGGGCTAACACTTCAACATCTTTCGGATTGCTTCGCGATGACGGCTGCGGTTAGATGATCTGCAAAACGGATTATCATAGCCTCCTTTGGCACGGGAAAGCCAAGGACCACACGGTTATTCATGTTCCAACACTGAGCTCTGTGCTACTCCAGCTGTGACGGTACTCTTTAGGTTCCAGATCCGTATTGTACCAAAGTGTTCTTTCGGAGAAGTACCTTTCGGGGAGCCCAGTCAAATAACCAGGGTCACCGATTCTAGCCAGTGAGCTTTTTATCTACGCCCAGCTGGTTGAATTGAACGCATTTTTGACGTCTACTATTTTCACAGCGCAACATTTATTAGTGGCCATCGCGCCTCGAGCCAGTTTAAAAACCACGCCTACAGTATCGATCGTTGAATGTGTTTGGGACGAAAACCAAACTGTCGCTCCGATAGACCATCCCTATATTCTATGAGTGAGGGAAGTCTTTTGTACAGGGTGGTCGAAAAGTCTTTTCACACTTACTTCGAGAAACAGACTAGAAATATCTGGTGTCCGTACGTACGTAAAATGCTTTACACACGTCGAACGCATTTTCATTATCAACACGTAGGAGGAGTCTAGGCAGTTCTGAGTCCGCCTACGCGGCCATTATGTGCGTAAAAAAATTGAAAGGACTAGGAATATAGAGGATGTGTCACGCTCCGGATGGCCGTCGAATGCGCTCACGGAATAAAATTTACAACGTGTAGCCGAACTTATGGTAAGTCTCCTGAAATATCTTCGCATAAAGCCTGTCTGCACACGGACATGTCGAGATCCTTATTCATACGAGCTAGACGCAAATGTTATCGGCGGTTGATACACGCCCTACGTATTGCCAGTTCATGAAGAATCAGTTGAGAGTCGATCGTAGATTCTTTTCGAGTATCCTGTGGTCCGACGAGGCTCGGTTTAAGTTATCGGGACAGGAGAATCGTCTTCAAAAAATCCGCATCACACATTAGAAGAGCAGCTAAACCTGCCAGGATTCACTGTGTGGGGTGGAGTTTCGGAAGAAGATGTTTACGGCCGTTGTTTTTTTACTGCAATGTCGTCGCTCATAACTACCTAAAGAAGCTACAAAATTACTTCCTCACAGGTACTTCCAGCAACACAGTGCAGCACCGTAATATGCAGTCGTGGTCTGTGGCTACCTAGATGATGTATTCCAGGGCCATGTTATCGGTGGGCGAGGGGCCATTGAATGGCCTTTCCGTTCCTCCAAACCGATCCCCATGGATTTTTACTTCTGGAGTGTCGTGAAGGAAAAGGTAACCGCTCGTAGACCACGTAATCAGCAAGAGTTGGAGGCGTACATTTATGACGCTTTTCAAGACATCGAAAATGATAGAACTGTGCGAAGACGCGTTCTGGAAGAGTGCATTCTGCGCCTCGCCGACTGCATTCGCTGCAACGGTGCGCAATTCGAACACTTACGATAGAACCTAGGCAACATTTTGTACCCACTTTTCTTCAATATATCGGCCTTTCAGTTGTACTCCGTGTTTTATTTTGGTGTGACGGGACTTTTGGGGGGTCGTGTGAGACTTTTGGACCATCCTGTAGATAATCCTTTCGAGCATATTTCCTGTCATGTCTAGATGTTACGGCAGTACGATCATGGACGTCCTGATTGCAGCTTCGATTCGCTTCTCATAGATGGTTTGCTTAAGTAGGTTTTCCGCTCTCTCGCAATGGTTGAGGTTGATTTGTATCAACCTCTTTTCTTCACTACATCAAAGGCTCTCCTAAGCAGAGAGTATCTGCTGCTACCTCCTCTTACGAAACTTACATTCAGGGTCAGCCTTGCACTCCCTGAATATACGACCTTCTCCAGCGCTTGAAGGACACCTGTTCTATGAGTCGGGAAACAATCCAACCTGGTTTTACTTTACCAGGCGCCAACAGTTTTAATGCTGCATCAGCGGCAACCTTATAGTGGCCGTTTACGTGCCTCCATATTGGTCCAAGCTGCTTTCATGCCTCACTGACGTTCTCCTTTGTGGTGGCTTCATTAATGTCTTTTCATTGTATCACAAACTCCTGCTTTCTGGCCGTACGTATGCCTCTGTAAAGACTTCTCCTCCTCCTGGCTCCTCCTCTTCTTCACATTATATCTCATTTTTATGACTATTTGATCCAACTGACGCTTTCTCCAGGGTCCATCAATTCCGAATCGGATTTGACCTTCCTGAGAATATCGGCGTAGTCATATCTCCTTTCTTAGAAATAATGGCAAATTCGGGCCAAAATCTTTTTTTGCTTGTCACGTTCTTCTTTCCTCAAACCTTTTCCCATGCTTGCCCGGTTTCTTTTTGGGGCTTTACCTCCGTTAGGGATATTAAAGCCGGCGCCGCTGTTTCCACGATTTTGGTTACTTTTTTGGCGTTTTCGGTGACCTTTCGACATTCTGCGATGATCCAAATTAATCGTTCGTTCCCTCTCTACTCCTCTTTTCAATTTTACTGTCTTTTGGGTTTTGAGGTAGCATTACTTGTGTTGCATGAGTGTTCCTTGATTTCTTCGAGGCATTTTTATCGTCCTTGGTACAATCGTGCTTAACATGGATGTCTCCGACTATGTTTTTTGCTGGCCTGGTGGTCATTGTGTTTGTCCTTGACGAGTTCGGGCAACTCTATTATTTTCCTTGCCCCTCCTCACCTGGGCAAGTAATCCACCACTGAAGCACTGCAGTCGAGAGACATCGATGGCCGGGAGCCTGCCTGCCCGCTCCTCAAAAGCCGTCGGTACTAGGGTTCTAAGCCCCAGCACCGTCACTTTTTTCTCCTTTCTTCCTCCATATTGGTTTCTTCTTTTTTTTCTTCAAACCCATTATGAGACGTTCCGGTTATTTCTTCGAACGGGTATCGTCCTTTCGTTCAAATTGTCGGCGACTTTTGTCGGCGGTATGGTTGGCTAACAATCGACACGTTCACGTCGAGCCCTTGGACTGACTGGCTCAAAAGATCGTGGGCGACCTCACAATGGTTGAAATTTATCTCAAAATAAATTTACTCTTTGCTTTTGGCTCCCTTCTAGAAAATGGGTATTTTTTGCTTCCTGTGGCGTGGCCTATATCATCAAAACCTGCGTCTTTACACATAGCAGGAAATATTTTTTTCCACAGACAACCCATCCCCTCTTGATTTTGCCAGCTTCCAGCAACTTGGTTGCTGCCACCGTATGCTTTCCGCAAATTTTTCCTCACCCAAGGATATACCAACCAATTTCTGATAGTTGACCGTCCTTTCGTCCTGCCTCTTCCGAAGCTTCAGGAGTGGTTCTCCCTTCTGCGCTCTTCTGATCCGTGTGACATTGTCTCCCAGACCGCTATGCGTGGGATATCCTTTGAATTTCCGCAGAATTTCAGCGTAAGAGAGGTCATCTCCGCATTCGATAAAGACTGCATCCGGACGGGGCTTCCTTCGTTTTACCTGCCTCCTTGATTTCACAGTTGTCTAAACATTTGCTCCCACTTTCTGACGTTTGCACTCCCTCCGTTGCTGATTCTTTGGACCTTCGACTATTCCTGGGCTTAGAAGCTTTACACCAGTATCCTCCATTCTTTCGCTACTCTTCTTTACACCCTCTACAACTTACCACTTTGGACTTGTTTGAGTGGCTCGCTCCATCCCTTTGGTGAAAATAGGTGCCTGCCCCAATGGGATCACCGTAGGAATTTGTAATTGTCCTGTATTCGTCGCGCATTGGTTCGTCGAACCTAACTCGGGTGTCCTTAAGATTTCGAACAGTCACCTTAATATAGCGTTGGACATAATGCTTCGGCCCGACGAATTCATAGAACGTGTTCAGGGTATTACCCATCTCCTCCTGGCAATTTTCCACCCTGAGTTCTCTTACTACCACTGCATCAATTGTCTCGTCGTTGGCATGCACCGCTTCTTCCTTGCTGGGCCTGGTATAGCCTTTGTCACTATCAATACCTGGTCGTCCATCCATAGCGGGACTAACTCAGGTGTTTCCCCTAGTTTCGGGAGTGCTACCTCCACTAAACCGCGGTTTACCCGTCTTGATCTTGTGACAAAGTGGCGTGTTGAATTCTGAAACCCGCAGGAGACGTTCACATCAACTGAGCAGTCACAACCCTACACGGGTCGCCGTATCGTCCATGCGAGGAGGAACATGGGCGTCCCACTGACACGTGCGGGTGGAAGGCTTATACAAGGCGACACAGATGGTTACTGTACCAGCTTGCGTCGGTAACTGGTGCGTGGGTATGTGCCTGGGACGCAATTACTGCCAATCAATTTACACGTAGCAACAACTTTTGGTTTTCCGTTCTGGGTATCCTTCCCATAGCCGTTTTTGTCACACCTATCAGACCTCCAAATGTGTACACGAAAGTCCTGGGGGTTTAACGTGAGTACCTGCCGTGAAGGCTTAATCCCACGGTCCTCTTCGGACACGGATTGATTTTGGGACTACAATCAGAGCCCCGCCATGCAAGCACAGCTGTCCTGGTTTATACTGGGTGCAGGCTCAGCATTCATGCCAGTGGATGCGAGGCCTATCTAACACCTCTGCCGCAACTAAGGGGTACGGCACCCGAGTTGTACAGCGCAACTCCACGCTTGAACTCCGAGGAGCTCTGCCCGCGATGTAGGCATAACCACAACCACCATGAAACTCCCACTAGGGGGCCAACCGCAAATAACCGGCCCGAGAGCACATCCTCCAGGATTTCTCCTGGAGCATATGCTCTCATGGTACCAGACAACTCGGGTCTGATCGCCCTCCTCGAGTACGTTGGGACGAAACTCCCCAACGGGTTAACTGGAATCAGCCCGAGGCGGAGAACCGCAACGGAACCTTTAACCAGCTAACTACCGCTCTGCGTACAATACAAAACAAAGGACATCACAAGATAACACTAACACCAAACACACAAAACTGGTGGCTAACCACCACGGCCACTAGGCCATTCGCCCATCAACTGCAAGCGAAGCAGCGTCGAGGAGCTCCCTCCTTCGTCGGAAGGCAGCACTTGCGAATGCATTAGCGCGTTTAAGCGTCCCACTGCTAGCAAGGCACTGGCTAACATCGTAGATACCGTTCAATACGTGAACGCCCGCGTCATCTAAATTGCGGATGTCAGTGTACGCTGGACAGACACAGAGAACATGTAACCAGTCCTCCGAGTCAGCCCCACACAAAACACAGCCCTGACTGGAGGCAAGGTTGCGCTTGAAGAGGAACTCATTCAAGCTACCATACCCCGTCAGGAGGAAGCCCATCTCAAGCCCGAAGTCCACAACGGAACTTCCTCTGGCAGACACATTCCTAACGTACTTATACGTGACCCGACCTTTCCCACATTCGTTCCATCTAAGCTGCCACTTAGATGTTACACTCTCGTCTAACAACTTCTTGACCGCAAGTCCTAACCCATCCACCTGATCACCAGCTACTAAATCTGTTTGCAGCAAAGGTAAGCCCCTCCTGATCTTGTAGGCCGGGGCATGCCGGACCACCTCCAGATCAAGAGGAGGAACACCCAACAAGACCTGCATGGCGTCGGTCGAGACCGTACGACATACAGGAAGACATGCTGACAAAGTCACTCGCTGACAAGCGCAGAGTAGCTGCCTGCCCTTCACCGTCAGTGCCAAGTCATACAACATAGGGGACCCATACGTAGAACACGCAAGGAAGAGCCCCACATAAATGGATCTAGCAGCTCTCCTGCTGAGACCCCACTCACACCTCATCACTCGTCTCATCATACACACCAATTTAGACAAGCGCAGCCTGAGCTCGCGCAGGTGCGCGATCAAAGACATGCGTTCCGCGATCGTGACTTCCAAGTAGGTCACTTTCTGCCGGATCTTTAAAGACCCTCCGACCAACTTCACACAAGGCGGACGACGTAAGATGCCTTTAAGCATCATCCCGACGGTCTTCTCCGTTGAGATCGCGGCACCGATTTTACTGGACCACGCGTTAACGATGCGCATGTATTCGGCAGCCTACTGCTGGAGCTCACGACGAGTGCTCCCCTCAACAAGAATGAGGAGATCATCCGCGTAGGCAACACATTCAGCCACGGAAGAAAGCTCACCCAACAGTTCGTCCATCATCAGATTCCATATAAATGGACCTGCGATAGATCCCTGCGGGCAGCCGCGCTCAACATTCACCAACACACGCTCATTGACACCTTGGACGAATGCCTTTCTATCGTGGAAGTAGCTCTTCCACAGAGCCAATTCCCGGCAGTCACACTCACGAATTTTGGACAAAACAGAGGACCAACTTAGGTAGTCAAATGCGCCTTTGAAATCAACAAATATTCCAAAGACGTATTTGCGAGGACAACGGACAACAAAATTCCTAACACGCATCAAGGCGTCGTCGGTGGACCTCCCAGTGCGGAATCCATACTGCCTGTCAGACGTCAGATGGGATGATTTCACCCCCAGTCGCTGGACCATAATCCTCTCCAGGACCTTGCCAAGGGCCGGGAGAAGAGATATCGCCCTGTACGACCGAGAACTACTCTTATCCTTCTCTGGCGACTTTAGGAGCACAACCACCCTGGCAGTCTTCCAGAATGCAGAATGCCCTCCCGAAAACAACACTCAAACAAACACTGGACATGAGATGGGATGGCCTGCCATATGGCTTTGCACATCTCGCCTGTCATCCCATCCCAGCCAGGTGACTTCCGAGACCTGAGCCTCGCCATACTCTCCCCGATCTCACAACTCGCCAGGGGAGGAATTTCTTCCCCTCCCTGAGCGTGACTGTCTGGAGACACCGAAGGCTCGGATCTCGGAAAAAGTTCACCTAGCAGAGCACAAACACTGTCACGCCAAGTCAGCATCGGTTCTCCGTTCACCATGATGCCAGCTACGTCGTGACTACGCTTCCCTCTGCAAATCCGGTAGACCCTACCCCAAGGGTCATCAGAGTGCTCACCGACGAATCGTCTCCAGTCGTCTTCTTTCGACTCTCTTAACATCAACTTATAAGACGAGACACCTCGCCTATAGGCGAGCCTAAGCTGGTCAACATCAACAACAGAAACATCACTTAGAAAACGCGCCCTTTGAAATCTCCTCCTCAGGCGACGGACCTCCCTCCGTTTATTACAAAGAGCATTCGCCCACCACGTGACCTGCTTCCCTCCGTTCGGACTTCGTCAGCATGTCATCATTCACACTACACATCCATTCATTCAACAACATAACCTTCTCATCCACAGACAATAGGACAAACTCAGAGAGGGGTGAGCGGCCGGCTAACTCCTCCATCCGAGCGATATACTCACCCCAGTTACACCCACGCGTATTCCAACGCGCCGGCATAAGGGGGGGAGCAATACTCACGTTTGCATCCCTATTGACCAGCACGACCTCAATAGGAATGTGATCACTAACATTGCATCCATCCAACAATCTCCAAGACTGGACAAACGCCTTTGCTGCTCCAAATGCGTACAAGTGTATTCGTACACCATCGGGAATTGCCTTATCCGCAAGAAGGGACGCGTCTGATGGGAGATCTGGCAACCCCTCACAGGCATTGCCCTGTACTGTCTACCTGTCTGTCTGTCCGTTTATCGCACGGGATTTGCTCCCAAAGCGGATGGAGCTATCGTTATTATATTTGATGAGAAAACGTGGTCCGTGAATCGCTACATAGGCAACGAGTTGCATCATTTCGTGTTGGGTTTAAGGGTGGGGGATGGGCTCCCCAAATATGCGAAAAGGGAGAGCAACACTTTTTTTAAAGGATATAGTCATGTGGGGTATCAAATGAAAGGGATTAATTAGTACTTCTCGAAAATTTGATGTTGGGTCAAAAACGGTGGAGTGGGGATCCAAAATGTATGCCTGAAAAACGAAAGGGGTCTCCTTTCCAGAACCTATTCGAAAGTGCAAAATTTGGTCCCAGTATAAGCGATAGTATTAGATATAATTCTGAAGTTTGAAGGCAATCTAACTATGACGAACAAGGTTATAGAGTTTCGCATACAAGATGAACACAAAGCCTTTATACTCGAAGCGTCTATCTTCCGGTATTTCGACTTTTTTGAGTAGTTATTATAGACGGGGGCTCAATCTCAATAGAAATGGATATATCAATATTTACTACTCATCACTTCTGAGTCGGTATGCGTCCCAGATGCCATTTACCTCACGTGAGTTGAGAAGTATCGTAAGAGCGGTTCCAACACAAAAGGCTATAAATCACCCATCCATAGGTGGAATACCAGTTTCAATTCAATCTTCATAACTTACGAAAATTTATGAATGTGTGGAAAGCACGTTTCACGCTCTAAATTATAATAGGATTCGACATGGCACACAAAATTGCTCCGAACGAAAGTGAAATGTTAATCTAAATTAGAATGTGTTGGCAAGATACATTCACTGGAATACCACCCGTAAATTCACGAGCATTCAGGCTTCGTTTCAAAACATAATTTGTTCGAATAGAATGTAAATCAATGAATCGGTGAATGAATAAAAGAGAATTCGTGCGATTATTGGCCTTAAAAAGCAGACAAGCAGGTGATCCGAGGCAATATGGGGGTTCGCCACGCTATCGAAATATCTTGGAGACTCCTAATCAATGGAGTCGATGAATGAATGAAAATTAGGTTAAGCTATCATAATTGCAAATCTTTATGGGCAACATTTTGGTAAGTTCTACCGGAAATGGAAACTTGCTTGGGAAATTAGGTGTGAAATGTGCTCCACTTTATTGGAGCCAATTGAAGAAACTTTGAAAGTGATATTAATCACTCCTCTCCTCGTTAATGAACACTTTTGGGAACATGTCGATAGTGGCCCAGAACAAAAGCGACAAATATGCTTCTGGAGAAAGTGAATATTTGATGGAGAAAGTAGTGTAGAGCCTGGGAAGCATGACTCCCATATGCAAATCTAATTGAAGACTTTATAAATTTCGCTTCTACTGAAAACAACACACATAAATCACCAATCAAAACAAGATTTAAGATTTCTAATGTCTTCATTTATAATTTCCAGATTAGTATTCTACGAGCCATTCGAGACGACATCGGTATTTCTCTACGAATTTACGATGTTTTCTAGATTTGGCATGTTTGTTTTACGGTTCATTTTTGGAAGCAAAACAGTTCGAATATCTATATTTTTACATAATCAATCAGAATGGAATAATATTAGCGATTCTTATCACTGACCCCACAGATTTTTGTCCTAAATTTTTAAACCATTTTCCTGGGTTTAAAACCGTGCTCTAATTTACCAAATCTGCAACTGGGTTGCTGTCAAACTTTTACTTTGACCTCATACAGAATTCAACAATTTAATCGCTAGGTTGATAATAATTGACTTAATATCCCCATAAGCTTTTCTTTTGGAACCACAGAATATAACTTTCCCTAGATTCTCTGGTCCTGCAACCATGACAATTTGGCGAATCATCGATGCAGCGATGCAGTTAATACCAGTAGGATCCACTGAGTCCTTTGAGAAACTAGGTAATGTGACAGTTGATCTTCCTATGGTTCCATTCCAGTTATACGCTAATGTTAAGGATGATCCTATGCGATAGGATATTACCCTGGAAGCGATGGAAATGTACGAGCCGTCACAGTCCGCTACCATGAATCACTGGAGAAGCATATTGGCATCGTGAATCTATGCCCGCTACAGCTCGGTCTAACCCAAGCGAGGTAGAGAATCCTGCCCATCCATGTAAAAGTAATGACAGGACCTCAACTGCAAAGCAAGTACTACTAAAAGAGGTTACCCATTGCCGCCGCCGACCCCGAATTCCGTGAGGTCTAAAAACTGCGACAACGATTTAGGTCCCGAAGTGGCAAAGCGTGCCAAGAAACAATGGGTTCCACCATGTACTTGGACACGGTCATTACTTAATATAACGATATTATTCCTATTATTCGGGACGCTGTTCACAAAAAACATTTCGAGGGAAGAATATGAGATATGAAAGCTGGACGCTCAGTAGCACCTTGAGAAATTAGGAGGATCTCGACTCATTCGAGGATAGTTACGAATCGAGGTGAAATTTCCGATTCAAAGAGAAGAGATAAGGATCTACAGGATATGAATGACCTCCTGAGCTAGACGAACGCAATGTGAAGGAAGGCCACGGAAGTAGAAACCACGACCCATTGTGACGTACTGTTGAAACCCACAAGATCAACGAGTTACTCGAGCTCCCAGCACTCAAAAGGAGAAGTAGAGATCTACTAGGCAAGGTACTAGCCGCAGTTTTTGGAGTCAACGAGAAGGTTTACAATATCATCGAGGACCTCCACCGAGGACAACTTACCATGTTGCAGCCGATGACCCAGCAGAACGTTCTGATAAATACGCGGGCAGGAGCTTACAACACTGCAATCTCTCATTGATTGAGAGAGTTCACCCATAAATTGAGCATGGTTATAAAATCAGTAAACAAAATGAACAACCGGTTTACCAAAACGGAAGCGGGCAATCTGAATGGGCAGATTGTATCTATGTACTTGACAGCCGTCGACTACTTCGACGAATTAGACACAAAATGTAATCGCATGGTTTCTGGATTTTACGGTCACAGTGATTCATTGAGTCTCGTAGACAAAGAAACCCTGACAATCAAGGATGTCTTGACCAAGATTGGCCCGAAAATTTTTACAAAATCGGCAAACACGAATACAATCTGCTACATGTAACAGCCATCCCTCCGGTCGCAGGAGGGGGCGAGTATCTGGTGCCTCAATTCAATGCCAGCATACTCGCAGTCCACTTCAATCAAGGAAACTACTTTGCACTTGACTTGAACTCGCTGGCATCATGTTTTAGGCAGGACAAAATCTTCTTATGCGCCAAAAGTAACAAAGAATATAGACGACATGCCGAACTGTGCGCTGGATGCGATCTATGAATGCCCGAATAAGCCAAATTGTTACTTGAAAGAGGCCATGAACAACGGCACAATCTGGAAGGAATTAATGACGGCGAACAGCTGGTTGTGTCACCAGCAGGACTAGTATATGTTCCATAAGTTGCAATGGGTAGAGGCACGAGGTGGCTTTGAAGGACGTGAGGATAGGGCATACTAATGACGGCTGTACTATCCAAGTGACCGGTATGTTCCTCCGATCAACAGGGTCGGAAACAAGGAGGGTAGTGGAAGCTTTCACCAGAATAATCCACGATGAGTTAGACTAATGCTACCTGGCCACGTTCTGCTCTGATTTCAGAGACAGGCGGCCAGGTATTTAATCAACTACGTTTCAGGCTAGATCATCGCTACCTCCAGCGGAACATCATCACCATTGTGCATGTGTCCAGCATGAACGCAAACTTGGCTCTCAATACAATGTTCATTCTGCTGGGCCTACTGGCAATTACTTGTCGAAAACGTAAGCTCGTCTGCTGTCGAATCCGTTCAGGTCAACCGTCAAGGTCGTTGCCAGAGAATTCAAATCAATGAGCCGGAGAAATGCCATTATATCATCAGCTCATCATCAGCAAATCTAACCAGGATTTCAAACGAATGTACAAGAACAAACGCTTCCCCCGCAGCCTGTTAAGATTTATCCTAGCAACAATCTTCAATCTAAGATAGCAAATAGAATTACTTTATTTTAATTAGAATATGCAAATATGCAAAGCCATCAGCCGGTAAAGCAAATTCACCTGCTCTTTAGAAAGGACCATATTTCCAACGACTTCAACCTTGATAGTGCCATTTTTAGCCAGGACTTCGCCGCTCCCAGTCTCTCCGTCGGTAGAACTCTACATCTTCTGACAACTTTGCTGTAACAACTACAGCGAGATCATCGGAAATGCCGACGTCAGTAGCTTCTTCTGGGACAAAAAGAACATTGTACATAATATTCCACAGTAGCGAGATGCTAGCCAGATTGGTGTCGGACGCTAGAAACCACAAATATAAAATTATTGCCGGCGATTTGGACGCGTCGGCCTTGGACTGAGAAAACCGAATGACGAACGTAAGGAGCCAAATCCTGCTTCACATCTTCGCGGAACTGGACATTATATTAGCCAACTTTAGATACGTGTCCACCTTCCGAAGCTGAGGTTTAGGCCGGATGGTCGATCTGACTTACCTCAGTACCTCGAGGGTGAAACGGATGGTCTGGCAGGAGAGTGAACACTACACCCACAATCAACCCCAGGACATCTCTTTCGATGTTTGAAATCGAGGGGGCGACAGTTGAATGTGCAACAGAATTGGGAAAACTCAGATATCTGGCCGGTCCGTTGGAGCTTTCAAGAAGGATGCATTCCTGGCAGCTTTAGAAGAAGGTCACGACAGGAAAGGAAAGGTGCTGGAAAAAGTAAATCAGTTTTATCAGCGGGTAATTGAGGTACGCGACTCTACAATGCTGCGATGGTGTTGCCACCACACTAAAGTCTCGTTATTGACTTCTTTTAACAAAATCGTAATTCTTTTACCGGAATAAAAAGAAAGTGGTCCTCAACCAACGGTTCAGCAGGACGTTTTCACGATCCTTGAAGTAACTAGTGACGAACTACAAGAGTCCATGGCTGATTTGGGGATAACAAAATCAAAAGTTTGCAACGGAATTCGAGAAAAACCTTGAAATTGGCTGCTATAAAATTAGGTACGCGTGGCTAATGAGCACATTTGAATCGTGCATGGTGAAAAGGTGGTCAATGGGTAGTATAGGTCCCGGGGCGAAACGTGGATTGGTACCCACGATGGAGCATAAAACCTGGGAAATGCCTGCTGAATCAACACAAACAGCTCTACTATCAAACCCTATCTCCACCTCCACGTGGTGACCGCTGGGAGCTCTTTCTTTACGAAAAGCTGCAGACGGAGAAGGATGAAGGCGAGTCTCCCGCGCCTAAAAACGGGACAAATTGTACCAACTGTTCCTCCAGGTTGGGGGTAGGGTAGGGCTGACAACCCTACACGGAAAACAACTCGTTACGAAGCCACAACAGGAGCCTCGGACAGGAAGGATTTTAAAACGACGGTCCCGGCAACGACAAAGGAACAACGATTTGCGTATTTTCTCATGGAACGTGCGCTCCCTGTACAGAGATGAAGCTGATGAGCAGCTAGCCGATACCCTGTCCCAATATAGGGCTAATATAACAGCGTTGCAAGAGATGCGATGGACAGGGACCGGTTTCCTGGAGAAGAGCCACTACACCATATATTATAGCGGTCATCCAGTAAACCATGTGCTCGGAGTAGGTTTCTTAGTCAGTAAAAAAATGAAACCTGCTGTTATCGGCTTTGAAAACATAAGCGAACGGCTATGCACTCTGCGTTTGCGAGGCAAGTTTATAAATATAAGCCTCATAAACGTTCACGCCCCTACAGAGGAAACTGCAGAGTCGGAGAAGGATACCTTCTACGAGGCAGTAGAACGAACCCTCGAAGCCTGTCCCAGATATGATATCAAAATCAAGTGGGGAAGGAGCCCGTATTCAGGCGATACGTTGGCTCCCATAGCTTACACGAAAACACAAATGATAACGGACTGCGGACTATTCAATTAGCAGGGTCACACGAAATGGTTGTTGGAAGTACCTGGTTTGCGCGGAAAGCGGTCCACAAACATACGTGGGCCTCTCCAGACGGGACCACTTTCAACCAAATTGACCACGTGTTGATCGAATGCCGCCACCTCTCAGCCTTGATGAATGTCAGAACATATAGGGGGGCCAATATAGACTCGGACCACTTTCTCGTTGGCATGGTGCTCCGAGCCCGAATAACAATACCACCTATTATAGAATCCCCTCTGACAATCAGGTGAGAGTGAACACTGAAGCCATCCACAACACAACCCTCCGCGACACCTATAAGAGGGAAATGGATGCCGCAATAACCGCAGTCAACAGAGGACCTGGAGATGAAGCATCAACAAATGATCTTCACAACCACCTGAAGAACGTTATCATGGATACGGCCACAAATATACTTGGCCCCAGCCGCAACAGGAGTCGGAACGGCTGGTTTGACGATGAATGTAAGCTAGCAACGGAACGGAAGAATGCCGCATACCGAGTAATGTTGCATTCTCAAAGAACGCGGGCACGCGCAGAGACTTATCAGGAACTCCGACGAGCGGAGAAGCGACTTCACAGACGGAAAAAGGAAGCCTGGGAGAACCAACAAGTCTGTGAACTAGAAAAGTACAGGGAGCAACCGCACCAGGCGCGGAAGTTTTACCAACAAGTCAGCAGGATGAAGCCTTATACACCTCGATGCTCATCCTGGCAAGACAAAGAGGGAAATCTGATTTCCGACAGAATGGGCATATTGGAGCGATGGGTCGAGTACTTTGATGAGCTACTGATCAACCAGAACATCGGCGAGTTGGTGGTCCCGCCAACTGAAGACGGCGGACAAATACTGTCACCACCAAGTTTAGGAGAAACAGTCCGTGCAATTCATCGGCTAAAAAATCATAAGTCGCCAGGAGTCGATGGAATTACAGCCGCATTGGTTAAATATGGAGGCGACCAGTTACACCAAGTGGTTCATCAACTTGTGCTCAAGGTATGGGACAGCGAATCAATGCCTGACGATTGGCAACGACGCATTATCTGTCTCATACATAAAAAGGGAGATATTACACAATGCAGCAATTATAAAGGTATCACGTTGCTGAGTACCATCTATAAGATATTCTCCACTATCTTGCTAGGCGGATAGCCTCATACGCCCAGAACATCATTGGCCCATACCAAAGAGGCTTCACTCCAGGCAAATCAGCGACAGATCAGATTTTCTCTCTGCGGCAGGCGATGGAAAAACTGTTGGAATATGGACAACAGTTGCACCATCTGTTCATCGACTTTAAAGCCGCCTATGATAGCATAGCCAGGGTAAAACTGTACACGGCCATGGAAGAATTCGATATCCCGACGAAATTAATAAGACTGACTAGGCTGACCCTGACCAATGTGCGAGGCCAGATAAAAGCAGCAGGATCACTCTCAAGACCATTCCACATCAACAACGGTCTACGACAAGGGGATGCGCTATCATGCGTCCTCTTTAACCTGGCCCTCGAGAAAGTGATCCGTGATGCTGAGGTAAATGCAAGAGGTACGATCCTCTTCAAGTCCACCCAACTACTGGCCTATGCTGACGATATCGACATCATGGGAAGAACCACCCGAGACGTACAAACTGCCTTCATCTAGATCGAGCAGGCGGCACGAGATCTTGGGCTGCACATCAATGAAGGCAAGACGAAATATATGGTGGCAACGTCAGCACCGAAGACGAATCAACCAACAACATCAAACCGCACTGGTCAAACCCAAACACGAAGAAGAATAAGGATAGGAGAATACAACTTTGAGACCGTTGACAATTTCTCCTATCTAGGGTCGAAAATCACAACCGATAACAGCTACGATGATGAAATCCGCGCACGGCTGTTGTCAGCCAACAGAGCCTATTTCAGCTTACAAAGACTGTTCCGCTCGGAACATCTCACCATAGGGTCAAACCTCTTACTGTACAAGACAATGATCTTGCCAGTCCTCATGTATTCCTCGGAAACTTGGGTTCTTAGCAGGAAAAGTTGCGAACTCTTGGCCGCGTTCGAGAGAAGAATTCTCCGAAGAATTTTTGGCCCTCTACATGAGGATGGACGATTCCGTAGCCTACATAAGGACGAAATCTATGAGCGATGCCATGACAACCGTCCGGTTGTGGATAAAATCCGGCTCAATAGGTTACGGTGGGCGGGTCACTTAATCCGTATGGATGAGGATGATCCCTCCCGGAAAGTCTACAAGGGCAATATCTATGGTAGAAAAAGAAGACGAGGCAGACCCTGCCTAAGATGGAGCGATGGTGTAGGCCAGGACGCCAGACAGCTTTTGGGGATATCGAATTGGTGGACCCCGGCGCAAAACCGGGATGTCTGGAGTTCCTAATTAAGGCAGGCCTAGACCGGATACCGGTTGTTGCGCCGTTGATGATGATGAAGTAAATTTATTGTACCATAAGACGTGTATGACGTCATCATAATATAAAGTGAACTTATATGAACCTGATTAACAGCGAAAGATGCGTTAGATCAATTTATGTTTATTTATTAAGGATGCACACACAAAACATTATTTGCAAATGGAAGTTGTACGAGTAACATATCATCAAGCGCTATTATATAGTCTAGTTCAAAAAAAATTTTTGGAGGTGTTGGAGGAGCAACGGGTGACTCCCTCTGTAACCCCCTTGCACCTCGTGACGATGATAACTTTACCGACAAGCCTATTTATGATACGAAAATTTCGGGGCGCGGTAAATATTTAGCAAGTAATTATCGCTATCGGTTTTCAGATGCAGTAGAAAGGCGGGACTTTTTTCCCTCTTAGATATCCTCTTTACCCTCTCCTGTCATTTGCGCTGCCATAACTTTTTAAAGGGGGAGTGGCGCCACGATTTTTCAATGAGGTTTGAGTAATCCTCTCCTTTCCTTTACCACTGCTAACATTTTGACGTGAATATAGCTCTACTTTCAAAGCCATGGGGTTTAAGGGGCTAGTGACCCTGGCAATCTTCCCCTCATCCTGTTTCTCCCTCAGGATAGGCTTGGAAATTCAAACTTGGTAGCTTTTTAAAGAGGGGAGTCCTGAAAGTTTCCTCTCCGGGGATAGGGTTAAAAACTCAACTTTATACCCGCAGCGCCCTGCTTCCGGTATTTCGATTTGCTTCATATTTGATCGATTCCTTCTAATGATCGCGGTTCAATGGTATGGTCATGTAATTCGCGGTAACGAAAATTCACTTGCCAACATTGGTCTGAACATCGAAGTCCATGGTAAGCAATCAAAGGGCGGGTCGAAACAACGGTGGTTTGACACGCTGGATCGTGATTTGAAGGCCTTCTGACTACATCCAGATCAGGCGCAACTGGTCATGACGAGGCGATCTTGCTTGTGAATAGAGCAAAGCCTATAGAAAAAGAAGAAGACCTAGGGAAAGTTGTGGGGATTTTTTATCAAGCAATCTATTGTGGCACAGGAAATTGGCGCATGAAATAGGAATGCTGATGTCTGCAATAACGAAGCGCCAAGAAAATACTCGTCGAAGTCCTAGACTCATGTCTATCTGCGTGTAGCCATACGTGCGGATCGAGGAGGTTTTTCCCTGCCGCGAGTTTCGACAATTGCGGAGATAAATTATGATTCCGGTATTCGAGCAGAGACTTCAGTGTCTGTATCAGTACATTTTGTAGCCATTTCGGCGAAGCCACAGGGGTACCAGCACTGACTGCCTCTGCCAACTTAGAAACGGTGGCTGCCACCGTCTACTGTCTGACCCGGCTCAACGTGTCACGAAACACCTCACACGTGGACCTCATAGATCTGTCCTGGTGGTGGTGGCCAAGGTGTCCAAAGACCCCGATTCCGCACATGCGAGGATGGCCTGTGTGCTCTGTAGCCACAAAGGCTATGGCAGCTTAGTACAAACTTTGTCGCTACCTATCTGGTTCATTTCTAGTACCAGTTGACTTGGCGCACGGTCACCTAGTGTTGGCCTACTCAGTTCTCGTGATTACCGAGGACAGAGTAGTCAACGTTCACTCGCTTTGGAGACACCCTGGTGGGGCTGGTGAAAAAGTTGTACCATTGCGGCAGTAAACCCTTTTGATTTTCTGGCAAATGAGACGAAAGCTACTAGGAAGAAACTGTACAGGAGATAACAGAACTGGTGGGATAATTATGAAAACATCGCTGGACCTAAACACTGATCGCGTGTGTTGAGAGGTGGGTCGAGTTGAAACAACGAAAACTGAATGACTTTCTGATGCAGTTTCTCACGGGATACTGGGATTATATTAAAGAAGGAAGACTCACATACTGGTCGAACAGAAGTCTGGGTGTCTTATTGGCTGCCCGCATGGACGGGTTCTTTCTCCTCTGTTATGACTTCTTGTAATTGACACTTTGCTATGGCTCCTGGGGGGTACATATAATCTACAGCTGGCACCTTCACAGTGAACTACGGTAACTGGTAGGAAGACTGGGCTAGTTATATTAGCAAAAAACGTTAGGTGATGCAGTTACACGCTTCCCACCTTATAAGAGGCGGCAGCCTAGCTGGTACAAACAGTCAAGTATCTGGAATAACTTCTGGGGCATTCATCAGAACGGGTTCATTGGATGTATGCATGCATAATAAAACCCTGTATCGTCTGGGCATAGAGACTGAACTTCTAAAACCAGGAAGCCGCTGGCGCAGATTCAAAGGCTCCGGTGGCTAGGTATTACTGCAGAAATAATACTACACCGACCATAGCTTTCGAAGCTATCCTAAATCAGCCCTCCATTTTTATAAAGGAGGGAAATAGAAAGCAGTTAATGATACATATAGGTTCGATACCATTGGCGCGTGAAGAGGTATCCAATCATATGCTCCTCCGTCTGTCTGGAAATTTCTTGGTGGCTCTGATGCCTATCGACCATTCATCTTTCAGCTGGCGTGGAATTGCCACCGGTTGCTACTGAAACTTGGCCGACTGAACAAAATAATCTTAATGTGGGTACCAGGGCACTAAAACATCGCTGATAATGTGAGAGCTGGCTGACTGGCTTTCCAAGGGTGTGGATCCATAATGCTGAGACCAGACCCAGTTTTGGCATCCGGCCATTTATTATTAGGCCTACCTTAAAGGGTGAAATTGCATGGCGAAGTTTGAACTTTTGTCAACAGGCAAAAATCTTTGTAAAAAAACCTGGGGCCGCTAGAGTGGCATTTTGTTGTCCCTTAAGTAGTGGGAGATGCAAATTCTAGTAGGGGTTTTAACGCCATATGGTTAATGTTTGAGAGATGGGGAGACAGCCCAGCCTGTCTTCATGGCCTTCTCGCATCTCAAACGAAGATACCTCAGTTTTTTCAATGAAGAATCTAGGCACTCTCTGCCCTTGGAAAATGTTCTGAAATTCGTTCTGCGAACATCGTCTAACAAAAGGCCAAAATGCTTGGAGCTATGCTTCTCCTACTAAACTACGATAAAACCAATTTTCCATGATTATCGAGCAAATATTCGGTTCTATTTCGCCAATTGAACCTTGAATGTTGTCATGAAGCTCGCCAAGTGTTGCTGGTTTGTCTGAGTAGTCCATGGGTTCAACATGTCTCCAAAGGAAGAAATCTAGTTGTCTTTAATCGGGCGAACGTGGCGGCCAGTGAAGCCCATGGTGTTTTACGTAGGCACCTGTCGTGAGACTTAATCCTATGGTCCTCTTCAGACACGGATTGATTTTGTGACCACAATCAGAGCCCCGCTGAGACAAGCAATAACGGTACCAGTCTATACCAAGTGCATGGCTTACCTAAATCTCTGCCGAACTATGGAGTACGGCACCTGTTTTGATACGCAACACCACGTCGAGGCCTGAAGGTCTCTTCTCGCTTGAGCATAACCACAACCACCATGAAACTCCCCCCTAGGGGGGCCAACTGCAAATAACCGAGCTGTCCTCACATGCAACAGGAGTTCACCCGAAGTATGTGAGTCCAGGGGCTTTCTCGGTTCCCATGGCAGTATACCCCTGGTAAGGTTTCGTGACCAATTTGCCACTTCAGATGAGTCCCCGTGCAGACTCGGCTCTGATCGCCCTAATTAGGCCTTTGGAGCATTCGCCTACTGAATCACGGCCGGCAAACCAAAGTGATTACAGCGTCTCCCGGTGCCACCACTATGTAGGTTCTCCTCGGCCACTCGGTTTTGGTTTGGCCGATAGGGTTGCCGTCCCATCTTCCTCGCCACCACCTCTGAGCACCACGTGGTGGCCAATTGACAGTCAATACCGTAACGATCGCCGTTGATGGGATAAGTGTTCCCAGCATCGTCATAAAAGAAATAGGGTCCAACCACTCCGCCAGCATGAATGCCGCTCCAAACAGTCAGTTTTTTATGAAACGGCTTTTCAAATATTTTATGAGGATTTGACTCACACCAAAAACGACAATTTTGTTTATTGTCGAATCCATTCAGCCAAAGGTGGGTTTCGTCTGTAAGGAGGATTTTCTTGTGAAATTCCGCATCCGGGGCCAGCGGATTCAGAGCCCAATTTGCGAACTCATAGCATTTTTGCGGATCAAACGGCAACAGTTCTTCAGAGAGGAGGATCTTGAAGGGATGTGGGCCAAGATCCTTGCGTAAAATATGCCCCCATGTCATTTATGAGAGCCCAAACTCTTGAGATCAACGTGGAATAGATTTATTCTCATTCTCGGTGACACTACCTTGAACACCGCGGTATTTTCTTCGGATCGCTTCTTTCGCATTCTGTTTGGAGGCTTCATACCCAAAAGAGTATCATCATCATCAACGGCGCAACAACCGGTATCCGGTCTAGGACTGCCTTAATAAGGAACTCCAGGCATCCCGGTTTTACGCCGAGGTCCACCAATTCGATATCCCTAAAAGCTGTCTGGCGTCCTGGCCTACGCCATCGCTCCATCTTAGGCAGAGTCTGCCTCGTCTTCTTTTTCTACCATAGATATTGCCCTTATAGACTTTTCGGGTGGTGTATGGCAACCGTAAATTCGGCACAATTCGGGTAAACAATTCGTAACCGACTCGTTATTTTTATAATAAATTTTGATAATTGGAGACGTTCTTTGGCGTGCACTTCGGGATTGTTAAATGGCAGACCTTAACTGTCAAAATGCGCTTTGACACTTGAGAATAACTTTATGCGTTTGTTAATGATGACGTTTCAATAAAAGGGGCGTCCCTGTTGGTAAGCCCGATATATACCTAATTTCTGGCCAAGAAATCCAAAAGAATATTCGACGGTCTAGTTAGATGAGGTCATATTTTTAAAAGTGGTTTTTCATGAACAACCACGAGGAGTATATTTTCCCAGTAGGATCCTAGTTCTAAGCAGGCTGGAAGGAGTACCTTGGTTGAATGGTCAGGAATGTCAGGACTACATTAAAATGATCAGCTTTAGAGGTGGAATTTATAAATGTTAGTAGTTGCGTTATGGAAATAGTACTTACCAAGGTATTTCTGCACAACGTATCTGGACTTTGTAGCTATCGGCGGATTCACCATATTCAAAATCTTTTTGATGTTATTCATTAAAATTATTCCTCTTCCCCGACACTTATTTGCTGGCTTGACTATCCAAATGTTCAAGCAACCATCCAAATTGTACTGAGGCCAGAATGCCTTGATTTCCAGCAAAAGTTTCTCCGCACTCTTGATCAAACCATCACAGGACTTTCGCGGATCTACTTGTATCCGACCCTGTTCATGAGTCAACAAAAAGTGATTAGTCAAAAAGGCATCCCAGTCATGCTCCCAAATACGGATTTGATCCTCCGTATCAATGTCAGTATGATTGCATGCATCCAGGAACTCGTTGCAGCGTTTGAATGCAAAGTCAATGGCGGAAAAAGGAATCTTTGCCGTTTGAGCAAATACCGCGTCCCAATTTGAAGTTCGATATTTTTCAACGATGTATTTGAGGAAACCTATACAGGCGGTCATACGGAAGTTTTCTATGAACTCAGTAAGTTCCTCTGGACTCCAGACATTGTAGCAGCGAGGAAAAAACATCTCTGAAACACCATCCTCAAAGAACCAGTGAAAATCACGTAGCTGAGTACATAGACCTTCCTTGGATGTAAACGGGGCTCTGTGAAATCTGTTGATTATCATGGAAGGATTCTTCGCTTGATCGATCCAATCACATTTCTCCCTTCGTGCCGTCCATAGAAAATCAATGGGAACATGCTCCAGAAACCTTGACATTATGTTGCGTTCACATTTTATTAGATACTGACGACGCGATTCGCCCGGTCGTCTTTTAGGGAGGTTTTGAGCCAGGTCCTCGTAAGTAACTTGAGACATTCCCATGATTCCGTATTTTCGATGTACATCCAATTTTTCCACCCATCCTCTTGCGGCTAGGGCGTTTCGTACTGAAAAGAAGCATCCTCGAATGGTGAAAATCCTGTGATTTTTAATTCCTTCATGGGCTTTTTTTCGGAGCTCATTTAGTCGGTCAACGGAAATCCAGTTTCGTCGATCCGAGTAGGATATTTGTTTTGAGACCTGTTCAACAGCTTCCAGGGTGTTGCATGGACAGTCGTTATCAGCACTGTTGGAACAATTCGTGCTTGTCCCTTGCTTGCGAAGGACCTCCGGAATGTCAGGACGATTTGACAGATCGGACTGTTCAGGTTCTGGGTCCGAGGGAGGGTCATTAGTTTTGCTTACTAGATTTTTCAGCTTCTCCTTCACATCGTTTGATCTACGAGTGGTTGAGCAACTTCTAGAGAATTTTTCCTCGACTTTATGGACTTCGGAGAGCTTCGACGTAGATTTAGATTTAGACTGAGTTCTCTTAGATAGCATTTTATATTTTTCACATATTTAAACGGCGGAAGATAGATACAAATGTTCTTCAGCATTGGTTGTTTGAGGTATCCGAATTTGTGGTTTCCCTACAGATAATGTGGGGTTGAACCCCATGCCTTTTTCACAAACATTTTTCAGGACACATTTCAGGGAAGACAGAAATTAACTTATATCTGAATTGCACCTAACGATTTAAGATTAGATACACTACATAGAAACAATGAACACTTTATTAATCACATATTGGCTAGTGCTCCGAACATTTCCACCAACCGTTTTCAGAGCAACCAGTTACGAGTGTCTCATTTAACAGACCAAGGAAGACTACTTTAAATCTACGTGAGTTCATAAAATGCCTGGTTTCATAACCTACTTACTATTTCTAGGAGTAACGTGAAGCCTAAAAATATATCTATTATCTGATAGTACTATAGTCGCGTTTCGATTGTTGAACGTTACTGAGCCTCCCCAATGTAATTGACCTTTTCGCGGTACCTTCCTGCTCCTGCCACGAATTAATCGATGATATAGTTACTGTCTGATAGTGCGAAGAATTATCGAGTTCAGGAAGTACATTGTAATCCAAAATGATGGCGTTGAGAAAAAATAAGATACTCTAATAATACTCCTGTGTAGGCCTGGAACTTAAGGATGATGTCTGGGACATTTTTGCGGTGATAGGAAGAGTCAATGCACACTGACAGTTCCCGTTCCTGTTTGCCAGTAAAGACAGCCCCTGAAAAACTAAATGGAACTTCTTAAGGACAACATTTACACACATAGTGTACATTTATGAAGCTACCACCCTGTCTATTCAAGGAATTAACCCGGTAGATAAAAGTGAAGAATGCATACACTGTTAACATTTGACAAATTGTGGCCTAGTTTTTCGAGGCTAGAATGCCGGAGTTCATTCATTCAGCTGTCGTGCGTTCAATTTATGGTAGCACTTTTAAATAGTTTGAAGCAGGTAACGGAAGGATACGTATTTCTGTATATACATGTATCTCACTGACATGTGGTTTGCCAAACTTTCACTGGAATGAACTGTTGCATGCTGATAAATAGTCTGCGAACAAGGAAAACTTTATGAACTTAATGCATTGCAGCTAATTGAAATTGTAGGAATGTGGGGGCTAACAAGGAGCTAATAATTCAACTAAATGAACTTTAAATTTTAGGTAGTTACTCTGCAGGCACCGGGAGCATAAGAAACGAGAAGTTTTTGATGGGTAGATAGGTAGGTATCAGTGGCCGCTCCGAGGAGCACAATTAGCACTATTGGTGCGCCGTTTTGATGCCACAAACTCCTAAGACCGTGACTGTTGTTATAGGAACAGGGAAGCAGAGTCCAGCTGGCTCGGATCTTCAGAACCAGCCCGTAGCATTCACGAAGGAAAGCAGCTCTCCGACCCTGCAGCTAGAAATCTCTCTGAGGTACCCAAAGAATGGTTTACCCAGTGTCCGCAGCCTGACTCGAGCCAGAGCTGGGCAATCGCAGAGAAAGTGCATGAGGGTTTCCCTTCCTTCTCCACAGCTTCGGCAATGCGAGTTGTAGGGTAAGCCAAGCCTAGCGGCGTGGTCCCCTATGGGCCAGTGCCCCGTGCAGACCGCCGTAATCTTGAATGCATTTGCACGCGTCTGGCACAGGAGCTCTCGTGATCGGGCTATGTTATAAGCGGGCAAATTCTCCTTGATTTGGCACAGCCATCGCCATCTCAGGCCCGCGGCTGCTAGGTAGTGTGAGTAGACTCGGACCCCGACAGCCGCCAGCGGAACACCGACTGTATTCCCCGAGGGACTGCCGAGAGCAGAGGCTTGCCTGGCCAATCCGTCAGCCCGCTCATTTCCCTCTATGTTCCTATGCCCGGGAACCCAGAGGAGAGTGATCTTGAGCGTGCCGCCCAGATGGTTGAGCGTGTCTCTGCACTGCCCCACCAACCGGAAAGATGTCGTCGTTGAGTACAAGGCCTTGATGGCCGCTTGGCTGTCTGTCAGAATGGCTATGTTACGCTAAGGGCTCGAATCACACTCCAGCCATCGACAGACTTCCAATATCGCCAGTACTTCCGCCTGGAATACACAGGCGAAACCTGGGAGACCATACGACTTGGATACACCGTGTGTATTCGAGAAAACCCCGCGCCGACTCCATAGACCATCTTTGATCCGTCCGTAAAGAATACTGTGTCATAGTCTTGCAACACGCCGCCTGTCTTCCACTTTGCCCTGGTTGGAAGGTCCACAGCAAAGTTTCTCGTAAAGTTGCGTGTGACATAGTCCGTGGGGGATGCCCAGATTTCTCATCTAGGATGTTGCTGTGGCCGTAGGACTTCGCTGCCCAGCATCCGGACTCACGTAGTCTGACGGCACTGCACGCTGCAACATATTTGATGTGGAGGTCTAAGGGGAGGAGATGTAGGAGTACATTGAGAGCATCTGCCGGGACTGCAGAGCCTCCGTAGCACCTGCACATGCAGTTCTTTGAATCCTATTAAGCATCGTTCTATTGTATTTCTTCTTGAAAGCCTGCCACCATACAATAGAGCCGTACGTCAGGATCGGACGCACTACAGCGGTGTACATCCAGAGAACCATCCTCGGCTGGAGACCCCATTTCTTTCCAAAGGTTTTCTTACAGGCATAGAAAGCTAGACAGGCTTTCTTAACCCTCAGTTCTATGTTCAACCTCCAATTTAGCTTAGGATCCAGGATTACACCCAGATACTTTACATTAGAGGGAAGAACCAATCTTTGTTCTTTCAGCCGTGGTAGATGGAATTCAGGTATCCTTGTCTTGGTGGTGAATAGCATCAGTTGCGTTTTGGTTGGGTTTATGCTGAGTCCGCATCTTGCGGCCCACAGGCACACCTTTCGCAACGCTCCTTCCATGACGTCGCTCATAATGGACAGAAACATCCCCGATACTAATATCACCAAGTCGTCGGGATACGCCACCACCTTCACCTCGCTGCTGTCCAATATACGTAAAATTTTGTCCATTACTATTAACCAGAGCACCGGTGAGATAGCACCACCCTGGGGCGTGCCTCTGGTCAAGTGGTAGCCTCCCAGATCGGATTATCCTGGTACTCAGCATGGATATAATCCAATGCGTGAGATACTCCTCCAATCCAATACCGGTCAAGGCTTCCTTGATGGCGTTGGTACTGACGTTGTTGAAAGCTCCCTCTATATCCAAGAAGGCAGCGAGGGTATACTGCTTGTACTGCAGCGACCCCTCAACCATGCCAATTACCTCGTGGAGGGCGGTTTCTGTGGATATTCCTTTGAGGTAGGCATGTTGGGACTTAGAAAAAAGCGTTCTCTCCATAATCGTCCTTAAATGAATGTCCAGGACGCGTTCTAGGGTCTTCAGCACGAAAGAGGTCAGGCTGATTGGTCGAAAGTCCTTCGCGGACTCATGACCGCGCCTGCCCGCTTTCGGTATGAAAACCACCCGTGCGCGCCTCCAAGACTGCGGTACGTATCCTAAAGTGATGCAGCTCCGGTAAATCTCAACAAGCCACGGCACAACCCTTTCCTGCTGCTTCTGTAGCATGACTGGCATTATGACATCTGGACCTAGAGATTAGTATGCGGAGAAGCTGTTTATAGCCCAGCCGATCCTATCCCCGGTAATTACCGATTTGATAGTCTCGCATAGCTGGGGTTGCCGCAAACCCTTCAAGCGAGGTTCTGACTCACAGTCCTCCTCGCTGGAGGGAAAGTGCGTTTGCACCAATAGCTCCAAGGTTTCGTTAGAAGATTCCGTCCAGGAAACTTCCGACTTTTTAAGGAAGGATGGACTCTTATGTTCCTTGGACAGAATCTTGTTGAGCCTCGCGGATTCACTAGTGCTTTCAATGTTCTGATAATAGCCTAGCCAAGACCGCTCTTGGCGGTCCTGATGGCCGACTTGTACTTCTTTAGGCAGTCCTTGTATGGTTGCCAGTATTTTTGCCTGTGGCAGATGTTGAAGATTTCTCTGGTCAGCTTCCTGAGACTGGAGAGATCTTCGTTCCACCACTTATATATATTTGTTTTACTTTTTTTATATATTTGTTTTACTTTCCAGAGCTCAGATGCGATGTCGTCAGATCATGTTGCTTTCCCCGATTTCTTTCATTTTATTGCTTGCTCGATTTCAGTTGCGCTGACATGAAGGTCCTGGGGGTTTAACGTGAGTACCCGCCATGTAGACATAATCCCACGTTCCTTTTTGGATACTGATTGATTTGGAGACCACAATCAGAGCCCCGCCATGACTAGCACAGCGGTACTGGTTCGTACTGAGTGTAGGCTCAGCGTTCATACAAATGGATGCAACGCTTATCTAACACCTTTTCAGCAACTAAGGGGTACGGCACCCAACTTGTACAGCGCAACTCCACGCTTGAGCCCCAAGGAGCTCTGCCCGCGATGTAGACATAACCACAAGGAAGCCAACCGCAAATAACCTGGCCGAGTACACATCTTTCAGGAATTCTCCTGGAACATTTGCTCTCATAGGGCGATCCCGGTACCCATCGCACCAGATAGCCTCCGGTGAGGCTTCGTGGCAAAAACTATTTCAGATGCAGACTCGGGGCTGATCGCCCTCCTCGAGTACGTGGGGACGAGAATCCCCAACGGGTTGGCTGGAATTAGCTCAAACCTTTCCACCAATCAACTAACGCTCTGCGTACAATACAATACTAAAGACGTCACAAGACAACACTAACACAAAACACGTATACCGCAGGCGAAGCAGCGTCAAGGAGCTCCACCCTACATCAGAAGGCAGCACGCGCGAATTCATTAGCGCATTGAAGTGCATCACTGCCAGCAAGGCACTGTTAAAATCAAAAATATCGTTCACCACGTGAACTCTCATGTCATCCAGATTACGGATGTCACAGTACGCTGGACATACACAGAGAACCTGGTACCAGTCCTCTGAGTCTGCCCCACAGAGAACACAATCCTGATTGGAGGCAAGGTTCCGTGAAAAGAGAAACACTTTCAAGCTATCATGTCCCGTCAAGAGAAAGTCCATCTCAAGCCCGAAGTTCACGACGAAACTTCTTCTGGCAGACAAATATCTGATGTACTCATACGTGACCCGAACTTTCCCGCATTCGTCCCTTCTAAACTGCCACTTAGATGTTATACTCTCATCTAATACCCTTTTGACCGTAAGCGATCTGAGATCTTCTGCCTGATCCACACTTACTAAGTTTGTTTGCAGCAAAGGTACGCTCATCTTGATCCTGTGGGCCGTGCCATGCCGAACTACCTCCAGATCAAGAGAAGAAGCACCCAACGAGAGCTGAATGGCGTCGGTCGAGACTGTACAACATCCAGGAAGACACGCTAATAACGTCACTCGCTGACAAGGGTAGAATTGTTTCCTGCCTTGTGCCGTCATCTCAAAATCATATAACAATGGGGCTCCGTCGTAGAACATGCAAGGAAGAGTCCCACATATATGGATCTAGCAGCTCTCTTGCTTAGACCCCGCTCACACCACATCACACGCCTCAGCATACAGACCGATTTAATTAACCGTGGCTGTTCCGCGATCGTGACTCCCAAGTATGTCACTTTCTGCCGGTATTTCAAGGAAACTCCATTCAATTTAACCAAGGGCGGATGACGTGGGCAGCCTATCAGTATCATCGCGACGGTTTTATCCATTGAGACCACGACGCCGACTTTAAGAGACCACGCGTTAACGATGCCTCAGTACCTTACTGCTCGAGCTGAACTCGACTTTTCCCCTCAACAAAAATGAGCAACGGTAGAAAGCTCACCCAACAGTTCGTCCATCTTCAGGTTCCATATAAATGGACCTGCGATAGATCCCTGTATGCAGCCGTGCTTCACGTTCACCCACACAAGCCCGTTAACACCTTTTACGAATGTTTCCCTACCATAGAAGTTGCTCTTCCACAGAGCTGGTTCCTGGCGGTCACACTCATAAAGTTTCGACAACACGAAAGACCAGCTAAGGTAATCAAATGCGCTTTTGAAATCTACAAAGATTCCAAGGACATACTTGCTATGACAAAGGACAACAAAGTTCTTCACATACATCAAGGCATCGTCGGTGGTCCTGCCAGTACGGAAATCATACTGTCTGTCAGACACCAGATGGAATGTTTTCACCCCCCGTCGCTGGACCATAATCCTTTCAGGGACCTTACCAAGGGCCAGAAGAAGAGATATGGTAGCATGCAAACAGACAATGGACATGAGAAGGGATGGCCTGGCAGATGGTTTTGCACATCTCGCTAGTTACCCCATCCCAGCCATGCCCTCCTCGATCTTACAACACCTCAGAGGAGGAATTTCCTCCCCTCCTTCAGTGGGACTTTCAAGAGACACCGAAATTGCCCTGATCGGCGGAACTGCTCCAAATTTCGGCAATAATTGTGGAAGTGGAGGATGAGCAAATTCTTCAGTTGAAATCTGTCGAAATATTCTCGCCATCTATCTGTCGCGGTCGACGGACGGTAAGCAAAGTACCCTTTTTGTCATTAAGGAAACAAAAGTGTTCGATATCCTGTGTACGTTCGTTTCGGCTTTTGGCAAATCGATACAGATCTTTCTCGCCATCTCGAGTGTCCAGTTTATCGTAAAGTTCTATGTAAGGGGACGCTCGGGTGACAGCGATCGCTTTTTTTGCTTCCCGGTTGGCATTCTTACAAATTTGCCACTTGGCGAGCGTTTTATCGTGGAGAAACTTATTATAGAGGCAATTCTCTTCACGGGCCTTCATTTCAACATCATTAATCCAAATCCAAGTATCTCGGTTGATGTACCGCTTACCAGGGTTGGTGAGGGTTGCAGAGAGTTGCAGAGGCCGCTTTGTGATCGTGTTTTCCATTTGGTTCCACGATCCTTCCGCATTCGTAATGGTTGGTAACCGCGTAAGTGAGATCATTTCTTCTTTCTTCTCACGAAATCACCACCATTTAATGCACGGCGGGCCAGTGCATTCCTCACGATGTTTTATCGATACCTGGAACCGTTTGTCACTTTACTTCGGACTAGTCCCCGAATTCTCCCGCCTTGCGGAGCCATTAAATCAGGAAATTCCTTTCACCAACTGAAGGGGCGAGGAGGAAGGGAACTGGCAGTTAATGGAACCCCCTGCCATCCGGCTCCTCCATCAGTTGAGCTCTATCTTCTTACCAACCCGAACACCTGTCAGCACTCCTCAGCATCTCCTCGATAATGTTGCCTGGAGAGAGATCCCCTTTGTTTAAATAAAGCTGGTAACGAATCCTATCCCACCTTCCACAGGAAAAAAAATGTGATGGGCATCGTCCACAACTCCATTACAATCCACACAATCCAGAGATCGTGCCTTTCCAACCTAGTGCAGGTAAGACTGAAAACCTCCATGCCCACTTAAGAACTTACATACATAGTGTGGGGTATGAAGACCGCAACTCAGTTGCTGTGAACGCAAGCGTCGGTACCTTCCAGCGAAAATGGGGGAACCTGTGACACTCCTTCCGGAGCTCTGCAATTTCCACCGTCCACCAATACATATAAGCTTTGCCACGTCCCGATACCTTCCTAGGCATGGATCCTCCGCAGGCCGTCGCTATCAGGTTCATAACTGTATTTACGACTGTGTCGGCTGTAGTGCCACCGCCCCCAGCAGTACCCTCCAGCGCGGCCCCACCTCTTCCAAGAGTTTCGGCAAAACTCCAGGTGTTCACTTTCGCAACGTTCCATGCACAGAAAGAGTGCCAGGTGGCGCACACCGAGAGTTTGTGTCAACCACTTCGAAGGTAACGCACTGATGGTCGCTTGCCGAGAAGTCTTCGAGAACTCGCCACCCGTCCACCAGCGACACCAGTGATTCCGACGCGAAGATTTCGTCTGGAATGCTCCTCTCGCAGCCTGGGCGCCGGAACGCTAGGGTGTTCGGTGTTTGGAACTACCAGTCCTGTTCTCGCCGCCATTTTTAGAATTCGTTTCTCTCTGAAGTTTATGTGAGGCACGCACCATTCAAGTGGCCTAGCATTGAAGTAACCCCCGACCAGGATCCGCCCATTTGTGCCTAAGATAGCGTCCTCCAGCGCATCAAGCCTGCGTCGAAAGCTCTCGCGTATTGCTCGGCCATTTCCACCACAGCCTGTTTTTCGCCTCGGGAGTTCGCAGAGGTGATACCAACCCGGACATTGGTTACCTCCGGATATTCGCATTTGATGGCCTCTGCTTCACATAACGTAACTTTATTTGTTGTCCTCGGGCCAAGTTCCACTAGGAATTCATCACTTCTGTTCCGCTATCTTTAGGTTTGATATTGAAACGAATTTCCTTCGTCTCCCCAGCTTTCCTTGGTGCTTCGTCCTTCATGTCCGCCTTAATTTTAGACAGAAGTTTTCGGATAACGCAGCGTGTGGTTGTCTCTTGTCCCTCTTCGCCTTCTTCTTTTGAGCCCTGGAAAGTACCTGAGTGAAGTCTCCTTCAGATGTCCCTTCCTCCTTTCGTTTTTTCACCAGTTCGCTTTGCAATGGGCTGTCTATGATCCGTTTGGTATTCGTAGTGTTCTCATCAAGAGGCGCGGTTGTTTCTGCTTCTCGCGGATTTTCTCTTACTCTCCATGTCACCTATAGTATGACATTGTGTCCAGGAGCTCCTCCAGCTCCATTAGTCTGTTTTTCACCCCTTTGCTGACGTTTTTCTGGAGAAACGTCTCAGATCGCATGCGCTTCACAACTTTCTTACTTGATAAGCCTTTCCTCTTCAGCTTGCGGCAAAGTAGTGGACAGGCCTCCCACTCGGCTTATATTCGAAACCATTTGGTTAGTTTCGGCAGTTTCCCCTGTGCCCCAATTATAGCATTGCGTGGTACTATCTGGATTCCCGTCTCCGTCGTAGGTGCCGCATCACTTTGCGAGTCCTCCTCTTCGTCCGCGCATCCCAATGTCCCGTCGGGTATTTCAACCCTTGTTGCGTCCTTCGCTGGGCACTGGGGTGAGCGGCGCATTTTCGTGCTGCCTAGAAGCGCAGGCAATTCACTCTTCCACTACCTCCTCGGTTGTTTTGTTTTTGTTCGCTATTTAAGTTTTTTACCAGCGCACCGTGTGCAAGGGAGGGATGCCGCAATAGTCACGAACGAGTATACCCTCGGGGACAAAGCCCCTACCCCAGTTCCCTGAGGCATGACCTACGATTAGCTGATCCCGGAACTCACGGACGGATCAACGTTCGCTTGGGGCAACGCGGTCTACTAATACCGGTTCAATGCACACTACCCGACCAGGGTCCCGAAGGGACTGGTGTCTGCAATTGTTGGTTTTACTGGTTAGACCGTTGTTTTTGGCGAGGTAGGGTATCCGTTTCCAAATTAAGCAAGGGTTTGTACTACTCGCATGTTTGTTTTTGAAGCTCCGTCGGTAGTCCTTATCAAGTGGATACGCGAGTGAAGCTCCTCCGTTTAAGATGGGCGTGTTGATGATTTCACCCGCTTGAACTTCCTTCGTCTGAGATCCTCCCATTTTTCCGGTATATACTAGATAAGATTAAGCCAAATTAACCAACCAGAGTGGGCCAGTTTTATTTTAAGGGGCGGTATTTATGCGATATTAGAATGCTTTTAGCCGATTTATTTGGATGGTTGCGCAGGCTTCTATTGTAATTTAGAATAATGAGGGATGCCAAGTCCACATCCACTTGATGTTAGACCAGACCACATGAAGAGCAACTTACTCTCACGTTTTTTGGTCCACGGACCTCTCGTTTGGGGCATAACACCCAAGCATTCAAAAATAGGGACTAACGTTTCGTCCAGGCTCAAATTATTAGCGGTTTAACTTAGATATAATTCACACGCTCGTGTTCCTGCGAATAGATAAGGGAGCGTTTTTCACGTGTTACCACTTTCGGTCAAGCTGTCTCCCATAGGACCAAATTGGCTTCGGCAGTGCTTTATATAAAAGGATTTTTGGGTTTAGGTTCAGTTGAGACCTTCAGTTTAACAGCCAATAAAGTTTACTGAAAGCAAGTTCGACTTGGTCCCTTTTCTTCTGAATATAGGTCTTCCAATTCAACTTCCTATCCAGGTGTATTCCTAGGTACCTCACTACTTTCACTTGCTTTACTGCTTTATTATTGATGCTAATTGGTCTACAATTGTCCTTCTTTAGAGTCAATGCAATTTGCTCTGTTCTACCCTTGTTGATATTCCATCTGGTGAACCAATCCATGACCTTGTTAACATGTCCTTGGAGCTCCCTTACAGCTGTTGTGGGGTTGACGTGTGAATAGAGTAATGCTGTATCGTCAGCAAAAGTTGTGCTCCTAGAATTACCTTATCTAGCAGGAGCCTTTCGGGGATCTTGGAAAGGACTGCGAGGAGACTAATTGGTCTGTTTGATACCACTTTTGTTCTTCTTGCCCTGGTTTCGATTATGAAGTCATGCCCGGGGGCTTATTTGGTGTTCACTTCTTCAAGCTTCCTGTTCAGAGAGGCGAAGGTATATTGTCTGTAGGTAGTAGTTCTAAGTTTGTGACTTTTTTTTACGTTGGAGTGAAGGCTTCGGCAAGATGCTGAAGAAAAACCTCGGCTTTGTCCTCATTCCTCATAACCCACTTACCTTTAGCGTCCTTGATAGGTGTGTCAACCAGGCTCCGCATAGGTGACCGCAGGGGCATCGCTCAGAGTTATTATTGTTGGTGAGTAGTCCGATAAGAGATCGTGGTTTTTACAACTTTGATTAGGTATGAGTTGAGGTTTTTTTGTAACTTCAAAGTCGATGATATCCGGGATTTTGTTGGGGTCAGAAGGCCAGTAGGTGGGCGAGCCCCCTTTTATGCAATGTTTTCGTGTGTCCGAATTTTTGGCGATTATGGTATTGGAGTGGCGTTGATCTTTTGGAGGGCTCTTCAACCGTAATTTTCGGTGGAGAATATAGCGCATGTTGTATATTGGATGAACTTCACCCTTAGGTGCTTTGCTAGATTCCGGGGTCAACTCCACCTTAAACATAGCCTGCAGAACCTTTGCCCTATTGACAATATTGTGGACTTAATGTTAACATAACATAAGAAACGACAAGTTCTGATATTCAAGACAATTGATTTCAATTTTGCCTTCCTTTATTCTGAGGAATATTTGGATGTCATTTCGTCCGTTTGGAATTAAATAGGACGCACACCTTTTTTATTCAAATTACCAAAACTTTTACATTATCTTTTTTTTTGCTACACAAACATACAACTAAAATACTTTTAACTTAATCTACTCGTCATCAATCATCTCTTCGTCGTCCTCCCACATCCAGCTTACATCCTTCTCGGCTTCATCAAAGTCCTTGAAAAATCAGACAAGATACCAATAGAAATTATGCCCAACCCCTATTTAAACATTACAAAACTTACATAATCCATACTAGTTGCACTCATAATAGAACAGCTCGTACAAGTCATATAAGCGACTCCTGTGTTATGTCCTGTACATTCACAAGTTTGACACTGAGCAGGAAGCGCTGTTTTTGCCACACGTCTAGCGAAGATTGTAGCGAATTTCTTGATAGGATTACGCTTTTCTGGTCGCAGTTTGTTCGCTGTGAAGACTGATCCATTTGTCTCGATGGCTAGAGGCGTACAAAATCCGAGAATTTCCTTGGGAACGCGTACCTGCTTTCTAAGTTCAACATCCCCTCTGAAGTCTTTGAAGTCCCTTTTTGAATAGGCGAAGTCACGATCCATTCCAAAGAAAATGCGGCTCAGGCGAGATTTATCGAAGGCGAACTCCTTGTCCATAAGAATATGCAAGTTGATACCTTCCTCAAGCATTAGTTGAAGTAGCGAGGAATAGTCGAACTGAAATTTTGAGAAACACGAAAAAATAGAGTCTGTTTAGGTAGTTGACCTGTGCTATGTGTTTGATGAAGGATCCTTTTGGCAGCCGTATGATATTTTCAAATCTAATTAACACAAATATTCTCCCCCTCGGACACCACCTTGTCGTGGTGGGGGAGCCTGTAGTAGTTTACTACTACACTAAGGGTGTCCAAAAATATGAATATGGAAATGATGGATTTAAAACTCTCCAAGTGGTAGGAAGTCAGAGACTTCGAATCCACCCGCGACCATGAGCAATCATGTCGCGGCCGAGGCACGGATTTTGGAGGCCTCACCACTTTCGTACTCGCCTACAGATCAATCTGTAGAAGCCATGCTTTCCAGTTCAGTGGAAAGTTTGCACTTGGTGCCTACGGCGAAGTTAGCCAGAAAGGAAAGTACGGAAACTCTCAAATTGGGAGAAACTGGAACGGTACTGCAGCCCAAATCTACCCGCAAGCGGAAGAGGAAGGTCCGGCGGAAGGGAACTTCGGCCACTAAGGAGGGGGGACTACAGGCTAAATCCTGCCTGTCAGAACCTTCTCCTTCATCCATACCGGGAAGAGCGGAAGAACGGGAAGCTGATGACGTGGACGCTACTGGTTTAACGCCGGTGTGTGGAAATGGATCCAAGCGGTCCGGACACCGTGAACCTGGAAAGGCCCTAAGCCGACGGCAGAAGAGAGCACTGCGAAGGAAGATGAAGCACCTTGGGAATGAGGACATAGACGTGGCTGTACCACTAGGCGCGGTAACGCCCAGAGAAATCGGACGCAAGGAAGCGGAATCTCCGGCGGAAGGTGGGGATAAACTGGACACCCCGATAAGATCCACACTGGACGCACCAGAGTCTTTTGTCAGCGGTAATGCGCGCAAGAAGCGTAAGACCAACACATCTGCTGTGGCCAACGCTTTATTGTGCTCCGCACCAGGGCTTATATCCACGCGCCTCGCGGGGATTAGGACCGGTGTACCCCCCGTATGGGGGCTCGCACTGGGGAAGGGACTACAAAGTGAATCCTACCTGCTTGTAACTTCTCCTACACCTTCCAAGGAACAGGCGGAAGGAAGGGAAGCCAGAGACGTGAACGGAACTGACTTGATGCCAGTTCGAGTGATCGAATCTATGCAACCCGGACACCGCAAACCAATTAAGGTGCTAAGTGGCAAACAGACGAATGCTCTGCGGGATGAGATGAGATCTTTTGTGGATGGGAACATGGGAATTGTGATACTTCCAAGTACGGCTTTTATCAGAGAAATCAATCACAAGGGGATCGAGTCTCTGGCGGTATGATGTGGGGGAAACCCCGTCATACGCGGACTGCCGCATACGCTTTTAACTGTTTTCCATAAGACAATAGACTAAGTTTATGTCGCAAAACATAAAGACTGGTCAAATCAACCTGCAGCATACCAAAGCTCCCTCCTACCTGTTGGCAGCGAGAATGACAAAGCTACAGGATTTCCCCTATATCTTTTTGGTGCAAGAACCGTGGGTTCGATTTAACAGAATCTGTGGCATTGGATCAGTAAAGGGGGCTAGGATCTTCTACGACGAAAGATCCATAAGACCGAGAGCTTGCGTCCTGATGTCAAGACGGTCAGAGGCAACTATGCTGAGACAATATTGTTCCCAGGACTTAGCTACGGTCATCATACAATTCCAGATAAATGGCGAGAGGAAAAACATCATAGTTGCCTCCGCTTATTTACCCTATGATTCTTTGTATCCTCCACCGACGCAAGAACTTAGGGATCTGGTGGCGTATGCAGAATCAAGTGGTCTCGAACTCTTAATAGGTTGCGATGCGAATGCTCAACATATTTGTTGGGGCAGTAGCAAATGCAATCCAAGAGGAGAGAAGCTATTTGGTTTCATCACTTCAGCTGGTCTTATGACTGCAAACGCAGGGTGCGCCCCTACGTTCGTGGGACTGAGAAGAAGCGAAGTAATTGACCTAACAATCTGTACCCCAAAATTGCTAGAGTTGATTACACACGGGCGAGTGCTAGACGGAGTCCCTTAGTAAGGCAGGCCTAGACCGGATACCAGTTGTTGCGCCGTTGATGATGATGATGATGATGAGTGCTAGACGAGGTCTCACTGTCACATCACCGATATCTAGAATTCAATCTGACTATTGCGGGCGAACAGTCTGCAGTACAAAGACGGAACCCTAGGAAAACGGATTGGGCAAAGTTCAATGAACTTCTTGGCAATAAAGTACAGTTCCCTAGGCGACTAAGGACTCCTTTGGTGCTGGAAGATGAATTGAAAACTCTGAACTACACACTATTAGAGTGTTATGAAGAGGCTTATCCTATTTCCCGAGGCCAAAGCGGTAAAACGGTTCCTTGGTGGAACCGAAAACTGCAAAACTCAGAAAATCACCCAAGCGACTTCTAAATCGTGTTTGCGTACGAAGACTGGTTAAATTTCAGGAACTCACAACGTGAATATAAGGGGCTCGTGAAGTGCTCGAAACGAGACTCCTTTAGAGCGTACTGTGAAGAACTGGAAGGCGAAAGGGAGACTTCAAGGCTGTGCAGAGTCCTCAAAAGGGATGAGTCGGCCAAGTTGGATTCTCTTAGAAAACCCGACGGTACTTTCACGAGCTCCAGACTGGACTCAGTACAGACCCTCCTGGAAGTACACCACCCGTGAGAACGGGTGAGAGAAGTGGTAGGGGGAGAGTTGGCGGTTCTTGCAACCCCTTCAACATGCAAGTGTTGCAAGGGGAACTGGAACACTGCGAAAGCGGTTGTTACCCATGAAAAGGTGAGAGCTGACATACTGTCCTTTGAACATTTCAAAGCACCTGGCATGGATGGCATCTATCTGGCAATGCTAAAGGAGGGTATGGAGCATTTAGAGCGACCTCTTAGAAATATTTTTCGAGGATGTCTTGCTCTGGGCTACGTGCCTTCTTCTTGGCAACAGGTTAAGGTAGTTTTCATACCGAAACCTGGGAAAGATGACTATTCTAATCCAAAGAACTTCAGACAGATCAGCTTAACTTCATTCTTGCTGAAAGGTTTGGAGAGACTGGAGGAGCGTCACATTCGTGGAAACGCACTTAGGTCACACCCACTTAGTGAAAACCAACATGCTAACCAACGTGGGAAGTCCTGTGAGTCTGCTCTTCATTCTTTGGTCACAAAGATAGAGGATGCAACTTTGAATGGTGAGTACGCGATGGGGGTGTTCAAGGACATTGAAGGGGCTTTTGACTGTGCGCCTTTTCAAAAACTTTGTGATACCGCCAGAGCGCATGGTGTTGATGATGCTTTAATTAAGTGGATCCATGCTATGCTAACGCAAAGATTGTTGTGCGCTGAGGTAGGTGTCGATCGCTACCTGACTACGGAGGCAACGAAGGGCTGCCCGCAAGGAGGTATGCTTTCGCCGCTTCTGTGGAGCATGCTGATCGACTCACTACTATGCAAACTGCAAAATTTGCCAATACACGCTCAAGCTTATGCTGATGACGTAGCTGTACTTGCTGTTGATCGGAATCTTGGAACGGTGTGTAGGAATATACAGCGTGCCGTTGATTTGATAGACAGCTGGTGCCTTAGACATGGTTTGTCAGTTAATCCAAATGAAACCACAATGGTTTTATTCACAAAAGGGAGAAAACTGGATGGACTTTGTCTCCCTGAGATGAGGGGTACTACCCTTCAACTTTCCGAAGAAGTGAAATATCTGGGGGTCACTCTAGATAAAAAACTTCTTTGGAACAAACATGTAGAGGTAAAGATGAAACGAGCTCTCACAGCTTATGGGCTGTGCAGACGGACCTTTGCCCCGACATGGGGACTCAGGCCTCATGTGGTAATGTGGATATACGTTGCCATCATTAGGCCGATGTTCGTATATGCATCCGTAGTGTGGTGGGTTAAGGTGAGACAAAAAGGTTTTCACCGTAAACTAGACGCACTGCAAATAACTGTTTGTCTGGGTATCACTGGTGCCATGAGCACGACATCCGGCGCAGCTCTGAATGCACTACTCAATTTGCAGCCTTGGATATATTTATTCAAAGCACTGCAATGAGAGCAGCTCATAGGCTAATTGGATTAGATCTATGGGAAAACAACGGAGGTGGGGGGCACAGAGCATTGGAAGAGTTACTGGGAGGACTAAATCCAGTTCTTACAATGCCTTCCGATTCTCGTGTCCCCATACATCTATTTGGTAGAAGATATGAAGTTACCCTCAAGCGAGAGGACTGGGAAGACCCAGAAGAATGCGTGGCGGCATATACGGAAGTCTTCTACACCGATGGCTCAAAAACAGAAGAGGGTTCTGGAGCCGAAGTCTACCTCTCGAATAAAAGCGAGAAGTCGGCTTTTCCTTTGGGACAATATGGAACGGTTTTTCAAGCCGAAGTTTATGCGATCCTAAGGGTGGCAAACTGGATGAGCGGTTGAAGGGCAGGCGCATCGCAATCTGCAGTGACAGTCAAGCTGCATTGAGGGCATTGGGCAGTCCTTTGATCACCTCGAAAATCGTTCAGGAATGCAGAAACCGTTTCAACTCTATGTCTAGATTCAATACGGTGGAACTACTCTGGGTACCTGGTCACTGTGGCATAGAGAGAAATGAAATCTCGGACGCTTTAGCGAAAGAGGGGTCAATCTCCCCTATGCCGGGACCGGAGCCTGCACTTGGGGTATCAGTAGCATTGGCTAAATCTGTTTTCAAAAACTGGGAACAAGTTTCCCATAACGACAGGTGGCAGAGCTTAAATGCTGCTCGACACACCAAACTTTTCCTGCCAGAACCCAACATACGTACCGCAAAGTTTATCCTGTCGAAAAGCAGGATGACTTGCAGGTGTATTGTGGGCATTCTGACAGGCCATAATTCACTAGCTGGGCAGATGTTCAGAATAGGAATTACCGAAGATGATACGTGTCCCTCCTGTAATGAGGAAGCGAAATCCACGGAGCGCCTATGGGCGCATCAGGCATCAGATCTTTGGTGCCGATGTCCTCCAATTGCGACGGGTTGCATCACATCCACTGACGGAAATCCTGCGATACATTAACGAATACGGAATATTCCGTTAGACGGGGGAGGCGAGTACAATGGGCCAACACGGCCTGAGTGCTCAGAAGCTGTAGCTTCTCCCCCACCATACACACAGATACACACACAACACAAATATTTGTGATAACCTTTTTCCAGAGTACAGAATTCAGCATACTAGAGGATGCCAGCCTCTGAACACTTAAACTCTAGTGACCCATTGTACTCGCTAAAGCATCCGAAATTTCATTTCCCTCTACACCAAAATGGCCGGCTACCCAAAGCAGCTCTACTTCTTAATTTTATTCAAGAGATAGACCCCTGTTGTGTGCACAAAACGTCAGTATAATCTAATACCCATTTTTCTGATCCCTCCCAGCTTTCTCTTCAATTCAAGAAAACTTCAGAACTTCTACCAAAAAAATGGGTTTCCGAGAATCAGAAGGCATTGCGAAAACTGGATCCAGTTCTCCCAAAAACTCGTCCAATGCTCTGTGCCCCTGACGTTCACTGTTTCTCCATTGTCTAATCTGTCAAGAATAATTCCCAGATATATCACTCACAGCTTTTCCCACACTGGTAAGCATGTTGGTTTTCATTTAGTGGCTGCGACCTTAGCGTCCTCCCGCGAGGATGACGCTCAACCCAGACATTTCAGCGAAAATAATGTTAAGCCGATTTCTTTGAAGTTCACCTTTCCCAGGCTTAGATATGAAGACTACTTTCACCTTCTGTCAAGAGGAAGGCGCATAACCCAGAGCAAGACATCCTCGAAAAATATTTCTTAGAAGTTGCTCTAAGTGCTCTATATCCTTTTTTAGTATGGCTGGGAAGATGCCAGCCATGCCAGGTGCTTTGAAGTGTTCAAATGGTGGTGTGCCAGTTTTCGCCTGTTCATCGCTCCCGCAGTGTCCCAATTCCCTTGCAGCACCTCCATGTTGAAAGGTTCTCCTCCTCCCAGTACTGAGACCTGTTCTCCTGGATGAAGTACTTCCAAGTCTGTATAGACTCAACTCTGTAGTTCGTGAAAGTACCAACCGGGTTTCTAAGCGAGTCCAACCTGGCCGACTCATCCTTATTAAGGACTCTCCACAGTCTGGAAATCTCCCTTTCAACTTCCATTTTTTCACAGTATGCTCTAAAAGAGTCTCGTTTCGAACGTTTTACGAGCGTTGTGAGTTCCGGAAGTTTTTCCTTATTGCTATTACAAGCACGATTTAGAAGTCATCAGGTTGATTTCCTGAATCTTTGCAGCTCTCGGTTCCACCAAAGGAAGCGTTCTACCACGTTGGCTTTGGGAATTGAGCCAAGTCTCTTCGAAGCACTCTAAAGTGCTCGATTCTGAGTTTCCTAATGATCTTCTACAGCCAAAGGAGTCCTTAGTCACCTAGGGAGCTCCACCTTTGTAGTCAAGAAGTTCATTGGACTTTGTCCAATCCGTTTTCCTAGGATTCCGTCTTTGTACTATAGAGTAGTCGCCTGCAATAGTCAGACTAAATTCTTAGTAACGGTGATTACTTCACCCAACACTCGTCAATTAGGTCATATACTTCACTTCATCTTGGCCGCACGAACGTTGGGGTGCACCCTATGCTCACGGTTATCAGACCAGCTAAAGTAATGAAATCAAAAAGCTTCTCTCTTCTAGGGTTTGCTGCTGCCCCAACAAATTTGCTGAACGTTCGTATGACAACCAATTAAGAGTTCAAGATCACTTGATTCTGCGTACACTACCAGATGCCTTAATTCTTTCATCAGCGGAGCACACAAAAAATCATAGCGTATGTAAGCAGAAGCAACTATGACGTTTCTCCTCTTACCATTAACCTTGTGTTATAAGTTAACCACAACAAGGTCCTGGGAACAGAATTGTCTCAGCATGGTTGCCTCTATCAATTTTGACATCAGTCTCGAGGATTTCTCATCGAATGCTACCGACAATGCTGGTGGGTCAGTTTCAAGTTGCTCAGTCGTGGTAAGTTGTGCTGCGCTACTTCGGTATGGAGCTCAGGGGAATCTCCGCTTAGCGACTCTACATTCCAGCGTCTCCATACCACCCCACGCACAACCGCTCCTGGGGTTCAGCGACAAAAGCTCACTCCTGACCCCCCAGTTTTAGGGACGCAGATCGAATTTCACGCGCCACGCACCTTTCTTCACCGAGACCTTGACATCAGGGAAAAAAGGTTTTTGCCTGGACGTTCTTGACCCTGCCGTCGACGTCAACCCTAAAGAAGTGCTTCCCTCTGTTAAATACTTTATATAGGCCCTCATATGGTGGTTGCAGGGGCTTCCGCGAAGATATCCAGGTCCTTGGGGGCGTTTGCCTTCGTTGAAGGATGACGGCATGACGGGGTGAGTTTAGTTTGGCCACGGCTCCCCGGAGCAAATGCAAAAGCCCAGTGGTGGAAAGGCCTGACCTGGTATCGAACACAGGATTGCTAGGGAGTCCCAAATTCTCCCCGTATACTAGCTCGGCGGAGCTGGCAACAAACTCACCACGATGGGCTGTACGTAAGTCAAGTACGTGTGCGATTATAATGGCTTTCGGTGTCCTACGCCAGCGTTCCAGCCTCCCATTAAACTGCGGGTGGTATGCTATCGTCCGATGACATTTGAAGCCCTGGAATTTGCCTAGGTCCGAGAACAGGGTAGACTCGAACTGTATTCCCTAGTGAGTAATGACTTCTGCTGGAACTCCAAAATGTAGGATCCATTCTTGGCAAAAGGCCTCGGCGCACGATTTTGCAGAAATGTTGGCCAGAGGTATTGCCCATATCCCATATATCCTTTCTGGATGACGGCGCCGTTAACACTGGGTGCAAGCTTTCCACTGAAGTGGAGAGCCTGTCTCCCAGAAGTTTCTTCGTGGCAGAATATGAATTTTGGAGAGGCCTCAAAAATCTTGCTTTGTACCACTTGCTTCTGGGACAGCTTACTCATCGGGCAATCTAGGATGGTGGACTTCATTGCAATGGAGTTGTCGTCTTTGCTTAAGCTGCTACCTAACCACTACCACTTCCACCTTCTAATCAACATAGCGCCGATACCCGGCCATATGCCGACGTAGTTTTCATTCGGGAGTTTGCTGGACTAAAGAATACCAAAGAACGGTGTGTTAACGAAACATTGGGACTTCCAAGTGGACGCTACTTTCCATGTGGAACACAGAGCGAATGTTGGCGTGGAATACAGGCAACTTGATGTTGGAAAATTGTCCACTTTCAATCCGTTGGATTGCATCAGTTCATTGGCACCCTCGATGGAAAAAATCCTATATAGATATATAGTGTTCAACACCCTCGATATTCTCACTAATAATGTAGGTAGAAAGAGAGCGAGTCAGATTGAGAACCTGAGGTATAGTCTCGGCAAAAAGCTTGAGCTTAAGAGGTCGCGGTTCTTCACCCATACATTGCAAGTTAAATCATACTCCATCTATTACTGGCTCTGTGTTCAAACGAGGAGGCGGCCCCAGAAAACTTCGAACCTCCCACCATTGTCACTACGGTCCCCAAGATCGTACTTCCTCATCAAATATCCGAGCAAAATATTATCGGAGTCTACCTTGGTAATCAGATTACCAGGCAAAGTCACCTTTAAGAAGGCTCCCTGAAGCTCTCCCTCCTTTGGATCGAAAGTCTACTTACACTGTACTATCAGAGTGGTCCTTATTCTGGATTGGAATATCGTAGTCAATATTCTATCTAATACTGGTTCCCCAGGTTGCTTCTTCCCGTTGCTTCTACCACACTATATGCAATTCATCAGAGGACCGTGATCTGTTGCTAGACGATATCGCAAATATTTTACCGACGGGCCAAAGATGGTCTACTCTTGGATGCCCACAGTATAGCCAAGTCCTGTGGACTTCTAGGATGTGCCCCAATTGGCCGTCTACTCAGGTCCTGATCATAGGTAGAGAGAACTGCGTAAACCAGCGGACTGGCGGCGCGGCTCCGATCGTAAAAGTCTATCAGTGGACGCACTCTGTGTTCCGTTGGTAATTATGAAGGATGCAGTGTACTCGAGCTAAGAGCTAAGTCAGACCCGCGAAAATCCATACAGGATTGCGGCAACGCAAGGTATAACCTACAATGCCATTCACCAAAAGATCGAGCCTGGTAATAAGTAGAATACAAGTATAGCGTGGCCTTCCCACGTTCTGCGTATACCTTGACAGGGCCATATTTACCGTGGATGCCTTGTCACAAGAATATTGCACGTGTCGTTTGAAACTAAGCTTCGCATCTCCCAAGTATTTGATGATCGGCTTGGGAGTGATAATGCGATTGCCGACTCTAATTCGGGCGTAATTTCCCTGCCGGCGCTTTTTGATGAGGACCGCTTCCATTTTTTCCTCTACGAGCGCCAGTCCAGCGCTCTCTAACCAAGCCTTAACAGCACTGATTGCTTTGCATCCTCTAGATGCTTTGCGACTACAACCAATGTAAGGCTTTCGCGGCCTTTGACAATCGGCAATAATTTGTTGTGAATTATCCACTTCAACATTTTCCTCATAGCGTCTAGAAGACCTATGGGTTTACAGGAGGTTGGTTTACCTGGGGGTTTACCAGCCTTAGGCAGCTGTATCAACTTCATGCGGTAGGGAGTATCCCCTTAGACATGCAGGCTTTGAATAATTCAGCGAACATGTCCGGTCGGGATTTTACGGCCTGCTTAAAGGTTCTGTTGGGTATGCCATCCAGGCTCGGAGCTTTGTTGTCACCTATTCTGCCGCAATTCTCCAAAAGCTCGTCCATGGTTACTGCAGGAATTGTGGTCACATTGAGGGGTCTTTGAAATGTGTCAATGCCCCTGTTTTGCTGGAGGAATAACCCCTGGATGATTTTCAACAATAGAGAAGGGCACGTGATCAATGAGGATGACCGGACTCTCAAACGCCGCATCACAATTCTATAGGCCCTATCGCACGGATTTACATCCGCTTCCACGCATAGCTCCTTAAAACATTCCCTCTTGCTTCGATGCTTGCGGCTTTTGTAGGCTACCTTGCAAAAATGCTCCTTTTGTCCCTGATCACTCCTACATACCGCCCTCTGAGCCGTTCGTCTGGCTTGATGGCTAGATCGAAGGCTGGCCAGTTCACTATTCCACCAGTAGTTGGGTTATCTACTGGGAAATGAGCACCTACTAGGAATGGACGCCTCACATGCCTTGGCGATGGACATGGAGAGTTCTCTCTGTGAGAACACCCGCCTTAGTAGGTTGGCCTATCCCCATTTCCAAGAACTTTCTCTCGTCCAGTGCTTTTGCAGACCATTCTGATGCCTTTCTCGGCTATAGGTATCCTGTTTTTTTGAACTACGGCTCCTTCTTCAGTTCAAAGACAATCGCCCGATGATCGCGGTTGGTGTGGTCTTGGATATCGTGCCAGGACATACTACGCATCAGTGGAAAGGTCAGGTCTACAATCGAGGAAGACCGCTTTTGTGAAAGGTGATTGCTGCACCTTCATCGGCCGAAACTAAATTCAACTAGTCAAAAGCCTCAAATAAACTTCTGCTCTTTATGCTACCCTCCCTGCTTTCCCACTTGAGAGGTGAAGTCACCGACAAACATATTTCGACTTCGTCCCCTTGCATCGAGAACAAGCTTGTTTACTATGTCTTCAAATTGAGACAATGTGAGACTGAGTGGGGCGTTGCAGTTGTACACGTGTACACCCATTATTTTCGCCCAAGGGCCGACTGACTCATGAAGCTTCGAGTACAGTGGGCCAACACGGCCTGAGTGCTCAGAAGCTCTAGCTTCTCCCCCAACATACACACACGACTTACGAAGCATTGGATAGTTTGGTGACCGTACGCCCATATCGCCGCTCCACCAGTCAAGTCTGTCTCGTGAGGAGGGAGAGAAAATCTGGCATTTGCTTTACAGCCTTCCAGTTCAAATTAGAGAAGGGGTGCAGACATTGGATACCGAATTCTTTGGTGATATGAGCGGGTTAAATTTTTCTCCACTTTTCCTACTTATAAGGTTACGGCACCAAAACGAAGCATCACAGTACTGAATGGGGTACCTAATAGCGACCACTGACACCTGCAATCAAGTGTACAAATATAAGAGAGAATGCAAAAAGGGACTAATATGTACAAGACTAACGACAAACCGTTGCTATGAAGTAATCCTTAAATTATGGTCCTGTAGAATTGGAAAGATCGACCGTCTTTTTAGGCTGTCAAGGAGCAGTGATACAGTTTCCAAAAACCTAAACACTTTAATGCCTGGTTTCAAATAAGAACCTACATCTGCCTGGACAAAATGACATAGAAGATGGACATAACAATGAGCAGGTCCTAGGTTCTAAAAAAACCATTCGGCGAATTTTGAAGTAGAGGTCAAAGTCAAGAATTGGCAACAGTAATAGGCAACCAAATTAGGGCCTGTTGGTCAGACCCTAACCAGAAATTTAGAATTGGTTTATAGATGTAAGAAAATATCTAAGATCCAAATTTGTCAATATCAATATCATGAACTTACCCTCATAAACGTCAGTTGACACTCCGAACACGGTAGAAGTATAAATATCTTAGAAACACCAGGTCTAAAAATCAGTTTAGATGCTGCACTAATGGCTTGGAAAGTGTCATTACTCAATCCTTCATTTGTTTCAATATGATCGAAGTAGTGTCTAAGGTTCTGGTAATCTGTGAAAACCTTGTTATTGTAAACGACGCTGCGTGGTTTGTCAAATGGTGCCCTTCCACCAAAAGTCAAAACTGAGTACCTGAAATAACGTCGAGTCATTACTGGGTACGGAATTATTCGGCAAATTTATTTGTCTTACCTATTGTTTGTCATGTTCATATTGACTAATTCCTTCTGGATAGCACTTGATACCGCCAGGATACTCTTTGAATGTGTTATGTTTGCATTGCAGTTTTTAGCTTCTACAATGAAGACAACATCAGCAGAACGGGGAACGTCGTGGTCTTTTAGTTCGACAAATGTTCCTTCAGCAACGTATGATCCATTGATAAGGTCACAACTGATCGAGAGAATTTAAGAGATTATATCCTTTGATTAAAATTGGCCGAGCTAAGGTTCCAGAGTAAAACTTACTGAACACATTTATCGGGGATACGTAATGGGATTTTCTTCGCAGCGCATGCTTCAATATATCCAAGAGCCGCAGTACAAGCTCCCTTCTGAGCCGGGTGATTATCCTTCAAAACTGTCGATATTGAATTATGACCCATATCTAAGCACATATCATAGAATGGTTTCGGATCTAAGTTGGAGAAGCAAGACGAAAAGTAAGGGGTTTCAAAGAACTCCGTGCACAGGGTCAGCAACTCAGTAGAATAATTCTCAGGTTTCTTATGAAGGCTCTTGCCGCAACCCTTAAAACTCCACGATTTCACAAACTCATCCTCATTTTGTGTTACTTCACCATTGGCTGCTGTCATATCGTCGAAAGGTTCATTGTTAGTGGTACCTAACAGACCTGCTGTTTGTCCGTAGTAGTAGCCGCCCAACTCGAACCAGCATAAGTCGAATTGCAGGTTGCAACTCAAAATGTAGTCTTCCCGTGATTCGATTGTTAGGACATCTGAATCACGCGAGATGAGAACTGATCCAACTTCGACAGGGAGCAGGTTTACCGTCTTCTTGTTGACAGCTAAAGTATCTCCTGAGACATCCATCTCTAAAATGTCGGTATCGGTGACGAGGACTAATTTCTTTGAGGAGATCAGATTGCTGTTTTGACGAATTATCTGTAGGAAATACAAGGAGCATGCCATAAATATATCAGAATAAGCAAAGCAAAAGGATTTGACGTACCGAAGGTTCCAGGAATAGACTGAAGTTCCTTTGGAAGAAGTCATGAGTCAACAAATAGGAACATTGATCCAACTTGCTTCTCCCGGCTAACACAGTATACTTTGAGTCCAGGGCGACAAACTGATTATCAAATGTCATATAATGACGTGACCCAATCAACAGTGAGTGTGATTTAAACGGTGGAAGCCACATACTGGGGTCAATATGAGGTCTCAAACCATAAATGTAATTCATAAGCGAGAAGTTTGATCCCGAAAAGAACGTCTGGATATCGTTCATCATTTTATATTCAGGAACTTCCTCAAACTTGGGAGTCTCATTGAAAGCATGCCAGGACATCGGTAGCTTCTGTTCAAACTCTATAAGACCCACATCAGGATCAAAAATGAACTTAGTTTTGGCTTCACGATATCGGTCGTCCGCTTGGAGAGCAGTTTGTGTATAGCTTGCAATCTTGTTTCGGATCAAGTGCCAGAGTTGATGGAGCCTCTTGTCGAGCTGGAATTCGTCAGCCAACCATTCTGCCTTCAGTTTGATTTCGTTGACTCGTTGTACAAAGAATTGTACAGTTTCCAGTTTTTCCAGGGTTTTAAGCTCCTCCCATAGTTCATTGAGGACGTCATTCAATTCTTTTCCGAATGGAACTAATTTGAAATATTTTTCTTTGACAAAGTTCCAAGCGATTACAGAGTATTTTCTGAAGTTGGTTATGGCATCGTTGGCACTCAAATCCTTGTAGAGGCGGTCCATGTCGTGGGTGAAACTGGAAACTTGGTTGAAGTAAGGGGACTCGGCCAATTCGTTGGTTCGTTCGTAGATGAAGTCTATGAGAAGTAGTTAAATCAATGTTAGTATCTGTGGCTTCCTGACCAAGATATAAATTGCCAACCAGTAGGAGACATGTAACTGCTTCCTACTAATTTGAGATACGTTAGACTTACCAAAAATTTCCTTGCTTATATTCCAAAGAGCGGTTTCAATGTAGTGCAAGAACTTGATGATATGTGGTTCTAGCTTTCTCAGCGTGGTCTTCCAGTAATTCTCCAGCACAATTGCGAACTTGTTCCACAAATTCTCCACATACTTTATCAAGGACAAATGGAGGTCCTTTACAAACTTGTCATACTTTTCCACAGCTTTCCCCATGAATCCTGACAGATGTTCCAAAGCTTCACCATGCAAGAATTTGCTGATCATTTCCAGCCCCTTCTGATAAGACGTTTTGATGGTTTCAAAAAGCCACAACAAGTTCTTCCTCAAGGCCTTCCCAGAGTCACCCATGATATGCCATAATTCGGTTATGATTTTCGGAAGCGATTCAATATGGTCACGAATTGCCAGCTCGTCTACAACCGTGAGAGTGAAATTTACAACTGTCTTTATGTAGAAATCATTAGCCTCGTATGATCGATTAACAAATTTCCGTAGCTCCTCAAGGTCCTCCTCCAAGACGGTCAGACCACTGCGAATAAAATGATTTAGTACAGACTGGAGTCATTAGCTAATGTCTCCGATGCATACCTTAAATCATCCAAGAACTCTTGCGTATACGGCTTCGCGTTATTCCATATATCATTGATAGTATCTACAGTTTCGACGTAGAGCGTTTTAATCCAGAAATCAATACCGTCTGACGCCGATTGGTAGAACGATGTAGCAATATCTCTGAATTTGTTCTGCAGAACACACAACGTTAGCCAACACAGTCCTTTAATTGAAACCTATCTCACAATCAATACCTTAATATCTGATTTCAGTTTGGGCCGCCACGAAAGCTGACTCGTAATGAGACGGGAATGATTCATACGTAAATAGTATGCAATATCGATAACTCGGATTTCATCGTAGTTCCTCCATAAATCAAAATAGGCACTCCTGGCATCGGGGACCAATCCAACCATTTGGACATTGTGTGATGCGTCCGACGTTAGGTTCAGCTCCATGCGAGTGTACTTCTTGTTCAAATCGACGTAGACGTATCCAGTAGAGTTCAGATCAGGTGAATCCCATAGGCTTAGATTCATTCCATAGAGTGGGTATGATCCGAACGGTTGGGTCCATAGACGGACTGTTTTGTATGGTGTCATTCTCTGCAAATGAAGGAGTAAAAATGTGAATATTATTTCCAAGTAAATATGGTACGACATCCAGATTAAAAGCTTTATTCCTTTCGTGTGATGTAAAAATTAAACAGAGAGAAAGGATCAGCACATAACACTACTGGAAAGCAGAAGCTAAACTCGACTAAGGACTCCGTAATATTTCGTTCTCCAATGCCTTATTCGAACCACCTGAAGGGTCAGAAAGTCGGTTTGTTTCTGAAATAGTCTGAACTATCTTAAGTGACGGGACCAAAAATAGATGGAAAGTAAATCATATGCCATAAGGGGTAGTTAAAGGGTCGTATGTCAGGCAGGCTTTGCAGACGTTTAAACACAGACAACTTGGCCACCGATGCATCTAAAACTACAAGTGTTTTAGATTTGGAGAAGGAGGTGTTCAAACGAAGCACAACTCTGCCAAGAACACCAATTACAAAGGCAAAGAATGATGGGCTAAAAGGAGATAGCTGGCAAAAAAGGGCGATTTCGACACCCATCGGATTAGATCAAGAGGTACTCCAGCAGCAGCAAATAGATCCATTCAGGAGAAGCTCATCAATTTTAAGATCGTCTCCAATACCAAAGTCGGCAAAAGAGAAAGTACAAGGGAGCTCAGCAATTGAAAAAGTGGAAGGAGTCAGTAAAAGGAGTAATCTGGCCAAGACTCACCGAGAACAGAGCCTTGACCCAGAAGAACTACCTTTTATGCAGCGTGGGACTAAAATAGTTGAGCTGTCCAAATTCATCAAGGACAAACACAACGTGCACCAAGCCATTAAGAGCATGGTGAGAGTAATCAGGGTGCTTTACAATCGGTCCCAGGAAGAAGTAAGAAAGCCTAAGGAAAAGCCGGACATCCCAGCCCCAACAGTGTCACAGGCGACCCAAGTGACACCAAAGCACAAGGTCATCGATCTTCGATCAAGTAAGCGAGTGCAAGACAAAGAGGCTAAAGCTTTGGGGAATCAATAGGTACCAAAAAGGAAAAAAGGAGTCTCGACCACTCCAGCAAATCGAACTAAAAGTTCAGAAGGGCCCAAAGTGTCCAAAGTAGGAACGTCGGCTAGCGAAGCGAAACCGAATGAAAATAATAGCGGTGGTTGGACTAATGATGCGAATTCGTCCAGCACCTCCAGCAGAGGACATCAAACGTATGCGGAGATACTGAAGAAGGTGAAATCTGACCCTGACCTAAAAGACCTAGGCGGAAATGTCAGCAAAATCCGGAGGACCCAGAAAGGGGATCCCATGTTTGAGCTGAAAAAATCCAGCGTAGGGAAAACTGATGGCTTTGGTAATCAAGTTTTAAACTCACTTGGGGAGAATGTCGCGGTTCGTTCCCAAAAACATGAGATCTATATCCAGTGCAAGGATCTCGATGAGGTAACATCCAGAGAAAAGATCTGTCCTGCCTTGAAGCAATAATTCAAGTTGGAGGAATTCAGCGAAGGATCTATCGTGAGCCTAAGAAAAGCGTATTGCGCCCACAATGCGACTGCCAGTGGAGTCAGCGCAGAAGTTGTTGGCCGTGGGGAAGGTTCGAATGGGATGGGTTGTTTGCCGGCTAAGGCAACAGATCTCTTTAAAGAGGTGTTTCAAATGCCTAATGTTTGGACACTTCGCGAAGGCATGCACTAGCGGCATCGACCGGTCCGACCGATGTCGAAGGCGTGGGGAGAAAGGGCATATTGCAAAGGAGTGCAATAGAGAATCCAAATGCATTTTGTGTGAACGAAAGGAGGGACGGGATAACCGGCATATTGCCGGAAGTGGTAAATGCCCGGAATTTAGGAGGGCATTAACTGCAGTGAAAAAATAAGGTTAATACAAATAAACCTTAATCATTGCAGGGTCGCACAAGATTTGCTTGCGCAGACCACTTACGAGTCCCCGATGGAGGTTGCTATCATTAGTGAACCGTACAGAAATCTCTACGGGGGTGTATGCGTCACAGATTCGACTGGTGGAGCGACGATATGGGCGTGCGGTCATCAAGCCATACAATATAGCATGCGTCAGGCGACTAGTGGCGGTATATTCGTATATAGCTGCTACGCTCCACCGAGCTTCACACTTGCTGAATTTGAAGAACTGTTAGACGATCTTGTTCATGACGCAATGAGACGAGGTCCAAAGGTGATAACCGGTAACTTTAAAGCGTGGGCTATCGAGTGGGGCAGCAAACAGACTAATGCAAGGGGGCGGTGCTTATTAGAAGCATTTGTCCAGTTAGATGTAGTTCTGGCCAAAGATGGCTATGTAAACACTTATCGGAAAGGGGGACTGGTTCAATTGTAGATCTGACTTTTGTCAGCCCTGCGCTGGCACGTGACATGTCCTGGCAAGTTGGCGAGGACTTCACGTACAGCGACCACCAGGCTATCACCTTTGAACTAAGGATGGAGCTACAAGGCAGGATACCCGCACCCAGGAAACCGAAATCCAAAAGAACACCAGGATGGTCTGCAAAAGCGATGGATGAACAAACATTCATGGAAGTGTAGCTAAACCTGCCTAGCAAAGCAGGCACCTCCACGGCATGTGACGCATCGATGCCTAGGAGATGTTAATTCCCCACTAGAAGACCTAATTAACTGGAATAATGAACTTGCCAGCTTTCGATCGATTTGCCACAGAGCCAGACGAACGGCTCAGAGGGCAATAGGCACATGCCTATAGGGAAGCTCGCAAGACCCTCCAGCTCGCCATTCAGTGGAGTAAGAGGTAATGTTTTAAGGAGCTCTGTTAGGAAACGGACATAAATCCATGGGGTAACGCCTATAAAATCGTGACAGAAAGATTCAGGGGCCGATCATCTCCGCAGATCACGTGCCCTATACTTTTGTTGAAAATAATCCAGGGGTTATTTTCCCAACAAGAGGCGGGTGTTGACACCATCCAGCGCCACCTGAACGTGACGCCGATTCCACCAGTCACCAGGGACGAGCTGATGGAGATCTACAGTCGAATAGGCGACAGTAAAGCCTCAGGTCTGGACGGCATACCCAATAAGGCCCTCAAACTTGCCGTCAAATGTAGGCCGGATATGTTCGTGGAGCTGTTCGAAACGTCCGAGGGTATCTTTCCTTCACAGTGGAAGAAGCACCGGCAGAAGCTGGTGGTGCTGCATAAGGCTGGCAAACGGCCAGGAGAATCGTCCTCCTATAGACCCATATGTTTTCTAGACACTGTGGGGAAAGTGTTGGAGCGGGTTATTTATAATAGACTACTCCCAGTCGTCGAGAGCCAAGAGGGGGCCTTTTAGATAAGCAGTATGGGTTCCGTAAAGCCAGATCAACCATTGATGCCATCAAAATAGTTACTGATTTGCCCGAAAATTCAATTCACGGAAGGGGTTGTACCAGCAAATATTGTGTGGTGGTCACCCTGGATATGAGCAATGCATTCAACTCGGACAATTGGAACCTAATACGAAAGTTCCCACCTACTTCGCCGCTATTATAGATAGCTATTTGCGTGAGCGAACACTCTGGTATAATACTGTTGATGGACCCAAGGAGTACGTTGTCTCCGCGAGTGTCCCACAGGGCCCACTACTGTGGAACATCATGTATAATGATGTGCTTAACCTTCCGGTTCCGGAGGAGGCCACGGTAGTGGGTTACGCCGATGATATAGCACTAGTTGTGGTCGCAAAGCATCTCGAGGATGCTGAGTTGTACTCAAGCGAAACAATCAGTGTTGTTAAGGCTTGGTTAGAGAGTGCTGGAGTGGCACTCGTGGAGGAAAAGACGGAAGCGGTCCTCATCACTAAGTGCCGCAAAAGAAATTACGCCTGCATTAGAATCGGGAATCGTATCATCAGTTTCAAGCCGGCCATCGAATACTTGGAGATGATGGTAGACGGAAAACTCAATTTTAAGCAGCACATAGAGCATACTTGCAAAAAAGCATCCACCACGCGTATGGCTCTCGCAAGGATAATGCCAAACGTAGGAGGACCGCGGCATACTTGCAGGCTGCTCATAGCCAGTTTGGGGAAACGCGCTGCAGGTTTTAGGCAATGCATTTAGACTGAGTATGGTTTACAGAAGAACAGTCTTATGGGTGTGTTCTGCCTTCAGGACCGTCTCAGATAAAGCAGCGTTCGTCATCTCGGGAATGATGCCGATTGACATCCTGGCAACGGAAACGATGAACACTTACAACACCAGGTCCATCTCTTCCTTATCGCAGGTGAAAAAAGCTGAAAGAGAGAGATCCATAAGCAGATGACAGCAGTGATGGGACCAGTCAGAAAAGGGTCGTTGGACTTACAGGTTGATCCCTTCCATCAGGGAGTGGCTGGAGAGAAAGAATGGGGAGATTAATTATAATCTCACTCAGTTTCTCACCGGCCATGGAGGATGCCATCAATACCTGTACAGGTTTAAATTGGACATCTCACCTAATTATCCAAACTGCGACGGGATCCCAGAGGACCCAACGCACGTATTCTTCCAATGTCCTAGGTTCGTGGAAGAAAGGAGGAACCTAGAGGAAACTCTAGATGAAGTGCTATTACCGGAAAATTTTGTCCGGAGAATGGTAGCTTGCCAGGAAAACTGGGATGCGATTAATTCCATGATCGCAGAAATCCAGGAGAAACTGCGAAAAGCAGAAGAAGTGAGGAAAGCGCGGTTACGAACCCCGTGGGAAGACGGAAGGAGACCTAGCTAAAGTAAGCTAACTCTGCTCCGTGATGTAATACCTAAAGTTGGTTCCACGGGGTAGGGGGGAGTCGGGGGTGGTTTTAGTGGGTAAAAATCCTACACTCTAGCGTGCCCAGGCCAGAGTCTTTTAAAGATTTCCACAACCTTGAAAAAACAAAAAAAACACCTTCCTGCCATCAGGGAACTAGCCTGGAACGGTGTAACGCATTACTTTAGGCCAACTCTCTCGCTCTCTCGGCTTAGGAAGCCATCAAGTCAGGTCATTCCTTTCACCAGCAAGAGGGGAGAGTTGGATGGAAGTTTTAAGTTCAGCGAGCCCCTTGCCATCCGGTCTCTCCGTGGATCGGGTTCAATCTTCTACCCAACAAGACCAGGCCAAACATAATGCACAACAGGACTCCATCTGTCAGTGCTCCTCAGCAACTCTCTAACAATGTTGTCGGGACAGAGCTCTTCGGTGTCTGCGTAAAGCGGCTGACGAAAGCCATCCCACTTTTTGCAAGAGAAAAAGGTGTGTTCAGTATCATCCGCCACTCTATTGCAGAAAACACAATCAAGAGATCGTGTCTTCCCAATCTTGTCCTGGTGTGACTAAAAATCTCTACGCCCACTTAGAAGTTAGGTAAAGAAGTAATCAATCTTACCTAACAACCGACTAAAACGCCGAAAGTCCAGCTGCAGATTGTCCTGGCTGGAAAGCCAAAAGAAAACTTCCTTTTGAAGGTCAGTTTTTAGTGACATTGGCAATGCCAAGAGTTCATCTAGGATACTACAACGGCCGTAAGAATTCGCTTCTGCGCTCCGCATCCGTGCTCACGTTTTTTGAAACTACTGCAGGATGCAGCGTATATATTGGTGAAGAGTAAGAGGGGGCAGGGGAGGTGCAGGAGTATGTTGTGGGCATCTGCCGGGTAGAACTTCACAAGAGAGCCTGCACACTCGGTTGTTTCAATCCTTTCATGTTTGGTTTTATTGTATTCTCTGTTCTACGCCGCCACTATACAATAAACCCTATGTTAGTATGGGACGACGCTCGATTTTGAATATCCAGAGAACCATCATCGGCCAAAGACCTCATTCCCTTACAAAGATCCTTTCGATTTCTATGTTTAGTCTCCAATTTTCCAATTGTCAAAATCGCACTCAATTACTTCAAATTGGAGGAAAGTGTCAATCTTACGGGGTATCCTGGACATGGTGACAAATAACGTCAACTCAGTTTTGGTTGGATTTATGCCTACTCCGCATCTTATAGTCCGCATTACCACAGGGAAATATCCCGAGCCCCAATTTCACGCAACCCTTATTTCTACTGATCGATGACAAACTTGGTTTCAATTTCCAATTTATCTTACGCTCCTCCTCTGATTTCACCAATCTAGTTCTCCTTAACACTTTTTAACTTCTTTGTTAGTCTGGTCCCCTTCCGCAACCGTGACTGTCACGTCTTAAAAGTGTATAACACAAATTCACCCGGACCCTCATTTTCAAAAAAATCTTGTCCTAGTGGAGAGTTCCTGTCTTCTAGCATCCATCTATCTTGAAATCCACCTCTATCCTCAATTCTTGTGGAATGATTCGAGATCGGCCTAATTGTTGAACCTGATTCCCCGCTGCAGGCTTCCAGATCTCATATTCATTTGTCGAACAGGGTCTTCACTGATAAAAACTATGGTGCTCTAAGGTGACGAGGAGGCAGACGAGGCAGCAACTCAGTCGGCTGAGTCAACACCAAAATGACCAAACGACCAATGACTGTATTCACTATGGTTTGCTAGCCAAGATGTAGTAGGCTGATGCCATGAGGCCTTGCATATCGGTTAACAGTAGCGCGCCATAAGGCTGTTGGTAAAGCCGTCAACTCCTGAGGGATATGTGAGGGTTCGAGAGAGAAAGGTGAGTTTTGACAAGTCGTAATATGTAACCTCAACACATGTGTGGTATCCAAGCATGCCACGACGACCTCCAATTCTATCGGGGCCGGCATCCCTAAAGGAATTGAACGGACGGTTGTACCGGCTTAGGAGGAATCCTTAGCGAACGCACGCCTCGGGGTTGAGCAGTTCGCATGCGGTCAACAGTGGAGCTGGACTCGAGGTGGTTGTGGTGTTAAACAAGTCAACCTACTGCAGTAACAAGCTTGGTGAGGATCTCATAACGGCGCACCCTTGGAGAAATCTTCTATCTGGCTTACCAGAAAAACGTCTCTTCGGAGGGGAAATTTGGCCATTCATGTACATGGATCATGTACATGGCGTCACGCATTACTTCTTTGACTGCTTATTTATCTAGTTCACTTTCTCCTCGATTAGGACCTCTGATAATCTGTCAGGAGGAGGAGGAAAAGATGATTTCGGCACGGAAAAGGACTTAGCAGTTATTAGGGCACCTTCGCCGATTGTCTTGCCAAGCACAACGCAGTTTTTGTTGCAACGAAAGGATGAGTAACCTTCGAGGAGCTCAGGATCTAAAATCCTGTCATCCAAACAGGTTTCTGAAATGTAGATGACGTGGTGTTGAAATGCTAAGGCAAGCAGTTCAAATACTCGTCCTTTGATCACATACATTATAAATGACATTTTACCCCAGCACTGAGCACTGCAGTACCACCGCTGTGACGGCGTATTTTTTGGGACCCTCATTCGTCCCATACCTGATATTCCTCTCTGAGAAGTAATTCTCAACCAGACTCGCAAAATGTCCGGAAACGTCGGTAACGATCAGGAGCAGACACACAGACAACTGCAGGGTTGCTTAAAAGGGACCATTCAGAGGAGTAAGAAGGACTGCTTCAAACAGCTATGTTACCGTTCCGACATAAACCCTTGCGATAGAGCCTCCATGGTAGTAATGAAAATACCCTCAGAGGACTTTTCGGCGCCTTCTGAAGGTGATTTTTGCCACTCTGTTGCCTCACCAAGAAAACAGCACAAAGCAAATGGTAGTCAAACCCAACAAGCACATAATTCCTCCAGTAACCGAAAAAAGCCTGCGGGGAATATGTGGTATGATCGGTTTAGATTGCGTCCTTAACAGATCTTGGAAGCTGGAAATGAAGAAACGGTCCGGCCTTTTCGCTGGTGTATCTATATATGACCCTTAGGGCCCTTGCATTTCGATAAAATATAGTAAAGTTGTAAAAATCATTTAAGTTTGGCCAAACATTTTCTCGAAGCTTAGTCCTCCGATAAGGATTGACAAAGACCCCTGTGACAAAAGAAAAATTTGACGATAGCATATTTGTGCAAAAAATGCAGCGTTCTCGGTGTTTCTTTGTTTTACACTTTTCGGGGCCGACAGCTTTTTTATCCCTTTTTCCAATGGTTGTCCCGCTGTTGAGGGCTGATCATAGGATTTATTTACCTCGCCTTTAAGTCCGTTCTCGGGCTCACTTGGTAGCTCAACCAGAACAAATTTACGATACAAACCTGCTCCTTTTGCGACCCTTGGTATCGGATAGAATCGGACTGCACTTTTTGGTCGCTTCCAGGGTGAATGACACTAATGTTGGTCAGCCGCCATTTTACCGGCAATGCATCTCTTTCCATAATGAGAACCAATTGGCCGGGCGTGGTTGAAGTGTCCTGGTCCATTTTAGTTCAACCTCAATGGACGGGAGATTTTTGGTGTCAAAGAGATTGGACCGACCAACTCAATGAATTTATACTCCGCGTTTATCGTGGTTTGACCAACGAAAAGTATTTGAGTTGTCTTTTCAAAAAGGCAACATATTTTCAACAAATTTTTAGCTGAGCTTGGTATGGAGTCTCCACTTAATCGGGCTAATCAAAGGAGCAGTTTGACACTTTGCATGTAAGGCATTCTCTGAACCCATTTGTCAAAAGAATCTTAGTATCTAAAGATGCTGAGAAGTTGACCCCATTTCCAATTAGTTTCTGGCACTGCTGAGATTATCCCAGAAGAAGGGGAGAATGAGAGTTTATATCACGGAATTAAGGCTTCCTTGACTTATCATTTCACAAGCAAAGACATTAGTAGTCGTATAAGGACTTTGCCTTATATAACACATTAAAAAAGATGAATAATACTCACATGGTAATGGATTATCTTCTTCTTCAGGTCCAGCATTGCAATGAACAATCCATCCTGACTGGGTAAATATCCGCGGCTATAGTGAGCATGTGACTCTGTTTTATAGAGTGCCGGTTTTGAGCCCATTGTTCCTTGGACATCCAGTTCAAACTGAGAGGCTTTATGTTTTCCTTGAATATCAATCGAATAGTTCCGACTGCCTGTAATGTGAGTCAGATCTTTGGCATTAACACCAAGCGTTAGGGTGTGATCAGGATCATAGGTGTATCTGACAGTAACATTGCTCTTGATCAAGTGAACTCCATCTCTGTAGTAGAAGGCTTCTAGGGTTGCATTCTGGAAGATACAAATGGAAGTATTTTTTTAGAAATAGGTAAGTAATGTGCTATGGATTTGGATGTCTTAAAATAGATACTTTGAGGAAACTTCCAAAAATGAAAGAGCGAGATTCCTTTGAATTCAAAAAAAGCTCGAAAGAGCGAGGTCCTTTGAACTCAAAAAAAAACTCGGCACTGGTGTAATAGTCAAGTCAACGCTTCTACATAAAATTGGTATTCCAATTTTTCAAATGATTCACTTACCCTTCTAAATGATGGATGACTTATGCTGATTAGAGCCGTTTGATTATCCTTGTCCGTACCAGTTAGAGGGTGGCTTCTCCACTGCAACCCAACATTCATTACTTTCTTGCTGTTGCTATATTCGGAGGAGAGTGGGTCTCCCCATCTGAATATTATATCCGAATCGAACATGTTATCGGTGACAAAGTAGAATCCTTCAGCAGAAAGGTTTCGTCTTGGGTAGAACAACTCAGCGCTGAAGGCATGCGATTCATTTGCGGCCTAAAATTTGAAGATTCTCCATAAATTCAAGAGATTAATGGTCCTTGGAATTCCGAAGGACTTGCTTCCGAAATATTTAAAATTTGACTTAATGAATAAAAACAGGACGTAATGTTATGAGGTTCATAAAAAGGATTAGACGCAGGAGGTTCAGGTTTCCTCTTTGAGCCAGGATAATCTTAGCAACTAAAGATGCTGGCCCAATTTATCATCAGTTTTTGACGGCATTGCTTCTGAAAGTTATCTTCGGCAAGGTTAAGGTTTCCTTTCTTTGACTTTCCTGTTTTGGCGATAGCAAATTTTGAATTAGTGATGAAGAAATAAAGGACTTACGTTTGACCGATTTTCCATCCTGATATTGTAACCAATCCAAACTTTCGGAGCAAGTTGAATTTTCGAACGCTGCCTCGTTGAACTCTCCTGGCTATCATAGTCAGAGGTCAGAGTCACTGTGCGATTTGGATGGATGGCAAGGATCTTATATTCTTGACCGCTAAAGGTGGAACGAATGTGAAGTTCACCAGTCACATTGAAATTGGTTGCGTTGTTCAATTCGAAAATTTGAATGTGTTTCATATCCTGTGAAATAGATAAGAATATTTTTCTAAGAAAGGATACCAAAGTCCTCTTAAAGGATTTAAAAGAAGTATAATTTTGCTGATAAGATATTTCGGGAACCAGTTGTTCTAGTTATCGGTGCCAGTTCTTCTAAGAAAAACTCTCTTTTAACCCTTGTCCTGTTTGGAAACGGGATCAGCTAATGAGAAGGACCGCTTCCTAAAATAAGTTATCGACAAAATGAGGAACTTTTTAGCCATTTAACTATTCCTTCTTGCGTCTTTCCATGATCCTTTACCCTTCATCTACTTACATACTCTGGAGCTTCACTTCTTGAATATTGCCGTGAATGAACATAGTGAATTCCCAGCGGCTTGAATTTATTCTCCACCGAAACATCTACAACATTTTTCTCGTATCCTACGCGTTGTTCCGACTTACAAGTGTACTTGGAATTCACCACGTTCTTATTATTGTATCTCATATTCGCATGACCAGTCATAACCGCCTGACGTTCCTTGAGACCGTACTCAATATTAGCTGAATGTCTAGATTCAAGAGGAACTTGAATGAGGATTGTCCCTTGGACATCACGATCTAGGTCCTTAGATTTGAAGTTGCTTCGATGCTCGTAGAGGGCGAAATCTTTCTTCCAAGCAGCTTTCATGTATTGTAAGGAGTCGCCACTGTAAATTTGAAGGAGGCGTTATCAAATGCTTGATTAGAAGGACCTTTCTTCGTCTACTTACCCCATAGTAGAAAAATTGAAATCCCCTCGGAGCCATGTCATGTTGAAGAATGGGAAGGTTGTGTTCATGTATCCAAACATGTTCGAAACGCTAGAGAAGCTCACATCGGTATCAACGACCTTACGTTTTGCAGGATAATGGACTTTACATCTGTAGATGAAAAACATTTTAGTATGATATCGATAAACCAATTACAGTAGGACTAAAAACTAGAAACACCTAAAGGAAGCTTTGAGCCTTGCACCTCAACAAATCCTGATAGGGGGGACAGCAATATCTAGGGCCGATTCAAAAAGTCAACTCTCTGAATGAATTTAAAAGATGTTTTCTTCATTATTTTTTGACAGTTTAGTAGACTCGCCAATTATACAGGACTTATCCAAGTTTCGCGCTGGCTACATTTCAAAAGTTAAGTGCGTTCAAACTGTTCTGAGTAGGGTTATTCTCAGTTTTGTGCATGGTAAGCTGTTAGTAGGTCTCTGAGGTTTCCAAAAAAATGGTTTACCCAGTGTTCGCAGCCAGAGCTGGGCAATCGCAGAGAAAGTGCATGAGGGTCTCCCTTCCTTCTCCGAAGCTTCAGCAATGCGAATTTTAGGGTATGCCGAGGCTAGCGGCATGGTCCCCTATGGGCCAGTGCCCCGTGCAGACCGTCGTAATCCTAAATGCATTTGCACGCGTCTGGCACAGGAGCTCTCGTGATCGGGCTATGTTATAAGCGGGCCAAATCCTGCTTGACTTGGCACAGCTCGCCATCTAAGGCCCGCGGCTGCTACGCAGTGCGAGTAGACTCAGCCCCCGACAGCCGCCAACGGAACACCGACTGTATTCGCCGAGGAACTGCCAAGAACAGAGCCTTGCCTGGCCAATCCGTCAGCCCGCTCATTCCCCTCTATGTTCCTATGCCCGGGAACCCAGAGGAGAGTCACCTTGAGCGTGCCGCCCAGACGGTTGAGCGCGTCCCTGCACTGCCCTACCAGCCTGGAAGATGTTGTCGCTGAGTACAAGGCGTTGATGGCCGCTTGGCTGTTAGTCAGAATGGCTATGTTACGCTTGGGGCTCGAATATCGCTCCAGCCATCGACACACTTCCAATATCGCCAGTACTTCCGCCAGGAATACACTGGCGAAACATGGGAGACCATACGACTTGGATACACTGTGCGTATTCGAGAAACCCCCGCGCCGACTCCACAGGCCATCTTTGATTTATCGGTAAAGAATACTGAGTCATAGTCTTGCAACACGCCGCCGGTCTTTCAGTAGCACCTGCACACGCGGTTCTTTGAATCCCAATAAGTCTTCAAAGCCTGCCACCATACAATAGAGCCGTACGTTAGGATCGGACGCACTACAGCGGTGCACATCGAGAGAACCATCCTCGGCCGGAGACCCTATTTCTTTGCAAAGGTTCTCTTGCAGTCATAGAAGGCTACACATGCCTTCTTAACCCTCAGTTCTATGTTCAATCTCCAATTTAGCTTATGATCCACGATTACACCCAGATACTTTACTAAGCTGTAACTGCCATGACTTTCAGGAGATTCCCACTTTCAATTAGCTCTATCTCAGCAAAAGGACTCGGACTCCAAGGATGGGGCAATCCAGAAGTAGCCCATAGATATTCTGAGTCGAGACGGGGGGAATGGGAGACTAGAAGCTAGTCTTTAACAAACCAGCCGTAACAGATCCGTTTTGTTACTATAGCTGTGCTAATGCCACCTGCGAGAATTGAGACGAAGAGAGGATCTGTTATTCAGGAGCTTTCTCAGTTCATGCATCACCAAAATTAACGTGTCTCGGGAGGATGTGAAGCTCCCATAAACCCAGAATTCCAAGAGATCGGTTACTCGCATTTAGATGCGGAAGATCCGCATTGATAGGGAGAACTCGCACCACTGTATACCTTCAAAACCTCGAATCCTCTTGGACGACTGAGAGGTAAACCATGGGGAGCATTCTCAGACGAACAGCTGGCCGTTCCTTTTTCTTTTAAACGGAGGAGATGAAAATCGACGATCTGACGGAAATCGACTGACAGTCTCCCCACGCAAGCAAACCATGCTAAACGAAGCCCAAATAAATTTACCCAGATTAAGACATTGACATCTTATATATATTAATGGTCTTGCAAATACCACTTGTTGAACAAGTGGTTCCCGAAATATCAGACATTTTCCGGAAGTGTATTTCTTTCAGATCAAACTGTCAACCAAGCCAATTTTCGACTTCCTCGTAATTTTTGAAGTGCTGGTTCGTAAATGCATGCCCTATAGAAGAATATAAATTGAAGTCTAAAAGAGTCAAGTCTGATAAATGGGGTGGGCGGGGTAACGTTTCCCAACCAAAAGATACCAATTGATCTTTGACGGGACAACCAAAAGATACCAATTGATCTTGTTGGCCCCTTTTCGCCATTTTTCGAACAAAGTTTGGTTGACAATTTGCAGTTGATAACGATCAGCATTTATGGTTTCGTCAGACTTTAATATTTCACGATGGTCCCATAAGACAGCATTACTTTCCTCCCAAATTGGCTGGGTTTGACTGACAGTGGACTGGACTGCTGATTGTCCGATATTGAGCCATGATTTTTTTCGTTCACTCGCCCCGATTCGATATCGGAAGCCTATTCTATTGCAGCACTGAGGCAAAATTTCTTATATGTGCTTCCTGTTCTCTAATTGTATCTCAAACAATAATGGAATACCCAGTTTCCCGATTTGCAATTTTTTCCCATCATTTGCAAACGTCCTGAAATAGTTGACCGTTTGACCTTCAATATATCTCCTTTTTGCTGTTCTGTTATATTCGCTCCTTTTCTCCAAATTCTATCGGTTGGGAAGATCCCTTGATTAGGCTTCCAGAGTCGAGAGCTGGAGAGACCCTTCTCAGACTACAGTTCGATGTCTGGTCAAGTTATCAAGACCAAACTTACTGGTGCTCAAAATGGTAAGGACGGCATGACAGAAAAAGTAGAGACAAAGTCTCAAGCTCTGGAGAACGAATTGTAAGTCACCTTGGGAGTTCCGTGTCCAACTAAATACAGCAACAAGATATTGCCACCGTGAGAGAACAAAATTTTCTCCAATCTCAGGAATCTGGCACAGGCATAAATATGAACGGTCATACAAGAACAAGAAGAGGTATAAGTCAGCAATGGCGACTGCTGTTTATCGGGCTTGCCTGCCATTTTGTGAGAACATCAAAAGTATCATCGATTCTTTGAGATTCAACAAGATTTTGGGCAAGGAACATGGGGACCTCCCCCTTGTTTCAAAAAGTAAAAGGGCTTCTGGACAAAATCTTGTGGTAAGACCTTACGGCTGCTAGTTCAGACACACTTCCTCTCAGTCAGGGAGACTGTGATTCAGAATTCCGCTTGGAGGTTATGACGGACCCGTCATTTGAGAATGTCAAATCGGCAATCGCCAATGAAAAAATCTGCTCGGCTATCAGCCTGTCCGCCCATAAATCAACGGGCTCAGATAGAAAGATAATGCCAGTCATGCTCCAAGTCAAATGTTGGTAGGCAGTAGATTGGGAAAGAGAGCTGGTAGACCTGATCATTTCCCTGACTAGCAATGTTCCTAAAGCAGATTTGAAGAGATACCAAAGGATATGTCAACTATTCTACGAACTTGAGACCGTTATAATGGGAAGTGAGGGGTCTCAAGGACAGAGAAAAAGATTCCCAGCCCAAGGTACGGTCAGCTAACTAATAATTGTAAAGCGACCCTACAACAATTTCCAAAAGATTTCTATATTCCTAAGCCAAGAACCATGGGATATTATTGAGATTTAAACTTATGGCATATTGGATACTCCCTTCCCTCTTTTTCAGCCTTTGCCCCATTTAGAAGCGGACTAGGTTCATTTTGATCGGTTGAGCTAATTTTCTTGGGAAAAGACCTGATTTGCATCGAGTTGTTTAGCTCTGAAATCACCATCTAGCGGATCAGATCAAGGCCTCGTTGTTTTAGTCGGACTTTTGGTCACTTAATTAACCTTGATATTTAGACCAACATTGGCAAGTGAGTTCAAGTAAACGCACATTATTCGTCCCCACCATTAAAGGCACTAAAAGACACCCTTCTCACAACTTTACCACGAACGATGTAACTTCATACCTGAATACGGCCCAGCTCCGATCTGTGCGAGCAGCACCAAATCCATCGATGGAAAAGAGAAATTAACCCAGATGATCACTACCATCATGAAAGAAGCTTTTGAAAAGAGCTATTCCCGCAATACACCAAACAGAACCAGGAAAAGCCATGTTTGAGCTCAGATTTGGCAAAGCAGAGATATGCTGAGATATCTCTGAGAGTTCTCTGGCCCAGGTCAACCTGGCCAAGAAGGCTCAAAAAGTCTTAAATAAAAGAATAAGACTTGCTAAACCATCAATCTAGAAACACCTTTTCGAAGAGACTACTTCCCTTCAGTCCACCTTGAAAACTTCCACGACCGGTCGGCAAAATGGCCAAAAACCGTCTGGTTCCCACGGGTAGCAGTATCTCGATCAAAAGGGGAGGCGGCCCAGCTTTCGGAAATTCAAGAATTTTCACGATACGATGCCGGGAACCCGAGATATTGAGACAAATCAGGCGCCAGACAGCCCCGCAAGATCCCAGAAAACTGAAAATTTCCACGACCCCCGGGACGACAAAGTGGCCAAAAATACAAAATCGTCGGATTCCCATGCCAATATCTCGATGGAAAGGGGAGGCGGCCCAGTTTTCGGAAATTCAAGAATTTTCACGATACGATACCAGGAACCCGAGATAGTGCGACAAATTTCGACGCCAGACAGCCCCCCAAAATCCCAGAAAACTGAAAATTTCCACGACCAAAATGGTCAAAAATGCCAAATCGTCGGATTACCAGGGCCAACATCTCGATCGAAAGGGGAGACGGCCCAGTTTTCGGAAATTCAGGAATTTTCACAATACGATGCCGCGAACCCGAGATATTGAGACAAATCTGGCGCCAGACAGCTCCCCAAGATCCCAGAAAACTGAAAATTTCTACGACCCCGAGTCGAAAAAATGGCCAAAAATGCAAAATCGTCGGATTCCCAGGGCCAATATCTCGATCGAAAGGGGAGGCGGCCCAGTTTTCGAAAATTCAAGAATTTTCACGATACGATGCCGGGAACCCGAGATATTGAGACAAATCTGGCACCAGAGAGCCCCCCGAAATCCCAGAAAACTGAAAATTTCCACGACCCCCGGGTCGACAAAATGCCCAAAAATGCAAAATCTTCGGATTTCTACGGGCAATATCTCGATTGAAAGGGAAGGCGGCCCAGTTTTCGGAAATTCTGGAATTTTCAGGATACGATGCCGATAACGCGAGATATTGCGACAAATTCCGGCGCCAGAGAGGCCCCGCGAAATCCTGGAAAATTGAAGATTTCCACGACCCCCGGGTCGACAATATGACCGAAAATTTAAAATCGTCGGATTCCCACGGGCAACATCTCGATGGAAAGGGGAGGCGGCCCAGTTTTCGGAAATTCAAGAATTTTCACGATACGATGCCAGGAACCCGAGATAGTGCTACAAATTTCGACGCCAGACAGCCCCCCAAAATGCCAGAAAACTGAAAATTTCCACGACCAAAATGGTCAAAAATGTCAAATCGTCGGATTACCAGGGCCAACATCTCGATCGAAAGGAGAGGCGACCCAGTTTTCGGAAATTCAAGAATTTTCACGATACGATGCCGGGAACCCGAGATAGTGCGACAAATTTCGACACCAGAGAGCCCCCCAAAATCCCAGAAAACTGAAAATTTTCACGACCAAAATGGTCAAAAATGCAAAATCGTCGGATTCCCAGGGCCAACATCTCGATCGAAAGGGGAGGCGGCCCAGTTTTCGGAAATTCAAGAATTTTCACGATACGATGCCGGGAACCCGAGATATTGGGACAAATCTGGCGCCAAACAGCCCCCCAAGACCCCAGCAAACTGAAAATTTCCACGACCCCTGGGACGACAAAATGGCCAAAAATGCAAAATCGTCGGATTCCCACGGTCCAAGGTCAACAAAATAACCTCATCCTTCCTTTGCCTTAGTGGTTCGTGAGACATGAACTTTCGGGTGTTATTCCTTCCTGGACTATCCTAGCCAAAATATAAAGATTATACTCGACCCTTGGCGCCAGAAACCCCCTCATTTTTAAGCCCGGTCTGGAGTGTGAAGTCGTAAGGATTTATGCAGCTAAATACCAAAATTTGTACCCATGCAAGCAAGTAATAATTTCTGTGAAGAAACCCGAGGTATTTTTATTATCCCTTAAGGAGGGGCATGACAATTCTACCAGGACTTTTAATGAGATACTGCTCCCTCCACTACTACTTGGAAAAAAAATCGTCCTGGTGCCTCAGCTATCCATAGTCAATCAATCCAAGGAAGAGGATGAGACAACCTGTATTCTGCACGGCAGTTGTGAAGCACATGCGATCTTCGACGTTCCTTCAGAAAAACGTCGGTAAGGGGGTGAAAGCGGCCTAATGGAACTGGAAGAGCTCCTGGACAGGATTTCATACTATAGGCGTACATGGAAAGTAAGACAAAATCCTCAGGAAGCAGAAACAACTGCGCTTCCCGAGAAGAACGCCACGAGTACCAAACGGATCGCCGACAGCCCATTGCAGAGTGAACTTGGTAAAAAACGAAAGGAGGAAGAGACATCTGAAGGAGACTTCACTCAGGTACTCTCCAGGGCTGAAAAGAAGAAGGCGAAGAGGATCAAAAGACAACAACACGTCGCGCCATGAGAAAAACCTCTGCCTAAAACTAAGGCGGACACGAAAGACGGAGTGCCAAAAGAAAAGGTGGAGAGACGAAGGAGGACTAGACCGCCAGCTTTGCTTATTAAGCCGACGGAAGGCAAGACTTTTGCGGAAGTCCTCAGCGAAATCCGTTACAAAATCAAACCCGAAGACAACGGAGCGGAGGTGTCTTCCATACGTAAAACGAAGGGTGGTGGAGTCTTAGTCGAACTAGGCCCGAAGACTATAAATAAAGTCACGTTTTGTGAAGCAGTCAAGGGGCTTCTGGGAGAAAAAGCTTTGGTTTCTAGCCTGGAACCCACGTGTGCTTTAGAAATCCGAGACCTTGACTGTCTCACGGAAAAGAACGAGGTAGAAGAGGCCATCAAACGCGAATGCCCGGAGGTAATCAATGTCCGGATTGGTATCACCTCCGCAAACTCCCGAGGCCAAAAACTCGCTGTGGTGGAAGTTGCCGAGCAATACGCGAGGAAGCTTCTAAAAAGCGGGAAAATAAGAATTGGTTGAGTAGTGTGTAGAATACGAATTCAGGCCGCCCCAACCAAATGTTACAGATGTTTGGATTATGGGCACACATCTGCAAACTGTCGGGGACCTGACAGAAAGGCAACATGCCGTAAATGCGGTCAGGCAGGCCATAAAGCGAACAGCTGCAATGAAAAGGAAAGCTGCGTCCTATGCAGGGACCGTGGCGGGACTGATGAGAGCATTGCGCACACTGCGGGATCGGGGCGGTGTCCAGTTTTCAGAGCAGAACTGGAAAGAGCTAGGATACGGTCAACATGATTCGCATTCTACAAATCAATATGCACCAGAGTGCAACCGCTCACGAGTTGCTAGCGCAGTTCGCTGCGGAGACCAAAGCTGATTTAGTACTCATCAGTGAGCAGTACCGAAACAAGGGCCCAGTTTCATGGCACCCAGACATATCAGGTACCCCTGCCATCTGGGTTCAGGACGGCACCCTCCTGGGGGTTCTTGCCCAAGGCCGAGGGGACGGCTTTGTCTGGATTCGGTGTTCAGGGATAACGTTTTTTAGTGTCTATCTTACGCCGAATGAGACGATACCGGACTTTCTTCGGAGGCTTGAGGCCTTGGAGGACGCTATCTTAAGCACGGATGGGCAGATCCTGGTCGGGGGTGACTTCAATGCTAGGGCACTTGAATGGGGCATGCCTCACACAGATTCCAGAGGGAAACGAATTCTGGAAATGGCGGCGAGAACAGGACTGGTAGTTCTAAACACCGGATCCACCCCAACGTTCCGGCGCCCGGGCTGCGAAGGAAGTATTCCAGACGTAACCTTCGCATCGGAATCACTGGTGTCGCTGATGGACGTGTGGCGAGTTCTGGAAGACTTTTCGGCAAGTGACCACCAATACATTGCTTTCGAAGTGGTGGACACAAACTCTCGGTGTGCGCCACCCCAGCGATCTTTCTGTGTATGGAACGTCGCGAAAGTGAACACCGGGAAGTTTGTCGAAACTCTGGGAACAGGTGGGGCCACGCTGAAGGGTACTCCTGGGGGCGGCGGCGCCGCTGCTGACACTGTCGCAAATTCAGTTATGAACCTGATAACGACGGTCTGCGGAGCCTCCATGCCCAGGAAGACATCGAGGCGCGGCAAACCTTCCATGTATTGGTGGACAGTGGAAATCGCAGAGCTCCGAAAGGAGTGTCACAGGCTCCGCCGCTTAACACAACGTCTAGACGAACGGGGGGAGTCATGTACCATAATGATGGAGTACAAATCAGCCAAAAGGAGACTCCGCAGCGCAATAAACAAGAGCAAAGCTCGCAGCTGGCAAGACCTGATCGACGAGGTGAATGGGGATCCGTGGGGACTCGGTTACAAACTTGTAACCCGAAAAATCGGGGCTCTGCGGAAACCCTGTTCACTTAAGGCCGAGCAGATGGACCGCATTGTGAGGGCACTCTTCCCTGCACACCCCGTATGGGATGGTGACGTCGGCGCGGAGAGCGCAGAGGACTGTCCACTTTTCTCTGTAAAAGAGTTGGAACAGGCAGTCCTCTCTATGAAAAATAAGAAGGCGCCAGGACCCGATGGTATTCCAGCAGAGGTGTACAAACTGGTATTCCAACACCGGCTAGACCTACTGCTCGGCGCATTCAACGCTTGCCTGAAAGAGGGCAATTTCCCTGCTCGTTGGAAACTTGCGAGGCTTGCGCTGATCCCTAAAGGGAAAGGCGATCCCGAACTGCCGTCTTCATACCGCCCACTATGTATGCTTGATACTGCTGCGAAATTGCTCGAAAAGCTCATCAGAAATAGACTCGCTGAAACGATACGCGCTGCCGGAGATTTATCTCCCCGGCAGTTTGGTTTTAGGGCAGGCAGATCGACAATTGATGCTGTCATGCAGGTCGTGGACGCCGTTCGACGAGCAGAGGCACATAGCCGCCGAACTCGACGGGTGGTGCTCCTCGTAACGCTTGACGTCAGAAACGCCTTCAATTCCGTAAGATGGAAAGACATTCTAGGCACACTGGACAATATCTTCAACGTGCCGAACTATCTCTTACGGATTTTGAGGGACTATCTGAGGAACCGCTCCCTGCTCTATGAAACACTAGAGGGTCAAAGGTGGATAGAAGTCACGTCGGGGGTAGCACAGGGATCCATCCTAGGGCCGGATCTCTGGAACGCTACCTATGACAGTCTGCTTAAACTCGACATGCCAGAAGAGTCGCGCCTGGTCGGCTATGCAGATGATGTCGCAGCGCTTGTTGCTGGACGTACTGTCGAACAGGCACAAAACAGACTCGGCATATTGATGCGACGGGTAAGCGGATGGATGACTACTCATGGTTTCAACCTTGCACTGGAAAAAACCGAAGTAGTCATCCGGACTAAGAAGAGAATTCCGACCCTGCGTCCCATATCGTTCGGCGAGTCGATAATCGAGTCAAAATCAGCGGTAAAGTACCTCGGGTTGACTCTTGATTCAAAGATGAGCTTTTCTGAGCAAATCCAAGCAGCAGCAAACAAAGCTGCGGCTGGAGTTTCAGCGTTAAGTAGGCTAATGGCAAACATTGGGGGTCCTACGTCTAGTAGGCGACGTCTCCTGATGAGCTCAACGCAGTCTGCCTTGCTCTACGGTGCAGAGGTATGGCTGGCGCTCTTAACAAGGAGGTATATCGTAGACGCCTCGCGCAAGGACAGAGACGGGGCGCTTTACGAGTGGCGTCTGCGTACCGCACAGTCTCTGAACCGGCAGTGATGGTGATCGCGGGAGTTATCCCCGTTGCCCTTCTTGCTAGGGAGCGTCAGGCCATATACAAGCGCAAGGGAGATGAGCCAAGGGAGGTGGTTGCTCGCGAAGAACGGCAACACACTCTAGACCAGTGGCAGCTTTCTTGGCAAAATGAAACTAGAGGCAGATGGACTGCGCGGCTCATCGGCAACTTAGGTGCGCAGCTGAATCGGAAGCATGGTGAGACTGACTATTTCCTTACCCAATTTTTAAGTGGGCATGGAAATTTTCAGTCTTACCTGCACAAGATTGGAAAGGCGCGTTCTCCGCATTGTGTGTTTTGCAATGGAGTTGTGGACGATGCCCACCACACTTTTTTTTCTTGTGGAAGGTGGGATGGGGTTCGTCAGCAGCTCTATTTAAACACAGAGGATCTCTCTCCAGACAACATTGTGGAAGAAATGCTGAGGACTGCTGACAGGTGGAACCGTGTTGGCCATTACGTTCGGGCCCTTCTCGTTGCTAAGAAGATAGAACTCGACCAGTGGAGGAGCCGGATGGCAGGGGGTTCGTTGAACTGACAGTTCGCTTCCTGCTCTCCGCTCCCGTTGGTGAAAGGAATTCCCTGATTTGAAGGCTCCGCAAGGCGGGAGAGTTCGGGGACTAGCCCGAAGTAATGTGACAAACGGTTCCAGGCTAGCTCTCTGAGGATGGGGAGGTGTTTAGTTGGTAGTCCGACGACGTACCGAATCGGGAGTCCAACACTGTGTGCGTAAATGCATTCACCTACCCTACCCCAAAAAAAAAAAAGCCTGTATTCTGTATGCTGCGCCTTTGCCAGCGGTTTCCGCAGATCTCAGATGACAATATTATACCTCAGGAGGGTAGTTTTAATTTCTCCCTTTGGGAGACGTCCACCAAATCCCAAAACCTATCAAGGCCAGAAACACGGAGTCATCTCCAAGTACAATCGGTCTTATATATGAGACTGCCATTCCCCCAGCTTCTGTACCCTAATCTATCAAACGAGGCAACAATGAATTCCACCCTAAATTTGAAGAAATTCAATATCTTTTCAAAATACAACTTGACTTACGTGAACATGTGGTAAATGTATTTCTGGTCGATACTTCCGCTGACAAACAAACTGTCCTCATTGCGATGGAAGGGAGTTGCAATCCGTCCGGAAAACTCTCTCCTCTTTTCGCCTTTCTTCAGCATATGGATATTTCCTTCAACCTTATTCGTTGTATCATGTTGTCCCCACTCCACATAGGCCAGTCCTTGCAAATCACTCACATGTCGGTAGTTCCCTTTAGTTGAGAATCTCCTCCTGGCTTCATCCGATTCATATTTTGCTTCAACAGTAACATCCAAAGGTTCCTTCGTCATTAGATTCCCTCTGTATCTACCTAGCAATCTATGTATGTCTCCAATCGGCTTAGGAAGCTGAGCAACTAGAGTTAAGGCCATGTCTCTTGCTGATAAGAACATCAAAGTTCCATTTAAGTCTAGCACCCACAAGGAGTCAACGTTGACATTCCCGCTTATGACCAGGTGATGAAGATTTCTATCAGGATTCAGATATTTCAATCCGGCTTGGAAAACACGCGGAGGCGTTGGTGAATCCAAATGCTCTAGCACACTATTCATGCCAAACTGCATATTTTCCAAAAGAATCCAGGACCATAGTACTGAACCGTTGCCTTGAACATCAGATAGTCTGTAATTTCCGCGAATTTCACCCACATCTTGTAGATCCAGCTTAGCTCCAAGGTTTACATGGTCAATACCGAGATGTTTCCATGGAGTTTTGATTTCAATGGACGCATACATTTGACCACTCCTTTGAGGAAGCAGTGTTGCATTCATAGTAATTTTGGGGACGCCTGGATCATTGGATTGAAGCAACATCATAAAGTCCCAATTCAAATGACTCCTCATCGAATATCCACCACCGATTTGATGTAAAAATTGTCCTTCAAGGGCTTTCAGCTGGAATGTTTTCCCATAGTTCCCTTCACTTGCACGCAGACTGTATTCAAGGGATCCGTCAGGACCACCAGTTTTGGATTTCAGCTTCAGAGTTGCGAAGACCGGAATATCAGACAGGAATACGACAAGTCCATCCACATTATATCCTGCCATGTTCTTGTAAAAATTTCCACGAAGTTTGTATTGTCCTTTGGTTGGTTGTTGTATTAAGGTTCCGCTCAAGGAAATGTTCTTGTAATCGGCGAGAGGGGTTGATACCTCGACGGTTACGAATTCCTTACGTCGTACCGCCATTGCATGGAATTCGGTCTTTTCGTTGGAGGAGTCTAAAAATGAAATGTCCAGGGAAGCCATGGGACTGGGATTTGACGTGATTAATATGGAACTTTGTGCTAGTTTGAGAGGAATGATGTTGGTTTCGATTTGTCCTTTGGCGTTTATGTAGTTTGTTTCGTCCACATACCATGTGGCAAGTGTTTGGAACTGAAAAATTGATTGAAGGATTTAGAATGAAACTGAATTTGAATGACTCCTTTTTTGTAAACAGCGATACTCACTTTGTTGTCTACCTCATTGATACGTGCATCAAATCCGAGGGTAACGCTGTTTTCCACTTCAGAAAAGTCCTTTTTGAAATAGATCCTACTAGTGTAGTTCGGAACTGTAGGTGCCCTCAAGGACATTCCCAGATAGGTATCAAGATAGTTATCGTCAGTCTGAAAAATGATTCAGGATTATAATACAATGATTTAAAATTCATAAACCTTAGTACCTCCAAGGATCCACCAAATGATAACGCGGTCTCTTCCGTCTCAGCTGTGAAATTTCCACGATAGATACTGTCCTCCAACTCAAGGAATCCGGTAAGATCCAACTTCCTTAAGAGTTGCAGTGGCGTTTTTAATTTGAAAGCAACATCATGAGTCTTCGCCTCGGTTTCGTCAGTTGTTACTGTGTAGTTGACGAAGTAGCCAGCGGTTTTCCATTCAGCTGCATGAAGAACCGAGATGTCAAGTTCAGTGAGGAACTTCCTCCTGAACTCGACATTATACTGGAAAGTTGACTTGATCTCAGGTGCTAGTTTGAACGGAGTCGAAATCCTCAGTTTGTTTTTGATTGTCAGGAGATCTGGGTAGTAAAGTCTATCTCTGAGATTGATTTCCCCTTGTGGTAGATTCAATTTCCCTACGACTAGGTAATACTCCTCGATCTCAGATATGTCAATAGACCCCGTGATTGTAGGCCAGAGTAGGGTGTCCAATTCCATAGTGCCGATGTAATTTAATAAATCTTCATAATCAATTTCATAGTCATCTTCGTACTCCTCCTCATCTTCCTCGATCTCCTTTTGAACTTCATCTTCTTCGAACTCCATCTCGATACCCTTTGTACTGAGCTCAGCAATTAGATTTGATTTCGGGCGACCAGCCAGGGCAATGCCTACCTTATACGATGACAGTTTCATATAAAGTTCCATAGTGAAGTCACGGAGTTTCACGAATTTCGCGATGGCTCCATTTTCTTCAAATCCCTTCAAAGGCGTGAAGACTTTGTATGAATATTCAAAATCTGTCAGGTTACTCTTCCTCCAAACGCCTGTAAACCCAACCGTTACATTATTTAAGCCCCCTCGCATGTCAATTGTTTCAGGCTTGGATTTCCCGATCAGAATCATTCGAGTCAGATTTTCAAAAGGAGTTGCCAAACTAAGTTTCACGTCAAAATCGGTGAAGGTTATTATATCAAGCAATATTTCGGCACCCAAAGCTCCAGCTGGGGCTCGAACTTCAGCCACTCCATGTCTCAACTTGTCATTGATTCCGAAGCGACCATTAATTGTCTTGAATTTCTCAATGGGAGTGGTGATGTTGATTTGGAGTTTATTGTCCGTAACTTTTCTCATATATCCTTCAACATCAAGTGTAAATTTACGTGCCTCAACGTCCAGGGTCGCTCCTCCTTTAATATTTCGTCCATGACTGATTGAAAATTTGGTTGCAATGGCAGCTGTTTTGTACCCATTGAAAGGACTCTTCACTTGAATACTTCCATTGATATATCGAGTAAACTCGTTTCTGTCGATTTGCCAGTCGGACTTGATGCTGTAGGACTGGACCGTCTCATTAGGGAGATGATGGCGGACATTGGCAATGGTATTGAACTTCCTCAAATCCTGTTTGTGTTTAAAGTGGGCGTTGAGGGTTGGCACATCCTGAATGGTGCTGTTCAAAGCCATCTTTACTTCGCAGCTAAACAACGGCTCCTGAATTAAGTAATCTCCTTTGAACTGTAAACCAATATTCTGCTGGTCAGCCCAGAGAAGAGACCCATTGACAAGCAGTAGATTATTCTCATAGTAAATGCCTCCATGAAGTCGATTCCTTTTCCACCCCGGGAACGGTGTCTCCACTTCCGCTAATATCCAATTATTCGTTGCTTCTCCAGGAATATATCCAGCGTCGAAGTTGAATGCAATCGCCTCGTTGGTGTTCCAACTGACTCTTCCATTTGCCTGATATTCGGGACCACCGGTGAATGCATGGAATCCTCCACTGAATGTACGTTCAGGGTATGTGATCATTACTGATGCATCGTATTTTCTCCATTCAGGATTACTGTATTCCGCCATTAGAGCTAGTCGTTGGGAAGGATCGCGGTTGGCATCCCATTTCAATTCAACGGAGGCTTCCTTTCTGTAAAGGGCAGACAGGCCTCGAAGGTCGATGTGAATGTCACGGAACCTAAAAAAGACGTCAGAAATGATATTCAGTAAGTTTATGGCAGTTAGTACAATAGACCTACTAAAGGCCTAAGCGTTGGAACTACGCCCCCCCCCCCCCCTTTGAAAAAAAAAAACAAAAGGTTTATGGCCCTGTTTTTAAAGTCCCCGATTCCTGTCTCTCAGCGCATAGTTTATAGGTCTCACTAAAATGAACTTACTTCCTCTGTCGTTATATGCAAATGAGGACAGAGAACTTATGTCAAATTTGTCCTTACCAGGAAATGTCAAAAAGAAGACAGAGAGAAAGATATAACTGCACAGAAAGATTTCATGAATCACTGATAAAGACCCTACATAAGGCTCACGGGACAAAGACTGGAGAAGGTATTACCCAACTAGTGGCGGTAGGGCGAATATAGGTAAGCCAGGTTCTTTGTTGATACCTTGATCTTGTCCATATACATATATGTATCTTCATGAAAAAATGAGAAGGATAAGTGCGGGTAAGGTAAAAAATGAGGAGCCAAAGAAAATATCGGGAAAAATTGTGGACTGCATGGTATGCAGAGCGAAGAAGGCTGTCAATAATTGACATATTGCAAGAACGGCAGATGCCTGAAATATAGGAAAGCCGTCAACACAAATCGGTAATGAAGTTGATATAGATCAATCGCCTAGCACGTGGCGAAGAAACCTTTATTGGAGGTCATGAAGAACTTTCAAACTGTCTGCGTATGGGCGAAATTGTCAGAGCCCACATCTCTAGGTACAACTTCTATTTAGTGTTTATCGCTGAATATTAGGAGATACTAAGCATTTAAAGGTGATTCCGGGGGAATGTAACCTAAAAATCAAAGGGTAGCTGCAAGTCAGGGGAAGAGTCCTCGTCATCATCGTCGATCTTCTACAGCTTATTTTGAACCTTGGTCTTCTGGCTTGTTGGAATAGGTCTTTGATAGCACAAGATTTGTTATCTTACAGTTCAGCATCGAGGGGCATTGTCATTCATTCGCTTGTGCGGTCGTTTCGTATCCTAGGTATCAATCCTGTCCGAAACTATCCATCCTGTTTCTAAACATGACGCTTGGTTTTTTGGTGGATGACGAGTTATTAGCCCATCGTTTCGAACCCCAACCAGGAAAAACAAATCAATTGCTTTAGACTCCCTGACGCAGGGGTATAGTTAGATAGGATAGGATGCAGTATAAAGTAGTTATGCCAACGAACCTGAGCCTCCACCTTCACTATTTTCCTCACTTTTCCCCGATTACGGTTTTTTCAACTGAAGGTAGTGCCAGGTATGTCGCCCCAAGCTCTCTGCCTCAGGGGTCGCCAGCAATCCTTAATGAGTCGTTTACGATACAGGGGGTCGCATCCTCAAGGTGCCCGATCAAGTCTTTCTGACCCCCAAGCTGGCATAATACCTACGTCTTAAGGTAGTAGTCTTGAAAAGAGCGAACTACAAATGACCGATACACCCATAGGGAGCCTAGCTCTACCAAGGTAGTAGTTGTGGTGTATACCAGGAGCCAGCAATGAGCTGGCTGCATTTGTATGTAGAACGGAAGTGCAACGGAGACGGCAACCCAGACACTACCATGAAGTGCTGTTGTCGCGGAAAAAGGCACAGTGAAAACTACCAAAACTGACCAGATGGCTTCGAATATAAACCGCGTAGGCCGTTGTCGGCTAGTCTTGTGAAAATCGAAGAGAAAAAGCTTATGAAGAAATGCGCGGCAGTTCTGGAGCGTATGGGGTCTGTGAGTTCCTCCAGAAAACCGTCTTCAAAGGGGTGAAAAATGGGATGATGGAGCTGGAGCAGCTCTTGGGCAGAATTTCGTATTATAGGCGGACATGGAGTGTAACAGAAGAGGCGCGAAAAACAAAAAAGAACCACGCCCCATTGAGAACACTGCAAACGCCAAACGGATCGTAGATAGCCCGTTGCAGAGTGACCCACGGAAAAACGAATGGAGGAAGGGGCATCTGAGGGAAACTTCACTCAGATACTCTCCAGGGCTCAAAGGCGAAGAGGGACAAAAGGCAACAACACGCCGCACCAGGAGAAAAACATCTGACTAACATTAAGGCAGGCACGAAAAATGGAGCACCAAAAGAAAAGGTGGGGAGATGAAGAAAGACTAGACCGCCAGCTCTGCTGACAAGACCTTTACGGAAGTCCTCAGTGGAATCCGTGACAGGATCAAGCGGAGCGGAAGTATCTTCCATTCGGAAAACGAAAGGTGGTGGGGTCCTCACCGAATAAGCCCCGATAAGAACAAATTCTGCGGGCTCAGGACGATATCCAGTCTTTAGACGCGATCAATATGAGCGGCATCCTCCAGATAAATATGCACCGGAATGTAACCGATCACGGTTTGCTACCACAGTTTGCTGGGGAGACCAAAGCTCATCTAGTGCTCATCAGCGAGCAATACCGAAAAAGGGACCCACCTTCATGTCATCCCGACATATTCATTACCGCTGTTATCTGGGTTCAGACCGACAGTGTTCTTGCTCAGGGCGGAGAGGACGCTTTTGTCTGGGTTCGCTATTTGGAGGTAACGTTTTTCATTGTCTATTTTACGCCGAATGAGACGATGCCGGACTTTCGACGCAGGTTTCATGCTGTGGAGGATGCTATCTTGGACACAGAGTAGTGATTCCTACTCGGAGCGGCTTCAATGCCAGAGCACTTGAAAGGGCATGCCTAATCTAGACTCCAGGGGGAAACGAATTCTGGAAATGACCGCGAGAATAGGACTTGTTGTCTTAAACGCCGGATTCACCCCAACGTTCCGGCGCCCAAGCTACAAGAGAAGTATTCCCAACATTACCTTCATCACTGGTGTCGCTGGTGAACGGGTGGCGAGTTCTGGAAGACTTTTCGGCAAGCGACCTGCTTTCGAAGCGGTTGACACAAATTCTCGGTTTACCAGGGGGTCGGGGGAAGCGCAGGGATCCATCCTAGGGCCGGACCTTTAGGACGCTTCCTATGATAGCCTGATTAGACTCGGAAGAGTTAAGAGTCAGATGGATTATGCGGCTCATTAGCAACTTAGGAGCGTCTCTAAATCGGAAACATGGTTAGACTGACTATTTCCTTACCCAGCTCCTAAGTGGACATGACGGTTTTCAGTTTTACCTGCATAAGATTGGAAAGGCACGATCTCCAGATTATGTAGTTTGCAATGAAGTTGTGAACGACGCTCACATTTTTTTTTGTGGAAGGTGGAATGGGATTTGCTGGCAGCTCTATTTTAATACTGGGGATCTATCTCCAAACAACGTTGTCGAGGAGATACTGAGCAACGTTGACAGATGTCAGGGGTCAAGTCGTGTTACACATTATGTTCGGGTTCTTCCCGCTGTAAAGAAAATAGAGCTTGACCGGCAGGGCAGGGTTGACAGGGCATTCCTTGTACTAACAGTTCCTTTCCTCCTGTCCCCTCACTTTTGGTGAAAGGAATTTCCTGATTTAAAGGCTCTGCCAAGGAGGAGAGCACTAGGACTAGCCCGAAGTAATGTGACGAACGGTTGCAGGTTAGTTCTTTGACAATGGGGAGGTGTTTAGTAGGTAGCCCATTGGCGTACACTCTGTGCATAAATACATTCATCTTCTCTACCCCCCTGAAATTGAAAAGGAAACTTTTCCCCACTTTTTTTATTTCACGATCCCTCTTTGATGGGCAACCAATTAGCAGAGGCAACTTATCGAACGCTGCTTCAGGACCCCCGTATCTTAAGGAAAAGTTAGATTTGTATCTACTTCGGCCGGTTTAAGCCTGAATTATTTTCGTATATAAAGAGAGTGAATGACACTTAGGAACGAATATATAAGTATATAACAAGGCGAATGACACTGAGGGCGAAAGCCCTCTTAGTAAAACTATTTGGCAAGAAGCGGAAAAATGCCTAAACGGAAATGCACTCCAAAGGCCATCATATAACAGTTCAGACTGGGGATGAATCAAGTTCAAGGGATACCTCGTCTTTAGCCTTCCTTTAACATCAATATGTCATCCTTCTTTTTCTTCAGCCTTTGTCCCGTTCACAAGCGAGGTCGGCTCGTCGTGATCGGCTTCGCCATTTGGCTCTATCGAATGCCTGATCTGGGTGCAATCTCGAGGCTTTCAAATCCCCATCTAGCGTATCAAGCCACCGTTGTTTAGGTCTGCCTTTTGGTCGTTTACCATCGACTTCGATGTTCAGACCAATCTTGGCAAGTGAATTCTCGTTTGCACGAATTGCGTGACCATACCATCGAAGATGCCTCTCTCACAACGTTTCCACGATCGGTGCAACCCCATAACGATCGCGGATATCCTCATTTCGGATGTGATCTAAACGTGTGACGCCACTAGTCCAACGTAGCATCTTCGTCTCCATTACCATAAGACGCCGTTCATTGTCTTTAATAGTCGGCCAACACTCAGAACCATAGAGAGCGACTGGACGAACGACATTGCGGTAATGTCATTCCTGTTTTGAAACTTCTGCATGTACAATCGAGCTTAATTTTCTTTTTGTGGTCCTACCTCCTAAAAGGAATAGTTGATTCCCTAGAATCTATTGGATTCCAAAATGATATGGACCTCCCTTGTAAAGGTTTAACTGATATATATATATTGGTATATACTTACTTATCTAAATGGAGTTCCGCATGAAGCATCTTCGGTTGTACTGCCTGTAATTTCGACGAAAGCCAATAGCTTTTGTCCCGGAATTGGATCTCTATGTGAGAGGTATAATGACCATTGCCCGTTCGAGAATAGTTGATTATCAATCCATACGGCAATTTATTGTATTCTGCTTTTCCATTGAATAGGATTTCCATTTCGTTCCTTCGATAAATAATATTTATCGCCGTATCATTGAAGGATGGACTCTGAATCATAAGTTTCAAATGATGGTTGGATTTAATTCGGGAACTTTTATCCTGATATGATCCTTTGATTGCGATTGAGTGATGAGAGAACCACATTCCATTAAAATCAATCTGAAAGACAGAAGAATTTTGTATCTTAGGTGGTCGTGGTGGTTTTTTTTTTACTTATAAAATGTCGGTAAATCGTTATTTAAAATTTGTTATGTAGGCTCCTTGGATACCAAATATACGTCCCGTTTGCTTAGATCCTGCCACTCAAAGGAATACAATACCCGAGCCGATTGGAACCTGGATTTTAGTATTATAATCCCCTCAATACTCTAATTGGGAGGACCAACTAGAAAGAATCGAAGTCAGTCATTGTGGCGACCAATGAGTCCTGCTCGCCAAAAATGAACCCACAGTGCCTGAGAAGAAAACAAAACTCGCGTTTGATGAAGAAACTTGGGCAGTCCCAGGAGAACCTTATCAGGGGACTTCAAGCGACCATCGTCTCTTTTGAAGCGACGATTAAACAAACTTTCAGACGACTCGACCCTAAACCGATTTCAGCAACACAACAAAAACAACAAGAAATGATGGTGCAAGCACCCTGTGCAAAGGCAGCAGAAAAGTGGCACCTCGAAAGAGTAAAAATCGGAGGAAAATAAGAGCGGGGGTGATCATCATCTCCGAATGAGGCGAAGGGTCATATGCTGACACGTCGGGAGAGTGAAGGCAGACCCTGAATCCACCAAAGTAGGAGACAATGCCAGCCGCAATAGACGGTCCCAGTAAGGAGACCTTATATTGAAGCTGAACAAATCCAGGGATGGAACTGTGGACAAATTCTCTAAACAAGTCAGTCGTTGGGAGAGGTAGCCAACATATGCTTCAGATCACTACGGTCGGCTAAGATATAGATGACATCCCCACGAAGGAGGAGGTTTGTGGATGTTGTACCATATGAGACGATCTTCAATGTATATCACTTTATGGTCTCCTTTAAGTTGTTTTTCTACCAGATCAACTGGAACCTTTGATCAGATTCATTGACAATGATCCGGCGAAACATTTTTTCTATCTCGGCGGGGAAGACGAACCTCGGCATCCTAAAGCGAATGAGCACTGCAAACAGGTCGTTCTGGATTTTGGGCTCGGCGTGGGCAGATGCATTGAACACGACACGGAGTGTGGTGGTGGTGCTTTTTGGTTTAAGCACGCAATGGTGCCGCACAAAATAATATGGTTGCTGAACAGACCTGACGTCTATCTCCTCCATGTGGCCCAGAGGCTGGTATTCGTTCTTGAACTGGACGAATTGTTGCTTAAGCTCGATGTTATGGTCAAGCTTGTCCTTCAAGGCAAAGAATCTGCTGTAGGCCATATCCCTCGAGCCACCTAGTAGCTCAGGTTGTTTGCAGAAGGGCAGTTTGGCAATGAATCGACCAGTGTCATCCCTCTTTTTTTACTTTGGCTTATTGGTGAGTAAAAGCACCCACCTCAACATATTATGACCCCAACATGATCCTGTTCCGTGCATTCTGATCACACAAAACCATCGTTTTTGTCGCTTGCTTTGTTCCTGACCCTCCTTGTATTATCTAGGGTCCCGGATGGCATCACCTTCAGCGCCAGGCGGTATCATCTTGTTCAACATGTCACTCGACGAATTAGAAGAAAAACAACGGGATGTTGGCCAGGAGATCTTCCATCAACGTGCCAACTATAGGAAGGAGTCCAGAGAGGGTAGAACGCTACGTTACTAGCGAAGCGATTAAATCTCGTCCAGAAGTTGTGGGATGACTTCGAGACAACTGACAATATGATCAGGACCAAGTATAATTCGAACACGGATCATCCATATTTCGGTATTGACTATTACCAGGAGATCCAGAAGGCTTATCTCCAACTAACGGCCGAACTGCAAACCGAAACTGACACGCTGCAGGCCTCAGATACCCGATTTGGGAAATCTGAGAATCGAGCGCAACCTACTGCATCACAGCCTAACCCATGGACAAATCAACCTTCCAGCATATGGACCAACTGGGCCACATCTATCGACAAACAGGGCTCTATTATCAGGGGGTTGAAAAGGCTCTTGGTAACAACAGATACAGCATCTTATTCAGGGACACATCTATTATACAACATAAAATCAAGGCAGTCGGATAATATTCGACACAATTGGAGGAGTCGAACAAGGCCCAAAACCTCACTATAACGCAGACAGAACTACTTAGAAGCATTCTTGGCACACAATCATCAAAAAGGAACACCATCAAGTTCAATGGTAATTACTTAAAGTGGTGCCAAATTCGACAACTTTGGAAGCAGAACGGCTCCTTCGTCCTTTTACTTCGTCTGGCGCCAATTATGCGGAAGCTTGGACGGTCATCAGCGATCGTTAAGAGAACAAGCGTTTGCTAGTCAACGCGCTTCCTACCAAGCTTATATCACACCAAAACACCAACGCAGAGAATACCACACCTATCAGGCCACTTCAAGACTGCGTACAGAAGTGTCTATTGGGACTTAAAAACCTTCAAATTGACGTGGACAACTGGAATCCCATTCTCCTCTTCTTATTAGTAAGGAAGCTAGATCGACCCTGTGGGAATAATCATTGCAAGACCCCAGAGGACTACAATCTATAGATACTTTCTTCAAATTTTTGGAAAGACAATTTCAATGGCTAGAAACACTGGGCATCAAACCAAGGACAACTGATACTACTAACAAACAGCACAGGAACCCAATCTCCATAGTTTCAACAGCAACTCCTTCATGGAAGAAGCTCATCCGATATAGAGCTACCAGAAGTTTTTCCAGCTCCCGCCTAACAAGAGCCTCAACAGATGCCTTGGCTTCGGTCAGATTTGAAAGAAATGCACCAGTCCAGACTCGTCGAAACAATGCAAGAATACGGATCGAAAGGCTATATCAGCAAGGACTTTGGAGTTGCCCCAAATTTCTTACTGTGCAAAGGAGCCAAAGGACCCTCTCTTGTAAACCGTCCACAAAAAAAGGAATGATGTGGTCATAACTAGTGAGCCATATCGAAACCAGGATGGTGACATTTAGGTCAAAGAACAAACGGGCCAGGCAACATTATGGACTCGTGGGGAACAAGCTTTCAAGGAAATAATGAAGAATGCGGGGGAAGGCTGCATCAGAACGAAAATGAAAGGAGTCTACATATATAGCTGCTATGGTCCACCAAGCGCTACACTTGCCGAGTATGAACAAACGGGGAGGGCTCTGGTTTCGGATCCAAGATGACGTTGGCCGATAATCAGATCAGGTGATTCTAATACGTGGCCCTTGAATGAAACAGACGCACAACGTATGTAAGAGGATGTGTTCTGCTCAAAATATTTGTGAAGCTACACGTGGTACTCGCAAATGTTAAGACCTCATAGCGGCCTATTGGGGACCTGATATACGTGAGTCCCACTTTAGCCAGAAGAGTTGCTTGGCAAATCAATGGGAACTATACTCACCGTTACCACCAGGCAATCTGCATGGAAATCAAAGGACGAATCGAGCTCGAAGAAAAGCTCTCGCAGAATGCCGAGTGGTTTGCCCGGCTGAACGGCGAAAACTTTTGGGGGTATACATTTTATGGGATATACCCCAGGATGGTATGGCCAGAGAAAGAATCACCCAAAAAACCCTCAGTGGAAAAAGTAAAAGTTGGTGTTACCTCACAAAGCTACGTCACCTGCAGACCCAGCATCATATCGCCAGTCCGCTACCCATTATCGAAAGCAGCAATTTCTGATCGAATTGCCAGTATGGTTTTTGACGTGGATGCAATGAACATGGTCGTGAATCTGGCAAAAGGCGCAGTGGTTTCTGGCGACTACTGGGCTGTGTTTGCATTGAATGTGAAAGGGGTGTTAGCTAGCATAAGTATTCCCGCGAACTAAGCGAGTCTGGTTGAAAATTGCCTTGCATAAAGGACCCTACGGCACGGGAGATGAAGGTCCCAATGAATATGTCGTAACAGCAGGAGTACCACAGGAATCAGTACTGGGTCCTCAGTTGTTGAATGTCATGTATACTGGGGTATTTGCTTTTTCTGCCCCCCTGGATACTGTGATTGGCGACTATGCAGATGTTCTAGCTGTAATTGTTATAGAAAAGCACCCCAAAGGTGTATGGGATGAAAACAGGCATGATCCCAGTCGACATTCTTACGAAAGAAATGAGGGTATTGCACCATGCAAAACGTATGGAGGGGCGCACAGAAATACGGCAAGTTGAAAGACGAATGATCTCTGGCAACGGAGATGGGACGAGTGCACGTAGGGTCACTGGACACCTAACCCTCCACTGGACACGTTGGCAAATTCCCAACATTAAGGGTGTGGCTTGAGACAAAACACCACCAACTGCCACATTACCCAGTTCCTCACGAGATACGGTGGTCACTACAGGCAGTATCCGCACCGGCATACCGAAGAATCCAGAGCATGTGATGCTTCAGTGTCCACGGTTCGCAATGGAGAGGAGGAATTTGCACCAAGCATTGGCTAGGAGCGTTAGCCTGCAGAATGTGTGTAGTTGCGTAGAGAGATGCTGAGGTCGAAGGGAAACTGCTTACGGCTTCCTCCGTAATTGCAAGAATACAGCATGAGTTCCTGAAGTCGAAAAGCAGAATGTAACAAAAGGGCAAGGATCTAACCATACCCCGCGAAGAATTTCCTAAATAGTAGTCTCACCTGTGTGGAGTTGCCAAATCTCCCATCAGGCGCGCGGATAAGGGAATGCTCGGCGAATGTGTCATGGCCATGCACATGCACGCATCCGGAGATGTGCGTGTATGGGCATTTTTATGCGCAGGCCGGGCAGGTGGGAAGTAAACGCCCACCCGTGGATAAAAATTGGCTATGGGACGGATACCCAGAAATGAAACCAAACATGGAGGAGCAGAAGAAGAATGAAGTTACGGTGCAGGGCTTTGGAAACCCAGTGCCGGCGGTTTTTGGGAGTGAGCAAGCGGGCTCCCGGCCGTCGATATCCAACGACCGCAGTGCCTCAGTAGTGGGAACCTTGGCTACTGTGGCATATAATGTTACAAGCGTACGGGAGGAACTTGAACTGGCTCCAGTGATGGATCCGTTCAGAAGGAGCTCGATTTTTCGCAGATCCCCTCTCACACGGGCACAAGCCCCCACGATCGCTACCCCCAGTGGGAAGCGTATAGCGGGAGTCTTCGATGAGGAAGAATCACTGACGCCGATTCACCCGAGCGATGTTTTGGGCAATGATCAGTCTGGAGCTGCCTTTACTGCCCTCGGTAAAAAGATCATGGAGCTGTGTGAGTTTATAAAGGAGCGCAGAAACATTCACCAAAATATAAGGGCCATGATAAGAGGCATCCGTTTGACGTACGGCAAGGCCCAGGATGAACGAGTAGGGAAGTCGCCGATTGGAAAAATGAACCAGGCAGCTCAAGTAACGCCGGTTCAAAACACAAAAGGGGAGAAACCGGGGAAGAGGCTGCGCGAGAAGCTGAATGACTCAACAGGCCAGCAAACCCCGAAAAGAAAAAAGTAGTCAACTCCCAAAAAGGCGGAGTTCATGAAAAGTACGTCTGAAGCTACCAGTGAAAATACTGCAGTGGCTACCTCGAGAAAAGGGATCGAACATTCAAAGGCGGATGCGGAAGCTTGGAGGAAGGTAGAACCGCGGAAAAGAAATTATCGGAGGAAGATTAGACCGGAGGTGATTTTCATTTCCAAACGAGGCGAAGGGTCATACGCCGACATTCTCCGGAAAGTGAAGGCAGACCCCGAACTCACCAATTTGGGAGACAACGTCAGCCGCATTAGACGGTCGGAGAAGGGAGATCTTATGTTGGAACTTAAGAAATCCAAGGATGTAACCGCGGACAAATTCTTAAGCCAAATCGGGAAGACTTTAGGGCAGGAAGCCGACATAAGAGCTAGCAGGCCGGAGATCACTATAATCTGCAAAGACATAGATGAAATCACGACGAAGGAGGAGGTTCGCGAAGCGTTGGAGAAACAGTACGATCTTGCCGGACTACAAGAGTCAGTGGCGAAAACGCTAAGGAAAGCCTATGGGGGAACACAAACCGCCATCATCAGCCTACCAGTGGAGAACGCACTCAAACTGTTAGCAGCAGGGAGAGTAAGAATAGGCTGGGTTATGTGTCGCCTTAGGGAACAGGTGGCGTTAAAACGGTGCTTTAGATGCCTTGGCTTTGGTCACATTGCGAAGTCATGCACTAACCCAAATGACAGGTCAAAGCAATGCAGGAGATGCGGAGTGGAAGGCCACATCAGCAAGGACTGCGGAGCTGACCCAAATTGTCTATTGTGCAAAGGAAAGAAGGGTGTGGACCATCGACACATTGCAGGCAGCAGCAGGTGCCCGGAATACAGGAGAGCCCTTAGCACAAATCGCAGATGAGGTTGATTCAAATCAACCTCAACCACTGGGAGGCGGCGCAGGATCTACTCGCGCAAACCATCCGCGAGAAAAACATCGATATGGCCATACTAAGTGAACCATACCGAAACCGCGGTGGTAGCGTTTGGGTCAAAGACTAAACGGTCCAAGCAGCGCTGTGGACTTGTGGAGAACAAGCCTTCTAGGAAATAATGGAGCACCCGGAGGAGGGCTTCATCAGAGCGAAGGTGAAGGGCATCCACATCTACAGCTGCTATGCTCCACCCAGCGCTACACTCGTCGAGTATGAGCGGATGCTTGCTGCTCTTGTTTTGGATGCAAGAGGACGCTGGCCGATCATAATAGGAGGCGATTTCAATGCGTGGGCTCTTGAATGGGGCAGCCGGATAACTAACGTCAGGGGACGTGTTCTCCTCGAAGCGGAGCTGGACGTGGTACTGGCGAATGTTCGGTCTTCGTACACTTTCCGCGGAAAGGGCCTGGGGTCTATAGTGGACCTGACATACGTGAGTGCCACTTTAGCCAGTAGAATCGCTTGGCATGTCAGTGAGGACTATACTCACAGCGACCACCAGGCAATCTGCATAGAGATCAAGGGCGGATAGAGCTCGAAAAAGAGTTTTCGCAAAATGCCGGGTGGTATGCTTGGCTGGACAGTGAAAGCGTTCGAGGGGGACACATTTTCCGCGGTGCTCAAATCCGACATATCCCTGAATGGTACGGTTGGAGTGAACGTCACCCAGATCACTCGATGGGTGACGGAAGCATACGATGCTACTATGCCCAGAAGGCGATTGCTCCCCAGTAGGCAACCCAACTACTGGTGGAACAACGAAATCGCAAGTTTGCGAGCCGCATGTTTTCGGGCAAGGAGGCTTTGCCAGAGGCTCAGGGGAAAACCCGGTGGCGACGGTCGAGAGGAGGCACACAAGCAATTGCGTGGCCGCCTAAAGGAAGCCATTCGGAGGAGCAAAAAGAACTGCTTCAAACAGCTGTGCGACCATGCCGACATAAACCCTTGGGGCGAGGCTTACAGAGTGGTGATGAAAAGGCTGCGGAAATCACCCCAGTTGACCTGTCCGCGCCTCCTGAAACAGATTGTTACCACTCTGTTCCCTCACCACGAAAATAGGGGAAGGCAAATTTTTGTCCAGCCAAATGACGGCATAATACCGCCTGTAACTGTGGAGGAGCTGCGGGAAATATGTGGTAGGTTCGGTGACAACAAGGCCCCAGGTTTGGATGGCATCCCCAACCGAGCTTTGAAACTGGCAGTGAAGACTAGGCCCGACCTTTTCGCCAACACCTTCGAGGCGTGCTTAAAAGAAGGAATATTCCCTGCCCAGTGGAAAAAGCAAAAGTTGGTGTTGCTTCCGAAGCCTGGCAAGCAACCTGGAAACCCAGCGTCGTATCGTCCTATCTGCCTGTTGGATACAATGGGGAAGATGATGGAGAGAGTCATCTACAACAGACTCCTGCCCATCGTCGAAGCCAGCAGTGGTTTGTCGGAACGCTAGTTTGGTTTCCGACGCGCCCACTCTACGATGGACGCAATTGGCATGGTGGTAAACCTGGCAAAAGATGCACTGATTTCTGGCGGCTGCTGTGCCGTGGTGGCGTTGGATGTCAAAAACGCATTCAACTCGGCCAACTGGAATAGAATTAAAGGGGCGTTGGCTGACATAGGTGTCTCCGGATACTTAGCGAATTTGGTGGAAAACTACCTCTCAGAGAGGACTCTCTGGTACGGGACGGATGAGGGCCCCAAAGAGTACATTGTCACGGCCGGGGTACTACAGGGATCGGTACTTGGTCCCCTGTTGTGGAATGTCATGTATAATGGGGTGCTTGCTCTTCCCGTCCCAGAGGGGACTACGATTGTCGGCTTTGCTGATGACCTAGCTATGGTTGTTGCAGCAAAACACCCAGAACATGTGGAGGTTTACGCAACGGAAACAGTGAGAGCGGTAAAGGCGGTCTTGATAACAAAACGCAGGAAAAATAACACTGTAAAAGTGGAGGTCGGTGGACATACGGTCGTATCAAAGCCGGCTATCAAATACCTGGGGGTAATAATTGACACCAAATTGAGTTTTAGGGAACACCTAGAGTATGCTTGCCAAAAGGCAGCCAGTGCCACCACGGCACTTGCAAAAATGTTGCCAAATATTGGTAGACCGAAACATTGCCGGAGGTTGGTGCTAGCCGGAGTGGTGGGCTCCATCCTGCTCTACTCGTCACCTGTGTGGGCAGAGGCGCTTGCAAACTCTCAGAGACGGAAGCAGGTGAACTCGGTTTACCGGCGGATGGCTTTGAGGGTTTGCAGTGCTTTTAGAACCACATCAGATGAGGCAGTATTGGTGGTGGCAGGCATGATCCCTGTTGACATTCTGGCCAAAGAAATGAGTGTCCTGTACAATGCAAGACATATGGAGGGGCATGCACAGCGTAGAAATGCGGCAAGGTCAGAGTCGCTTGATCTCTGGCAACGCAGATGGGACGAGTCTACGAAAGGTCGGTGGACGCACAGGCTCATTCCCAACATTAGGGTGTGGCTTGAGCGAAAACATGGGGAGATCAACTACCACATTACCTAGTTCCTCACGGGACACGGTGGTTGCTACAGGCAGTATCTGCACCGCTTTGGGTTGGATGATTCTCCGAACTGTCCCAGATGCGATGGCATACCGGAGGATCCAGAGCATGTGATGTTTTACTGCCCACGATTTGCGATGGAGAGAAGGAGCTTAAACCAGGTGTTGGGCAAGAGCAGGACCCCGGAGAGCTTGGTTACTGAGATGCTGGAGTCCGAGGAGAAGTGGCTTGCGGTTGGCTCCGCAATCATCGAAATGCAGGAGGAGTTGCTGAAGGAACAGAGAAGGAGGAAAGCTGCAAATAGGTGAAGGATGAGTGCCTAAGAGCAAACCTACCCCGCGAAGTGATACCTCAATGGTGGTCCCGCGGGGCTGGGGCTGGAGAGACCGGGGGTGGTTTTTAGTTGGTGTGAATTATACACGCGCCCGCTGTAGGTCCGACATTCTACGCAGCGTACTAATTTTTGTTTAGGGATTTTTAGGGACTGAGGAATCCCAATTCCGCATCCGCTTGATGTCGGACCGGACCAAATGGAGAGCAACTTACTCCTGCTCTTCATGGTCCATGGCCTCCTCTTTTTGGGTTTAACACCCAAAGTTCAAAGATAAAAAGAGGGACAAAGACGACTACGATTCCGTACCAGGGCAGAGGCAAATCACCAGACGCTGCCTCACCTCTGCCCGGGCAAATTTACGTTGGATATAATTCTCACCCTTGTCGTGTTTTGCGAATTATAAAAAATAGCGTATAACACCTGCGAGCTGCTTCGGTCACGCTGCTCCCAGGGCAGAGGTGAGGCAGCATCTGATGAGTATTTTCTGCCCTGGTGCGCAACCGTAGCCCTCTTTGCCCCTCTTATAATACTTCTAGATACTTACGTTGTAGTCATTTTCGTTTTTCTCCACCAATCTAAGCCGAGCTGTGCAGGAATCAAATGCAGGAACTGTGATATTCATTGCAGCATCCACCGCAAACAGGTTCAGTCTGGGCAAAAATAGTGAAAATGCTGCAGTCGCCTCCTTTTCGTGAGCATAACGTATTCCTATCAGGAGATTGTGCTTTGGTCCATTTTTATTGCGCTCCTCATGTCTGTGGTCAAAAAATTAAAAATATTTTTTTTAACGGATAAGGATGGTCTTATCTGGAGAATACAAACTGCCTGAAACTTACATTAACAGGACACGGAAGTCAGTATCGGATATAGGACGTTGTATCTCAAGCGAGGCTCTGGTCCCATAATTCATAATGTCGGTCATTTCATCGGAGTTTGTGCGAGCGAAGATCACCCGGAACGTGGTTGTATACTGCGGATCCAGGAGATCAGGAGCATTGTTGTAAGTCAGCTTCCCTTCTGTGTGCCCAAGCAGGGACAAAACTGTAAGATTCGAGGCAAGATTGATCAGTGGATAAGCAGTGGTCTTCAGCTTCACTCTTCCTTTGTACTCCGTTCGACTGCGCTGACTCCTGTCTGCGATTTCTCCATCAAATTCGATTGCTTCGATCTTATTATCCTGGAACTAGAAGAAATGGGCACCAAAATTATTCTGTCACCTTCAACTAAGGCAGAATATAGATCTTACCCTATAATCGACTTTCATCTTTGTTGAATAGGATACTGATGTCTTGATGATATTTCCGATTATCCTTGATTGCAGCTTCTTGGTTTCAAAGGTAACGTTGATGTCGTACTGTTCGATCCCGTTCTTGTTGATAGCCTTTATTGTTCCACTTGCTCCCGCAATGCGATCCTTTTGCACCGAAAGGAAGAACCGTGGGTTGTACATGTAGCCATTCCTTATTACAGATCTATTCATTCCCATCTATAGGAAAGATGGGGAGTTCAAATTCAATGGGGTCAATTTTAAATTAAGATGGGGGCACATTACCTCAAACACCAGATTCTTGGTTCCATTACTATCCAGAAAGATATTCAAAGTCCTATCGTCCGGGTTGTTTTTATAGAAGCCAACTACAGAGTGCGTAGTTTCGCCATTCGTGAAGGCCATGGTCAGGTTCGCTATTTCTATTGTCTTATGAACGTTGGTGATGAATTTTCGCGGAATCGCAGATCCAGGTGTCTCAAACACAAAAGTGCTATTTGAGTTGTTACCAACTTGCAGTGACCGGTATTCAAAAACAAATGTTTTCGCAGTGACATCAGCCTTGTTGACATGAAGGTTCAAGTTTATTGGACCACTAAGTACCAAACCAGGATATTCATGCGTGGAATTGCTTAGGTCAGGAAGACTGTAGTTGGCACAGAATTGGAGACCAATAGCACGGTCAATGATGGGCCATGTACAAGTTGCGTTCGAGTATCGGCGGTCAATACCTTTTTGGGGGATCTCTTCCGCATCGCGCATGACAAGAAGTTTTGACCTAGAACGAATATTACATAAAACTTAATCCTGGTAATCATTCTGGAAGATATACTGATACTAAGGTCGTTCCAGCTTATAAAGAAAGTAAAAGTTGACATTGGAGTCTCAATGCTTTAATTATCCTTGAGGATATCTTCCACCTTATTAAACTCGAAACTAAGGAGGCCCTTATGAGCTAGGTACTAATCCGAAAATTTACAAGTTGACCTTGACAAATGAGTTCAATTCGGTCAGCTATCGCTGAATTAAGGAGGGTTTCCACAAAGCACAGATTTTTCCAGTTGCAAGATTATAGCCAAATCCCGACGAATCCCCGGTCACTTCGCTGACCAGGTCTTGCCAGCAGCGATCTTTGCTTCTGTTTATTACGCTGTGAAGTCTCCTTTCGGCTTATCTGTACTCTGTCATTATGTGGATCCAGAGCGAAATCAACCTACACTTTATCGATCACGTTTGAGAGATGTTCTTTAATGCTTTCTAGGCAAAGGCCAGGAACGGGCAAACACCCCTCCAATTATGCAATCAAGGCGAGTTTCCTGCTTTAAAATCTTAACGACCATCCCCTTCTGCCACACACTGAGAAAGATCTCAGATTCCCAGGGTTTACGGATGAGTCGAAAAAAAAACAGCTCTGCAGAAACAACGGTAGCTGCAATGAACAGTTTCGTGGGAAAACCGTCAAGTCCAGCGGTCTTGTCCGGCTTGGGTGCATTAATGGCCGAGCAAATGTCGCTTCTTTCACTTCGGAGTAGCGGTCAGTATCCACATGTTAGTGTGTCCATAATAGGTGCAATTCCAATAGATGACATGCGCTGGAAAACGCTGGTGGAATGTTGTGAAGCAGCAATAAGACCCTTCGGTGCCCTTCGCTCATCGATCTGCCTCCATATCCTGGAAATCAAGCAGATCCTAGGCGCTCCTTCGGAACGCCTCATCTCGAAGCAGGTTTTCAAATAATTGCAGGTAATCGATGTGAAGCTTAATTCAACCCGAACATGGCTCTTACAAAGGTAATAGTGAACTTTGAAGATCCCTAAATATTAGGGCCAGAGGTGGCGAGGAAGCAGAAAGGGCAGCAACCCTGGAGGCTGAGTCAACATCAAGAACTTCCAAGTAATGTCATTTGTATGTATGCATTGACTTGCTGGTTATAAGGCATCAGGTGATTGCTCCAAAACCTTAGGCGATCAGAACCGAGTCTTTACGGGGCCGGGATAACCCGCCATGTTCATATGTCTCAAGAGGGGGGGGGGATGTTCTCGACATGGTTATTTCCTGTTGGCCCCATTGTGGGAGTTTCATGGGGGTAGTAATTGGTCCCATATCGCTGGCGGAACTTATGGGTTCAAGCGAGGTATTGCGCTGTTCAATTTGGATCTCGTGCCCTTTAGTTTCGATAGACGCTTTAGGTAAGCCTTCCATCCACCAGTATGAAGCTGAGCCTGTATTCTGCATAAACCGGTAACGTTGTGCCAGTCACCACTGTGATGCTCGGTTAGGCCGATACAGCGGGTATTCACGTAACCCCTTGTCTACTTTAGTTTAAAGAAAACTGTATTTACTCACCTCACACTCAAGATGTCATTTTTATCCTGCGGCAAACCAAACGTTAGGGAAACCAAATTGGAACCCCGCACCTTTAGTTTGGCCTCAACGGAAGAACTTGAATACAAATTGCTCTTGACTCGAGTACCCGAGGTCGCATAAAACAAATCAGTCTGCATTGATAGTAAAACATCCACGGAAATACTAGGCTTCAGCTTTCCCTCTACGTCAAAATTCCAATCTCCTGAAGTATGATCGTGGTTTGCCAAACTTCCGGACATTCGCAGATCAACAGATGAAGCTCCAAAAGCGTGGACAGAAAGTGGAAGACCCGAACTCATTGGAACATTGTAGGATGCGTCCAGGAAAACACCCGATTTGGTGTAGGTAATCTCCTTGCCAGAGAGCAGTTTCGCTAGGCTGTTTATTGGATTTACGTCATTGATTGCACTGACAACTTCGCCCATCCCTTCCATGGTGTAGTATTTCAGATCGTTGCCGAAAACTCGCAGATTGAATACAGCTCGTGGCTCGTTATAGTTGTATCTGGAATTATTGGCAAATATTGAATCTTCTACAGATGAATTAACAAAGGTATACAAACTTGAGTTTATATCCCAGTTCATCGATTTTGTTTTGTACGCCCTTGACTTCATTTATATTGGACCTTTCTTTTCGGTTTGACCCACTCTCTGAGTCTCGCTTCATTCGAAATTTATCTAAATTCAAAAGATCACCTGAATCGAGAAAAGAGGTCCTTCAATTTCGAGCTTATATTCTTCTATACGTGGCATACCTTTCTCTTCAACGGTGTCATCCCCAAAATACTTATTCAAAAACGTGAACTTCTTACGCAAATAATTCGAATTGAGAGGACCCTTCGGCCCAAAAATGGATGCGAAAAACTGTTCAAACCCTTGAATTCGTGTGGATAACTCAAAGAAATTCACAGATTCGCCAAATAAGTCAGCGGTAAAATTCAGCGAAACTAAACGCGGAAGATACGAATCTGTTCCAAATATCAGATTGCCATCGGTTGCAGTGCCTGAAAGAGAGAGAAGAGAGTTACCTAGAAATTCTCATTTTCTCGGAAGATGCTTACCAAAATTGTATTCGTCAAAAAATAAACTGTGCTCGAAATTTCGGGAGAATCTTCTGAAGTCCATTTTAAACTTGTCACTCAGGTCCCCATCTGTGAGGAGACCCTGCGCCTCAACACGTACCGGTGAAGCCGATTTCGCCAAATTGGTCAAGTGAGACCACACGTACGATCCTACCTGATTAACTTCCTCCGTTTCCAAAATATGCTTGATTTGACGGATTGAATGATAGTCAGGACACCGCATTGCTTGAATATAACTTAGGATACGGATTTCTGCGTTTTCCGTGAAATTTTGATATACGCTCAGGAAGAAAGGCCTTGAAATGAAAGTATTAATATATTTCTTCCAATGAAGGAGAAAGGATTAAAGTACCGATTTGACAAGCAGTCGATTTTCCTGAATGACAGCATGGTTTGAACTCGAATCTCAACAGGGATATCGGGGTCCACAACGATCTTTCGCATAAGCGCCAAAAATTCATTACTTACAATTCCGATATTCCCAATTCCTTTCAAGGTAATGATCATCCGCTCCTTGAACTTCCTTAAATTTAAGTTCTGTGTTAAGAGCTCTGTGCCCTCATTTTCCAGGAACTGGACAATCTGTTTGACTTGATCATAGTTTCCGCAATTAGAGTGGTAGCGGCAGAACGTGTGTATAACCGCTGTCGACCCTAGGATGTAGTCAGGTTCGTTTACTTTCTTTCCATATTCGATTAGTGATAAAAAGATTTCGAGAATCTCAACACTTGGTCGAGGTGTGAAAGACAGAGCAGTCAGCCAGTTGCGGGCCATGTTTTTAGGGATGGCTTCACCCACTAGTTGATCTCGCATGACGAAAATGGAAGCTGAACTTCCAATGTACGGCAAACTTTCAAGAACATGGTTTCTGGATGATAAAAAGGAAGTGATTAATGATTGTTTAATGTTTCGCTTACAAGAAAGAGGAAGTATCTCGACAGCAACCAAGATCAAGTACTTACTTTCCAAGGACACATACGCTAGCCGCTCGGGCCAAAAGCTGGTGTAAGGCCTTATACGACAACATCCGGGCGGTTTCCAGGAATTTCGTAAAATATTCAATAAACTCCCTTTGAATATTCGGGAAGCCAAGTCTACACATTTGTTTGAGGAGATCACGGGAAGCCTTGATTTCTCCATGAGTTGGTTTAGGAGTTGCGTTGTGGTCGTACAAAAGTGAAGAACGACGCTTGATGATGTCATCCTCTGCAAATAATCTCTTTTTGTTATTTTGGAAGAACCCTTCAAAGGATGGCATTTACCTGTATAGGCGAATCCAGTTTCGTCTGTTTGGATGATGTCTTCTCCAGTGAAAATCAACTTTATCAGAGATTCTGTCACAGCACCAGTATTATTGTTGGATAAAGGAACTAGTTGATGCCGTTCAAAACAGCTAACTGAGTCGTAAATATGATTATCCACGGAAAGCTACAAAAGTGAAAATGAAAAATGAATTAGTTGAGAAGGATATATTGATATAAAAAGGATATGGAGTCTTATTACTGATTGTTATCCTTACTCGTTAGAACTTAGGAAAATTTTCTTAAAAAAAGGAAATGAATATGGAAGCAATGGATTTTAACTCTCCAAGTGATAAGAAGTCAAAGCCTTCAAATCCACCAGCGATCATAAGTAATTAGGTTACGGCTGAGGGGCGAATTTTGGACAAATGTCCAAATGCGTGTCTCCCCATGGAAAAATCCGTAAAAGGCATGCTTACCAACTCAATGAAAAGCTTGCATTTAGGGCCTAAGGCGAAGAAAGCCCTAAATGAAAGTACGGCAATTTTCACCTTGTGCGAAACCTCGGCTCGTCCATGGTACCGGTCTCGTAAGCAGCAGAGGAAGGCTCGGGAGAAGAAAACTTCAGCCACTAAGGAAAAGTGACTACAGATTGAATCCTGCCTATCAGAACCGCCTCCTTTACTATTACCAGGAAGGCCGAAAAAGGGGAACCGATGACGTGGACGCTACAGGTTTAACGCCGATATGTGAAAATGGAGACAAGTGGGCACTGTGAATCCGGGAAGGCTCTAAGCCGGCGACAGAAGAAGGCGCTGCGCGAAAAGGTAAAGTACCTTGGGAATGAGGACATGGATGTAGTTACATAACTAGGCGCGGTAATGTCCAGATAAATCAGGCGCAAGGAAGCAGAATCTTCAACGGCAGTGGGGACAAACTGGAAACCCCAGTGAGATGCACCAAAGTCCTCTGTCAGTTGTAGAGCGCAGAAGGAGCGTAATACTAACATATCTGTGGTGGGCAACCCTTTACTGTACTCCGCATCAGGAACTGTATTCACGCGTTCCGAGAGAGTTAGTACCGGTGTGCCAGGAGGTGATCAAATCAGCAAGAAAAACCTCAACGAAGCTGGTCCCTCCCATAAGGATGCGAAACACGAAAGCGGTAAAGAAGAAGACATATGCCTAAGCTGGAGGCTCATATCTGACCGTTGCTGTGGGAGTTTCCTACAAGGATGACAAAATGTAAGAGGGACAATTTACCAGCCTCCGGGAGTACCCGTGAAAGAAAATACTGGAGCGTGGAACGAAGCCAAAATTTAACAACTAATGTTTTCGCGATGGGCTCCTCCATTTGAAATGCACTGATGAGGCTGCCTTAAAATGGCTTCAGGAGATCATCTAAGATTTGAGTTCTGTAGTTTGGCCCAAGTTCACTATTGTGAATACCGAGATGCACAGGACAGAACGTATGCGATGTTGAATAGCAAAGGCGCTCGAAGGAAGGCAGGGTACATCATCCAGGTACAGCAGCAGCATCCAGGTAAAGCTCATCAATGCCAGGAAGGACCAATCTACAAACGTGGACCAAGCTGACACCTTGGTATTCCAACTGGACCAAAAGAAAAAAAAAAAAGATAATCAACCAAGTCATACGCTTCTAACTGTTTTCCATTACACACTAGACAGCTTATTTCGTAAATCGTAAAGGTTGGTCAAGTTAACCTGCGGCAAGCCAAATAATAATAATAATCGTTGGCGCAACATTCCAATAGGATCAGGGCCTTGAAGTATGTTAGAGCACTTCATTCAAGGCCGTAACGATGCACTACAGGATTACAATACCCTATAGGAGCCAATGTGGTCAGCATTGCTCTCGCCCGAGATTATTACCCCGATTTGACTCAGGTACTTAGTTACAGCTGATTCGACTGGCATCCGATGTCAAATCACGATACAATTGCAATCCCAGAGGAGAGAAGCTACTTGTTTTCATCACTTCATTTGGTCTTATGACTGCCAAAGTAGAGTGCGTCACTACGTTCAGGGGACCGAGAAGAAGTGAAACAACTGACTTAACAATCTGTACTTCAAAGTTTTTAGAGTTGATTAGAGACTGGCGGGTGCTAGACGAAATCTCACTGGCAGATCAAAGGATGCCGAGAATTCAGTCTGACTATTACAAGCAAACAGTGTCTAATCTTCTTCGTTTTCTTCAGCCTTTGTCCTGAAGACGAAATCCTAGGTTTGAACAAAGCTCAATGAACTTCTAGGCAATAAGCTGCAGCTCCCTAGGCAACTAAGGACTAAGGACTCCTTTGGCACTAGAAAAATAACTGGAAACTCAACATCGCCCACTTTCAGAGTGCTATGAAGAGGTTTGTCCTATTCCAGAAGGACACTCGAGATGTTCCAAGTGCTCAGATTCTGAAGAGCAAGCGATCAAAACATCATATATGTAGACGAAACAATAGTTCAAGCTTCCTAAGACAGAGTGAATGAACCTTCGGAAAGTCTTCGCAGCGTTGCACAATCCGAAAGTCTTCCTAGTTAACTCGAAGATTCCGAAAGGTATTCAGATAGCCGTTTTCGGAATGTGTTCGGGAGCGGTAGGGATTTGGTTGTACGCCTTGATTAGATCCAAGGTCGTAAAAACGCGGCAGTTCGTAAGCGACTGCGCAAAATCACGGATGAATGGAATCTCCAAGTCCACAGTAGCCTATAGTGACACAGCAAGTCTGCGCCTAATATGGGGATGCTAATGTCCGCCAGAAAGAAACGCCACGAAAACGTTCAGCGCAGTCCGGGACTCACGTCCACCTGCCTATAGTCATAGGTGCAGATGAGAGAAGAGTTCGCATCCACTAGTGGTAGGTTTTACGGAATTAAGGTGTTCAGACGGGGTACAGGGAGAACCGACACATCAGCGTCCGTGTCGACCGGAAGGAACGTCTGCGTAAGGGGTCGAAGATTGTAAGGCGACGTGGTACTGCGCTTCGGGTAGCCGTCGTCGAAGCACCCAGCGAGCCTAGTTTTTTGTTGCGTTAAACATGCTTCCATGCGCTCAGGTTCGTTCCTCCGATGTGCCACCACAACTTCTTTCTAAGCTATGGAATTTGGATCTCTTGAGATATAGAAAGACACCTAGACCAAGACTTTGGGTGTAATTTGGAACCCAAGCAGAGACGAGTTCCAGTTCAAAATAAGGGATTTAGACAAATCAGGGAAATTAACAAAGAGGCGGTTGCTGTCTAACATAGCAACGATTTATGCTCCACTTCAATGCCTAGCGCCCATAACCGCAGGCAGATCTCCCGGCCCTGGAAAACATTAGGATTTTACGATGGACTCAATACACTAATAACTGCAAAATAGAACTACATGGATTTTGTGATGCCTCAAAATCGGCTTACGTAGCGGTCATATATACTAGAGTCGTTGCTAACGACGTCAACCCCTAAAGTACAATTCGCAAAAACGAAAGCCAACCCGTTAAAAGCAAAGATATCGCTTCCCAAACTCGAACTAAATGGAGCTCTAGGCTGGCTAACTAAAGATCCTTCTATCTTCAATGGAAACTTATGTTGCTAATAGGGTGTCAAAGATTCAGAAAATAGGCAGAAATTGGAACTAAAGTCACATCAGATCTAAGGACAATCCAGCTCATTGCGACTCCAGAGGCATCATCCCCTGGGAAATGTTAAACCGTAAACTTTGGTGGACTGGCCCAGAATGAATGGCACAAACAGTAGATGTCTCACCGATAGTAGCAAGCCCGTCAGTCACTACAAAGAACATCAACACTCTCGCCACGTCCATAGTTGAACTACAAATTTTAGAACTTCACTCCGACTTTTAAACTCCAATAGGAGTAACTGCAACCTTCTTCAGATTCTTCAAGGACAGAGGAAAACGAGCAGGCAAACCTCAGATGAAATCAATCAAGCTTTCAGCAGAATCATCTGGCTGCTCCAATAAACAGAAATCAGAGAAGAAATCGAGTTGTTGAAAAAGGGTAACCCCTCTAAAGGCAGGCTAAAACAACTCCACCCTTTTTTAGATGAAAAAGGGGTTCTGGTAGACTCCGAAATGAAGACTCTCTCGGAAGACGCGAAATCTACCATTCCCCTTCCACAGCACCATCACGTCTCATTTCTGATCATAAGAGTTGCACACAAGAAGGCAATGGATAGAGGTCTTTTACTCGTACGGAATTACCTGCCTATGATATACTGGATAATCAACGATCAAAAGATTATTCGTAGCTAGCTCCATCGATGTTTAACCTGCTGCAGACACGCAAACTCAAACAACAATACACCGATGGGAGACCTTTCTACGGTTCTAATAAACCCTGCGAATGCCTTCACATATTGCGGAGTAGACTATGCAGGTCCCGTCAAAACACGGATGTCAGAGGGCCTTGGAGCCACAGTACTAAAGGGTTATCTTGTCTTATTCGTTTCTATGGTCACAGAAGCAATTCATCTGGAGCTTGTTAGCAACATGACAACTGAAGCATTCATAGCTACTTTCAAGAGATTTACTAGCCGAAGAGGGAGAGAGGTCTACAGCGGTCATGGATCAAATTTTATTGGAGTAGACAACAGAATGGAGAAAGACCTAGCATAAGCGATTAAATCCTCCACCAATGAAATCACCAAAATATCGGTCAAGGATGGTATCTCGTGGAAGCTAGCACCTGTATCTTCTCTTCACTTTGGTGGCTTATGGGAGGCCGGAGTCAAGTCTACAAAGCAACACCAGAAGCGCGTTTTCAACAAGGCGAAAAAAGTTCCAACCTTCGAGGAGTTTTCTACCAGTCTTTGGCAGATCGAGGCCTGCCTGAATTCATGACCATTAACCCCGATTTCTAGCGACCCAGCCGAACTTGGAGCTCTAACACCTGGGCACCTTTGGATGGGCAGACAGCTTCTTGCACTTCCAGAGCCTGACAATACGTCCCGGACTATACATGAACGCTGGCAAATGTTCACAGCAGTACACTAGACATTTTGGAAAAAGTGGTTAACAGAGTATTTGCACACTCTTCAACGACGCTCCAAGTGGATGCAAGACACAGAGAACCCAAGGGTTGGTGATAGAACACGTCATGCCTTCATCAAAGTGGTCGCTATCACGTATTCAAGAAGTGCACCCCAGATTAGATTTACGAGTTCAAACCGTGACAGTAAGGTACAATGGTAATCTACTCAAATAAACTGCCATAACCAACCTTGTGTCACCTTCCGGTAGATATCCCTCCTGAAAGCAATGCAAAAACAAAAGGGTAAGTAATTTCGTACATCTTGAGAATTTTGAAGAAGCAACCTTTCATAATGAATCCCCCGCATTCGAAACCAACAAGTTCCAGAGGGCCGCAAGACATAAAACGAACAGTGGATCCACCTACGAAGAAACAATCCAAAACAAGTCGGGAAACCGGAAGCTAGACGCTTCAGGTATGAAAGGTTTTGTGTATTTCTTTTATAAAGAGATTTGAGTGTGCATTTGTCCCATTAGCATGTAGCACGTAAAATATGCATATATTATGTGAAAATAGCCACTTTCAAGTGATATTGACATTCATAGTCTCGAATTTGCAGAGAAGCGACAGCTTTGACCTGGTATTACTTTGTTAGTAATAGTGCGATTTTCACCAAATTCTATGCTATAGCCTATATTCTTGCAAAATTTTATGATTCTAGGGTGAACTTAAGGGGGGTTTTCCTGTCAATTACTAAAAATTATAGTAATGTACTATTATTAACTTTATTTGAACAGGTATCGCTATGGAGGGTATTTTGGAGCCTAGGCACCATATAGTGACAGCCCCCTGATTTTTTTCAGATTTTTCGGTTTGGTAGTTTCTGAGAATGGGTTCGTTAAAAAAATGACCACTTTCAACCCCCCGCACCCCCCACCTTTTCAACAAATATCAAAACTAAGACTGGCTCCGAAAAGTACTAATCGAGACCTTTAATTTGATACCCCACACGACTATATTGGATGAAAAAAATGTTTACACCCCCATTTTGCATGTATGGGAACCCCCCCTTAAATTCGTCGTAAAAGGATGTAACTCCCTATATGCGTGAGCGTTCACAGTTTCCACTTTTCTACCAAATTTGGTGCCAATCGCTACAACCGTTTCCGAGAAAAATGCGTGTGACGGACAGACAGACAGACAGACAGACAGACAGACAGTAATCCGATTTTAATAAGGTTTTGTTTTACAAACAAAACCTTAAAAAGAAGAATTGGTCTCTGTACCTGCACAGTGAAGCCCATTGTGTTTTACGTAGCCACCTGTCGTGAGACTTAATCCTACGGTCCTCTTCAGACACGGATTGATTTTGTGACCACAATTAGAGCCCCGCTGAGACAAGCAACAACGGTACCAGTCTATATCAAGTGCATGGCTTAGCAGTCATACTGGTGGATGCAATAATTACCTAAATCTCTACCGAACTATGGAGTACGGCACCCGTGTTGATACGCAACACCACGTCGAGGCCCGAAGATCTCTTCTCGCTTGAGCACAACCACAACCACCATGAAACTCCCACTAGGGGGCCAACCGCAAATAACCGAGCTGTCCTCACATACAACAGGAGTTCACCCGAAGTATGTGAGTCCAGGGGCTTTCCCGGTTCCCATGGTACCAGTATACCCCTGGTAAGGTTTCGTGACCAATTTGCCACTTCAGATGAGTCCCTGTGCAGACTCGGGTCTGATCGCCCTGATTAGGTCTTTGGAGCATTCGCCTACTGAATCACAGCCGGCAAACCAAAGTAATTACAGTGTATCCCGGTGCCACCACTATGGAGGTTCTTCTCAACCACTTGGTTTTGGTTTGGCCGATAGGGTTGCCGCCCCATCTTCCTCGCCGCCACCTCTGAGCACCTCTGTACCTGGACAAGAAATCTGCTGAACATATCAATAATGTTGTTCTCGCTTTTAAGTATGGGGGCAGCAAATGCCAATTTCAAAATTCTTGGACCAGCCGGTGGTTTCTACGTTGAAAAAGTGGGATATGCTCAGCTCGTTAGAGGATCCAATCTCCCCCATGGTGGGACAGAAACCAGCTATTTGAGTACCAGTAGCATTGGCTAGGGTTGTCTTCATAAACTGGGAACAAGCCTCCCATAATGACAAATGGCTGAGCCTTAATGGTGCTAGACACATCAAACTTTGCCTGTCAGAGCCTACCATGCATACTGCCAAGTTTATCCTGTTGAAAAACAGGGAGACATACACAGGATATTGTGGGCATTCGGACAGGCCATAATTCACTAGCTGGACATATATTCAGAATAGGAATTGCAGTGTCAATCCTGTAATGAGAAAACGGAATCCACGGAGCATTTTCTATGTGAATGCCGCGCCTATGGACGTATCAAACGTCAGATCTTTGGTGCTGATGTGCTCCAGTTCTATCGGGAAGCATCACACCCACTAACGCAAATCCTGCGATAGATAAACGAATCCGGGATATTCGGTTGGACAGGAAAGTCGAATGCAATGGACCACTGAAAGCAGGGTTAAAAAAAGTCTTATCGTATCTTAAACGTAACTCACTTCAGATAATAATCAAAATACTTACATTACAATAGCTCACTGAATTCAAAATAGGCCAAACAGCCTTATTATCGCGGAAATTATAATGGCTCGTCTGTAGAATTGACTTTGTCTGATACCGGCTATTACACGACGATATATCCTTTCTCTTCTGTATTTCGACCTTAGTCCCATTCGCTCCTTGCAACGCATAAACTACATTACATTTTCCAGATACATCAGTTTCAGTAGTGCTTCGATCAACATCGAACCTTATCATGGAATTCTGCAGGGCTGACAATAAGCCCTTCTTGAAATTGAGCACCCAATTCGGTTCATCCTCTGCCGGGCAAACTTCGCTGATTTCGCCATCGTGAAATGAGAAACGAAGCTCATATCGAGATATATCTGATGCTATATCACTGCTATTCGGATGTAAGTCTGGGTCGATATCTGCATCTGGTTCTATGTATTCACTGTAGTCGTAGTCTTCGGTTTCACTCTCTTCAACAACAGGCGGAGGTTTATTACGGAGTTCCACGGTATTGAGGGCTAATAGGCCCTCGCATTCTCGTTTAAAAGATAACTCTATCTTTGCTGTTAAGTACAAGTCGGAGGTATTTTCGCCACTTCCAACGAAGTCTGATTTGATATGCATAACATAGTCATATTTGTAGAGCGAATCCTTGTTATACGCGAATTTGGCAGCTTCGATTTCGCACTGGGGTGGGCCACATATCCGTGGATCCTGCAATGGATCTGAAAATATATTTAGCTTCAATTACTACATGATGGGATAGGAATGCAAACTTCTAGTTGCAAGGGTCGTTGTATATAATTTTGTAGCATTATCTGGAACCTATTTTCGCAGTCAGTGGCTTGTTACGTCACATCAAACAAGGTCGACTGAGAACACATTCATGATTCTGGACATTGAACTTAAAAAATGTGGGCAAATAACCAAGGCTACTTTCTTATATAATAAAGCCCCGCTCCTCCTCCAATCTAGATTAACTTTAATTCATAATACAATATATGACGTTTACCCGGTTCGCGACAGAATTCCGGGTCAAAAAGGCTATCAAAATTATTCTCAGAAATATACATGTGCGCAACGTGACACTCTTTCCCCGAATACAAATGCCTAAAATAGAATTTTGAAGTTTTCGTCTAAAAGATTCACTTACTTCGTCTTGCACTGATAACGCCATGTGAGGTTATTATTATTAAAATTAGCACTGGAATGAGTCGATGAATCAGCTCCATTGTCATTTTTACTTGCGACTGTCTTCGGTATATTATCACAAATTATTACTTCAATCGGTTACTCGCTTCTGGAAGACGTCATCTCCTTAATCTAGAAAGATACAAAAGGAACAATTATAAGATCATCAGAAAAACAAGGCGGAATACCAGAAGCTGGACGCTTGGGGTACAAAGGTTTTGTGTTCATCTTATATGAGAGACTTTCTAGTCACGTTTTTCCGCTTTTACACAACCAAAAGTCCAAAGTATTCCTTGATATGCCTTCAAACTCCAGCCCCCCTGTTCATACGTCTTAGAGTGCAATAAGATCACATGAAATGCAAAATTTTTACTTCCTATAACTTTGTTAATAATAGTTCGATTGCCATCAAACTTTTCAGAATTATGTCTAATATTAACACTTATAGTGATGCCAAATGTACTTGTAGAAATAACTTGAAGTCCACCAATTCGATATCCCTAAAGGCTGTCTGGCGTCCTAACCTACGCCATCGCTCCATCTCAGGGAAGGTTTGCCTTTTCTTCTTTTTCTACCATAGATATTGCCCTTATAGATTATCCGGGCTGGATCATCCTCATCCACACGGATTAAGTGACCCGCCCACCGTAACTTATTGAGCCGGATTTTATACACAACCGGACGGTCATGGTATCGCTCATAAATTTCGTCGTTATGTAGACTACGGTATCGTCCATCCTCATGAAGGGGACCAAAAATTCTTCAGAGAATTCTTCTCTCCAAGGCGGCCAAGAGTTCGCAACTCTTCTTGTTAAGAACCCAAGCCTCCGAGAAATACATGTGGACTGGCAAGATGATTGTCTTGTGCAGTAAGAGCTTTGACCCTGTGATAAGACGTTTCGAGCGGAACAGTTTTTGTAAGCTGAATGGACATTACCATATGCTGTTGGTGCTCAGAGGTGGCGGCGAGGAAGATGGGGCGGCAACCCTATCGGCCAAACCAAAACCAAGTGGTCGAGGAGAACCTCCATAGTGGTGGCACCGGGAGACATTGTAATCACTTTGGTTTGCCGGCCGTGATTCAGTAGGCGAATGCTCCAAAGACCTAATCAGGGCGATCAGACCCGAGTCTGCACGGGGACTCATCTGAAGTGGCAAATTGGTCACGAAACCTTACCAGGGGTATACTAGTACCATGGGAACCGGGAAACCCCCGGGACTCACATACTTCGGGTGAACTCCTGTTGTATGTGAGGACAGCTCGGTTATTTGCGGTTGGCGTCCCTAGTGGGAGTTTCATGGTGGTTGTGGTTGTGCTCAAGCGAGAAGAGACCTTCGGGCCTCGACGTGGTGTTGCGTATCAACACGGATGCCGTACTCCATAGTTCGGTAGAGATTTAGGTAATTCTTGCATCCACCAGTATGAATGCTAAGCCATGCACTTGGTATAGACTGGTACCGTTGTTGCTTGTCCGTGTCTGAAGAGGACCGTAGGATTAAGTCTCACGACAGGTGCCTACGTAAAACATTATGGGCTTCACCATATTCTGTTGGAAAAAATGTTACTTCCATCCTTTCGCATATGTGGGAAGCCCCTCTTAAGCCCAATGCAAAATGATGAAACTCGGGGCTCACAGACCACATATTCTCACCAAATCTCGCCCACCGGTGGACAAAAATGGCTATCGGAAGATTACCGAGGATAATAAACGAATATAAACGAAAAGAAGGCGTGGAAGAAGGAACTCAACTACCTGTGGCTTTTCGGAGTGGGCAACCAGGCTACCGGTCGTTGATATCCCAGTGCCTTGGTGGTGAAGAGCTTGGCCACCGTGGCATCTAATACTATAAGCAACTTAGACAAGGTGATGTTTAAACCGAGCACATCGCTCCCTAGGACATCCATAACAAGAGCGCAGAAGAATGTGCCCAACGGGATCCGAGCGTCCGAGGATCAAGAGCCGAATCCATTTCGGAAAATCTTAACGGTTATGACATCTCCTCCAATATCAAAGACGGAAAAGAGACCTAGACAAAATGTGAAAAAAGGTACGGAAGCTGGAGCAGAAGTCCGACCTAGAAGAGTCGTCCTTCATTTTGTTTAGAACGAAAATTCTTGAATGGTCAAAATTTATCAAAGATAAACACTAGAAACAATCGAGCATCTGGTAAGAGCTATCACGGTTCTGTATAACTAATGGCGGGAAGATGCGAAAAAATGGAGAGAGAACCCTAAAAGAACACTTTCAATGGTAATGCAATCAACGCAGGTGACACCCAACCATTCACTCGCAGATGGACAGAGAAAGAGAGGGTTGGGGAAAAGATAAACATTCAGTAAATCAGCAGGTTCGCAAAAAACCAAAAGGCGTAGGAAGGGCCTAAAAGTTGGTAAGTGGAAATATGGTAGCTAAGCACTAGCGCCACCAAGACAACCGATGTCCGATCAAAAAGTACAGGACTGTTGGACCGAGGTTTGGCCAAGAAAGTTTAAAAAGAAGAAAAAGAGAATGCGGATCCCTTCAGAGGCGATCACCATCTCAAGCACGGGTAATATGTCCTACGCAAACATACTAAGAAGAGTGAAAGCTGACCCTGACCTCAAAGACTTAAGGGGAAATGTAATCATCATCCGTAGGAACCAAAAGGGAGATCTCATGTTGGAACTCAAAAGGTCCGAAGAGACCAAAGGCGAAGACTTCCGCAGTCAAGTAAAAAATTTACTGGGGGAAAGTGACTGCATGTGAGCTCAAAACCATGAGATCGCTATACAGTGCAAGGACCTAGATGAGGTCACTTCAAAGGCGGAAATCGACACTACTTAGCGGAGCTGTTCAAACTGCACGACTCGCAAGAGGCATCCATTGTAAGCCCTATAAGGACGTATGGCTGTTGTGGATTTGCCTGGTGTGGAGCTTTTTTTAGTGTCCACCGATAATTTTCTAGGTGTGTGCGACTATCCGACCTAACAAGATAGTGAAGAATATCTTATACATGATACTCAGCATCTGCATATTTGGTCCACTGAGTGGAAACTCCAGATAATGCCTCGTTGCTAGTCATCAGGCCGTGATTCGTTGTGTCAAAATTTAATCATATGTTGTCAAACCACTTGGTATATTCCCTCCAGTATTTAAGCAATTTGACACTAACTTTACACAATGCATCTCAAAGTAAGTGCTTGTAGCTCCCTGTGTAGAGTTGCCAAACCTCTCATCAGGCGCATCCCTCCGTGCGGATAAGGGAACGCTCGGCAGAAGTGTCATCGCATCCGGGGACGTGCCTATATGGGCATGCTTATTCGCAGACTGAATAGTTGGGAATAAAAACGCCTGCCCGTGGATAATAATTGGCTATGGGAAGAATACTCAAAAATAAAACCAAACATGGATGAGAAGAATAGAGGGAAAGTTACGGTGCAGGGCTTCGGAAACCTAGTACAAGCAATTTTTGGTAGTTGACAAGCGGGCTTCCGGCCGTCGGTATCAAACGAGCGCAGTGCCGCAGTAATGGGAAGCTTGGCTAAATGGTACAAGCGCGATGGATTGTGTACAATTGGCTCCGTTTGACGGACGTCCAACAAAAAAATAAGCCAGGCAACACAAGTGACACCACAAAAAACTCGAGAGAGGAGTAACCGGGGAAGATGCATCGTGAACAGTTGAATGAGTCAACTGGCCAGCAATCTCTTAAGAGAAAAGTGAATCTCATGCAGTCCCAAATCTGGGGAGAGAGTGTGAACCCCCTAGAGAAGATGTGAAGCCTGGAGAAAGGTGGCTCCTCGGAGAAAGAGGGATAGGAGGAGGATATGACCGGAGGTTATCATCACCTCCAAGCGTGACGAAGGATCATACGCTGACATTCTTAAAAGAATGAAGGCAGACAAAGGCACAAACCGCCATCATCGGCAGTAGGGAGAGTAAAAATAGGCAGGGCTATTTGTCGCCTTAAAGAACAGGTATCGCTGAAGCAGTGCTTTAGATGCTCTGACTTTGGTCATACCGCGAAGGTATGTTCCAGCACCGATGACAGGTCGAAGCTATGCCGGAAATGCGGTGCGGAGGGCCATATCAACAAGCACTGTGGAGCAGGCCCAAATTGCTAACTTGGGAAAGGGAAGGAAGGGATCGACCATTGGCACATTGCAGGCAGCAGCAGATGCTACGAACACAGAGCAGCCCTTAACACAAGTCGCCGATGAAGTTGATATAAATCAAGCTCAACCAAGGCGGCGCAGGATCTTCTCTCGCAAACTATCAGTGAGAAAAATATCGATGTGGGCATAATTAGTGAGCCATAGCGAAACCACGGTGGTTGCATTTGGGTCAAAGACCAAACGGACCAAAAGGCACTATGGACTTGTGGAGAACAAGCCTTAGAGGAAATAATGGAACATCCGGAGGGGGGTCCCATCAGAACGAACGTAAAAGGCGTTCACGTCTACAATTGCTATGCTCCACCCAGCGCTACACTTGCCAAGTATGAGAAGATGCTTGCCACTTTGGTTTTGAGTGCGAGTGGATGTTCGCCGATCATAATGGTATGCGATTTTAATGCATGAATGAGGCACCCGGACAACTAATGTGAGGGGACGTGCTCTCCACGAAGCAATCGCGGAGCTAGATATGGTACTGGCGAATATTGGGGCCTCGTACACTTTCCAGGGAAGGGGTTTGTAGCCTATAATTGACCTGACATTCGTGAGTGGCTTCAGCCAGTAGAGTCGCTTGGCATGTCAGCGAGGACTATACTCACAGCAACCAACAGGCAACCCGCATAAATTCTAGGGCGGATCGAACTGGAAAAAGAGTTCTCGGAGAATGTCGGGTGGTAGCTGAAAGCTTTTGAGGGGGCCACGTTTTCCGCGGCGCTCGAACTCATCATATCCCTGAACGGTACGACTAGAGAAAAAGCCACTCAAATTACCTGATGGGTGACGAAAGCACGCAACGCTACTATACCCAGAAAGCTATTGTTCCCCAGTAGGTAACCCAAATACTGATAGAATAACGAAATCGCAAGTTTGTGAGCTTCATGTTTCCGGGCAAGGAGGCTTTCCAGAGGCTCAGCAGATAGCCCGGTGGAGATGGTTGAGAGAAGGCACAGAGTCCGCAATGATTTGTCGGAACGCCAGTTTGGTTTCCGACATGCCCACTCTACGGTGGACGCAAGTAGCATGGTAGTAAACCTGGCAAAAGACGCACTGATTTTTTGCGGCTGCTGTGCCATGTTGATGCTGGATATCAAAAACGCAATCACGTCGGCCAACTGGAACAGAATTAAAGGGGTATTTTGAGAATTTGGTGGAAAACTAACTCTTTGAGAGGACTCTCTGGTACGGGACGGATGAGGGCCCCAAAGAATACATTGTCACAGCCGGAGTACCACATGTATAATAGGGTGATTGCTTTCCTCGTCCCATAGGAGACTATGATTGGCGGCTTTGCTAATGACCTAGCGGTGGTTTTTACAGCAAAACACCCAGAAGATGTGAAGGTCTACGCACCGGAAACAGTAAGAGCGGTAAAGTCTTGCCTAAAAAGAGCCGGGTTTACCTTGATGGACGCGGAAATGGAAGCGGCCTTAACAATGAACGTCAGGAAAAATAGCACTGTGAAAGTGGAAGGCGGTGTATATATAACGTCGTATCAAAGCCAACTGCGGGTGGTAAATGACACCAGATTGAGCTTTAGGGAACACCTAGAATATGCATGCCGAAAGGTAGCCAGTGCTATCGCGACACTTACAAAAATGTTGCCGAATATTGGTAGACCGAAACACTGTCGGAAGTTGCTTCTAATCGGGGTGGTGCATTCTATCCTGCTTAAATCGTCTCTTCTGTGGGCTAAGACGCTTGCAAACTCTCAGAGATGGAAGCAGGTGAACTCTATTTACCGGCCTTTGAGAGTTTGCAGTGCTTTTAGAACCCCATCAGATTAGGCAGTGATGGTGGTGACAGGCATGATCCCTGTCGACATAATAGCGAAAGAAATTAGTGTGCTGTACCATGCAAGATGTATGGAGGGGCACACAGAGCGTAGAATTGCGGCAAGATCAAAGTCGCATGATCTCTAGGAACGCAGATGACACGAGTCTACGAAGACTTGGTGGACGCACAGGCTCACTCCCAACATTAAAATGTGGCTTAGACGGAAAAATGTGGCGACCAATTACAACAATAGCCAGTTCCTCACGGGACACGCTCGTTGCTACAGGCAGTATCTGGATCGCTTAGGGTTGAAAGAGTCTCCGAATTATCCTGAGTACGGTGGCATACCGGAGGATCCGGAACATGTGATGTTTCACTACCCAAGATTTGCAATGGAGAGGAGAAGCCTAAACCAAGCGTTGGGCAGGAACGTGAACCCGCAGAACTTAGTTGCGGAGATGCTGAAGTGCGAAGATAACTGACCTACGGTTTGCTCCGCAATCGTGAAAATACAGGAGGAGTTGCTGAAGAAGCAAAGAAGGAGGAAAGCCAAAAGGAGAGGTAGGACGAGTGCATAGTGTAATCTACCGCAATTTCATCCGTCCTGTCGCTCTCTATGGTTCTGAGGGTTGGTCAACTATAAAAAACAATGAACGCTGTCTTGCGGTAATGGAGACGAAGATGTTGCGTTGGACTAGTGGCATGACACGTTTTGACCACATCTGAAATAAGGATATCCGCGATAGATGCATCGATCGTAGACAGGTGTCTTCGATGGTATGGTCACGTAGTTCGGGCTACCGAGAATTCACTTGCCAAGATTGATCTGAACATTGAAGTCGATGGTAAACGACCAAAAGGGCGGACGAAACAACGGTGGTTTGATACGCTTGATGGGGATTTAAAAGCCTCGCAGTTGCAGAACTAAATGGCGAAAACAATCACGACGAACTTACCCCGCTATGATTAGTTTTGAAAATACACAAAAAGAAAACTTCCTGACAATGGTAGCGGGGGTCTTCAAAATGTTAGCTTTCTCCGACTTGAGCGGGAATTCTAATGACATAAACTGGACATTCTGGGCCTAAGCGAAGCAATAAGTAATCTTCTCCCTCTTGCGACAATATGCTTTTGTACTTTGGAAAGTCGGGTGATAGCAGACGCGAATCTGATATCGAGTTGTCTCTAACGGCAACTGCAACGTGCGCTCTTGACTTGGGAGTAGGACGCTGATATCGCCGTCCCGATTAAAGAGTACGATAATTTTACACTTCTATACGCCAATGGAGAGTTCCGATACAGTGGAGAAGGATGCTTTCTACATGCGATTCAAGGGAGGTTTCCTAAAGATGAAATTGTGATCGTGATGGGTGATCTGAATACCAAAGTGGGCCCTAACATTACCTTACTCGGACATATGATGGGAAAACATGGTCTTGGCGACCGTAACGATAAAGGTGGGAGGTTCGTGGATTTCTGCACCACCTTGTCATTGGTAGCACATTTTTTGAGCACAGAGCCTACCATAAGGTCGGTTAGGTTTCGACATCATACGGGTTGTCAGAGCGACCACTTCACCATTAGTGGGAGAGCTATCTTGTTGATCGGACGACAGACATACTACATATATACATATCGATGAATATTGGGCCGCCATCAACCATGTCCTGAAAGAGTGTACTTCTTCATTTTGCTTTGTCCGGTGGATTTCCTCCCACCGATCCTATTGCGTCATGAACTTTGTCCAAATGGTTCTGTATTTGGACATAGAGGCAAGTACAGTTGGACTGAAGGTAAAAACCAACGAAACCAAGATTCTCAGTCTGATGAGTCATCGCACTCTCCTTGTCTGCATTAATAGGCATAGCATCAAAGGCGTAGAGACTCCAAGGGACCATGGCGCAGAAGAGTAGAGGAGGAGTGCGGACGCCTCCGGAAATCGCTTCAACCATGCCTGCACATCATCATCCACGGTTTGCTGAAATGAGTTTTAGCGTTCTCCAAGACTTTGCAAGAGACTTATATTCTTCTCCTACTTTTTAGCGTCATTTTTCCCTAAACGACCCACTCATCGTCCATTTTGGGATATTGGGTTCCACTGCAATGAGCAACCGGCTGTGGAGCTTAATGTGTGACCTATACACTGCCACTTCCGCCTTCTGATTAACTCCCCTATGGGGTCGAGCGGCATCATTTCGATACCACCGCTGGCAGAAACAACGCCTCTTTGATATGTATACAAATTGATCAGGACCTTCGATGTTCTGCTCATTTATGCATGGTCTATTGAAGCCCTCCAAGAATAAATAATATTGGTGACAAGAAGAAACCCTGGCCTAAAGAATTCCAGATGCATATCTGGTATCCCTGTTGACTCCGTTAAAAGTCTTTTCGAAAGCAAAGAAAAGCAAGTGAAGCGGAGATCTGAACTCCGTATGCTGCTCCAAAATGATCCACAGGGTGTCGATATAATTAGTGTGTTTAAACGATTTGGCCAAGTTTTCTCCAGCAGCGGCATCTTTGGAGCCAGCCCAATGAAAACAAATCTGTGTGTGCATTTAACCTCTTCCGTCGTTACATCACATGCTATGCAAATGGCCTATTTGGATATAGCGAGATTCTTTTCCGTCATTGCATCAGCATGTTACCTACCAAATGGTGTATTTGGCCTCGACATGGCTCTCTTCCGTGTCATGTCATGTCAAATCGAGATCCAGGAGATCATTGAAGCCCAGCAGAAGCGGGTATTACAAATTGAAGAGGTTCGGGAGACACTGTGCAAATTGCGGCAGGAGAAGCAAAATAAGGAACGCTTTGAAACCGCGTGGAGTGAGGTCCGGCAGATTTATTCAGAGTTCATTGCAGAACATAAACGGCTCCTATTGCTGAATCCATCGGTAGATTTAGTATACTTCCGAGAGAATAAACTGGGACCCATGCAATCAGTTTATTTGAAAGCAAAGGAGTTCGATGGCAAACAGGCAAACAGAGGCCGACCCGTTACCTTTGGGGCCAGTTAGGGAACAAGTCCCTAAATTCCCGCAAGCGACTCAAAATTATATAGATCCCGGTGAGGGAAGTTCGAATAGGGGGACCGTCCCAAGACACGTTGAAACAGAGTTATTAGAACGAGACTTGGGCCTAGACGTCAACGACAGACTCCAAGGTAAAGCAGCAGCTAGGGACCTGCCCAGGAGTTCAAGCAGGTGTGAAGTTGCGTTCGGAGGGGCGTGGGGGGCCTATGATACAGATAGACGAAATTACCCAACGTGGAGAGACGAACCGCGTACATCTAATCTTGGGCCCTTGCCCACCCAAATACGACCGGACTATTTACTAGACCCTAGTCAGCTCCGCCCAGAATATTTGCGGACTCCTGGGCCAAACCGCTCAGAATCCTTCTTGGATCCCGGCCTGACCCGGCCAAACCATTTTTCCCCTTGGAACTCAGGATATCGTTTTCAACCCGCCCCACCAATCCCAGATATTCCAATATTCAGTGGGGATATCAGTCAATACAAGCTATTCAAAAGCCTTTTTAACTCCGTATACGATGGTTCTGAAAGAGGTTTTGCGGAGCGCTTAATGATGCTTCAGAGCAAGTTGAGAAACGTGTAATCGATCATTTAGGGATATACGGAGAGAATTACTAACAAGCATGGGTTCTTCTTGACCGAAGATACAGTAATCGAGGGCCTTAATAGAAAAGGAAATTCAGGCGTTAGTTGACTTATCTCAGATAAACCAAAGGGAGACTAGATCGCTGGGAAGAGCATTGGATACCATGCGTTCCGCAGTTCAGAACCTACGGAAAGCAGGATTCAATGCAGATGAAGGTATTCCATTCATTCCATTCGTCCTGACGAAGAAAATGGATATGACAACTCGGAGGGAGTTCGACTTAACGTTACGAGATCCAAAAATGCCCGTTACGGTAAATGACATCGACCAATTCCTAGAAAATAGATATGTGCTCATGTCCTCCGGGTGGGGTGGTCTAAGTGGGATATCCAAGGCGGAGGATCTTGGGAATAAGAGAAATATCCAGAAGGAGATAACCTTGCCCTCCAGTCGGATGGTGAAAAGAGAAACTGAACTAAATGCTTCTTATGTATAGGGAAGCACATCACAACCCAGTGTCCTCACTTCATTGAAAGTACCGACAAGGAGAAACTGCTCCGCCGTTATCATGTTTGTATTTACTGCGTCTCCCACAAATATATGAGGGAGGAAGCGTGCGATAAACGCTAGAATCTCCAATGCGAAATATGCAAAGGGCAACTGCCATGCATCCGTGCAAAGGGGATAATCCGTCTTCTGCTGTTCATCATGCCGAAAATTCGACAGCATTGTCATGGTCCGGAACCACTCTTCTAACAGCTGTCTTTAAGCTAGAGGCAAGAGAAGGATATGCCATTTCAGTTCGGTATTTGATCGATCAAGGCAGTCAGAGCAGCTATATAACCCAAGATCTAGTACAGAAACTTCGGTTAAAAAAGGGGATCCAGAGCGGATACCAGCCTGATCTCTGTCGATCTAGTTTTCAAGATGTTCCTTGATGCGTTCTAAGATTGTTTAAGTTATTTTCTTTGCGACAGCATGGTGTTTGCCAATACCCATCTAATCGTCGAATACATGGTTCATCAAACGATTGTCTCATCTTCCCACATTTTATAGTGGGAACAATAAAACGCAAATCGACTATATTCTCATAAGACGCCAACATTTTACCACTGTCACTGATTGCAAAGTCGTTCCCTATGAGACCATTGCACCTCAACATCGGCCGTTGATTGACGTCCTGCGAATTAAGCCACCGATAAAACAGCGTGAGGAACGCACTGGCCCGCCGCGCATTAAATGGTGACGATTTGGTGGGAAGAAAGAAGAAACGGTCTCACTCATACGATTGCCAACCATTACGAATGTGGAAGAATTATGGAACCAAATGAAAGACACGATCCACAAAGCGGCCTCTGCAACCCTCGGGGTCACCAAGCCAGGTAAGCGGTACATCAACCGAGATACTTGGCTTTGGAATGATGATGTTGAAATGAAGGTCCGTGAAAAGAAACGCTTCTACCACAAATTTGTCGACGATAAAACGCCTGCTTATTGGCAAATTTATAAGAATACCAACAGGGGGGCGAAGAAAGCGGTCGCTGTCACCCGAGCTAACCATTTCAAAAATCTTTACGATAAACTGGACACTCGGGATGGCGAGAGAGATCTGTATCGACTTGCTAAAACCCGTGATGAACGCACACAGGATATCGAACACTTCTGTTGTGTTAATGACAAGAACGGTACTTTGCTTACCAACCGTCGAGCCGCAACGGATAGATGGCGAGAATACTTCGAGCAGATTTCAACTGAAGAATTTGCTCATCCTCCACTTCCACAATCATTGCCGACATTTGGACCAGTTCCACCAGTAGCAGTGAAGTCGAGGAGGCAATAAAACAAATGAAATCGGGGAAAGCAACAGGACCTGACGACATCGCATCTGAGCTCTGGAAAGCGAAGAGCTGGGACCCAACACTGTGGCTCAGTGAATTCTTTAACCGGGTTATTCAGGGAGGAAGAACACCATCTGACTGGCAAGAAAGTACCACTGTTCCAATATGGAAAAAGAAAGGTAGCCCAGCAGAATGTTCAAATTACCGTCCGATCCGGTTACTTTTCCATACCATGAAGATTTTTGAACGCATTCTTGACAACCGTATTCGCGAAATCGTTGAAATAACCGTGAATCAAGCCGGATTTGTCAAGAACTGCGGAACTACTGACGCAATACACGCTGCGCGGTTACTCATGGAGAAACACCGTGAGAAGCATCGCCCTCTTTACATTGCCTTTCTGGATCTAGAGAAAGCGTTTGACCGTGTACCACACGAACTCATCTGGTATGCTTTACGACAACACTTCGTGCCAGAAGAACTCGTGCGCTGGGTTCAATTGCTCTACCACGATCCGAAAAGTAAAGTTCGAAGTATGGCGGGTGTATCAAAACCGCGTCGTGTCTCTGTTGGTGTTCATCAAGGAAGCGCCCTCTCACCACTCCTCTTTGTCCTTGTTATGGACACCGTCACACGGGATATCCAACGTCCAGCGCCCTACACACTGCTTTATGCAGATGATGTTTTCCTAGCATCTGATAGCAAAAATGATCTCGAGCAACTTGTTCAAAAATGGAATGATCGCCTCATGCAACACGGTCTCAGATTGAATCTAAACAAAACTGAATTTTTGACGACCGATCCCCATGAAACAGGCACAATCTCTGTCAGCGGCAATGATCTGCCCAGAACTGAGCGATTTAAATACCTCGGGTCAACGCTATCAGCCAATGGAGAACTGCGTTATGAAATTGCTTTACGTATTAACGCAACCTGGATGAAGTGGCGTTCCACAACTGGTGTCCTTTGTGATCGATGTATCAACGAAAGTCTCAAATCTAAAATCTACCGCAATGCCATCCGTCCAGTCGCTCTCTATGGTTCTGAGTGTTGGCCGACCATAAAAGACAATGAACGGCGTCTTGCGGTAATGGAGACGAAGATACTACGTTGGACTAGTGGCGTCACACGTTTAGATCATATCCGAAATGAGGATATCCGCGATCGTTATGGGGTTGCACCGATCGTGGAAAAATTGCGAGAGAGGCGTCTTCGATGGTATGGTCACGCAATTCGTGCAAACGAGAATTCACTTGCCAAGATTGGTCTGAACATCGAAGTCGATGGTAAACGACCAAAAGGCAGACCTAAGCAACGGTGGCTTGATACGCTGGATGGGGATTTGAAAGCCTCGAGATTGCACCCAGATCAGGCATTCGATAGAGCCAAATGGCGAAGCCGATCACGAAGAGCCGACCCCGCTTGTGAATGGGACAAAGGCTGAAGAAAAAGAAGAAGACCCATCTAATCGTCGCAAACAAGACGGTTAACGATCATCCGGTTCTAATACTCTCTGGTAATGGTCTTGGTTTTTCGGAACGCCCTAAAATTTGAATAAATTAACCCTTTTCTTGTGCATCAATAGTTACGCCGTCATTTATTTAATTCAACATTCTAATTTTCCGGTACCATAAAAGCTTGAAACTCCCTCTGGATTCAACATACACCTGTCTTGATACCTCCACTTTTATTCAAAATTTCAGACATATATCATCCTTTTGTGGAAATACTTTATTACGTCCCTCCCATAAAATCTGCTTTTGAAGTTATGATTACTTTTATTATTTCCACATATCGAGAGAACATCCTTTCATATTACTTACACTCCCATTATCCCGAAGATAAGAGCATTTCGAAGTATTCCCTGAAAATTTAAATAAATCGATACCATTTCAAGATATAAATCAACCCCATCGTAAACAGGGATGACGATGCTGAAATAATGATACAACGAGGTAGTACGTTAGACCGAGTGTTGCCTGTCAGACAATGTCCTGGGAGAGGACGAATATCTTTGCGACAAACTATGGAAGTTGAAAATGCAATGAGTATACCGAAAAGATAATATTTCGATATGAAACTGGATCCAACATAAGGAAACGTAATTCAAATGCGCATCTATTTGAAAGTCGTTATCTTTCTAGTATTCCTGGAACGAAAAGATAGTCACCTAATACCACATCATCTCAATACCACACTCGGTAACACTATCCGGTGTTATACGTGTGTAGATACTTTATATCCATACTGCGGACTCCGATTCACTCAAAGATAATATGAATGGTAAGAGTATTACGTACCCGGAATATTGTCAAGCTTGCATAAAATTTAAACGAACCCAATTATGATTGCCCGAATCACAGGTGAATGAATTCAAAAATAGATACGACACAATGCAGTTGCCGTGCACGTGACTTTTATCACCGCGATAGTTGCTTATCTCACTAGAATCCTGTAGTCCTGCAGTCCGTAGTTGAGTATGTATCCGTTAAATGGAATATCACTTTCAGATAGTTCTCCTTTCCGATTCAGATAAAAGATTAATCATTGCTAGGGAGCAAGATTCGATTGACGTAGAACTTTTGCTATTTCTATTTTTGAACACTATTTTCAATATTCCACAGTTGATCGATGGATTCAGAACCGATTGAGCACAAAAACAACGACTTGAACCCTGTCGTAATCACTCTGCACTTTAAACTGTTGAACCTTCGTCGGCTACAGACCACTGATAATGGATGTGCGCATTTCAATCATCCAAAACTTTAATGATGACACACAAATTTTGATTTCCTTAAGAAGCGATTCGTTATCACTTTAGAATGGAATCGGATGACGTGACATCACATTACCATTCAACTCTTAGAACCGAATTCGGTTGAATAAGGAGGGACTATCTGGAACCACAAAGGTAGATACTCCACCGCTATTACGCACTATTGTGCAACCAAGCACCACTTAAAGTCCACTTTACCCTCTTACGAGACAGTCTCTTAACACTAAGTCATTACCACTATTGTACCAAAGGTTGATTTACCGTGTTCCCAATGAATCCACCAAGTAGATCCTTTCTAACCGACTGGAGATGACTAACTGTAGTAGCTCAAGCGTTCTACACTGGCTGCAAACCAGCAAGCAAAACGAAATTTGAGCTCAACAGAATATAGATAGAGATTCGAATGGCTCCGAGGAGAAATGATAATGATGATTTCTTATCAAGTATTCAAAGGTTAAAGACCAAATTCATGAACAGAAATTTGTACTCCGTATCAGCGTCAGGAACACTCTTGTAAAGTGGGAACAGGCGAAATATCACCATTGAATTATCTCTACGTTGGTTTGGGTATACTACGAGTATCTATAAATTGACTTCCCTTTTTCCTCGTGTTTAAAGATTCAAATGAAGAATGTGGAGCAATCGCTTGTCGGTTGAGGGTTGGTATCTCCAACTTAATGGAAGGACACTTTAATATGCACATTTTCGAAAAGGACCTAATTTGTTGCCCCTTTAAATTGGATAGGTGTTGTCTGGAATGAGAAGATGAAGCTGGCGGTATTGTGTTATCTTTGTTGATGGTTCAAAGTAAGGAAGTGAAATTTTTATGAGATTCCTTAATTTCTCCCAACTTTCTTTAGGACTCATGCTCGTGGTAAGTAGGTAGGTATCAGTGGCAGCTCCGAGAAGCCCACTTAGTTCTGTGGTGCGTCGTTTTGATACCACAAACTCCTAAGGCCGTGATTGTTGTTATGAGAGCAGGTAGGCAAAGTCCAGCCGGCTCGGATCTACAGAACCAGAAAGCAGCTCTCCCAGCCCGCAGCCAGAAATCTCTCTGAAGTCCCCACAGAATGGTTTACCCAGGGCCCGTAACCTGACTCTAACTAGAGCTGAACAATCGCAAGGACAGTGCATGATAGTTATCCCCCCGCCCCCCCCCCCTCTTCTCCGCAGCTTTGGCAATGCGAATTGTAGTGTATGCCAAGCCTGGCGGCATGGTCCCCTATGGGCCAGTGCCCCATGGAGATCGCCGTAATCTTGAAAGCATTTGCATGCGTCTGGCACAGGAGCTCTTGTGATTGGCCTTTGTTATAAGCGGGCCAAAATTGCGGCAAAAATTGAAAAGGCGATGTCCGAAAAAGAATACGCCTTAGGCGCATTCATGAACATCGAAGGTGCCTTCAATTATGCCTCATTTGCGGCAATTTGTGATGCGGCAAGACAGCATGGAATCGAACCGCTGCTAATCAGTTAGATCCTTCACAAGCTAGAGTGGAGAAAAATCCACATATCGGTCGGTCAGAAGTCTATTGAAGCAGGATATCTCAGGGGCTGCCCACAGGGAGGGGTTCTCTCTCCACTGTTATGGTTCTTGGTGATGGATACCCCGCTGTGGCTCCTGGAGGACAAAAAAGTCTTCGCGCAAGCATTTGCGGACGACCTAGCCGTAATAATTACCGGCAAGTTTGCGGACACAGTATGTGACCGCTTGAATGCAACTCTGCATGTAATCCACAGCTGGTGCCTCCCCAATGGACTCACGGTGAACGCTAGGAAGACTGGTCTAGTTATGTTCACTAGGAACGTCAGGTGGGACAGCTATACGCTACCCACCTTAGCAGGGGCGGAAATCCAGCTGGCACAATCAGTCAAGTACTTAGGAGTACATTTCGACTCCAAGTTAACGTGGAAGCATCATATCCAGGAACAATATCAGAAATCCTGCAGATTGCTCTGGTCCTGTAGGAATGCGATAGGTAAAACCTGGGGACTTTCACCTAAACGGATATATTGGATGTATACATCCATAATAAAACCCATTTTGATGTATGCATGCATCGTCTGGTGGCCAAGACTGAACTTTGCTAACAGCAGGAAGCTGCTAACGCAGATTCAGAGACTTGGTCGCTTAAGTATTACTGGAGCAATGAATACTACGCCGACTGCGGCACTTGAAGCTATTCTAAATTTACCCCCCATTCACTTGGAGGTGAAACGGAAAGTGGCCAACGAAGCATATAGGCTCGATACAATTGGGGCGTGGAAAGGCAGCCAATCCAACGGGCATGCGTCTATCTGGAAATTCCTTGAAAAACATCCGGTAGCCCTGATGCCGACCGATCATATGGTTTCCAGATTCGTCTTTGAAACGACATACACTGTCGTAATCACCGAAAGAGAAGAATGGTCGACAAGTGGCCATGAGTCTTCTCAGATTACAGACCTAATAATCTTCACCGATGGTTCAGTCACGGAGGATGGATCGGGTGCCGGTGTGTTCTCGGAGAATCCGATTATAGAACTGGCCCGACCCCTCGGCAAAATGACGACCATATTCCAAGCGGAAATATATGCCATTTCATTAGCAGCAGAAGAATATCTGCAACAAAAATGGAGGGGTCGCACCATTCGAATCTGTTCCGACAGTCGGGCGGCATTATCAGCACTAAATCGCAACAACATATCAAGCCAGTTGGTGTGGAGTTGTCATCAGGTGCTGCTGAAACTTGGCCGACTGAACGAAACATTCCTGATGTGGGTGCCGGGGCACTCTAACATCGCCGGTAATGAGGAGGCTGACAGACTAGCTCGCCGAGGGTCTGGATCCACAATGGTGGGGCCAGAACCAGCTCTTTGAATCCGACCATCTACTGTCAAGTCTACTTTGAAGGGTAAAATTGCAAGGATTCACGCAACCGAGTGGAGAAATTTGGACTCTTGCCGGCAAACGAAAATCCTTGTGAAGGAGCCTAGGCCCACTAGAGCGGCATTTTTGTTGTCCCTTAAGAAGTGGAACATGAAAACCGTAGTAGGGCTTTTGACGGGACATTGCCCCTTAAATTACCATATGGAAAAAAATGGGGTAGTGGTTTCGGCTGTGTGCAGCCAATGTGAGGAGGAGGAGGAGCCAGCCCTGCATTTTTTATGCAGCTGCCCGGCATCCTCAGATCTCAGACGAAGACACCTTGACAAGGTTTTCTTCAATGAAGAATCTGCACACTCTCTGCCTCTTGAGAATGTTCTCAGACTCGCTAAAGCCTGCGAACACCGTAGGCGAGAAGCCATTGAATAGGCAACTTACGGGGATAGTACAATGGGCTTAATAATAGCCTGAGAGCTCGGAGCTGCGGCTCCCCCAGTTAACTAAACTAACTAAAGCGGGCCAAATCCTCCTCGCCATCTAAGGCTCGCAAGCTGCTAAGTAGTGCGAGTAGACTCCGCCCTTGACAGCCGCCAGCGAGACACCGACTGTACCCGCCGAAGGGCTGCCAAGAGCAGGCCAATCCGTCAGCCCACTCATTCCCATCTATGTTTCTATGACTGGAAACCCAGAGGAGGGGGGCCTTGAGCGTGCCACCCAGACTGTTCAGCGCATTTCTGCACTGCAGAGCCAGCTTGGAGGATGTCGTCACTGATTATGAAAGTGTCACTCTATGTGCTACTCCCTAAAATCCTCACCCACTGGTTTCTCCTACTCTCTTAACGGACATTCCTTATCCTGCTTAAATTCCACTCAAGACCTCGGAGTCACTTTCGACAATAAGCTCCGCTTTGACACCCATTGCCTCGATGTCATCAATCGAGCAGCAAAATTGTCAGGCTTTATACTTCGCTCCTCCTCTGATTTTGACTCCATCCAGCCCTCGAGTATTGCTCCGTGATCTGGTCACCCTCCTGTAACTGTGATTGTCTTGCCCTTGAAAATGCCGTCCTGCGTCTTATAACACACGTAGTGCAGACATTTTCAACGTGCCCTTCGCAGAGCTCGAAGTCTACTTTCATTTTGCGATTCCTAGGCTTTGCCGAAATTATAAAGCAAAACAGCTTGGTCCTTTTAACTTCCCTACTTTAAGTAGTTTTAAAAGTAGGATAAGCTTTTTGCTTTCTCCTCCTCCTGAGGACAATAATTAATTGGAATTTACTCTGTTTGTTGTCCGTTAAATTAAATAAATTAAATAAATAAATAAATATAAGTCCTTAATGGCCGCTTGACTGTCGGTCAGAATGGCTATGTTACGCTTGGGGTTCCAGCCCAGGATAGACTTCCAGTATCACCAGTACTTTCACTGGGAATACACTGGCGAAACCTAGGAGACCATACGACTTGGACACACTGGGTGTATTCGAGAAAACCACCCCGCACCGACTCCACAGACCATCTTTGATCCATCGACCTTGCAACACGCCGCCGGTCTTCCAGTTTGCCCTGGTTGGAATGTCCACAGCAAAGTTTCTCATGAAGTTCAGCTTGCATGTGGCATACTCCGTGGACAATGCTCAGATTTCCGGAGGTATTTCGTCTAGGATGGTACTGTGACCGTAGGACTTCGCTGGCCAGCATCCAGACTCACGTAGTCTGACGGCACTGCACACTACAACGTATTTAATGTGGAAGTCTAGGGGGAGGATATGCAGGAGTGCATTGAGAGCATCTGCCAGGCAGGACTGCAGAACCCCAGTAGCGCGGTTCTTCGAATCCTATAAGCTTCATCGTATTGTATTTTTTGCTTAAAACCTGCCACCATAAAATAGAGCCGTGCGTTAGGTTTAGACACACCACAGTTTTGTTCATCCAGAGTGGTTCTCTCTCCTTGGCCGGAGACCACATTTCTTTGAAAAGGTTCTCTTGCAGGCATAGAAGTCTATACAGGCCTTCTTAACCCTCAGTTCTATGCTTAAACTCCAATTTAGCTTGGGATCCAGGATTACACCCAGATACTTTACATTAGAGGAAAGAACCAATCTTTGTTCATTCACCCGTGGTAGGTGAAATTCAGGTATCCTTGTCTAGGTGGTGAATAGCGTCCGTTCCGTTTTGGTTGGGTTTTTGCTGAGTACGCATCTTGCGGCCCACAGGCACACCTTTCGCCACGCTCCTTCCACAATGTCGCTCATAATGGACGAAAACATCCCTAATGCTAATATCACCAAGTCGTCGCCATATGCCACTACCTCCACCCCGTTGCTGTCCAATATTCGTAAAATTTTTGTTCATCGCTATTAACCAGAGCACCGGCGAAATAGCGTTGAATGTCCAAGACGCACTCCAAGGTCTTCAATAGGAAGGAGGTGAGGCTGATTAATCGGACAAATAGCCGCGCCTGCTCGCTTTCGATATGAAAACCACTCGTGCGCGTCTCCAGGGCTGTGCTCCGTATCATAAAGAGATGCAACTCCAGCAAATCTCAACAAGATACGGCACAATCCTTTTCTACTACTTCTGCAGCATGACTTGCATTTTACTGTCTGGGCCCGGAGATTTATTTGCGAAGAGGCTGTTTATAGCCCAGCCGATCTTATCCTCGGTAATTACCTCTTTAATAGTCTGGCACAGCTGGGGTGGCCGCAAACTCTCCAAACAAGGCTCTGGCTCATAATCCTCCTCACTGACGGGAAACGTCTGAACAAGCAATTCCAAGGTTTCACCAGAAGATTCCGACCAGGAACCTTCCGACTTTTTAAGAAAGGGTGAGTTCTTATGTTCCTCGGACAGAATCTTGCTGAGCCTCGCAGATTCGGTTGTGCTTTCGATGTTCTGACAATAGTCCAACCAAGACCGCCTGTTGACTCCAGTTCGTCTGTCGTGCCAATCTTACCAATTTGGGCACCGGAGAGTTTGTTCTTAATTACTTGACCAAACTTTCTCCAGCCGATCCTCCTGGGGTCACTGAAGGGTTGGAGACCCCTGCGGCGAGATCTAGACTGAAAAGTATTCAATTATGATCTAAGAAAATCTCTGGTCAGACACTCTCCAGTTCTTCCACCCGAAGAATCCCATTGTCGGTTATTAGGGTGATGCTCTAAGCCTGTCCTGATCAGCGCCTCCTGTGCTGTGGAATAAATTAAAATATTTGCTTTGGAGCCTCCGACCCAAGGTTCCTGTATTAGTGCAATATCGATGTCTTCCTCTAGGAAAAAAACAAGCAGATTAGCCGAAGCGCACTTCGATTGCTGCACATTTATCTGCGTTCCCCTGAGCATGATCTGCTTGTGTGGGGGGTTCATCAGTCCCCATCGAACCGTCGATTCTCATCTCCTCCAACAGCTTGTTGACGGCGTCAATTGGATGCAGGGCGTCGTCAGGTTTTGCAGAGGGGAGCACTATCACCTTTGCATTCCTGACTCCGAACCGCACTTTCCAGTACCTCCAGGCACTATCCGTTTCTAGGGAGCAGAAAAGGTTGTTTGGTGGTGTTTGTCCTTGTTAACTATCCAGTCATTCATGCGTCTCCTGGGTTTTGAAGGCGCAGGGATTGGATAATCTTGTCTATATCCATGCAGATCTTCGGCACTCAGATGCTAACGACCGATCTCCTGAGAATCTCGTCGTTTAAGCGTTGCCCCTTCCCAGGTGTCGCTGATCTTAGCAGATCGAGAAAGTCCCTGGAGAATTGGTTCTCGCCAACTATAATGTGGAACCCACGGACCACTTGGGAGGAATCGAAGCAGGAGATGGATCCAGTGTGTTCGCCTTTGGTGTCCAGAATATGCTCAATGACCATCTCAGACAGCCTGGCGTTAATGCAGATCCAAACCTCCGACGTTAGTTTGCAGCTAGTAAGTTGCTCCTGGCCACGTCGCTAAAGGGTTTCACAGTTCATACCTCGCCGACTGGCTGTTGCTGCTTATTTTTCTCCGAGTTCTTGCCCACTCTGCATCTTTGTGTTTTTGTTCAACCTAATCTTAACATAGCCAGATATTTAGGGAGGTCCTTTTCATCCCGCTCGTCGACAGTACCGCCCTACTTATTGTTAGCAATCTTGCTGAGAATATGCATAACCTTCTGGTACTGGCTCTTGAGCAGGACTCCGGTAGACCTTCACTTCTTAGGCGATTTCCGGTGACCAACGTTCTTATCGGTTTTTACTTTTGAGGGATAGAATAGGGATAGGAGTACTATGTCTGGTACTCGCTACACCCAGCTTGAAGGCAGTTGACTCCAGGTTGGAAACCACTAGTCCGTCTTCTGCATCGTAATGGGGTAATGGTGGTTAGTTTTCAACACAGTAGTGCTACGGCTGGCACCGATTGCACAGCTCTCGACGACTACTGTCGCCTGGCTAGATGACAGCAACTCGTTCTCCGATGAGTGCCTGACATCACCACCTCTTCTTCTCTCGACAGTTTATTTTGTTTTTTGTTAATTGAGTCCATGTCTTGGATCCAGGAGTAGTCCGGGAAAAATGTCCACCCTGGCTATCCACCACCAGGATAAGGGTCTTATTTGAAACCGAAGGTACCTAAGGTATTCAGAATTCACATACTAAAGACCAAGCTCCCCATTGGCCACGCAGTTCTCGGCGTATGCTGCTCCATCTTGGCTTGGGATCCTATTAGCACCTTCTAAAGTGCAGGGAGGATGTTCCCCAGGGTGTTGCTTCGACTTATCCCCCCGCCAGATTTACTTGCCCCTCACACATGACCAACAGACAAGCAGACCCTCATCAGTTGGATGAGCCTACTCTCAGCCCGACCCTACACACTCTTGGCCTTTCCGAAGACGGGGACAGTATAAAGTTGTATCGCGTTTCAACTGATCCGGGTACATTAAGCGAGTTTAAGGACACGACATTCGACGATTCTATGTACTCGAGTGCAAGTTAGCACGACAACCTGGAATTGGATTACATACATGAGGTTATACACATTTCTCAACCGCACTACGACCTACCCCACTATTGCGTCGTTAAACCTGACAGTACCTCAACAAAAGTCAGAGTCATCTTCGATGCGTTGGCCAAAACCAACTCCAGTGACGCACTCAACGACATAGTGTTGATGAGTGCTAGAATTCAGAAAGAAGTCGTCGATATCCTACTACGATTCAGCAGCCTAAATATGTAATCATGGCAGATATTGAAAAAAAAAAACACCGTCGGATTGAACTCCGCTTAAGAGGCACAAAGTTCCAACTGGTGTTTTGGAGGCGCAGTCTCGCAGAACCGATAAGCTAGTACCACTTAAGCAGAGGCACATATGGTACACGGTCGCCACCATATCTTGCAAACAAGTGTTTGGAAACCCTGGTCAGAAAGGGGCAAGCCAGTCATGCTTACGTAACACAAGCGATATTACAAACTCAACATGTCTGACACTCTGACGTATTATTAGGTGCTTTACCAAATTGTCTTATTTCGGAACTTCCATACATTTGTGCCCAACAGAATATGTGCCATTCACGAACTTTCGGACTCCCAAATCGCAACATGGCTTGTTGGAAACTTCGAGGAAACGGACCAAAGTAACTGACGCTAGTGATACTGGCGACCTTGCTGATTTGCATCCTACTACCTTGCTTAACCTACACTCTTCACTACTGTTCCGCACCAAGTGCTCCATGGGCGACTCACCTGTCGGCCATTTTGGGAGAGTCGGTTCCAATCATTGGAGTAAGCAGCAATGTATTATAATTGCCTCTCCTCCTTAATGTCTGACCTACCCATTTCCACTTCCGTCTTCTGATCGCATCATCTACGGGTAACTGGCCTGTGCCTGTTAAATGCACTCCCTATTCACACTATCGAAAGCTTTCTCAAAACCGATAAAGGGCAGGTAAAGCAAAGATCTTAAGCTTCACGTACTTTCCAAAATGATCCATGCAGGGGGATCTGGATCACAAACCAATCTGCTCGCTGTCGATGAAGTTGTCGAGGTGTTCCTTGATACATCCCAGAATTACTTTAGTTATTATCTATGTGACGGCGGGGATCACGAAAATACTCCTCCAATTGTCACACTCAAAACAGTGCCCTTCTTTGGAATCGAAACGACCATCCTCTCGAATTCCCAGGATTGCCGCACAAGTAGAAGTAGCAGATCTGCAGAAACTGTAGGTATAGCAATGACCGTCAAGGCCAGTGTATTTACTCAGTTTGAATTCCTTTTCTGTTTGAAGGCGCAGTCCGTATCCGTATTATACGGTGACTAGTGCTTACCAGCACTCACAGCAGTCAATAGAGCCTTAACTCATCGATTCGCTTTCACGATTCCGTAGTCAACCAGATCATATGCTGCTTCTTTGGGACCTGACCGACATGCGGCATAGCACCAGAGGCAACCCCCCCCCTCCCATTTTCAACAGCTGGATCAGCGAAATCAACTCCCCCACCCTAAGAGAAGCGACAATAAGCAAGCGAACACTAGCGACCATCAGATGGTGATCCTTTTTGAGGCCGATATCAGCATCTCTTTTGCTACGCGTGTTCAGAAGACAACTGCTAAATCTACTGGTGACCGCAAAATGGTCAATCTGATTACCCGTATGGTGACAGATCTTAATGTAAGCTCCGTGCTCGAGCACATGCCAATGACGAGTCAGTGGAAGCTACAGAAATCCTCAAACCACCAACCATTATCGTTACGGTCGCCAAAACCGTATTTCCCCACCACAGGTGTTGTCAGAAACCAGCTTGGCATTAAGATCACCCATTACGTTCACAACATCGACTTTAGGAAGCTTCTCCTGGACGACGTGTACTTGCTCATAGAAAGCATGCTTCCTTGGAAATGTCCGTTGGTGCAGAGTACTGTAGAATTGTGACGCTCCTTAACTTGGATGGGTATCAGGTTAAGAGAGTGCCCCTTGCGGTAGCCGTGAGTAAGATTCCGACACCGGATTGGATAGCTTAGCTTTTCAGAATACCAAGGTAAGATGACGACACCAAGGCTACACCTCCTTAAGATTTGAATCAAAAGAAACCTCGAATGAGTCGGCGATCGAGAATCTTCCCTACCTCGGGTCTGAGATAGAAGAATTCAACCCTATTACTGTCTCTATTTCTGTACTACTTAAAGGATCTCTCAAGAAATTTGATAAATACAAAAAAACAATTTCAATAACGTTTTCAAGTCAGTCCTTTAATTTTCCCATGGAATGATATGCAATATAATTACAGATTATATTTTTTGAGAACATCCCTGTTAACAACCCCCAAATAGCTCGTATACTTGTCAGATTTTCCAGTTAATGCGATAAATTGTTCAGCTACTTCCACAGCTACGCGAACTTGAGCCTCCGAGGTACTGGCACCTGTAGAAAAAAAGATTCACGCACTCCGTTTTAAGATATTATTCGTAGTACTACAAGATACTTACCTAAGTGAGGTGTTGCAACTACTTTGGGATGTTGAATTAGTTTCTTCGTTACTTCTGACTTCGGTGGCTCTTCTGGGAAGACATCCAAGGCAGCTCCGCCGCATTTACCACTCTCCAAAGCCTCAAGTAAGGCAGCCTCATCTATGATACCTCCTCTGGCAACATTTATAACTTTAACTCCTTGCTTGCACTTGGCTAGGGTTGCGCTTGATATTAAATCTAAACAGATTTATGGAAATTGATAATACATTTTTCAGACTTTTATTTTAGGGAGTTTACTTCTAGTTTCCGGAATCAGAGGAGTATGGACTGTTATATAATCTGCTTGAGGCCAAATCTGGTCTAACTCCAGTTTAGAAATATTAGCAGCTTTAGCTTCTTCAGCGGTTGTAATGGGATCATATCCAATGACCTAAATATTGGGAATAAATAAAGTTGTCAAAAAGACGATTTCAAAATATATCGGAGGATCTCGAAATGACTGACTTGTTTAACATTAGACCAATGTTTACCTTCATTCCAAAAGCATTCATTCGGATTCCAACCTCTCGACCAATTCGGCCTAATCCAATCACGGCCAAAGTTTTACCATACAATTCAGTTCCACTGTACAATTTTCGATCCCAACGTCCTTCTTTCATGCTTTGACCAGCTGGAACAATTGGACGAGCTAAGGTTCCAATAAGCAAACATGTTAGCTCGCAAGCAGCAATGGAGTTTCCTCCAGGAGTGCTGAAAAATTCAACATATATTATAATCACCATTTCCAGGGGAAGATTATAGCCTGGGCCTTTAAGCAAATTAGACGATCAAGGACTTACTTTAATACGATTATATTTTCTGCTGTTGCAGCAGAAATATCAATATTGTCAACCCCGGCACCAGCTCGTCCTACAGCTTTGAGACTCCCAGATCCTGCTTTGATCACATCTGCCGTTATTTTCGTATCAGATCGGACAATCGCCGCATCGAAATCCTGAAATTATAAAGACAAAATTCACATATAAAGATAGTACGATCAATTATGAAAGAATTTGTTTTAAGGAATGTTCCGCGGGGTATAAAAAGGTCGGAAGTCCGCCCACGAAGTCATCAGTTCGCTCCGAGTTCTCCGGAAGAGTTATCATCTGAAGAAGAATGAAACACGATCCCTTCGGAACTGAAGGATGTAAATGTGACCTTCCTCGAAAAAATCGAAGCACTAAAACAGAAGAACCCCGCCATGGCTCAGCAACTGGATTGCCAGCAGGGCAGCATCAATCAATTGGAGGAGCGCTTGGTATCTCTCGAAAGGAAAATGCAAGTATCAACGTCGGGGCAACAGCAGCAGTAATAATAACGCCAGGAACAACTTCAACGTCAATATCAGCAACAACAGGACCGCAAGGAGAAGGAGGAGAGATGTGCCTTGAAGTACTGATCGAAGAAGAGGAAGTTGACGAATTCAACTTCGTGCAGCGGAAGAAGAGAAGGACACAAAAAATAAGGTCAGTGTTAGTCGTGTAAGTGCCACTCCCCCAAACTCACAGGCAAGGTGCCTGTCCCCAACTACCAGCCCAAAAAAGAAAAAAATCCACCCATCACTGGGTACAAAATTAATGTACCTCAGTTCCTCCGAATTCTAAAAGAAAAGGGGTTGAAAGCAACCCTAAAGAATACGAGGACCGATAGGATCCTTATCTTTGCAGAGCATCGAAGATCATGTGGCGATCTTCAAGCTTATTAAAGAAAATGGCACAACTAGCGCCCCACCAGCCTTATGGACTCAGTCCTTAGTAATCCACGATCTCCACAGAGAGACAGACCTGGCTGACATAATGCCTGAACTCAATGAAGAATATTCGCACTTGGAGGTCAAAAGTGTGACCAACCTGGATCTCGTCGACCAGATCCTGCCAGCAACGAGCTTTTTCTCTTGTTTATTTATTGATCTGTATTCTGTCATCATGGTAGATGCCTCCTCCCGGTCGTTTAGACGTTGTGTTAAGCGACGGAGTCTATGACAATCTTTCCGGAGTTCTGCAATTTCCAACGTCCACCAATACGTAGAAGATTTGCCACGTCTCGATGTTTTCCTGGGTATGGGGGCTCCGCAGGCCATCGTTAGCAGGTTCATAACTGAATTTACGACAGTATCAGCTGCAGCGTCACCACTCCCAGGAATACCCTCCAGCGCGGCCCCATCTGCTCCAACAGTTTCGATAAATCTCCCGATGTTCACCTTCGCAACGTTCCATGCACAGAAAGAACGCCGGGATGACCCACCACTTCGAAGGCAATGTATGGATTGATGATCGGTTGCCAAGAAATCTTTCAGAACTCGCTACCCGTTCACCAGGGACACCAGTGGTTCCGACGCGGATGTTACGTCTGGAATGCTTCCTTTGCAGTCTGGGCGTCGAAACGTTGGGGTGGATCCGGTGTTTAAAACTACCAGTCCTGTTTTCGCCACCATTTCAAGAGATCGTTTCCCTCTGGAGTCTGAGTGAGTCATGCCCCATTCAAGTGCCGTGGCACTGAAGTCAAACCGACCAGGATCCGCCCCTTTGTGCCCAAGATAGTGTCTTCCAAAGCATCAAGCCTGCGTCGAAAATCTGGCATCGTCTCATTCGGCATAAGATAGACATTGAAAAACGTAATCCCTAAACATCGAATCAAGACAAAGCCGTCCCCTCGCCCTTGGGCAAGAACCCTAAGGAGGGTGCCGCCCCGAAACCAGATTGTAGAAGTACCTGATATCTCTGGGTGCCATGAAACTGGGTCCTTGTTTCGGTACTGCTCACTGATGAGCACTAAATCAGCTTTGCTCTCCGCAGCGATCTGCGCTAGCAACTCGTGGGCGGTTGCACTCCGGTGCATATTAATTTGTAGGATGCGAATCATGTTGACTGCGCCCTAGCTCTGAAGACTGGACACCGCTCCGAGTTCGCAGTGTGAGCAATGTTCTCATTAAACGCGCCACTATCGCTACATTGGACGCATCTTTCCTTTTCGCTGCAGGTGTTCGCTTTATGGCTTGCCTGACCGCATTTGCGGTATGTTGTTCTTCTGTGAGGTCCCCGACAGGTTGCAAACATGTGTCCATAATCCAAGCATTTACAACATTTGGTTGAAATGGTCCGGATTCGTATCCTACCAATTCTGATTTTCCGGCTGTTTAGAAGGTTCCTCGCATATTACTCCGCCAATTCCACTAAAGCGAGTTTTTGGCCTCGATAGTTTCCAGAGATGATACCAATCCGGACATAGATTACCTCCGGACATTCGCGTTCGATGGCCTCTTCTACCTCGTTCTTTTCTGTGAGGCAGTCAAGGTCTCGAATTTCCAAAGACCGCGTGGGTTCCAGGAGCCCCTTGACTGCTTCAAAGAATGTAACTTTATTTGTTGTCCTCCAGTGTGGTTCGACTAGGACTCCACCACCCTTCATTTTACGAATGGAAGAGACTTCTGCTTCGCTATCTTCGGGTTTGATCTTGTAACGGATTTCGCTGAGGACTTCCGCATAAGTCTTGCCTTCCGCCAGTTTAATAAGGCGAGCTAGCGGTTTAGTCCTCCTTTGTCTTCCCACCTTTTTTTTGTGCACCGGCCTTCGTGTCCGCCTTAATTGCAAGCAGAGCTTTTTCTGATGATGCGGAGTGTTGTTGCCTCTTATCCCTCTTCGCCTTCTTCTTTTGAGCTCTGGAGAGTACTTAAGTGAAGTCTTCTTCAGATCCCCCTTCCTCCTTTCGTTTTTTCCCCAGTTCGCTCTCCAACGGGCTGTCTGCGATCCGTTTGGCACTCGCAGTGCTTTTATCGGAAGGCGCAGTTGTTTCTACTTCCCGCGAATTTTCTTTTACTTTCCATAATAATGATAATCGTTGGCGCAACAATCCATATTGGATCAGGGCCTTGAAATGTGTTAGACCACTTCATTCAAGGCCGTAATGGTACACTACAGCACACTGCAGGAGGCAATGTGGTCAGCATTGAGCTCGCCCAAGATTATTACCCTGATTTTAACTCAGGTACTCATTCACAGCCGAGTCGACTGGTATCCGATGTCAAACCACGATACAAATTCCACTGCCACCAGTGAGATTTCAACCGCGACCTTCCGTACGACAGCCTCCATGTCCGCCTATAATATGAAATTCTGTCCAGGAACTACTCCAGCTCCTTTGGCCCACTTTTCACCCCTTTGCTCACGCTGAGGCAAGCGACGTTCCTTATATTCGTGCTCACCATTTAAGTTTTTTACCGGCGCATCGGCTGCAGTAGTCAGGAACGGGTATACCCTCGGGGACAAAGCCACTACCCCAGTTCCCTGAGCCCTGGCCTACGATTAGCTGATCCCGTAACTCACGGCCGGATCAGGACTCGCACGGGGCAACGCCGTCTATCAATACCGGTTCAACGCACACTACTCGCCCAGCTAAGGTAGCCCAACTGACACCTTGACGAGTTGTAGACAGGACTCCTAGTTTGTCCCGGCGTGTATCGGTCATTATCAGTTCGGTCTTCGCCGAAAAATTTCTCGAGGCTACTACCTAGAATACAGGTATTATGCCAACTAGGGAGTCAGAACTACTTGCTTGGGCACCTCGGGGACGCCACTCCCGGTATCGTAAGCGACCCGTTAAGGATCGTTCTCGACCCCTCAAGCATTATCGCTACGATCACCAAGACGGTACTTCCCCATCACATGTCCGAGCAAGGTGTTGCCAAAGCCCACCTTGGCGTTCAGATCACCCATCACGATCACAATATTCTGCTTAATAAGAATCCCCTGAACTACATGTAATGGCTCGTAGAAAGCATCCTTCTCCACTAAATCAGCGTTTCGTCCCCACGTACTCGAGGAGGACGATCAGACCCGAGTCAGCAAGGGACTCATCTGAAGTGGCTCTGCCACGAAGCCTCACGGCAGGTTATCTGATACCATGGGAACCGGAATGGCCCTCTGAGGGCATATGCTCCGGGAGAAATCCTGGAGGATATGCTCTCGGCCCGGTTATTTGCGGTTGGCCCCCTAGTGGGAGTTTCATGGTGGTTGTAGCTATGCCTACATCGCGGGCAGAGCTCCTCGGAGCTCAAGCGTGGAGTTGCGCTGTACAACTCGGGTGCCGTACTCCTTAGTTGCGGCAGAGGTGTTAGAAAGGCCTCGCATCCACTGGTATGAATGCTGAGCCTGCACTCAGTATAAACCAGGACCGCTATGCTTGCATGGCGGGGCTCTGATTGTGATCCCAAAATCAATCCGTGTCCGAAGAGGACCGTGGGATTATGCCTTAATTATGCCTTAAAACCCCCAGGACTTTCCACTAAATCAGGAGTCTCCGTTGGTACGTAGCATTGTACAATTGCGAGGCTCCTTAGAGATGATCCGGAATCTTGTAGCCAACCGGCTCCCAGGTCAAGAGATCGTACCTTGCGGTAGCCGTCAGAAACAACCCGGCAAGAAATTCGCATCTGCTACCACTTGGCTTTGCAGGCTTTTCAAGCACATTGCCATTATTCTGGCAACAGGGAGAGGAATGGTCCCCACAGTTCCACCATCTTCCTTCGCTTAGGCCCAGAATGTCCAGCTTATATCGTTGGAGAAAACGAGCATTCTCAGGACCCTCGCAACCGTTGTCGAGAAGTGTGCACCCATTCCAGAAACCAATTATAGTTCGTTTTCGATAGCCAAAGGGCTTCGGAGGGAGGTCAGCCCCTATTCCAGGCGCTGTTAACGCTTCGGTAGCAATAAATAGAAAATGAAGGGTAGCCTTTGCACCTTCATAAGTTCAGATAATAAGTTCATAAGTCGAGTGTAACTATCTTCTTCGACAGTTATTACTATTTTTATAATACCCCAAACAAATTGAAATTCTTTCTTTATGCACACCCATATTGATAGATAGATTTTTGCATATGCATATTCCAGCCATTACCAGCCGCCCATTCCAGTGTTCTCAAACCGTATGCAAATATTGATAAAGGCGAATAAGGGAAGTGGATAATGAATACAATTACACTTTCTAGCTCTCATCAAGTGTGGGCACAAGTTGCAGAATGAATGCATAATTTAAATGCAATCAAATTAGGTCGGGAATGCACGCCACCGACTCAAAGTGGAGTATACCAGCTCCTGGAACGCAGATACGTATCTTCCAACAAACCAAAAAGATACTTCATATTGGTCTTTCCTTCTGCATATATGCATATATAAATGGCTGCATAATTATAAGTGCACACACGAAAGTTACTTGAAGATATGCACATTCGCTAACGACGCAACATGGAACTATTTATTTTATTATCATATTTCGTCTTCATGAAGGTAATATCGATTAAGGTCGACTGTCCAGTCAACCGTAGACAAGGCAGGAACAAAATGATAGATTTCACATAAAAAAGAAATAATGGCGCCCAATAGCGGATTACTTACTTTAACTTCCTTGCAGAGTTCATCTTTGGGCAACTTCAACTTATACGTGACCTGAAAACACCAAAAACCATATAAAATCCCATTCATTTCTTAGAAACAGAAAATCTAACTTCAATTCCGTGACTTTTAAGAAGATCAACGCAAGCAGCATCCACTGCATCACAAATTAGCACTTTCTTTATATCAACCGGCATTTTGATCAGATAGAACTTTTCTGGAGCAAAGATACAAATTCACAGTTTCTCAGTCAACTGAAGACTGATCTGGCCGGTCCGGTTGGCTGGGAATGGAGTTCGGGAAAGGTTCGATGAAAAACAAGTTGCGAAGCAATCACTAAACTGGTGATCTCCCAACACTATCAGCATAATAAGTTGGGACCGCGTGCGTAAATCGCTGTGCTTATCGGAGGGGCTAGCGTCTGGGTTGCGAGCTTTCCACTTGTACATGCATTTGGATACAGTCCACTTAGTCTGCTGGAATCAATAAATACTAACTGGAAAAGTTGGGAGCTCTGAATTTGTCCAGACCCCTGCCTTTGTGTAAAATGATCGACTTTCACCGACTGAATCCTTCCATTGTTCCCAAACGTGTAATCCGATCCTATTTCCTTCAACATCATCACACAATCATAAAAGATACAGGCATATCTGCTCATAAGGCATACAAAAGATTGATCACTTGATATCAAGACGAAAATGTTCAAATTCCGACTGGACATCTAAGATGACTTGAAAATCCCAATCAATCCGGTTTCATTCACTATCAAAATGAACATGGAACAGGCTGAGCAGTTAGCCGATGACCCGTTTAAGGTTTATCAGTTGCTTACTATCCGTTGTTTGTTGGAGCGAAAATGATCGAAAACAGCAAAACAGCTCACTGGACAGCAACAACTTCCCAATCGACAACATGTTTTGGAGCTCTGAGAAGCACACTTAACCCATAAGCAGTAGTGAAATAAACAAGTTGATTGTGACTATGTAATTTTCATCGGCTTTGCGTCAGACCACGGGAGCAAAAGTCTGCAAATACGTAATTTGCCACTTTCTTCCTATGTGAACTCTTATTTGAAATTGGAATACAAAAAATGTTAGGTCTTAGATGCAATGACTATCATGCCACCTTAAGAAGGGCAACCTTCCTGATAGCTATCTTTCAGATAGCTCAAGTAACATTCCTTTAAGATGGAGATCTTGCAATATTACTCTGAAAACCCAAGCCTGCCCAAACCGCAAGCTTTTTGTATTGCTAATTTTTTTTTATGAGTGGAGTTGGAAATCACCCACTGATCCTTCCCCCCCCCCCCCCCCCCTTTACTTCTCAGCCCATATCCCCACGGGACTACTGTGAAGTATTACGCGCTTTCCGGGCTCGTTCCAGTTCGTGCAGTTATTGTTGCCTTGTGGGGTCCAGTAACTATGTTGAGGGCTTCGTTTAACAGGGACATGGACAATGGAACATAATATGCTCCGGGTCCTCGCATGTAGCGGCGCATTCGGGACAATCTGGGGAGTCATCCAATCCAACGCAATGTAAGTACTTCCTGTATCCACCGTCTCCCCTACGGAACTGCGTTGGGTCGTAATTCATTTTTCTATGCTTCCGCTCGACCCGTCTCTCAATACACGGGATCAGTGTATGGGTCCAGTGGCCTTTCTCGGAATTCTCTCACCGTTGCTGCCATCTCCTGTACAGTTCCTTCTTAGCGGCTTTCTGGAAGCGCACAGTCACTTTGGCGGATTCGCCTTCCTTCTACGGTAAAGACAGGGTTCCTCATTCGCTAGAAGATTCAAGGGAATCATCCCCGCGATGACATACACTGCCTCCTCGGATACTGTCCTATAAGCACTGCGCACCCTGAACGCGATTTGCTGGTATGCCGAACTCACCCTTCCCTGGTTCACTGTGTTATCCAGTGCACACGCCCAGACAGGGGCCATATCTCTCAATCTGTGTTGAATTCGCCTGCAATGCCTTCCTACATCAGGGTTGCTTCCACTGGCTCTACACCCCTGATCCAGCGGCCCCCATGCGACGAGTTACGGTCCACCGAGCCTCCGATCCTGTCTCACTCCAGCGCGCCTACGACGGGACATTATTCGCAGCCTTCTCAGCAAGTCTCGAATCGAAACACATCCGCCCCACTTTTTGACATCATTCCTGTCACCAACGAAGCTCCGCTTCCCGCTACTGCCATATATCCTGGCACTTCATCCATCCATACCAGTGGCTCCAAGCTAAAGGTGGCGTCCCCACATAAACAGCTCTTCATCTCCAGGCTAGCGTTCACAACTTCTACGGACGATGTTCTAGAGTATATAAGGAGCAAAGTTGGTTTACTTTCTCCTCTGTCCTGAATTAAACTCACAAAAGACAACAACACCGACCGGATCATTGCATCTTTCAAGCTTACTTATCCACACGAAGTTGATGTCCTCGGCAACCCTTCTTTCTGGCCTGAAGGTGTATTCATCAAGCTATATAAGCGCCCCAATTCGCGTGTAAATTTCAGGGCAACCCGCCTGCCTCGCCGAGCTATATAACTGGATCCATGTTCACTATCCGTCTATTTTATCAGAACGTCAGGGGTTTAAGAACCAAGCTGGGGGCCTTCAATTTATCCGCGCTGGCTCAGCAACACCATGCCATCTGTATCTCGGAAACCTGGCTAGACGATGCTATATTAAACTCCGAACTCGCCGAAGGGTACTCAACTTTCCGCTGTGACAGGGACCGGGATGCTTCTCGTAAGTCCACCGGCGGTGGGGTCCTAATTGCTATAAAGGATACACTCCCCGCCGAACTCGTCTTCCCTCCCACTTTCTTCCTTTATGTACACTTGCTCTGCCCTGAATTTCAATACCACCAAAAACTCCTTGCGCTCTCGATCTCTTCCTTCCCAACCTCCACGAGCGCCACCTCTCTTTATTTCCTTGCACATCCCCGTATGTCAAAACCGACGCTCACCACCCCGCGGTTGAATTTGAAGCAGAGCTCCCTGGTTCGAAACCCAAAACCAAGCGTAAACTCATTAAGTTCAACTTCTGCAAAGCCAATTTTGACGGTCTGAACTCAGGTTTAGCGTCTTTCAACTGGGTACGTATATTAAGCAATTCATCGCGTGATCAAGCTCTTAACACCTCCTATTATACAATATCCTCTCTGATCTCCTCTCTTGTTATGTCCCTTCTTCCTCTCCCTGCCTACATTCGTACCCAACTTGGTTCACAACGGAAGTTCATATTAACATTCGCTTGAAAAATAACTGCGGAAGGTTTCGTGAAGCATAGATCAACGGCTTCAAATCTTCTGGTCTTTACCAATTTTGTTGCTAAATTCTTGAATTCACGACAGGAGGTACATGCTATTATACTAATTTCTCCAAAGCCTTTGACACCGTGGACCATCACATTCTCCTCTCTAAACTTTCGTCGCTAGATTTCCCTCTCTCAGTCATCTCCTGGCTTTCCTCCTATCTTTCATACCGTTCCTGAAAAGTTTCTTTTCATGCTCACTCATCTGGTTCCTTCTCTCCTTCCTCTGGTGTTCCCCAAGGCTCCACACTTGGCCCCCTACTCTTCCTGTGTTTTATCAATGACCTCGCCTCCATCCTCACCTGTCCGTATTTGCTTTACGCAGACGACCTTAAATTGTTTGCCTCTGTTTCGTCTCCGTTGGACTGTGCTCTCTTACAGTCCAACCTTGATAATTTAGAACGACTGTCACAACATATTCCCTTCGCCCGTCGTCTGCTTCGTACCGAGTAATTCTCGAATGGTAACTCTCGATTATCCAAGCTAAGTAAGCTGGGATATCCAGTTTAGCCACGGTGCCCTTAATTCAACCTCAGGTGGCTGAGTTAAAAGCATTGACATCCAGCGTCACTTACCGGCGGCCAGTGCCTCCCGAGCCGTTGCTATTGCATCGACAAATGGACCGTACTCTGCAAAACCCATAATGCCGCGCCGGTAGACACCCGCTAGCTCGACAAAGCAGCCTATTGTATATTACCCCCTCCAACATCTTCGCCATACTGTCTAAAAGGCGATGTGAAGAGGGTCTTTGGGGCTTTGGTAGCTCAATCAGACTCTGCATTTTCCACTGGACAGGAAACACTCCTTCAACCATGGACGATTCAAATGTGCTTATGAACCATGCCGGCTTGATTTTAGCAGCCATTGGTGCACAGTTGGTTGGGGTCCACTTTTTCCTGTTGCGGGAAAAGGATTATTTTAAAAAACAACCACGGACACGTCACTTGATGTGATTTTAATCCACGAATCTTGTTCATTAAAACCTTGTACGCAGTGCCCCACGGGTTGGAACTTGCCTTAAGGCTTGTAGCAATTGCGCTGACATTCCCATATAGCCTTCTTAAGGCTACTTCGAAGATCGCGGTATTTTTTCTCCGACTGCCAATGTTCTGGCGTCCCTCTTGTTCTTGGCAAAGCCTCCTCCCTCGCAGACTCGATACTTTTAACAGCGCGATTACTTGGTTCCACCAGTAGTTTGGTTTCCTACTGTAATGAATTTCCGTCGCGGCAATGTAGAGTTGCATGTATACCTGGCTCACTTCTTGCAGCGCCGTCCCCTTCGGGCCCCCGGAAAAATTCTTCCACGAAAGCTCCAATGGACCGCCCACTAGTATTATTATTATTATTCTGTTAAGGGAAAGTCGCACCGCGTCCTTGAAGAACTATTGTGCCCCTTTTACTGGTTATAATGTACCTATTGATCATAGTACCTCAAGCAGGCCTATAACCGTCAGGAACTTTAGTATGTTCCCCACTTCCAGAAGTTTCAGCTTTGCATCTGGTATTAAGTGTTCTCCCAGATGTCTCGACCTACTTTGCACAAGTGCCGGACACTGTCCCAGGACGTGTATGGAGGTTTCGTTCTCCTCCTCACAAAACCTGCAGGCAGTGTCCGTAGATATCCATCCTAGCTTCCCTAGGTGATAGTTCAGCCGACAATGACCAGTGAGAATTCCCACTATGATTCCGAGGTTCTTTTTGGTGAAGTTTAAGCAATCCTTTGTGTGCATGGGTTCGTATCCCCCAATAAGCACCCTGGACTGCTCCATCCCTGGTAGGCCCACCCAGTATAGTTCCTTCAACCGTTTCTCTTCATTTCTTAGATTCATAGCCATGAAACCGTTTCCGATTCCACAGAAGGGTTCTGGGCCGTGTAAAGGCATCCCTGCTCCCTTCTTGGCTAGTTCGTCCGTTGCCTTCCAACCCAACATGGCCTGGAACCCAAAGTATCCAGACCTTGTTGGACGAGCCGAGTGTATTCAGTCTCTCAAACCATTCCCGTACCAGTTTAGAGTTCACCTGGTTGGACCTAAGTGCCTTGATCGCTGCTTGGCTATCGGTGAGAATAGCTATGTTCTGCCCCCTGTAGTTCCTTTGCAGATTAAAGGAGACACATTTGTCTACGGCATATATTTCCGCCTAGAATATGCTAGTGTACCTGCCCATTGGCTCAAAATACATTTTCCTTGGACCAATGACACCGGCACCCGCTCTCTCTGCTGTGAGGGATCCGTCAGTCTACGAAGTAATCAGTTGCAGGTTTAAGCCGTATGTCGCAGCCACGCTCTCCCAGTTTGTCTTGTTACTCCAAAGTGTTTCAAACTTCTTATCGAAGTGAAACCTCGTTGTCATGTTATCCCTTGGTATCAGTAATTCGGGATACCGCCTAGAAAGAATATCAATCTTCCTTCGATTTAGGCAGCTCCCCGCCTCATTCATACTACCGGCCATCCTGAATATTGATCTCCTTGCCTGCATCTGTATGTGCAGATGGGGTTAATCCCAGAAGGACCTCCAGGGATGCCGTTGACCATGTCCTCATTGCCCCACTGATACAGGGTTCCTGAGCCAGTTCTATTCCAATGTTCTCCTTGGAATTTGCCCTTGCAATCACTGCAGATGCAGCTCTCGCATGGTGGAGGTTTATCTGGGCTGAGCCCTAGGAGTCCTAGGTCTAGGTCGTCAAGGTTCTGCTCTTCGCTGGGCAGCAGGTCTATTTCCCTGGTTGATCCAAGGTTTCAAAAACTGACCTTTACGTGGTCGTCACCAGGGTACACCATCATCTACAACCAGTATAACTGTCGAATTACCACCTTCAATAGAGCAAAATTTGCCAACAAACAAATGTACCCCCAAATATGCCACAAGATTTAATCACGCGCTCGTTGGCCTTGATGAGGAGTCGATTGGACTCGTCGCCGATGTTCTGCAGGAGTGTTCCTACTCGATGTTAAGGGACATCCTCATCAAGCGACTGGCGGCAAGTGATTCAGCTTTGCTGACTCACTTGCTAACGGAGCTCACCTTAGGCGACCGCTCCCCGGCCCATGTGCTGCGTAAGATGAAGCAGTTGGGCGAGGATAAGGTCGGAGTTGAGCTTTTGAAGTCACTGTGGTTGCAGCGGCTTCCGGAAAGCACTCAAATCATCTTATACTGTGCGGGCTTTTAATAGTTGAAGGTACACGAGCGCCCCCTGGTCAATGAAGTGTCGCGGGAGGCCACGAGACAAATTGTTGAGTTGCAACAGACTGTGGCAACCCTTACGACTAACAATTCGAAACTAGCGGTAGGGTAGGTAGGTAGATATCAGTGGCCGCGATAGTAGCGAGTAGCCCAATTAGCGCTTTGGTGCGCCGTTTTGATGCCACAAACTCCTAAGACCGTGACTGTTGTTATGGGAGCAGGGAGGCGGAGTCCAGCCGGCTCGGATCTTCAGAGCCAGCCCGTAGCATTCACGACGGAAATCAGCTCTCCGACCCTGCAGCTAGAAATCTGTATTCGGCGAGGGACTGCCAAGAGCAGAGCCTTGCCTGGCCAATCCGTCAGCCCGCTCATTCCCTCTCTATGTTCCTATGCCCGGGAACCCAGAGGAGAGTGACCTTGAGTGTGCCGCCCAGATGGTTGAGCGCGTCTCTGCACTGCCCCACCAGCCGGGAAGATATCGTCGTTGAGTACAAGGCCTTGATGACCGCTTGACTGTCGGTCAGAATGGCTATGTTACGCCTGGGGCTCGAATCGCGCCCCAGCCATCGACAGACTTCTAATATCGCCAGTCCTTCCGCCCGGAATACACTGGCGAAACCTGGGAGACCATACGACTTGAATAGATCGTGTGTATTCGAGAAAACCCCCGCGCCGACTCCATAGGCCATTTTTGATCTGTCCGCAAAGAATATTGTGTCGTAGTCTTGCAACACGCCGCCTGTCTTCCACTTTGCCCTGGTTGGAAGGTCCACAGCAAAGTTTCTGGTGAAGTTTCTCGTGAAGTTCAGCTTGCGTGTGACATAGTCCGTGGGGGATGCTCAGATTTCTAGAAGTATTTCATCTAAGATGTTGCTGTGGCCGTAGGACTTCGCTGTCCAGTATCCGAAAAGGGCGATTGGGTAATCGTGCTTCGAGGTCCTCAACGAGTCCTGGAATTTGCTGGTACCACCGTATTTTTGCCGACAAAGAAAAGAAATGTGTCAGCCCGTGTTAGTTCATGACTTAAAAAAACTAAACTCGTTCTGATCTCCGGCGGCGGCTACCCAGAACGCAACTCCGCGCCCCTTAACAATATTCCAGAGCAAGATGTACAGCACCACATCCCCACCACCGGTTCGCATATCTTCTCGAAGGTGCGTCCATATCACCCCAGAAGCTCGCTGTTGCTTAGAAAAAATTCGACACACTTTTAATGCACGATATTTGCATACCATCAAATAGCTGCTGGTCTTCTCCACTGCACAGTTTCCCAAAGTCCAACAGCGATTGGAGACCATCTGGCGATTACAGACCTCTGAATGCTGAGAACATTCCAGACCGCTATCTTATACCACTCATCCACGACCTTGCGCACAATCTCGCTAGCTGTCGTGTTTTCACGACGTTGAACTTAGCCAAGGCGTACCATCAAATCTCTGAAGCTCCAGAAAATATTCCGGAGGCAATATGCGCACTCTTCGGGCTGTTCGAGTTCACACGGATGCCTTTTGGTCTGTACAATGCGGCGCAAACTTTTCAAAGTTTCATCCACTCTGTCCTGTGAAACCTTAACTTTTGTTTCTTGTGGATGATGTTTTGTTTGCTTCTTCTTCAGAGTCTCTTTAAAGCCGATCTTGTACTTAACATTAAAAAGTGCAAATTCCTTCTAAAGCAGGTAAAGTTTTTAGTCCACATAGTTTCCCTTGAAGGAATCCAACCGGGTCCAGACAAGGGTCAGACCATCATAGACTTCTCGCAACCTAATACGGTCAAGCATCTGCGAAGGTTTTTGGGCACTTCCATCATCGTCTCTTGCCCAAAGCCGCTCAACATCAAGCGATCCTCAATGCCAACTTGTCTGGACCCAAGACTGAAGAATCACGCATGATTGTCTACAAAGGCCATCCTGGCTTTTGAGCTAGCCAAACGACAGTTGGCTAACGCTACACTTCTGTCATTTCCTCGAACAGATGCACCCCTAGCCGTATTCGGCGATGCCTGAGACATCACGGTTGGTGATGCCCTTCACTAAAAAGTGAACCATATCTGGCCGCCGTTGAGCTCGACAAAGCGTCCCCTCGCCAACTCCGGAACCTGAGCTTCATAAGCCAGTCTACTTCGGACATCCAACATATGTCCGACAAGAATAAAGTAGTTGCAAATGCTTTGTCACGCGTTTCAGAGGTTAAAATCCCCCTTTTCGACTCAACCTCCCAAATAGTCTGCGAGACCTCTGAACAGGGACCTAGGCTATATATTCCGGCCGCTTTTCACGAGGAAGTATTCCATGCAGTACACGATCTTGCGCACCCAGGCGTTTGGGTAACGAATCGGCTTGTCCCTAGTAAATATTTCTGGCCATCAATTAATAAGGATGTTAACTCCTGGGACAGACAGTGCATCTCGTGCCAGAAGCTCATTTTCTTGGTCTAAAAAGCGCTTTCGCACGATCTACATCGACATTATCGGTCCCATCCGAGATTCGCATGGCTTCAAGTTTTGCCTCACAATCATCGATAGCTTGACGCGGTGTTCTGAAGAAAGACCTCTGGCCGACATTTCCGCACAATCGTGCGCCGAGGCTCTTTATCGTAATGGATCCCACGCTTTGGAGTTCCGGCTGAAGTCATTACTGACTAGGGAATGAAGTTCAAATCTACCCTGTTCTCGGAGTTGGGCAAACTCCTGGGTTTCAAACGCGACCGGACGACTGCGTACCACCCACAATCCAATGGGATGCTGGAAAGCTAGCATAGGATACTGAAGGCCGCTATAATGGCACACGATAATTTCTCGTGGTCGCAAGTCCTGCCTTTCGTATCGGGAAGAGTTTGCCGCGAGTTCCGCCGAGTTGGTATACGGGGAGAATTCGAGACACCCTAGCGATGCTGTGTTCGATACCAGGTCGGCCTCTTTCACTACTGGGTTTCTGCATTCGCTCCGGGACACCGTGGCAAGATTTAAATCACCCCCGCCATCCCGTCATTCTTCAACGAGGGCTAAAGCCCCGAACGACCTGGACGTTCCAAGACCTGGATAAGGAAAAAACCTAGCTTTTCAACTTATTCCTCATTGTAAATAATTCTTGATATACGTGTATTGATTATTCGAATAAAAAAATGTCTAATGACGATTACAACAAGCATTTTAGGCAGTTAACATTCAGTTCAAACTTTTCAACCTTCGTTTAATTGCATCCAACAAATGCGCAAGTCCCTAAAAACTTCTCGAAAAAATCGATTTTCCTGTACAGTAAATGTCATCCAGTTTACTGTAGTCCTTTCTAGTACGAATCAACACTCATCCCTATTGAATTTCCGTAAACATCCTTTTTAACCAACTTCCCTCCCAAAAAAAAACTTACGTCTCGGTATCGTTATCGTTTTTCCTTATAACGTGGCGTCCGAAAACAGCATCAGAACGCAGAACAGCAAGGTACACCCGAGTCCGGGGGCCGCCCGAAGTGTCTGGGCGCTACCCCTGACTGCCTCATGTAATATGGTGGCTGAAGAGGAAAGTGCCGCACATACCGATCAAGAAGTTGACCGTTTGCCCATACAAGAGCAGCGTGATAACAGCATCCTCTCCGAAAATCTTGAAGTCATGGCGAATGTCGAGGATATTTTTGATACAATAAAGAATGGTGAAGTTGCCGATGTGGAGAACATGGTGGAGAAGTTTGGTTTGGAATCGTTGGCAGCCCGTGATAAACATGGATATACCCCTGCTCATTGGGTAGCCCTGGATGGCAACGTTGAAATGATGAGGTATTTGGTGGAAAGAAACGCGCCTGTTGATTTACCATGTTTGGGGACTCAAGGACCCCGCCCTATCCACTGGGCCTGCAGAAAAGGACATGTGGCAGTCGTTCAAGTCCTCCTTCAATCCGGAGTGGCAGTGAATGCAGCAGATTTCAAGGGACTTACCCCGCTCATGACAGCTTGTATGTATGGTAGAACAGCTACGGCCGCCTTCTTACTAGGAATGGGTGCTTTGAACCATTTGACCGATATCAATGGAGACACAGCTCTTCACTGGGCAGCTTACAAAGGTCATGCAGATTTGATGCGATTACTAATGTATAGCGGAGTCGATCTACAGAAAACAGATAATTTCGGATCAACCCCTTTACATTTGGCCTGTCTATCGGGGAATATGTCATGTGTTCGAATTCTTTGTGAGAAGAGTAATTTGGAGTTAGAGCCTCGAGATAAGAACGGGAAGACTCCGATAATGTTGGCTCAAAGTCACAGGCATAATGACGTGGTTAAATTGCTGTGTAATGAAGTGAAAAAGAAGAGCCGATGGATTCCACCTCTTTCAGAAATTTGGGGTTGGTTGTTTGGAGGAGCTGGAGATTCGAAGGGACCGCTGTTGTTGTTTTTATTTTCAGTGTTATTGTGGGGATATCCTATGTATATGATTAGGGTAAGTGAGTGAATTAAACCATTTGTTAAAGTCATATTATCCTTTTTTTCCAATGACTGTCAAGAGCTAAACCTAAACTAAAGTGGTAAGCAGTACCAAGAAGTGATCGTCTACGTCTGTTGCGGGAGTCCAACCCTCTGTGCGTAAACGCATTCACCTACCCTACTCTAAAAGAAACTACTCCACTCCCAGACTAGGATGGTGCCATGAATAAGTCCCAACCGACCTTCGCTAACTTCAGTAGTATCTCGCCTGGACCGTCAAGAGCATAGAGAAAGGGGGGACCACCAAAACCTGAAGTTGTTTCCGGAGCTCGAAATAGACAGCTTTTTTAGTTGGGGTACAATTTTCATCGCATCTATCGCCAGAAACCCATGACGACGTTATCGTAGCATTGGCTGTAATCATTTAATCCGAATGTTAGGGTTGAAATGTGGAAAGGTGGTCAAGCAGTTCAAACCGAAATTCGTGGATTTTCGCCATGGCAACCACAAAGCGGTGGGACGACGCATGGTTTTGGTGAAACAGATTTTTTCTTCAAATGTGGCTGTTTTTTCTGCAATTTCTGCCTTTATCCTGACGAGTAATGATACGTGGTATGCCCCTGTAATGGTTTTTCCTGTTGAAGATTAAAGATTAAGGTAGCTCCATGACTATCTCAAAAAATAGTCGCCATCCTTTTCCCAGCGCAAAAATCGCGCGTCCAAAATGGCTGAAATTTTGATGAGTATCTGTCAAAAGATGCGCGCCCAGATTTCCCAGCTTTTATTAGCGAGTGCTGCCATCTCCACGTTGAGGTCGGAAACTTTTGAGACCACCCTCGTATACTAACAACAATGAACTGCGCAACGCTAACACCAAGTTTAGACGAGCTTTACCGGAAGCAACTGCCAAATGCATAGATTCCAATAGGACCAACTCCAAGATCCGCCTCTATTTCAAATTCACAATGCCCTTATCCAACCCCACTCTTTTTGCCGAATAATTTAGTTTTTAATAATCTATCGTAGGCTTTTGATTCGGCCAGCAATTTCTGGAGGCGTAATTCGTTAGTTTCTGTTAGTTTTGTTAAATGGAGGATTTTGCGAATCTAAGAATATCTCCCAGAGGCAGAGAATGAGCCAATTCTTTGCTGAATAAAGTCTTACCGAGGTATCTTTGTCTGAGATCTGAGGCTTCTAAGCCGCAGCAAGTTGGATATGAAGTGCAGGACCGTCTCATCCTTTTCCTCACATTGGCTAGAAGGCTAGGCTAGGCTAGGCTAGGCCCTAATTTTTCCAACGTGGTAGTTTAAAAAGCAGTTTTCCGCTAGAGGCCCTACTAGGGTTTTCATGATCTACTTCTTATGGACAAAAAAATACGACTGCTCCTCTGGCAGGAATTTAGGTTTCTCCATTCGATTGTGTGAATCCTTGTGATTTCGTCCTTCAGAGCAGACTTGACAGCCTTAACGGCCGGGTACCAAATGCTAGTTTTAGCCCCACCATTTGTAATGATAGGAGTGGAAATAGGAGATCAGGCCGATCATCCTGAGTGGCCGATAACGACCTAGAGGGCAGAGCTATCCCAAAAAGCTAAACAAATTGGCAAAATTGACCGTGAAGGTCCGCCCACAAAGATTGAAGCTCTATCAAAGTGTTCGGTCGACACGTTCTTGTACGCCTCTGTGCTAGCCAGGCTCGGGAATGTGGGGGGGGGTCCTTTGAGCGCTTTGATCCCTCACGCTTCATTACTTAAAACAACGTGCCTTTTCCGATGCGTGGGTCCGCACCGGATTTTAAATTCGATTTTAAGTAGGATTTCGCGACGACCTATCGAATGAAAACCAGAACGCGAGCTAAATTGGAAAATAAAAAAAAAACCGGCTCGACCGCGCGCGTGGAGCCGTAAGTCTCCGGACCCGACCCTGGCTAGCACAGAGGCGTGCAAGAACGTGTCGACCGAGCACTTTGATGGAGCTTCAATCTTTGTGGGCGGACCTTCACGGTCAATTTTGCCAATTTGTTTAGCTTTTTGGGATAGCTCTGCCCTCTAGGTCGTTATCGGCCACTCAGGATGATCGGCCTGATCTCCTATTTCCACTCCTATCATTACAAATACGTTAACGACGGGATAAGGAGGAACGACATCGATTCCGTCCGATCACGAAACGTGATGTCAGCTGACACTCTGCCTACTGTCGAGTGGCTAGTCTCGTCAGCTGCGCTGAGATCGATGCGTAATCTCTCCCACTTGTACCGACCGTCGTTAATAATTTTCCGGGCGAAATCCGAAGCTAAGCAACTTACAGTGGCTCCGGTATCAATCAGTCCTGAAACACGCTCACCCAAGACTGTGACATCCGCATACGGGCGAATGTCGTTATTGGGCCGACTCGTGAGAATGGCAGAGTAGTAAAGACGACGGTTACGCATTATTCGCATCCAATAGTGCCGTAAGCGAAGAGTTGAGCACTTAGGTTTTTTCGTCGTCATCTCTACTACTCCGAAGATCCGTCCTCTGGCCGCTTGATATTGTTGCAGTCTTACGTGCAACGGCCTCAGAACGGAAAGCATCGGTTTCCTTGAAACAATGGGTGGTGGGGTCAAATCCGGGTAGGTCAAATCTGGTTTATCGGAACGCTTCAACACGATAGGCGGACCGAGAGTCGCGGAGACTAGTGTTGTTGTGGCATATGAGGTTTGCGACTCCCTTCCCCGAGGGAACGATTTGTCCAGTTTTTTTTTTGCACTGAACAACGAGGACATTGTGGCTTCATGATATTAGGAGTTCCGCAACCGTAGCAAAATCGACGCAACTCCCCCATACAATCCTGCCATTGGTGTTCTAACTCCCCACAGTTCCAACAACCCCTGGGCTGTACTGCTTCGACCTCTGCTTCGAGCATGACATGGCGACTCGAGCTGCTGCGTACGCCAGAAGGTTCGGTATCGTCCACTTCCGACAAATGTCGCTTCGGACCCGAAAATTTAGCCAATTGGCGTACGGCCAAGCGGTCTTGCTCATTCTCGAACTTTTCAACCCATTCACGCAATTCACGAATTGTCGCTAGGTGAATGGGGAAAATAGCCCGCATGATTTCCGGCCGGAGATTGCGCCGTAGAGTCTCCACTAACTCAGCTTCTTTAGGCGGTTGTTGGAGTCGGGACACCCAACGTCGGACGTCCTTATAAAATTCATTGAAGGGTTCCCGATCCTTTTGAGTCCGGCTCCGAATTCGCTCCCAAAGATCAATGTCCGGCAAACGAGCTCGGAATTGATCTCGGAGAGCGTCCCGCAGATCCGTCCATTGCGCGTCAGGGTTGCCTTGCCGATACTCCCAATAGCAGTCAGCCGCTTCCCCAGAGAACAAGGTGTAGGCGAACTCCAAGAGAAGAGAAAAGTTCCCCTGCAGAGTCGAATGAGTCAAAGATTCGACTCTGAAAAGGAACTTCTCTATTGGCAAAGATCCCTCAGAGCCGTCATATTTTAAACCCCACGAGTTTATGATGTGAGTAATTTTGTCTGGGGACATCACGCTGCGTAGTCGTCCTGAGGAATTGGAAGGGAGAGTTAATGGGGGTAATGGCGATGAAAGAGAAACAGGTGCCGGGGGGCGATCCACTCTCGGAGGATTTTTAAGCGTAGAAGAACGCTGTTCCTCGTCCAGCACCTCCTTCACAAACATGCTTAATCGCGACATTAATCTAGCTTCTAGATATGACACCGACGGTAATTCCGGTGTCACATCATATGGTCCTCTAACCTGAGTCGCCGTGCTAGAAGTACCCTGTTGGGTGTTGTCTGTCGCTGGATAAGCAGAGTCTTCGCAGGTTGCCGAAAGGCAACGATGCTTTGTTCGCGCCCCTCGATTATGTGTCGACGCCCAGGCCCCTGCCCCTCGTTCATCTCCATGCGGCATTGGGTCACCTTCATTCTCGGACATTTTGAATGCGAAGAAAAAGAAAATGAATAATGACAAAACAAAACAAAAAACCGAATTTATCTGTCAGACAACCCGGAAAATCCCAGCAAAAATAAAAGAAAAAAAAAAACAACAGCCAAATAATACCAAAAATGCAGTAAAATGTACTCTGAGGACTCCTTCCTCTCTCTAATTTGTCAACTCCATAGTCAACTCCCGCAAAACTCTCGGATGACCAAAATGCCATCCCAACCTCATAAATTTTTTTCCATCTGTGTGCAGAAAACTTCCACACACAGTGTTTTTTCATAAAGAGACAACAATCGAGTTGCTCCCCGTCGCAGAATATTAAATAAAAATAACAAACCAAAAAGGGATCGCGAGAATTCAATCTTCCTCGTCTGGAGTCAGAGAACAAAGTGAAGATGAATCATTGAGGACGGAACGGCACAGCATATAGCCGACTACCTCCGTATTCCATCAAGGATCCATCTCACCCGTCACTTCAACCATACGAAGAAGAAAGAATATTTAATTTTCTTCAAATTCTGAAACGAAGAGATAACCGTTTCACATAAAGGTAGGGAAGGACACTCCTCAGAAGCTCGGACGGCAATACCTTTCAGCTTATAGCCGCAAAGGTCCGTAGATCCAGAGGCTTCTGGAAGGCAATCACCTACGAGACGTTAAATCTCAAGACAAACGCAACAAACGAGTAGCTCTCATGGTATACTACCAAGGATAGGACAGGAAACTCTACGTTACAAGGTGGGAAAGGAAAATGAGGCTTAGGAACACTTGCTTTCGGGGAAAAAGGCGTGAAACCTAAAACTAGAAATCTGAAGCCAAGTGTACGTGGAGCCTAGCCGGGAACAATATTGAGAATCTATTGATTCTCTATCCGACACCACCAAACGAAGTTGTGAGCCGGAATAGGCTATCTTCCACTTGATTCAGGAAACCTGTAAATAATAAATTAAGCCTGAATCCAGGAAATGTTGGGCCCCACGTTGGGCGCCATTTGTAATGATCTAATTGAGATAGGAGATCAGGCCGATCATCCTGAGTGGCCGATAACGACCTAGAGGGCAGAGCTATCCCAAAAATCTAAACAAATTGGCAAAATTGACCGTGAAGGTCTGCCCACAAAGATTGAAACTCTATCAAAGCGCTCAAAGGACCCCCCCCACATTCCCGAGCCTGGCTAGCACAGAGGCGTGCAAGAACGTGTCGACCGAGCACTTTGATAGAGTTTCAATCTTTGTGGGCAGACCTTCACGGTCAATTTTGCCAATTTGTTTAGATTTTTGGGATAGCTCTGCCCTCTAGGTCGTTATCGGCCACTCAGGATGATCGGCCTGATCTCCTATCTCAATTAGATCATTACACATTGTGGATCCAGACCTTTGACAAGCCTATCTGCCAGCTTCCTCATTACTGGAGACGTTCGAGTATCCTCACACATATATCAGGAACCTGATGTTTGCCAAGGGATTTCCGGATAGACGCATGACTGTTTATTTGCTGATTTTCGTTTCAGCTCCTAATGAATGAGCGCCGAGGCTTGCCTAGTATTTTATGTTCCAGAAATAATTGAGTAACCTAGCCGTCGAATCTGCGTCAGCAGCTTCCTGTTGTTAGCAAAGTTCAGTCTGGTACACCAGATCTTGCGTGCATAAATTAAAAAGGGCTTTATTATGGATATATGGTCCAGGGCTTAATTATCGCAGTCCTACAGGCTTTCTGGTACTACCTTTGGATATGATGCTTTCACGTTAGCTTGGAGTCAAAATGTACTCCTAAATAATGAGAGTTTGTGCCAACAGAATCTCCATTCCATTGTTTGTGGTGTCCATTATCAGGAGGCATAGCAGCGGCCTCGATAAACTTCCGTCCAATCAATATGTAGATCTTTCTCCACTGCATCATGTGAAGAATCCTACCGATTAACAGCGGGGGGCTCGCCGTGTCATAAATTTCCGAGAATGAGGGATAAGTGAAAGCACCTTCGATGTCCATGAATGCCCCTAAAGCGTGTTCCATTCGGACATCATCATGGATTTGCCTTTCTGATAGGCATGTTGTCCACATACTTGCACGATGTATATTCCAAATATGTAGACCCAAGGCATCCATTCCCTTTATTATTGAAGCAGGAATATAGGAGCTGTATGCATGTGTGAGCCCTGAGCTAAACTTTAGGATCCGCATTTTGGTTGCATGGGACATGCACTTAAAGCAAATGTTTTTCCGCTTCCTCAGCGCCTTCGGTATACCTACTGCTCTGTAAGCATAGGTTGCCCAGTTGCCTGGCTTCGATTTTTTGACAAGGATTGCCTTCAACTTTGAAGTCGCCTCAAGTCTCTTCGCAAAAGCGTCTCCATGATTGTCGTTTGACCGATCGACCGACTCTAGAGCTTTATGAGCCTCTTTGCTCGGATTCCACGCAGCAGTTGAATCAGACTTCTCAGCTCGGTTGTGGAGTGGTCTTATCATTCTCCTCTGTTTTGCCAAATCCCAGTTCTACCATAGTTTTTCCCCCCTCTTTGACTTATTGAGTGGACAGCGCCGCAATTTAGGAGAAGTGTCTAGCAGTTTAATTAGCGCACTACAGTTCAGCATATCGAAAAATTAAGCATCTAATTTCTCCATCAGCAATCCATAGCTCCTGTATATATATATGGATGATATTTACCCCTTGGTGGGGTATAGCGCGTCAACCACACCTACCGCAATTGTTCGTGGTGACCTGAAATGCGCTCCAGCTTCCTCCACGTTCTTCTTAGATCCCTGAACTTCTGGGGCGAGCTATTCGCTGGTCATCTTCGGAAAGTGGATTTCACTGCATGGCGAAGCCTTCAATGCAATCGTCGTCCCTTCTTAATGTGTGACCTATCCATTGCCATTTGTGCCTTCCTACCACAGTGCGTACGACTGTCAGGCCAGTGCGCTGGCTTAGTTCTTCGTTTGAGACAATATTAAATTCCTCCACGTACTCCGGGATTGAAGAAGAAATATTATCGGTAACTCTTGTATGACGTATATAAATGTCTTGCATTATTGGTGCGTCAACTGGTTAATGCAGAGGCTGCTTTACAATGCTATAAATTTACTTGGGAATGCCGTGGGCTGCATGCCCCCTTCACTTAAGAGATGACACCTGTGATGTGATGACCTCAGGCCCGTAGTAGAGCCGGTGGCCCTTTTAATATCCAGCTCAGGAACCCCGATAGTAAAGAAAGTTCTCTGTCGATCGACTCTCTCTTCTCCTTAGCTGCCTAGCGGTATCCAGTTGGAGGATTTAAGTTTATTCTGAAGACCAACTTGCTCCAGAGCTCAGCCCGATTACCCTCCTCCCTTGGAAGCCAGAGAAAGGACTTTTTGAACGATTGCAACAAAGAGATTCTCTTCAGTATTAGTCACATTTCCTCGCATATGTCGATGAAGGAGGACCAATACTACTTTAGTCAATTATTTGTGCTTTCGTGGACAAAGTTTAACCGTAACTATCAATAAAGTAATTGCTTATCCTTCTTCTTTTTCTTCAGTCTTTGTCCCGTTCACTAGCAGGGTCGGCTCGTCGTGATCGGCTTCGCCATTTGGCTCTATCGAATGCCTGATCTGGGTGCAATCTCGAGGCTTTCAAATCCCCATCCAGCGTATCAAGCCACCGTTGTTTAGGTCTGCCTTTTGGTCGTTTACCATCGACTTCGATGTTCAGACGAATCTTGGCAAGTGAATTTTCGTTTGCACGAATTGCGTGACAATACCATCGAAGACGCCTCTCTCGCAACTTTTCAACGATCGGTACAACCCCATAACGATCGCGGATATCCTCATTTCGGATGTGATCTAAACGTGTAACGCCACTAGTCCAACGTAGCATCTTCGTCTCCATTACCGCAAGACGCCGTTCATTGTCTTTTATGGTCGGCCAACACTCAGAACCATAGAGAGCAACTGGACGGACGACATTCCGGTAAATTTTAGATTTGAGACGTTCGTTGATACGTCGATCACAAAGGACACCAGTTGTGGAACGCCACTTCATCCAAGTTGCGTTAATGTGTGAAGCAATTTCATAACGTAGTTCTCCATTGGCTGATAGCGTTGACCTGAGGTATTTAAATCACTCAGTTCTGGGCAGATCACTGCTGCTGACAGTGATTGATCATTCCATTTTTGAACAAGTTGCTCGAGATCATTTTTGCTATCAGATGCTAGGAAAACATCATCTGCATAAAGCAGTGTGTAGGGCGCTGGACGTTGGATATCCCGTGTGACGGTGTCCATAACAAGGACAAAGAGGAGTGGTGAGAGGGCACTTCCTTGATGAACTCCAACAGAGACACGAAGCGGTTTTGATACACCCGCCATACTTCGAACTTTACTTTTCGGATCATGGTAGAGCAATTGAACCCAGCGCACGAGTTCTTCTGGCACGAAGTATTGTCGTAAAGCATACCAGATGAGTCCGTGTGGTATATACCTTTCTAAATTACGGTTAACAAGCATACGTAAACGGTTTAGCATTTAGTCTAGAGCAGAGGCAACTCATCAAACGTTTCCTTACCTCTGTGCTGAGAGCACTACGACCGCAACGGTTCGCAGATGCTAAATGTCCCGTATCATCATCATCATCAACGGCACAACAACCGGTATCCGGTCTAGGTCTGCCTTAATAAGGAACTCCAGACATCCCGGTTTTGCGCCGAAGTCCACCACCCGTATATGTTCGGAAAAACAACGTATGTCTGATGAGTTGCCTGTGCCCTGGACGAAATTGTAAGCTGTCACAGTGTTCTTGAGATACTTGGTTCCAGTCCAAAAAGAGGAGACCCAAAAAGTGAGACTAAGTTGCTCTCCATTTGATCCGGTGCGACATCATGTAGATTCCGATTTAGGATCCCCCAATCCCTATGGCTTTTTTGTTTAAAAAATATGATGATAAGGCAAGCAATTTCTCAGAACTGTTTGGATACCCAACTGCGGTAACCATTTCAGAGAGTGGTCTGGGTGCTCATCACTATCTTTCCTCGAGACATGATGTGAAAAATTACGTGCCTTATCCCGCTTTTTCTGAGACTATTGAACCAGTGCATCAATGACGGTCCATTGTAAGCGCAGAACTCCTCTATCGAAACTCCTCACCCCCCCCCCCCCCCCGCCCCCCAAACATTTCGGAAAAATGTCAGTAATGAAACGCAGCCATTTTGATTCTCATTTGCTACGGATTGTATGAGGTGCGACCTTGAAGCACCCATTACTCCTGACATCCCTCCAGGCCCATATTGGAGATGAGGTTTACCTTAGCCTTGGCATTGCAAAGGTGACCTATCGTGGGTCTTTACTAATTGCTTGCAAACTTGCACCGGGGCCTGAAATATAGATTTCAACAAAAGAAGGATAATGGGGTGTCGTTTCATTTTTAAGTCAGGTTTTCCGCATAATTTTCACCCTGGTTCCAAATTTTCTCTCGATATCACTAAAACACCTCAAGTTTATCTGTATCGTTGCGTTTGGAGTTCCTTTGGTAAAAGCCATAACAAGAAAATATCTAACCCCCTCCCCCCTCCTCTTTATTACTAAGAAACTTTTTTCATCCCTGGCCAACTGTTTGAAGTTATGGTTTTGGTTTAAGGGAACGGTCTAAAAGGAGCTGGGTGCTGATTAACCGAGAAAATAGTGAAGCAGTTCGATATAGAAAAAGATCGAGCTAATGACTTGAGAGAGCGTATCTAGGTCCACCGATATTTGTTAGTAGGTATTTGACTGCCTCCTTGTTTCTTATGGTCTAATTGGTTTCTAACTTCTACTTTGATGTTATTAGGACTGCTTTCATTTTGTGATTCAAACCAACCTTAGATCTTCCGGATCGCTTCATCTGCCGCAGTAACTCTTCTTTATATTCAGCCTTTATCGTCCTCGAAACCAACGACTTTTACTCCCTCTGGTCCCTCCGAGTGGATCCAGCACCGATCCCTGAGAGACGCCTGCTAGCACTCGGCAATAATTTGTGCCTTCCTCGGTATCATATTTTAGTTCTCCGTCGATGAAGTAGCCACTATATTTCACAGGTGGTGCGAAGAATTCATCCTATGGACGACCAGTTTGCCAAGTACAGTATTCTTGAAGGTATGAGCACTCAGGCTGTAGTAGTCAATCGAATACCGAAATATTCCATATTCGTTTATGTATGGCTGGGGGGATGTAATGCTACCCGCTGTAACTTAAGTGAACCAGCATCAAAAATTTGACGTATGATTTGTCCATAGGCAGGACACTCATACGAAAATATTCTGTCACAAATCTTCTGTAGATTCCGCTTCCTCATTACAGTATCGATACATATCATCTTGTAGACATCAACAGCAACCATGCCTGCTGCTGGTTTGATTTGTTAGAAAACCTCATCTTCGAGTCGAGCGTTGAACCAAGATATTTGACCGTTGGTTTTGACTCTATGGTAAACTCGCCGATCAATATGGAAGACAGGATCGGGATTCTCTTTCGGGTCAAGATGAATACTTCAGTTTTTTCCAGAGCAAAACTGAAAGCATAAATAGTCATCCATCCGCTTATCCGTCGCATCAATTTGCCAAGTCTGCTTTGCCCTGTACAACATTGCGTCCGGTAACAAGTGCCTAAACGTCATCTGCATAACCGACCAGGTGCGACTCTTCTGGCATGTCGATCTTAGCAGACTATCGTAGGAAGCGTTCCATAGGTCCGGTCTTAGGATAGTTTCCCGCCCTATTCCCGACGTGATCTCCATCCTCCTTTGGCTCTCTCTAGTCACATAGAACAGGAAGTGGTCTCTTAGATATAATATTCCCTCAATATCCGTAAAAGATAGCTCGACATGCGGACTGCCTCTTCGGTCTGTTTCCTAATGAAAAGCGGGCAACCCCCGTCGCCTTCTGCGTTGTTGATATCAACCCGTACAGGATGCCTGGGGAACAATGCCCGTGAAATATGGCCCATCTGGTCGGTACTAAATATGCAGGGTTTCGGCAGAGTTTCCATAGAGCTCGGATTTTCCCAGTGATAAGTTTACAACCGAGTCCCTACGATTCTCCTTTTACTTCGTTGACTAGGTTTAGCCAGTCGCGATCTTTGCTGTTATTTGTAGCGCTGGGAAGTCTCCTTTTAGCCAATCTGTACTCTGACTTTATAGCCCATGTCTTCTCTGGAGCGTATAAATTTTGTATCAAACGGTGGAGCTTATTACACTCCTTCCATTGGTCGGCAATTTCCGTTCTCCACCAACATATAGAAAGCTTGTCACGGTTGGGGTCCTCCAGAGAATGGAAGCTCCACAGGTCGTAGTCATCAGGTTCGTCAATGAATTTACTACAGTGTCAGCTACCACACTATTACCGCCATGCCCACTCTGCATGTTCCAAGAGCTTCGATGATGTTCACTCTCATGACGTTCCACACGCCTCTCCGTACCCAAAACGACATTTTCCAGAGTATCGAGCTTCCGTCGAAACTCCGGAATCGTCTTATTCGGCGTTAGGTAAACGTTAAAAAACACTAAATCCAGACAAAGCCATTCCCCGGGTCCTGGGCAAATACCTTGAATCGATAAGTCAAAATGTCATGAAGCCAGGTCCTTATTCCGGTATTGCTCGCTAATTGGCACTGGATCAGCTTTTATCTCCGCAGCCATCTAAACTAGCAACTGGTGAGCGATTATACTACGGTGAATGCTAATTTGTCATTTGTAATCATGATAACCGCGTCCTAGACCTTTCCAGTTCCGCCGTGAAGACTGGACACCGCCCCTAACCCATAGTCGCGTTTAGCAGAGAACGCAATCCTCTTTTTCATTGCAAATCTTCGCTTGTTGATCTACATAGTCGCATCTACGGCATACCGTCCTTCTGTCTAGCCCCCCAAGTGGTAAACGTCTGTCCATAGTCCATGCATCTGTAACACTTGGTGGGGCAATCGTACCCTGTGTACTGCCCATCCAATTTTGATTTCCCCCTGTTAAGGAATTTCTTCGCATTTTGCTTGATGACTTCCACCGTAGCTTGGAATTGGCCTCGAGATTTCACAGAAGTGGTAACTATCTGGAAATTGGTTACCTCTGGGCATTCACGGGAATTGTATCTGGCGCCAGTGCGCCGAGTAACGTCGAGCTTTCATTGCTTTATCTGCCGCCGTGGCTATTGTTGGACTAACATAACCTAAAATGTCGGCTTGTCGAAGGGGGTGAATCGTTCAACACAGGAAGCGCCAGACGGTAGTATTGGCGCGTCACAAAGTAAAGTCTGCGGCAAGTTAACAATCAGCTAATTATGATCTCCTGATCGCGACTGTTGTCAACCATTTTTAGCGTGACTCGGCGGACTTCGCAGTGGGCCATGGAGTGTCGCCATTTTTAATTTGTGTTTGATGCACCTCACTCGTCGGGCCCTTCTGATGCGAGCGAAAAGCCGAAAGAGTTGGAAAAGTTTCCTCATACTTCGGGAGTTTCGGTTCGAGCTAGGGTTCCCCTCATTATGTTTGAAGCGGCAGGGGGTGAACCTTCAGGGTGGTGTGCGCCACCGCAGGGCCATTATACCATCTGGCCCCCCATGAGTAAGAAAGGAAGACGGGGGCCACTCGCGGCGTAGATGTCCGAATCGGCTCAGAGCTGATCCTTCCCCGTCGATTCCCCGCGGGTTATATTTTTTTTTGTGAGTTAGTCCTCTCCCTTATAAGGTCGTTTGGAATTTTAGCTCCTTTGGGAATGAAATCTTCGGTGGTATCACTCCTAATATTGTTGTTCACTCCGCGTGGGTTTAGTTTTGTAGACTCCTGAGTCAAGGCGTGTGATAAAATCGCTGTCCTGACAGGGAGATATATGAGAACCAAGATCCTCGGCTCACGTCTCGCCGAACTGCTAGCATTCAGATTAAGTTAAGCACGTGCCGTCCGGTTCCATATATTATTTCGCGCAGTCGATGTTGACGACTGGCAAACCTGTTAGGGGAGTTTGGTTGGTCGATAGCTTTGATGACCGTGTTGTTGCTAAGGCGAACTCTCGTTGTAACAAACGGACTCCTATAATTAAAATAAATATGTAGACATGTACAGAGACAAAATAGTAGCAGCTTGTTTTTAGTCTTAGCTTTACGGGAGTTACCCTTCTGTAGTAGGAGCGACTGCAGCTAGGTTCTCTGAGTCCCATCATTGAAGAAAGGTGCACCGTGGTAGGATTTCAAGCTTTAAGCTAATCACGCTACGCTTCATTCTTTCCATTGTGGTTTTCATCAGTTCACCTGTTCGAAAAAGGTCTGCACTTCATTGCTGCAACTATTTGAGGGTTTCAATTCTCTTTAGTATATTCTTTGCGACCGATGTGAAAGGCAGGATCGGGATTCTCATCTTGGTCAAAATGGTTACTTCGGTTTTTCCAGAGCAAGATTGAAAGCATAAATAGTCATCCATCTGCTTACCCGTCGCATCAATTTGCAAGTATGCTGCTGCTATGCCTGTTCAATAGTGCGTCCGGTAACAAGTGCCTAAACGTCATCTGCATAACCGACCAGGTGCGACTCTTCTGGCATGTCGATCTTAGCAGACTATCGTAGCAAGCGTTCTATAGGTCCGGTCTTAGGATAGTTTCCCGTCCTATTCCCGACGTGATCTCCATCCTCCTTTGGCTCTCTCTAGTCACATAGAACAGGAAGTGGTCACTTAAATATAATATTCCCTCAATGTCCGTAAAAGATAGCTCGACATGCGGACTGCCTCTTCGGTCGATTTCCTAATGAAAAAGCGGGCAACCCCTGACGCCTTCTGCGTTGTTGACATCAACCCGTACAAGATGCCTGGGGAGCAATGCCCGTGAAATGTGGCCCATCTGGTCGGTACTAAATATGCAGGGTTTCGACAGAGTTTCCATAGAGCTCGGATTTTCCCAGTGATAAATTTATAACCGAGTCCCTACGATTCTCCTTTTACTTCGTTGACTAGGTTTAGCCAGTCGCGAGCTTTGCTGTTATTTGTGGCACTGCGAAGTCTCCTTTTAGCTGACCTGTACTCTGACTTTGTGGCGCATGTCTTCTCTGGAGCATGTAAATTTTGTGTCAAACGGTGAAGCGTATGACACTCCTTCTGTAGACCGACAATTTTCGTCGTCCACCAGGACAGCTTGTCACGGTTAGGACTCCTCCGGGGTATGGAAGCTTCACAAGTGGTCGTCATCAGGTTCGTCATTGAATTTACTACAGTGCAGCTTCAACGCCATTACCCCACGAAGTGCCCCCAATGTCGACTCTGCGTATTCCAAGAGCTTCGATGATGTTCACTCTCATGACGCCTCTTCGTACCCAGAATATTGATCCTGCGTCGAAAATCCGGAATCATCTAATTCGGCGTTAGGTAAACGTTAAAGAACACCAAATCCAGACAAAACCATTCCCTGGGCCTTGGGCAAATACCTTAAGCCGATAAGTCAAGATGTCATGAAGCCGGGCCCTTGTTCCGGTATTGTTCGCTGATAAGCACTGGATTAGCTGAAGTGATAACTATCTGGAAATTGGTGACCTCTGAGTATTCACGCTTCATGATTTCATTCACTTCGACTTTTTCTCTGAGGCGATCAAGGTCTCGGGATTTTTAGGGGCACATATGCCCAAGACTAGAAATCAGTAACCCCTTGACTGCTTTGAAGAACGTATTCTTGCTGGTTATCTTCAGGAATGATTCAACGAGATGTCCATCACCCCTCTTTTTCCGTATTGAAGTTACTTTTATTCCATTGTCTTCGGGCTTCATGTTATAGTGGATTTCACTAAGAACTTCGGCAAATATCTTGCGCTCCGTCGGTTTGATGAAAGGAGCCGACAGTTTATTCTCTTTTTCGTGTCCTCGTCTTTTCTGTTAGTAATGGTAAATACGTAACCTACTTGCGTTGGAAAAAGAGTTTTCTTTCCTTCCCTTTTGTCTTTTTTGTCTTCCTTTTTGGGCCCTGGAGACTACTTGGATAAAGTCTTCTTCAGGCTTTTGTGTAAACACAAAACTTTATTAAAATCGGTTTACTGTCTGTCTGTCTGGTTGTAGCGATTGGCACCAAATTTGGTAGAAAAGTGGGAACTTTGAACGCTCACGCGTACAGTGAGTTACATCCTTTTACGTGGAATTAAGGGGGGGGGGGGGGCGTCCCCATACATGCAAAAGGGGGGTGTAAATTTTTTTTTCATCAAATATAGTCATGTGGGGTATCAAATTAAAGGTCTCGGTTAGTACTTTTCGAAGCCGTTTTTAGTTTTGACATTTGTTGAAAAGGTGGGGAGTGCGGGCGGTTGAAAGTGACCATTTTTTTAACGAACCCATTCTCAGAAACTACCCAACCGAAAAATCTGGAAAAAATCAGGGGGCTGCCACTATATTGTACCTAGGCTCCGAAATACCCTCTGTACCGATACCTGTTCAAATAAAGTTAATAATAGTACATTAAAATTTCTTTATAAAAGAAATATACAAAACCTTTCATACCTGAAGCGTCTAGCTTCCGGTTTTCCGACTTGTTTCAGTTTGCTTTGCAGTAGGCTGTAAACGATCCGTTTAGCGCTAACAGTGTTCTGTTGCTGCCCATGTCTGCCTGTTGAACAAAATGCGGTCCAATAATTATTCCAGTTCTATCACCCCATTTTTGACGTCTTTGCTGACGTTATTCTGGAGGAACGTTCCCAACCCCATGCGTTTCACCAATGTCGCACTTCGCCTGATGAACCTTTACTCCGCGGCTCTAGCAAGAACACTCGACTGCACTTTCCCTCGGCTTGTCTCCGAATCCACCTGTTCAGGTTTAGTCATTTTGTCAGTTTTTGCCAGGGATACAGGGTATTGGAGTTGGGTCCCAACACTGGCAGCCGCATTGCTTTGCAGGGCTTTCTCTTTATTTGTGAGCGACGCACTTTCGTGTTGCGCCCAAACGTAGTCAACTCTTCATCCTTCCCGCTATTTCGTCGATAGTCAGGAACGGATCTGCCCTCGGGAACAAAGTCTCTTGCCTAGTTCCCTGAGGGCTGACCTCCGCTCAGCTGATCCCGGACCGATCAGCACTCATTCGGTGCAACTCGGTCTACTAATACCGGTTGAATGCCCAAGGGGCTGGTACTTGATACAAGTTACAACTACCACATCGGCAGAGTTACACCTCGCATCACCCGATTGACCTCGGGTGAGGGCTGCCGATGTCTCTGGGGACTCCCTTGTGTATTCCGACGTGCACCGGTCATTCGCGGTTCGCTCTTGATCGAGAAGCTTCCTCAAGGCGATAACCTAGAATACAGATATACTGCCAGCTTGGGGTCACAACTATTCACTCGAGCACCTTGAGGATGTCACCCCCGTATCGTGAGCGAACCGTTAAAGATCGCAGACGACTCCTGATTCCTCGAAGAACTTTACAAAGAATACCCAGACCCATTTTTGCCCTGGAAGCAGCATGACCAAAAGTGATAATAGGTCCTACAGCCAGAGTCGTTTCACGATCAATATATTGTATACCCGTGCCAAGATTGCAATTACCATTTGTAACCACTTTTGATCACGGTGCTTCCAGGCTAGAAGTGAGGCAGCGTCTAATAAATAGATTTTACTCTAGGCGAGCCCGTAAGTCGTCTCCGACTTTTTCAAGCGAGAACCTCTTGATGATGCAGCGTACAATTGTGTCATTACCCACCTGCACTTTGAGGAAGTCCTTAAGTTCATAACCACCTGTCATCAACGGAGGAGTTTTTTTGTGATTTTATATTCAGCTGTTTTTTTCACGTCCACAGTTGCTTCGTGCAAGTTACCTTTGCATAGTAGCGCCGACTGAGGGCAGAATCTCTGATCCCGATCCAGGACAGAATCTCTGATCCTGATCCAAGACCGCTGCACTTTGTAGCAGCGATTCATTGTTTCCGTTGCCAATGAAGTCCAGTATTTCATTATTGCCACTTGAGATCTTCAACCCCCTTTTTTACATTCTTTGCTTAAGCCTAATTGTAATAATTCCTGCTTCCACATAAATACAAATACAATTTTTTCAGTGTATACCAATTACTTGGAACATCCTGCGCCGGTCCCATTATTGTTTCATCTACTGGAATGCAGTCATGTGGATTAGTTGGGTGATTGCGAACCGTCGGGATCCGGGATACATTCCCTTAAACTCGGACACCTACTACAGAGCTATCAAGCAGATTCCATATTTCGATAAATGGAAGAAAAGAAATGTTATCCTCACGCGACTATGTCACAGTTGCCGTTGCTTGAGACCTTTGCGAGCCAAACACTGTAGAGTTTGCAACCGATGCGTATCCTACTTCGACCATCATTGTCCGTTCATATACAATTGTGTAGGACTAAGGAATCGAATGTGGTTCTTCCTATTCGTCCTGTCGGTAGCTATCAACTGTACATTTACAATATACTTCGCATGCTATTGTGTTATGATCGAAGGATTCACCTTGCTCTATGTCCTGGGACTATTGGAGGCAATTCTATTCTGTGGCCTTGGATGGATACTAACGTGTACCTCGGTAAGGACTTTCACTGCAACTGATCTATGATCACATATCCTTAATAATTTACGAATACTTTTCAGATACTTCATGCATGCATGAATCTTACCACCAATGAAATGTTCAACTACAAACGATATCCTTATTTACGGGACAAGCGTGGTCGCTACCAGAACCCATTTTCCCGGGGAGTAGCTCTAAATCTTTTTGAATTTTTCGTGTGTTGGCCGGACAGGAATGATGAGACGGATTTTCTTCTGGACGAGCCCATTTGAAAGCGCGAAAAAATACGAGCTACACGAAGACTTTGTTAGAAGCAAACGCCCTCTTGATAGTAAAGTCGATTTTCAAGAAAATGCCAGCGACCCCCCACTGTCTGGTACCGGCGCATTTTTTTCATTGCAAATAACCAGTTGGTGATCATTGAGATATCATCGCATGAGAGAATTCCGCCATTGTTGCTACGTTTTCCGCTTTATTTTCGAGTGCACATAAAAATTTGAAATAAAGCTTTGACATTGATTAAGATGTTTGTTTTGTAGTGTTAACTTTTCAAGGAATAACGAAGGACATTTTTTAAATTAGGGGTTCTCCTTCGCCCACAACAAGCACCCACGCGTCGATAACATAAAGATTTATCTTTGCTGGAGATACAGTAATGTTCACATGTACACACACATATGAGAAGATTACGGCAAATCCATATCGCGCATACAAGCTACTGACATGCATTACATTTTACACCGTCGTAGTATAGCAAAGACCCTCATAGCGTGAGCAGCAAGTCGTGCGTAATATATTGACATACTAAAGTGTGTATAAAAGTACTCTGAATAAATATTCTATATTGTTTATAGATGGACCCTTGTATTAATTATTTCACTGAACCCAGCATAAATAAATAAAACTTTATGAAATAAAATAAAAGAAAGAGTCATGAAAAAAGTTAGATTGTGCCCGCTTGGCAAAGCTAACCTATAAAAATGAATTCAAATGGAGCGTCGAAAATTGCGCATTGTTAGAAAAGAGATTACGATGTCTGGCAAGTGTGAATGAAGTTCATCCTGGTAAAACATGACCGATGGGGCTATATCAGCGGAGAAATTCCAATTCCGATCGGAAGTGATGCAACAGTACGCGAATTGACGCGATATCGATCGAGGTCGATATTATCCTGTCGAATGGCGATGCAAAATTGAAGATCGTGCCCAAGTGTACCACATCGAAGGAAGTTTGGGACAGTTTGGGAAGTTGCAATCAGTCCACGCATCCAAGGGGCTGGTTGGTGAGAAGATGGATACATTCACCAGCGCAGTAGAACAACTGGAGGTGATATTAATACTAAAAGGTCTGCCACCGAGCTTTGAGAATGGGAGATGCGCAATTAGGTCCAAGGACAAATTGCCAAATACAGAGACGCTGACGGAAAAAATTCTAGGCGAGCAAAAAAGTAGATAATCAACGGAACAGGAAGAAGATAACAACGCACTCTATGCCGGCAATCGGTACGGTAGAGTACGACAGACAAAAAAAAATAAAGCAAAACCTGGAGAAACGCACTCATGCCACATTTGCGGTGGTACAAATCATTGGGCAGCGCAACGTCTCATTTCTGTGCCGAAAATCACTCGAAACGATCGGGAGATTTTGTTTAGAAAAGATGACGCGATCATCAAGGGCCTGAATAGAAAAGTCAAGATGATTGCAGATCGAATTGGAGATCTGTATTACCTACGGGAAGGCCATTTGCACATGGACGCCGTGGTCAATTTATCGAAGGGATCAGCTATTGTGTAAAATCGTTGGAGAAACATATGTCGTCGTGTGACGTATGTCATCGAGGAAAATTAACGGCAAAGCCGTTTATATCCAGAGAAGAAAGAAGCCCCCACTTATTGGATATAATCATCAAATCGGAAGGCGGAAATAAATACTTCGTAACGTTTACAGACGATTACAGTGGATGGTGTGAACTGTACTTGCTCAAGAGCAAGGAAGATCTATTTGAGACGTCTGAAACGTACAAAAATTATGTTGAAAAACAAACTGGAAGAAAAATTAAGGCGTTACAATCTGACAATGGTCGTGAATTTTGTAACAAACGATTTAATGATTACCTGAAACGCGAGGGTATCAAGAGACGGCTAACAGTGACGTATACACCACAACAAAATGGCGTCGCCGAACGCATAAACAGAACGATCGTCGATATGGCAAGATGTCTGCTAATTCAGGCTGGATTTACGACGACATATGGGGGAGAAGCCATCACAACTGCAAACTACCTGAGAAATAGATGCCCCAGTAGAATCAATGGAGGGTCAACTCCATTCAAATTGTGGTTTGAAAGAAAATCAGGCTTGAAACATTTACGAGTGTTTGGTGAAAAGATGTTTGTCCTGGAAAAGGGACCATAGAGACAGATTAAATGACACAGAAAAAATTGTGGTTACAAGAGATGTTTCAATAAATGAAGAGTACATCATGAAAAGTCATGGATGTACACAGCTGGATGTTGAATATACCCACCCAGCAGAGCATGAAATGAGACAAGATGTTCAAAGAGAGCGTCAAAAGGATCAGCAGCCAAAACGAACAAGAGGAAGATCCAGAAAACTAAAGACTGGGAAACCCGGACGACCAAAAACATTATACAGATACGTTAGCGCGTCGAGTGTTGCTTCGAGACTTGCTTCTAGTCGCAAAGGTTTGTCGCATTATGAAGATGATCGTTCAGAGCACGATGGCGTAGTCGACAATGATGTTTTTGACCAAAGCAAGTGGAGAAGAAACTCCGGGAGCAAAACGACCGCTTGAGACGTCGTTTGTGCCAATTAAACGTCCAAGGGCAGATACAGGCGAGAGCCAACCAGATATGTCACCTGGTAACAAACAGATGGAAGAACACGACAAGGAACAGATGGAACTGAATTTCATCGAACAAATCCAGTTATTTTATCGAAGAGCTCACACTTAACGTCTCTTATCATGATCGAAGCTCATGAAGAAACATTTCATCGTGGAACAAATTTTACGCTTGTTTATCTGCGAAACCGATTTTGGGTGATCAAAGCTCGCCAAGCGGTCAAGACTATAACTCATCGCTGTTTACTCTGCAAACGTATGAAAGGAAAGGCAGGAAACCAACCATTCTCACCTCTGCCTAAGAACCGATTGTTAGCCTCGCGCCCTTTTGAAATAATGGGCCTGCGAAATCGATACCCACTATTTCAAAAGGGCGCTTTCTGCAAGAAAGCTCGTTCGATATCGGCCGTAATTCCATGTTTGCCAAGCCTGAAGTTCAAAATCATTTTTAATATGTCTGGTAAAAGGTTTGGTCCTGACCACAATAAGTCGTTTAATGAGGGGTTACCACCAGATCGTGCTGATGCGTTAAACACAATACGCGTTTTTGTGGTCTCTCTTTCCTCCCGATACACCGGTCGATGTGGCATAAATTAAGTCCGTTCGTTGGTTTTTTCTGCTTCATCGCAAATTTCTGCAACACCACTTGAAATCATCTCCCGTATGATTTCATCGTATTGCCTTAACTTTTCCGGATCCTCACTAAGCTTCACCAATGAACGTCGAAGTCCTTTGAGAGCGCCACCGCGGTTGTTATCAATAGTGCATTCGTCGTTTCTCCATAGCAATGATGCTTCATATCGCGTGCCATTTTTCCGAATGTGTTTTTCGATAATATCATCCACTTGAAGCTTATGATGATTTGATGTAATATCGTCAACAACCCATAATCGTTCAATCCGATCAACTAAAGATTCAAGTGAGTTGTCCTCAATTACACCAACATTGAGATTCGTAGATGTTACTGACGTGCCTTGGGTCGATATAGGTCCTTGTAGTGTCCATCCGAAAATGGTGTCAATGGCGACAAGGTTGTCGGTTATTCTTTTGAAGTCGTCTTTTACTATGGACCAGTAAATATCGGCCCCTATTAACATTCCGATTTCGAATTCCGTTTCATTTAAATATGAAGTACCCGCTAACTTAAGGCCAAGGATGTCCAATTCTGTGCTACGAACATACTGGAATGCAGTAGAGCAAATTTCTGGCACGTCTGAATGTAAACTACGTAGTTTAATTCGAACGCGTTTAAAGAGCTTTGGCTCAGAGTTATTCGAATCTCCAAATGGTAAAATACGTAGCTTAACGGTATCATGTGTGTCGAGTTGTAGTTTCGTTACAATGTTTTCTTTGACAAACGTACGCTGCGAGCCACCATCTAGAATTATTCGTACTGGCACAGAACTTGAATTACTCGAAGCTATAATAGTAGCCGTTTGAAGAAGTACCTCTTCTGTTTGCAGTAAGGCAGATGCATACAATGTTGTTGTTGAGCCACAAGAGTTTGTTGCAGGTGCTACCGTTGTTGTTGAAGGTGCTACTGTTGTTGTATTTTTAGCTTTAGGTCGGTATGTTGGGTCGTGCATAGACGTAGCATGATTACTTCCGCAAAGAGAACACTTTACACGTTTATTGAAGCATCGCTTAGCATTGTGTCCCTTTTTGGTGCATTTAAAGCAATACCCCATGCTTTTCAAAATTGTCTTCTTCTCTGCAAGCGATAACGTCGTTTTGCAATTTTCCGTTAAATGACTGTTTGATTTGCAAAAGCAGCAAAACTCAGCTATGTTCGTAGTGGTGAGTAACCCAGCAGCCGTTTTACATGTATTTGCGACTTTTGTTGTTCTCGTTCTCCGGTCATTTGTCAGCTCGGCCATTTCGAGAGAGGAGATCTCTTCTTTAATAAATGACAGAATATCATTTAGCTGATCACCACCACAACTACTGTGCTCGCTAATACCCACCGATAGTGATGCATTTTCGTCTTCGATTGAACGTGCAGCTTTATCTTGCTTACTCGGATGTAGCCTATGAAAATCGATCACTAAATCATGAGGCAAACAATGCAGAATTAAACTTCTCAGCATTATAGAGTACTGTGACGATGGAACATTAAGTGCGGTAAGTGACCTTGTATGGGCTCTTATGTCTGTGTATAATTTCCTCAATTTTGTCACGTCATGACAAGAGTTTATTCGAGAAAGGTTCATCAGCTGCTGCATCGTATGATCGACGAGCTTATCGACGTTTCCATACTGTTCCAGCAACAACGAAACAGCCGAATCATAGTTGGCGTTTGTTGGTGTAAAACCAGCAATTGTATCTGCCGCCTTGTCAACCAAATGATTTGATAAATAATTAAATTTATCAGCACCGGTTAAACCCGTTCGGTCATGAACCGCTACACGAAAGCGTTCCCAGAAAGGGAGCCACTCATGATGACCACTGAAAACTTTTAACGAAAGTTTTGGCAATTTAGCAGAGCTAAATGTGTGCTCCTTTTTTCGTTCAATACTTAGGCTAGATGATGATGAAGTGTCAAGATTATCGCGGCATTTTCGTAACCGTTTAAGTCTCTGGTTTAGGTGCGATAAAATGTTCGCGGCTTTATCCTCATACTCGTAAATCGTTTCAAATTCTTTCTGGGCATTTTCTAGCTTTATAGAAGATCGAATTTCATCATTGCATTTTCGTAACGTACCCAAAACTGAATTTATGCGTTCGATAAAGCTCACAAGTTCGTCTTCAATAAGATCAATGTCTTCCGTTTTATCACTTTTGGAATCTGAGCTGTTTAAATATTCGGACGCACTATTTGTTAATTTCGTTAACTGCCCACGATAAACCGCTCGTTCCGTTATGTCCATGTTTATTTTTTTTTCACTCCGTTTCTTCCGATAAAGGTATTCCGACTTACGTTCCCGGGTTTCGGCACCAGATTTTAAAACAATTGGTTGAATTCAATTATTTTATTTAAAACTAAGAATAGAATATAAGCGAAAATGAAATATTATGGGTTATCGATATATGCGGTTCGGGAGTTTAGCTCAGACTAACTTATAGAAAAATGCAAGCAAAAATTTTGATTACAATTACATAGACTTCAAGTTGTATGTGTAAAGAAAAGAGAAAATATTACAATAGGCAAGTATCAAAAAGAATTCAACAGGTTCTAATGGTGGATATTGATGTCGAAGAAGCGATTCAAGGACCTGAATCGCAGTAATGGAAGCGTGCTATAGCAGAAGAGATACGTTCTCATCTCAAATACGAGACGTGGGAGCTCGTAAAGCGTCTAGAGCAAGGATTACTCTTCCTTGCTCTGAACGCTTTACGGATACGGACGCTTTATGCTCCAAATTGATGCTCAAAAATAAGACAGATGCCGAGGGAAAAATCGAGCGCAGAAAGGCGCGGATAGTGGCCAGGGGCTTTAGGCAAAGACCTGGATTCGACTACGATGAGACATCAGCACCAGTGGCAAGACTGGAAACCATTACATTGCTGGCGGCATTGTCAATTGGAGTGGGAGCGAAACTGCACCAGATAAATGTGGAGATAGCATATCTCCATGGAGAAGTCGACAAGGAGCTATACATGGAAGTTCCAGCGACGCTGAAAGAAGCTCTGGAGGATATAATACCCAGCGGGCGAAGAGACTCGCCGATTCTACCGAACGCAGCGAAAACGCAGAAGGAAATCAAGCAAGGCGATTTACGGATTAAAACAGTCCGGTAAAAAGTGGTACGAGCAGCTATGCGCAGTACTCATAAAATTGAGATTTAAACCCACAATATCAGACCCGTATTTATTTCAACGTCGACATGGACGAGGAATTTTATTGTTGGCAGTCTACGTGGATAATTTATTAGTAAAGCCGAACAACGAAGAGTTGATCGAGGATCTGCAGAAGAGACTAAAACAAGAGTTCCAGATAAAGGGCTTGGGTGAGGCGAAATATTGCCTTGGGATTGAAATCAAACAAGAAAACGGACATGTGCGCTTGAGTTGAAGGAAATATGTCGAAGAACTTCTGAAAAGATTCGGCACGACCACATGCACACGGCAGAATACAGCAGCAAGTCCACATCAAGGTTGAAAGCAGCCACAGACCCGACGAAACCGTCGAAGAATCCACACTACCGAGACCTAGTGGGATCACTAATGTATTTAGCAGTAGCGATGAGACCGGATATCGCGCACAGTGTAAGCGTGCTGAGCCAGTTCAACGAGGATCCAAAAGAGGAACATCGGGGCGCGGCAAAGAAAGTGCTCAGATAATTAAAAGGAACACTGGATCTAGCACCTATTTACGATTGACCAGTGAACAAGTTAGTCGGATATGCCGGCGCAGACTGGGGGAATGATCCCACAGACTCGAAGTCATACACAGGATACGCATTCACACTGGGAGGAGCCGCGATCAGCTGGAAGTCCAGGAAACAAAGAACTGTGGCGTTATCAACGACAGAGGCAGAATACAAGGCGCTAACTGAGGCGATGAAGGAGTCGATATCTGTCCTCACAAGTTTCATCTAGAAAGTCATGTTTTCTGCCTAATATTATGTATGTATAACACATCGTTCAATAAGTCCCGGGACTAACTATGAAAACATTTTATCGGCAAAATTCTTTATTATTCATCAACATAATCTCCTTCAAGTGTCATTCCAACGCTTCTCTAACTTTTCAATGCCATGTTTGTAGAACGATTTGTCTTTTGACTCAAAATGAGCCTCAGTAGCAGCGATCACCTCCTCATTTGAGCCAAATCTTTTTCCCTGGAGCATCTTTTTGAGATCCGCAAAGAGCCAGTAGTCGCTGGGGGCCAGATCCGGCGAGTACGGAGGATGAGGAAGCAGTTGGAAGCCTAATTCGTTGAATTTGGTCATCGTTTTGATTGACTTGTGGCACGGTGCTTTGTCTTGATGAAAGATGACTTTCTTCTTCTTCATTTTTTCGCTATTTCAGCCTTCAAACGGTCCAATAACACCATGTAGTAGTCGCTATTGATGGTTTTTCCTTTTTCGAGGTAGTCAATGAAAATTATACCATTCGCATCCCAGAATACGGACGCCATCACTTTGCCGGCCGACTGTTGTGTTTTTGGACGCTTCGGGCGGCTTTCACCAGTCGTACGCCATTCAGCTGACTGCCGACTTGACTCCGGAGTGAAATGGCGAATCCATGTTTCGTCCACTGTCACATATCGACGCAAAAAATCCTGTTTATTGCGAGTAAACAGTGCCAAACAGGTCTCCGAATCATTGATACGTTGTTGCTTTTGTTCCATTGTGAGCAAACGCGGCACCCATTTGGAAAAAACCTTTTTCATAGCCAATTTTTGGTGCAAAATAGTAAATGCACTGCCAGTTGATATGTTCACCATCTTAGCTATCTCGCGCACTTTCATTTTGCGGTCACCCATCACGATTTTCAATACTTGCTTGGTGTTTTCGGGAGTTACTGCCTCATTTGGCCGACCCGAACGTTCCGCATCATTTGTATCAGAACGACCGCGTTTCAAGTCAGCATACCACCGACAAATGGTTGTTTTCGACGGAGTAGAGTCCGGATAACGTTTTTCAAGCCATTGCTGAGCTTGAACAGTGTTTTTTCCCATTAGAAAACAATGTTTTATCAACACACGAAACTCGTTTTAGCCCATTTTTTCACAATTGCAAAGGTAGCGTCACTTTAACCACTATAGCTTTCTTGGTTATGTTTCGAATTACATCAAATTTTGACACATCTTATCTGAAGGTTGGTACTTCTGAACCTTGGTATACAAATGGCATTATTGGCGCCATCTCTACGCCAGTCCCGGGACTTATTGAACGATGTGTTATCTACCCTCACATACCGGATTGCCATTCATTCTTCATTTAGCTGGAAAGAAACACTCGAAATCTCAATCCATACGAAAGTGTATAATTACGTACTCATGTTTTTACAATACACAATAAATACAAATTATAAAAAGTAGCTTATTTTCAAATTAAAGTTATAATTGAGTAACTTATCACGGAATAACGTTAAATCAACGCATTATTAAAAGCAATTCAAAACTAATTCTTCCGGAAACTCTGCAATATCGGATATATTGCTTCCAGACACTCTTCAATCTCCCTCCTAGATTTCGACCCCGTGAATACAATTTTGCCATTGACAAAAATTAGCAGCACCACCCGTGGCTTGACCATCCGATATATCAGTCCCGGAAACAATTCCGGCTCATACGAACTGAACTGACCGTGGACATGATTCAGATTTTCTAGTCGAATGGGAAAGCGCAGATCAACTGTGGCCACAACATTTTGTACTTTATACTCGAGGAACTTGACGTTGTTTCCTAGCTTCTGGATGATCCGGGCGAATTTCCGGGCGGCAAGCAGTGCATCGATTTCGTTACGGGCACCCGTGCAAATCACTTTGCCGGTTCGAAATATGAGCGCCGTACAACGGGGTTCACGTATTCGCATAACGACACCATGGAAACGGGATGGCGTGTATTCGGAATTACGAGTGCGGAAGTTGATGTTTTGTAGATCCAGGTCACAGCCGAGATTTACGGTACATACAACGTTTCTGTAACAAGAAAGAAAATAATTGTTTTAGTGCTCATGACTTTATTTAACAGAGGACAACATACGAAAACTTTAATTTAAATATGGCGTCAAGAAGCAAAGGAGGATGAAAGCTTAACCTACGCTTTAAACTATATCAAAAGGAAAAGTTTAATAGACCAAAACAAATAAACATCAATTATTTTTTCCGTATTTGTTGTTGGAAGGGAACCACGTCCGTTCACTCCGTCCGTTAGCTCCAGCTGCTCCACAAAATGACCATCTAACGAAGAGAATGATTATCAATTGTCGAACGGAAAACACTTCCGCGAGGATATCTCATCTCATTCTCGGAGATTGATTTTATCCTCCTCAAAAACGAGTTTTCTTAGTCGGTGGTCCAGCTGGATCGGATAATTAGCCGGTTTAGGTTCCGCTACTATTTGCTTTCGCTGACCCGGTGACAGGAATTGAATCAGGTAGTAGCGAATCTCGCTGTGTCGTCGTTAAATCCACTCCTCAATTCGGAGAATTACTATTTGGGTCCAACGACTCCTATGCGAGTTATCTAAGCGTTGTTGCTACTTTTCCAGTGACTCCCACCTTGCCGCCCTTCGGCATTCTGTATCCTTTTCAGATAGATTCATTCTCCTCCTTGTACAGAGAGCGTGCCTCCATTGCCAGAATATCCACCAGGATCATTCCCAGAATAACACACGCTGCATCATCTGAGATCGTACTGAAGAGGCTGCACAGCCTTAATGCCACTAAGGGGTAAGTCATGTTTAGCCTCCTGTGATTGCTCTCACAGGGTAGTGCTTCAGATCATTGCTGTGTATAGTCTATGTCTCCCTTGAAATTGATTTCCGCGTCAATTATCACGTCCATGTATTTGATAACCGGCTTTGATGTAATGGTAATTAGGACCACCTTCGTCTTTTATTCCGCACTACTTACAGGCCCCCCCCCCCATGCTTTCATGACCCTAATAGTTTGGGGATAGAACTCTAATGTAGACGACCCTTTCTAGCAGCTTTCTTACTATGTCTGTAAAGCAAATCAGGCGGTATGATTTTGTAGGCCCCGACTGTTTATTGGGCTTCGGTAGCAGAACTAGTTCTCGCCTCTTCCATCATCATCATCATCAACGGCGCAACAACCGGTATCCGGTCCAGGCCTGCCTTAATAAGGAACTCTAGACATCCCGGTTTTGCGCCGAAGTCCACCAATTCAATATCCCTAAAAGCTGTCTGGCGTCCTGACCTACGCCATCGCTCCATCTTAGGCAGGATCTGCCTCGTCTTCTTTTTCTACCATAGATATTGTCCTTATAGACTTTCCGGGTGGGATCAGCCTCATCCATACGGATTAAATGACCCGCCCACCGTAACCTATTGAGCCGGATTTTATCCACAACCGGTCGGTCATGGTATCGCTCATAGATTTCGTCGTTATGTGGGCTGCCTCTTCCACTGAGCGTGAAACCCCCCCTCCCCCATAATAAAGCAATCGGATCTGGTCCTAAAAGCGAGTCTCGGGGTCTATTGAGAACAGCATCCAAACCTGGAGCCTTGTTATCACCGATTCTCCGAAAAATCTCCGCAAATTCCTCCTCAATTGCCGCAGGTATGGTGAAGAGGTCCACGGCTTCTTTAAGTACACATCACTTTGTACACTGCCCCCCGTGACTGTGGTTCAATGTGATGGATGATGGTCCAAAAGACCATGGTAAGTAGCCGGGGACGACCAAGAGGAGAGAACTATCCCAAAAACCTAAAAATAATGGCGAAGTTAACCGTCAGGGTCCACCCGCAAATACTGAAGTTCCATGGGAGTGTTCCATCGATACGCGCTTGTTTGTCTCTATGCTGGCCCAGCTCGAGGTCGGGTCCTTGAACATTACGATTCCTCACTTACCATTTGACACGTATTTTTAATCGATGCGTGAGTCCACGCCACCAAGCACGGGACTTTGCGGGTGCCTACCTATAATTCAACACGGGAGCTAAATTTGGAATAAAAACAAAAAAAAAACCGCTCGACCGTGTGCGTGGAGCTGTAGCTCTCCGGCACCGGGTGCCGCAATCAAGAAGGAAGATCCACGACGTATCACATCCTGCTTCATATATGCAATGAGCCGGCCGGCCTTTGAGGTTCCCGCCCTGCCATGGCATTTTCAGGCCATTATATTGGAGGACGCCTCACTTTATTAAGATGAGTTTTGCGGGTTTAGCTGGGAGGAGGCCACGAATTATTCGGCGTCTACGGATTCATTTACCGATGTTGTTCGTTTGAGAAGTCAAATTTCTTTGATTTCTCGAGCCAATGGCTCATAGTTCACCTTCTTCTCCACGTATTTCCGTTCAATGTTGCTATTATGGGGGATAGCAACATCAGTAATATACGCGGAGCTGTCTTGTCAACTAACAGCACGTCAGGCTTGTTGTGCGGAATGTGGCGATCAGTTAGAACTTGCCGGTCCCAATACATGCTGTAAGCAGAACTGCGGCCTGAGGCTAATATCGGTAAACCGGACATGTTCCCATGATCAGCCCATGCTTGGTGGTGTATTGCACCGGCGCCATAACAGTGCAATTAGAAATGAGATGTCCAACGTCTCTAACGTCGAACCACACATTATGCACTGGTCGTCCTCCATCCGCTCTTTCATGATGAGATTTTTATAAGCTCGGGTGGCGACCACGTCGTCCTGAAGGGCACACATGAATCTCTCCGTCTCAGCAAAGAGCTCCCCAGCACACATCCATCCGCTCGACAAATGGCTGCGAAAGACAATTTAAGTGTTTACCGTGCATTGCCTTTGAGTTCCATTCATCGATTCGCTCTTGGCCATCCTACTCAGAGGATTGAAAGATCGATCCTTCAAGTTAAGTGGAGTCAGCCCACAGTCTGCCTTACAGACAGCCGCATGCAAGGGACTCGCCTGCTCTTTGCTGTAAAAATAAGTGCCATGATGTTATGCCGCCACGTCAACCACGCCCCTACCTCCGATGTCTGGAGGCAGGCTCATCCGCTCCACGGCAGAGGTTGTATGATGCATTCGGAATTTGGACATAGTTGTCTGTATCTGCCGCTGGACGTTTTCCAGGTTGGTTTTCATCCACGACAGTATTCCAAATGCATAAGCCAGTGAAGGGATAGCGAATATATTCAAAGTGCTAATTTTATTCTTCCCCGGGAGATGCGATTTCAGCACCAGCTTTACACGTCGCAGCAATTCGGACAGCAGAGTATCTTTCAGATCACCAACTCGAGTATGGGTTCCTTGCAGAATTCCTAGGTAGTTGTAGAAGTCTGTCTCGGTCATAGTTTCGATGTGGAAGTCGCCAATGTTATGTCTGGCATGCGGCTCGTGAAGACCTTTGCGGATGGCTTGGATTCGACACTTGACTAATCCACGGCTGTACATATTTACTATTCACAACAGACTTCTAAGGTGGTCGTCAGTAGCAGCATACAACTTCATGTCATCTAAGTACATCAAGTTGGTCAATTCGCACTTAGCGCGTAGGCCATATTTAATTGCAAAACCATGCCCTCTAGCATCATTCAGATGCCATGAAAGGGGATTCAGTGGACTCAACGAATCCCCCTGGAAGATGAATGAACCCCCTCCCCCCGTATATGAATGAACTCTGAGATATTAGCACCCTCAGATGTACGCACCGATAAGGTGGTATGCCATCCTTCCATGACTGTCGCCAAAAACTTTATTAGTTTCGGATCAGGGCGATACAGGTGTAGGATGTCGATTAGCCAGGTATGCGGAACGCTATCAAAAGCCTTGGCATAATCGATATAGCAACTGAAGAGGTTTCTTTGGCCTCTAGTTGCTTGTCCTACAACTACCGAGTCGATAATGAGTTGCTCTTTGCAGCCCCTTGACCGAACTCGGCAGCCCTTCTCCTCCTCGGACAGAATATTGTTTGTTTCGAGGTGCGCTTTGACCCTTCCACTAAAATGGATGTTATGAATTTGTAGAGGGTTGGTAAGCAAGTAGTCGGTCTTGTGTCTGCGGGATCTGTACCGTATCCTTCTTAGGGATAAGGTAGGTAATCCCCGCAATGATGAAGAGTGGAAATTCCTCCGGCCAACTCATGACCTGATTCATGCCGTGTGCCAGCCGACTGTGTACGCTGGTAAATTTCTTATACTACAAATTCTGCATCTGGATGATCTGATCTAGACCTGGGCCCCTTCAGTTCTTCGAGCTGTTTATAGCTCATCGAACTTCGTCTTCGGTAATATCTGCGAAATCCTTGCTAGGCGTATTGGCATGGCGAGTGCCTTCAGCGGTGATTCACTCAGCATGCTCCGCATGTTGGGCGGGTAACCCCCAAAGTCCACCCCAATATTCTTTCGCTTCTGTTACTGAAAACTGCACTGTCTGGACGCTCTGTTGGGATTCGTTGAGAGATCTGAAAAAGCTCCTCGCGTATGTTGCATTGTGAACACGTCTGGAGTGACTTTCGTCATACCGTCGTAACCGACTGCATACGACAGAAAATTTCTGCTTTAGTGTGTCCAGAATTTCAACTACGGGTGTCTCACTGGGGAGGGGATAGTTTCTGTAAACCCTCTGCACTTTATTCTTCTGATCTGATCTGTGCTGATCTGAATCAGTCTAGCAATATCCTGCCTTAGTGAGTCCCGCCGATGCTCCAGACGAATTTTCCATGGTGGATCTCTTCGGTCACTCAAACCAATAACACGAAAGGGGATCTTCTGACCGTGCCGTAACTGAACCACAATACACAAGTGATTGTAGTTGCAGCAACGAAATATCAGCGTTCAGTCGTGATGCAATCTCATCATTGATTTGAGATAGAATTCTCGGAGTTGCTGGAGATGTATAGAGCCTGGGAATACCTGGTATATGCAAAGGATCCATTTTCGAGAATTCTATACACGGTCTTTGGAATTCATTCCGAACCTCAGCGGAAACCTTAGCTGGACGGTGGAGAAAAGTGCTTCGACGAGTACTGAAACTGTTGCCTGCAATGCGGCGTGGTGTTGCTGATGCCGCCGCCTCTGCCCTCATCGACTCTCGGTCACCAGCCTCCGTGATGACCTCAAGTCGAACACACTCCTTGATGATGGCCTGGATTGTGTCGCTGCGAGTTATAAAGCGGTACTGGTCTGCGACTCGCTGCATAGTCACGTGCGCGAATTACGGGAAATACTCGACGAATCTCTGGTGCAACAAGGGGCGATAAGATGATGTACCCGCTCCCGCCATCATTTTATAGTAGGAACAGATAATGAAGAGGTTCATTTCTTCAGTGCACTTCATCCGCTACCTACGCGCGGCGAAACAGTTGCAGCAGGCGGAGCAATGCTCCTGGTCGTCGTGGCGTCTAGACGTTGAACCGCCTCACGACTAGCAGTTTTGTCGCCGTGCTGTCCATTACGGGAGCCCGGCCCAGTCACCAAGTCAGGCGAACCCCGCCAGTTATCCGTACCGAACCTCAAGTTTCTCCTTTTTCTCATAGATGGATTTGCGTTTTATCCCTAACTGCCAGATGTGATGATAGCTTCCCCAGTGAGTAATCTGCAAAACTTCGAAGTTCCTGCACTTTCCTCATCTAAACCCTGAGTAGGTTTTGTTTAGCGCCTTTAAATTCTATTTCCATCCTCACAACATCTACGGCAGGGGAAACATTGATCGAGTTTGTGATCCGACGTAGATTCTCCCTTTCGATCGCGGCTCTCGAGCCCGCGTTCGGTCGAGCCATCCTTTTTTTCATTTTTCATTTTCATGCTTAGTTCGCATGTTGTTTATTTTGTTAGACTCGCGCGAATCCTCGTATTTGATTTACATTTCAGGATCCGATGCGGTCCCACGTTCCGGAAAAGGACACGCGAATTTTTGTGTAATGACACGTGAGGGATCGAAGTGCTTAAAGGACCCCGCCCCCTTCCACATTCCCGAGCCTGGTTAGCACACAAGCGTACAAACACGTGTAGACAGAGCACCTCGATAGAGCTTAAAAATTTGCGGGCGGGCCTTCAGGGTCAATTTCTTTTTTAGGTTTTTGAGGTAGTTCTTCCCCCTAGGTCATCTCCGGCCACGGTCTGACAACCCAATTCTTTTCATTACAAATGGCAGGTTACACCCACAATAGGCAGTATGGGCAAAATTATTTGCAAGCAAAAAGATCAAGGGCCGTTCGTGCGGGGGGTTCTTGAACCACTACCAAAGTCCTTCTATTCCTCCTGATGCAAGGGATCATCCGCTTGACACTTAGTGCTAGATCTTTGATAAGTCAATCGATTACTTCACTCATTCTCAATCCTCCTGTCAGTTATCAGTCCACACAACCTGGTTTTTCGGGCCAGTGCATAGGCGCACATCTGATCCCACCACTCCTTGATTTTTTCTTCTTCTTGACCTGACTTGATTTAATATTTTCCTTTTATTATTCATAGCGAAGAATAAATGAAATTGGGCCGTAGAAAAGAATTAAACAACGCAATTTTGTGGACTCAGGGAGGGACACAGAAACTATGGGTATTAAGAAAATGCTACACTGTCGGGAAAGGAAAGGGAGTGTCTGAAATTAGATGGATTTGTTATTTCTGCCTAGAAAAAATCAGCGAAAAAGTGAGGGTCATCTGTAGGCCGTGAGACCATCACTGTTTACTATTTTACCCCCACCCTCTTGTTAGATTACGAGAAGCTGCACGCCTGCCTATTCCTCTTAAGGCAGGGAATGTTAATAGCTCTGAATTGAAAAACAATCAACCAGAAGTTGATGGGTGAAAGGCAGACAGGATAACGTCTGTCGGGTCAGCTAGTTTTAAATAAAATCAGAACACTTGCAACATTTGCTTTTCAAGAAAGATCACTCGATCTCAAGGTCAAATATCTTCGATGAAGGTTGGATTTTCAACCCCCCTGGGAAGAGTGGAAAATTTCTGGAGGGGGAAGTGGAGAAGAGCCTTCAAAATCTATGAACAGTTTTGGGGGTCATCTCCCCTTAAAAAGTTATGCCCCTCAAAAGTAGGGTTTTTTCTAACCCTACCCCCGAATAGATAGGAGGTAAAAAGAGTATGTAGGGGGGGGGGGGGGGGCGGTATAGTGGTCACTACTCCTTAAAAAGTTATGGCACTCCAAAGATGAGGAATTTTCATATCATCAATAAACTTCAAAAACAAGGACTAACGGTTTCGTCCGGAGCAGAGGCAACTAGTCAGACACTGCCTCACCTCTGCCCTGGGAGCAGCATGACCGAAAGTGAAAGCAGGTGGAAAACGCTCCTTTATATTATATAATCGCAAAAACACGATAAGGGTCCGAATAATATCCAAGTTAAACTCTCAATAGTTTGAACCTAAGCTAGGCGAAAGCTAGATTATTGTTTGGGATTATATCAAGGAGCGTTCTCTACCTGTTGCTACTTTTGGTGACGCTCGCAAAGCAGAGGTGAGGCAGCCTCTGATGAGTAGCCTCTGCCCTGGATGAAACTGTTCTCCTTGTTTTTGAACGCTTCGGTGCTGTGACTCAAACGAGGGATCCGTGGACAAAAAACGTGGGAGTAAGTTGGTCTCCACTTGGTCCGGTCGAACATCAAGTCAGGATCCCTAATACCCCAAACAATTAATAAGCTTATTTATAGGGCAATCATCTTCGCGATGTGCAAGGGAGGTTGCAGAAGGGGAGTGCTCCCTTGCACATTCCGGCAATTGATTGCCCTACAACTAAGCTTATTAATGATACGAAAATAGCCTGTTTGCGGGAGGTCGTTATCTTTCAACGGAGGATGACAATCATAATTCTTCAACGGCGTTAGAAATATACACTCTTTGTCCCCCTCTTCCCGGGGACTGATAAGTCAAAATTCACTATAATGAAGCGCCATACTTTTTCAAGGACGGCTGACCGCCGTGGTTTTTCAACGAGGTTCGAGAGGAGACCATCAACTTCTTCTGGCATGCTCTTTCCAATTAATTATCAACTTGAAATTATTTCCTTTTTTGGTTAGCCAATCGATGACCTCAGCCATTCGCAATCCTGTAGTCAGTCACCCATCCATTTAACCTGTTTTCCCGGGTCTCTATACGTAAAGGCACAGTCGATCCAGTTGTCTGCATTAATTAAACAAAACTTAACAGAGGATGTAAATTACAATTTTGTGTATTCAGGTACTATGAATGACATTAAGAAAATGCCACGTTACCGGGAAAGGAAACGGAATGTTTCCACTTAGATGGATTCTTTATGCCTGCTGAGAAGAACTCAATGAAAAGGCGAAGATCATCCTTAGGTCATGCCATCTACACTGTTTACCTGCTGAGAAGAACTCAATGAAAAGGCGAAGATCATCCGTAGGTCATGCCATCTACACTGTTTACCTTTTTAAACCTCCACCCCCTGGTTGTATTAAGAGCTGTTTCTCTATCCCTCTTAAGAAAGCTTAATTACAAAGCAATATCACCTTTTGCCCAACTCCGCCATGCTATTAACATAGTATGCTGGTCCCAAGCCCAGATAAAGGAGGAGGGTTTGAGGCAACTATCTACTAACTATCCTCAGTAAAATAAAAATAAAATGCCGAAATCAGGGAAAGAGATAAATAGAGTATAGTTGGAGGTATTCCACTATGCTAAATCCTAGCTGATCTCTCTTGGTGACAGGTCCCGCGACAGGCCGACCAAGAAAATGCATACAATGTCGTTACAAACATGATGATCGGATTGAGTCACAAGCCTCGGAGAAATGCTAGGGCGTCCACCTCAGTCGACGCGGCAGGACGGGCCCCGGTCCTGTCGAGAAATGGGCAAGGGTTCTTGACGCATGGACGGCGTCAGGACGTAAGCAAGTTAGTCCGAACAAAACGAACAAAACAAATACGTGTCTGCACGCTAAATGTTGGTACCCTAACTGGAAAGACGGAGGAACTCGCAAGAGCCTTTCGGAAAAGGCGCATTGATATCTGCGCTTTGCAAGCGACCCGATAGTCTGGTGCCAAAAACTGCGAAGAAATTCCAAAAGGCGCATCGTCAAAGTGATGTTGATTCAGACCAGCTTAGGCTCGCCTATAGGCGAGGTGTCTCGTCGTACAAGGAGCTATTGAGGCAGTCGAAAGAAGCCGACTGGAGGCGATTCGTCGGTGAGCGCTGCGATGACCCTTGGAGTAGGGTCTACCGGATTTGCAGAGGGAAGCGAAGTCACGACATAGCTGGCATCAAGGTGAACGGAGAACCGATGCTGATTTGGCGTGACAGTGTTTGTGCTCTGCTAGAGGAACTGTTTCCGAGATCTGAGCCTTCGGTGTCACCGGACGGTCGCGCTCAGGGAGGGGAAGGAATTCCTCCCCTGAGGAGTTGTGAGATCGAGGAGAGCATGGCGAGGCTCAGGTCTCGGAAGTCACCTGGCTGTGATGGGATGACAGGCGAGATGTATAAAGCCATCTGGCAGGCCATCCCATCCCATGTCCAGTGTTTGTTTGAGTGTTGTATTCGGAAGGGCTATTTCCCTGCATTCTGGAAGACTGCCAGGGTGATTGTGCTCCTGAAGCCGCCAGAGAAGGATAAGAGTAGTCCTCGGTCGTACAGGGCGATATCTCTTCTCCCGGCCCTTGGCAAGGTCCTGGAGAGGATTATGGTCCAGCGACTGGGGGTGAAAACATCCCATCTGGCGTCTGACAGGCAGTATGGCTTCAGGACTGGTAGGTCCCCGACGATGCATTGATGCATGTGAAGAACTTTGTGGTCCGTTGTCCTAGCAAGTGCGTTCTTGGAATCTTTGTTGATTTCAAAGGCGCATTTGATTACCTAAGTTGGTCGTCTGTGTTGTCCAAAATTCGTGAGTGTGACTGCTAGGAATTAGCTCTGTGGAAGAGCTACTTCCATGGTAGGAAAGCATTCGTTCAAGGTATCAGTAAGCGTGTGTGGGTGAATGTTGAGCGCGGCTGCCCGCAGGGATCTATCGCGGGTCCATTTATATGGAACCTGATGATGGATGAACTGTTGGGTGAGCTTTCTTCAGTTGTTGAATGTCTAGCTTACGCGGATGATCTCCTCATTCTTGTTGAGGGGAACACTCGCCTTGAGCTCGAGCAGCAGGCTGCCGAATACATGCGCGTCGCTAACTCGTGGTCCCTTAAAGTCGGTGTCGCGATCTCAACGGATAAGACCGTTGCGATGATGCTAAAAGGCATCCTACGTCGTCTGCCTTCCGTCAAGTTGAACGGAGTGTCTTTGCAGATCCGGCAGAAAGTGACCTACTTGGGAGTCACGATCGCGGACGCCAGCCTTTGGCTTGTCTTTGCGCGAGCTCAGGCTGCGTCTTACTAAACTAGTGTGTATTTAGACCCCATTCACACCTCATAGGTGTGAATGGGGTCTAAGCAGGATACTAGGGGGGACTCTTCCTTGCGTGTTCTACGTATGGGTCCCCTATGTTGTGTGACTTGGCACTGACGGTGAGGGGCAGGCAGCTGCTCTACGCTCGTCAGCAAGTGGCTTTGTTAGCGTGTTTTCCTGTGTGTCGTACGGTCTCGACTGACGCCATGCAGGTCTTGTTGGGTGTTTCTCCTCTTGATCTGGAGGTAGTCTGGCGTGCCACGGCCTACAGGATCAGGAGGGCTGTATCTTTGTTGTAAACCGATTTAGTAAGTGTTGATCAGGTGGAGGGGTTAGAACCGCTTGCGGTCAAAAGGCTTTTAACTGAGAGTGTAACATCTAAGTGGCAGCTTAGATGGGATGAATGTGGGAAGGGTCGGGTCACGTATGAGTACGTTAGAAACGTGTCTGCCAGAGGAAGTTCCGTCGCGGACCTCGGACTCGAGATGGGCTTCCTCCTGACGGGGCATGGTAGCTTGAATGAGTTCCTCTTCAAGCGCAACCTGCGTTTTATGTGGGGCTGACTTGGAGGACTGGTTACATGTTCTCTGTGTCTGTCCAGCGTACCGTGATATTCGCAATCTAGACGACATGGGCGTTCGATGTTAGCCAGTGCCTTGCTAGCAGTGGGACACTTAAATGCGCTAATGAGTTCGCGTGTGCTGCCTTTCGACGAAGGAGGGAGCTCCTGGGCGCTGCTTCGCTTGCAGCTGATGGGCGGTAGTAAGCTGGTGAAAGGTTCCGTTGCGGTTTTCCGCCTCGGGCTGATTCCAGTTAATCCGTTGGGGGGTTCTGTCCCCACGTACTCGAGGAGGGTGATCAAACCCGAGTCTGTCAGGAACTCATCTGAAGTGGCACGAAGCCTCACCGGAGGTTATCTGGTACCATGGAAACCGGGATGGCCCTCTGAGAGCATATGCTCCAGGAGAATTCCTGGAGGATGTGTTCTCCGCCCGGTTATTTGCGGTTGGCCCCCTAGTGGGAGTTTCATGGTGGTTGTGGTTATGCCTACATCGCGGCCAGAGCTCCGCGGAGCTCAAGCGTGGAGTTGCGCTGTACAACTCGGGTGCCGTACCCCTTAGTTGCGGCAGAGGTGTTAGATAGGCCTCGCATCCACTGGTATGAATGCTGAGTCTGCACTCAGTATAAACCACGACCGCTGTGCATGGCGGGGCTCTGATTGTGGTCCCAAAATCAATCCGTGTCCGAAGAGGACCGTGGGATTATGCCTTCACGGCAGGTACTCACGTTAAACACGCAATTCGTGCTAACCAGAATTCACTTGCCAAGATTGGTCTGAACATCGAGGTTGATGTTAAACGACCAAACGGTGGCTTGATACGCTGGATGGGGATTTAAAAGCCTCGAGATTGCACCCAGATCAGGCATTCGATAGAGCCAAATGGCGAAACCGATCACGACGAGCCGACCCCGCTTGTGAACGGGACAAAGGCTGAAGAAAAAGAAAGATATCGCCTTTTACCCAATTCCATCAAATTTAGCAACCCAATCTCATCTTACAGGAAAACGGTTTAGCCCTGCAATTGGTGGGAACATGGTAATGTCTGGGGATGAATAGCACATCTCCGCCTGGGCCACACTCTCCTCACTTAGAAACTAAAACTGAAAATGACGAAATTCGCTTTCACTTCAGCGTCTTTTCCGTAGTCCAAGATTTGACACGCCTCCGTGGGCTTGTTTTATTTTTGTGGAAAATCTTATTCATCAGGAAGGATTCGCGAATTTGCCCCTTTCCATCACGGATTGGTGTTGAGTCGCCCCAAGATAAAGTGGCGAGGCCACAACTTGGGTCGAATTTTTCAGTAACGCCCTTCTTTGGATGCAAATTAAATATTTTCAGTTACTCGGAAAAACATGTTGCAATACATTGGGAGCCAATCTCGGTCAACTCAGTAAAAAACTGAGACCATGACCGAGGGAAATGTGAGGAATTTTGAAAATGTCTCGGTTACTTACTGCATTTTTATAGAATTCACGGCATCTTTCGGTCCGACGGGAACTGCAGGCACTGCCGGAACAATTGTACTATGAGGATTTTGGAGCTGTCCAAGAAAATCGAACCGTTATTATTAAATTAAAGAAAATTTCATCATTCTCACCTTTGGGTAGACGAAGTTGTTGGTGAGAGGCCTGGGCGACGGACTGTTGAGCAACGCCTTCAGGGGCGACTCCACTGGCGGTGTCTTCTCCATGCTGACTGGTTGGCAACAAATCTCCGTGCTCGGAATATCCCTTGTCACATAGCAAAGAGATGAATCAGTTTTTCTTCCACTCCTGGACAGCAAGAGGACGTGGACGCATGCACTCGTGCTCACTTGACAACTTGCAATGCGTGAATGTTGATAAGATCGAACAGCTGATGCTGGTGTGACGTTTGGAAGTTCGAAAAAGTGAAAGTCAATTCCAGGTTTCCCGCCTCCATCACATTGGTGCCGTCAGGTTGGCGAATTGAGTTCTGGAACTGTCACTTTGACGTTCGTGAGTGGAAGTAAATTGTTTTTGGTGTTGGGTTCGGCCGCTTTGTTGTCTCAGGAGAAATTCGCACCCCAGTTCCGGCCAGCAATTCCTCGATTACACGGGAAGTGTTCAATGTCGAGGCTGCATCCTGCCTGAGTGATAACTACAAAGTTCGCATCGTGTTCGCTTCAACCGAGTCCGTGGAATGTTACCGAAGAAAATGCCTGCGCTCAAAGACTCGCATATCGTCAAGATTGCTGTGCAGATGGCCCAGCAGAATGCGCAGCTCATCGAGTTTAATCAGCGACAACCATTGACGGGTGAGTGAATGTCCACAAATGGCAAGAATTTCCGGTTGCGCTCGTCCGGCGTGAGGTGAATGAACAATTATCTTGTTGGGACTTTTCCAAGAAGTTCGTGGGTGTTGTTCGCTGTCAAGATGACGGCAGGTCCGAAGTGACATTTCGGCTTTTGGATGAAGGATGTGACGTCAGTGGGGATTCTGTAAGGGACAGTGGGGTTGGAAGCGTATCCTGCAGATTTCCTGGAGAATGAGGTAGCCGAACAGACATTTTTCTGCCGTAGCCGGAGAACTGACTTTTACAAAAATGAACAGAAAATTATTATTTTCGTTTTTTAAAATTTATTAAACCAAAATTAAAATAGATGCAAAGCTGAAATTGTCCTAATAGGCGGTACTCCGAATTATTGATACCAAGGGATAACATGGCAACGAGGTTCCACTTCGATAAGAAGTTTGAAACATGTTGGAGTAAGAAGGCAAACTGGGAGAGCGTGGCTGCGACATACGGCTTAAACCAGCAACTGATTACTTGGTACACTGACGGATCCCTCACAGCAGAGGGAGCGGGTGCCGGTGTCATTGGTCCAAGGAAAATGTACTTTGAGCCAATGGGCAGGTGCACTAGCATATTCCAGGCGGAAATTTACGCAATAGACAAATGTGCCTCCTTTAATCTGCAAAGGAACTACAGGGGGCAGAACATTGCTATTCTCACCGACAGCCAAGCAGCGATCAAGGCACTTATGTCCAACCAGAAAAACTCTAAACTGGTATGGGAATGCTTTGAGGAACTGAATACGAGCGACTCTCACAATAAGGTCTGCATACTCTGGGTTCCAGGTCATGTTAGGTTTGAAGGCAATAAGCGGGCGAACTAGCCAAGAAGGGAGCTGGGTCGAATCGAAAACGGGTTCATGGCTGTGATATTAAAAAAAGAGAAGAGGAACGGTCGAGGGAACTACACTGGGTAGGTCTACCAGGAATGGAGCAATCCAGGGTGCTTTTTGGGGTATACGAACCTAAGCGCACAAAGGATTGCTTGCTATATTTAATAGGTACACTATTACCAGTAAAAGGGACACAATAGTTCGGACGCGGTGCGACGAATAGACGAATAGAAAATAAATAGTCGTAATAAGTAAGCGTACATAGTGGTTATTTGAAATAATCGCCACGGTTCTTCACACAAAGTTTCAGCCGCTTGAGCCACTCATCGATCGCTGCACGAACTGTTTCCAGCGGTATTTCACGCGTGGCTTTCACTATACTGGCCTTCCAAGTTGCCAAATTGGGGTGCTGATGACGACTGACGACCTCTTCAAGCTTATTCTACAGAGAGCAATCCAATGGATTTAAGTCCGATGCTGAAATGAATGAAATCTGGCACGTTCACCGATAACCAATTTTGAAGTTTCTTAGTCTTGTGGGCTGGCGTAAAATGAATGTCCGTCGCGCTGCAATAGGAAACTCTCTTTCATCTCATCACTGAAGGAGGGTAGTGCCCCTTTGAACGCGTGGTATTCGATCCTGTAATGAACTTTTTAGATTTAGATGGTCAAATGACCATCATGAGTGACCAAGATGACCTAGAGGGCAAAGTCATCCCAAAACCTAAAAGAAATTGGCTAAGGGAACCGTAAAGGTCGTGTCCGCAAATACTGAAGCTCCATCAAAGCACTCGATTGACACGTTCTTGCACGTCCCTTTGCTAGCCAGGTTCGGGAATGTGGGGGGTTCTTTGAGTGCTTCGATCCCTCATGTGTCCTTATATAAAATTAACGTGTGTACCGACGCGTGGGTCCACACCGGATCTGTAAATCACCAAACAAACAATAGAATTCGTGGCGGCCTAACGAGTTAAAACAAAACTTGGAAAATATTAGGTTGTTGCAAATGAAATGTCGGATTTTTCAATGAAGTGAAGTTAGTTATGATTTTCATGTTTAAAACTGCCACAAGGTGACTCTGGTGGTATGGGATAATTGAGTATAAATAGTCGTTCGTTCGATCAAGGAGTCATTTCAGTTTCAATCGTCATTGAAGTTCCAAGTAAAACTCAAAGGAAAAAGCATGGAAGGGAGTCAAAAACGTCTACTTTTTCTATATGAATTTAAACTTGGTCACAACGCAGCGGAGGCAACCAGAAACATTTGCAGAGCATTTGGAGCTGACGCAGCAAACGAACGAACGACACAGCGGTGGTTCGAAAAATTCCGATCAGGCGACATGACCCTCCAAAGTGAACCTCGTGGACACCCAGGACCATCGATCGACAACGACGAGTTGCATTTGATAGTGGAATCTGATCCCCGATCATCGATTCGTGACATTGCAGAGAAAATAGGCGTACACTATTCGACAGTATCTCGGCACTTACAACAGCTTGGAAAGGTGAAGAAGCTTGATAAGTGGGTTCCGCATGAACTCAATGAGCAAAACATGGCGCTGCGAATGGAAATATCCAGTTCTCTACTCAACCGCAACAGGAACAATCCCTTTTTGCGCAGAATAGTGACATGCGATGAAAAGTGGATATTGTACGACAACCGTCGCAGATCAGCGCAATGGCTAGATGCCGATCAGCCTCCACAACACATGCCAAAACCGAGCCTTCACCCGAAGAAGGTAATGGTAACTGTTTGGTGGTCTGCATCTGGAATTATTCATTATTCGTTTTTGGAGCGTGGTGAAAAAATTAATGCAGAGAAATATTGTGCCCAACTTGATGAAATGCACGAGAAATTACGCGTTCAGCGGCCTAGATTGGTCAACAGAGATGGAGTGATACTGCTCCATGATAACGCCCGACCTCATGTTTCCAGAATGACGGTCCAAAAATTAAATGAATTACGATATGAGACTCTTCCTCATCCACCATATTCACCCGACCTCTCGCCAACCGACTACCACTTTTTTAAGCATTTGGATCACTTTTTGGCGGGGAAACAATTCAGCAATGAAGTAGCTGTCAAAAGTGCCTTTGAAGAATTTCTTAGCTCTAGAAACCCAGACTTTTACGAAACTGGAATAAATGCCCTTGTATCTCGTTGGGAGAAGTGCATTGAAGCTGCTAGTTCTTATTTTGACTAATAAAATTAATTTTCATAAAAGTTATAGTTTTTTGAAATTTTACTCAAATATCCGACATTTCATTTGCAACAACCTAATATAAAAAGGCTCGTTTGCGCGCACCGACCCGTAAACCTCTGTACCCGAGTGCCGCGACCGAGAGGTTGGTGGAACCACAACGGATCACAGCCTCAATCATTGATCCCTCTGCCTCAGGTTTTCAATGAGGCGCGGCCCCTGAAGTTCGCTCCCTTCCTCGACATCCTCAGGCCATTATTTGGAAGGATGTCCCTATATGGGTGAGTTTTGCAGGATCAAGGAGGAGAAGTGCGGAAGGGAGTCTTCAGATCAAGGAAGCCTAGTTATACTTCATGATTTCATGATTCCATATATTCTAAGTAACAAATGACAAATGATAATTAAAATAATCAAATAAAATAATTCATCACAGAAATAAATAAATAGGAAATAATGAAATTCAGAAAAAAAAGAAAGGAATCGGCCTAGGCGGTTCCAAGCGCGGTTGTGAAAGGAGGAGGGATGGATAGCTTCAGTCTGAATGGCTGTACATCACCGTAGCGTCCCAGGGGGTAGGTGAGAAAAGTGCAGGAACTTTGCAGTCTTGTAGATTACCCACAGCTGTCACCACACCTGGCAGTTGGGTATAAAATGCAAATCCATATATGAGAAGAAGAAGGAATTTAAGGTCCGGTACGAATAACCGGCGGGAGTCGTCTGACTTGGTGACTGGGTCGGGCTCCCGTAATGGACAGTACGGGGTCGAAACCGCTAGTCGTGGGCCGGCTCGACGTCTAGGCGCCACGACGACCAGAAGCTTTGCTCCGCCTGCTGCAGCTGTTTCGTCACAACCTGTGGCGTCCACTTCAGCAGGTTCGCGTAGGCAACGGATGAAGTCGACTGAAGAAATGATGTCATCATGGAGATTGGTGACCGAGGGTCGATGGAGGTAGAGGTGGCGGCATCAACAATACCACGCCGCAATGCGGGCAACAGTTTCAGTACTCGCCAAAGCATTCTTCTCCACCTTCCAGCTGAGGTTTCCGCTGAGGTTCCGAACGAATACGATACGTCGCTGCTGTAACTACAATCGCTTGTGTATTGTGGTACAATTACGGCTGTCAGATTGCACGGTCAGAAGATTCTCTCTCGTATTATTGGTTTGAGTCACCGGAGCTTTTTCAGATCTCTCAACGCATCCCAACAGAGCGTCCAGACAGTGCAGTTTTTGGTAACGGAAGCGGAAGGATACTGGGGTGGACTTTGGGGGCTATCCGCCCAGTATGCTGAGTGGTCACCGCCGAAGGCAACCGTCATGCAAGTACGCTCAACGTGCCATAAACAGCTTTAAGAACTGGAGGGACCCAGGTCTGGATTGGGTGCACAGTATAAATCATCGCCATTCCTCACTGCGGGGATTACCTACCTTATCCCTAAGAATAAAAAATGAAAGAATAATTGTTAAATCCAAAGCTTGGACTCAGGGATCGTCAGTGATCTTTAACGGGCCATTCACGATACGGGGAGCTCGGGCAGGTAGTTCTGAACTCTTAGTTGGCAGTACACCTGTGTCTTAAGTAGTAGTCTTGGAAAAGCTTTTCAGTGAAGAGCAAACTGCTAGTGACCGGTACACATCGGGATACTCTGAGAGTCCTTGGATCTGCCGACAGCTTTCTGTCAACGTCGATTGGGTTTTTTAAACTTAGCTCTCCCAAAGTGACAGTTGTGGCGTGTATCAGAAGCTATTCCCTTTGGAACCTTGTTCGGATAGTGTCATTGAACCGGTATTAGAAGAATACGTCGTCCCGAGCGAGTGCTGATCCTTCGGTTAATTGCGGAATCAGCCCTCTGTAAATCAGGCCTCAGGGGGCTGTGGTTGAGGTTTTATTCTCCTCATTTCTGGTTATTGAAACCCGCTCCCTTGCATACGATTGCGCTGGTACCAGAGGCATTAAGGACTCCAACACCCGGCAGAGCACCGTGATTGGTCAAATACAGATAGAGGAAGCGCTGGAAAATGATGCAGCCAACAGTGCGGGGTCAACAACCCCAGTGTTCTGTAGTGCTTCTGTTCCGGAAAGAGGCCCAGCAGATTTAACCGAAACCGGGTGAATCACTCTGGACATTAGTTTTTGCTAAAGTCGAAGAGCAAAGGCTTATTAGGGAATGGACGGTGGTGGTGAAGCGTATGTGGTTGACAGCACTCCTCCAGAGAAACATCAGCAAAGACGTGAAAAACGGGCTTATCAAGGAGGAAGAACTCTTGGACCGCATTTCCTTCTACAGACGGACATGGGCAGCAACAGAAAGTGCGCGGAAAGCAGACACAATCGCACTTTCCGTTGAGAGTGTCGTAAGCGGCAGACGAATCGTCGGTCGCAGAGTGAAAGGGAAAAAGAAAGACGTATCTGAAGGAAACTTTACCCAGGAAGTCCTCAGAACTTAAAAGAAGGAGATGGAGAGTGACAAGAGGAAATAACACGCTGCGCCTTTAGAAAACTGTCTGCATAAAGCCAAGAGGGATACGAACGGTGAAGTACCAAAGGAAGAGGCGGAGAGGCGAAGGGGGACTAGACCACCAGCTTTACTCAATAAACCGATGAAAGGCAAGACTATTGCAGATTGTCTTCCATACGGACAACAAAAGGTAGCGAAATTATCGCTGGGGGCTGATAAGTTCGAGGTCTAAGGTAGTTAGCGATGACTCATCATCTCGTTACTGATAACACTAGTTACATAAATAACACTCCCTTTATTTGGTTCATTTGTACTTATTCCTGGTACAAGCAAAGATACAATGTCAACAGAAACTCGGAATTCTGGCAATTTGAAGCACCGCACTGTCATCTCTGTCTGGGTCGTCCAGTGACAGTAGTGACCGAAGAAAATGTCCAAAAAGTCGAAAAATTATAACTGGTCGATCGAAGAATTAAATTATGGCTGATAGTGGAGGAATTGCAGATTAGTAAAGAACGAGCTGGAGAGATTTTGCATGAAAACTTCCACATATAAGGCTTACAAATAAGTTCTGTCGGTTTTCACAATAGATGGCGTAGCTTGTTTTTTATTCCATTGATCCACATTTCCAAACATTCATCGGAAAGCTACTGTCAATAGGCATAAACGTCAGTATAAATTATTTAATTGAAGTGTAAACAACAATACTTTTTTCATCAACGAAAATGGCCAATTTTGTACCAAATAATGTGCTTTTGCGGGGAGTTCTACTTCATTATTTCAATATGAAGAAAAAAGCAACCGAAAGTCATCGCATTTTGGTGGAAGTTTATGGTGACCATGCTCTATCTGAACGAACGTGTCAGAGGTGGTTTGGATGGTTTAAAAGTGGCAATTTTGACTTAGAAGACGAAGAGCGCGCCGGACGGCCAACAATTTTTGAAGATGAAGAATTAGAGGCATTGCTCGACCAAGATCCATCGCAAACGCAAGTAGGACTTGGAAAAACACTTGGAGTCACTCAGCAAGCCATTTCCCACCGTTTAAAAGCAATGGGAATGATCCGAAAGGTCGGAAATTGGGTTCCGTATAAACTGAAGTCAAGAGACGTCGAACGCCATTTTTTCACGTGCGAACAACTGCTCCAACGATAAGAAAGGAATGGTTTTCTGCATCGAATAGTTACTGGCGATGAAAAGTGGATCCATTACGATAATCTCAAGCGTCGGGCAATGTGGGGATACCCCTGCTATGCCTCATCATCGACGGCCAAAGCGAATAGTCATGGTGAGAAGATCATGCTGTGTATATGGTGGGACCAGCTGGGTGTGGTATACTATGAGCTGCTAAAACCAAACGAAACGGTCACGGGCAAACTCTACCGACGTCAAATGATGCGTTTGAGCCGCGAACTCAAGAAAAAACGGCCGCAATACCAGCAAAGGCATGATAAAGTTATTTTGCAACATGACAATGCTCGTCCACATGTTACACAGCCCGTTAAAACATATCTAGAGACGTTGAAATGGGAAGTCCTACCCCACCCGCTGTACTTTCCAGACATTGCTCCTAATGATTACTATTTGTTCCGGTCGCTGCAGCATGGCCTAGCTGACCAGCACTTCTCCAATTACGACGAACTCAAAAAATGGCTCGATGAGTGGATAGCGGCCAAGCGGGCCAATTTTTGGCGCAATGGTATCTATGAATTGCCTGAAAGATGGCAGAAATTTGTGGCTAGCCATGGGCAATACTTTGAACAATGAATGTATAACCAATTTTTCACAATAAAGCCTCAAATTTAAAAAAAAAAAACCGACAGAACTTATTTGTAGGCCTTATAAGAAAAACTAGGCATTTTGAGTACCGCGATTGTTCAAACTGCTCCTCAAGCAACGATGATTGGGGAGTTGTACAAGTTTTTCGGAGTTGTGTCAGGATAATGTGGATAAAACTCACCGTATTGTGATCGTTGATAAACTTGGATTCGTCAATATGATCCGGAGTCCAAATAAGAGTGGACAAAAAGGGAGAAAGGCCACCAAAGAAATTCAAAGTGGAAAAGTCAGGGTCGAAGATTATGGCTATTATTTTCTGGGACAGCGTCGGCATTTTACTAATTGATTACTTGCCAAAAGGGACTACAATGAACGACCAGTACTACGCTAATTTACTGGATCAGGCACGTGAAGCAGTCGTACAGAAGAAACGTGACGAATTGGCGCGGAAAGTGTTGTTTCTGCAAGATAACGCGCCCGTTCACACCGCTCAGGTTGCGAGGGATTTACAGAAGATGGCCACCCACTTTATCGTCCGGACCTGGCTCCCAGGAAATTTTTATCTTTTTCCGAATTTAAAGAAGAATTTACGAGGCTAAAAATTTCCCGACGACAGCGAAATGAAGGGGGCCATAGAACACCATTTTGAAGAGAAGTCTAGGGAATATTTTTTCTGTGGCATAAAGACATCATATTGAGGATGTGAAAAGTGTATTTCACTAGAGGGGGATTACATTGAAAAATAAAAAATATAATGCCATCATTTTCTTTTATTAAGTACCTTAGGCCACGAACTTGTCACCCGGAAAACAAACAAGGGTCGTTTTGTGAGGTGACCAAGGGGTTGCCCTTGACAAGGAGGTGCATCGTAAACGCCTCGCTCAAGTGCACAGGCGGGGAGCTTTGCGAGTGGCGTCTGCTTATCGTACCGTCTCTGAACCGACTGTGATGGCGATTGCGGGAGTGATCCCCGTTGCCCTCCTTGCCAAGGAGCGCAAAGCTATCTATCGCCGTAAGGGCGAAAACTTAAGAGAAGTGGTTGCCCGTGAAGAACGTCAACGCACCCTTAGTGAGTGGCAACTTTCTTGGCAAAATGAGCCAAGGGGCAAGTGGACTGCACGGCTCATCGACAAATTAGACCCATGGTTGAACAGAAAGCACGGTAAGATTGATTGCTTCCTTACTCAACTTCTAAGTGGGCATGGAGGTTTTCAGTGTTACCTGCACAGGGTTGGGAAGGCGCGATCTCCTGATTGCGTGTTCTGCAATGGAGTGGCGGATGACGCTGAACACACCTTTTTTTCTTGCGAGAGGTGGGACGGCCTCCGCCAGCAGCTTTATACAGACGCAGGGGAGCTCTCTCCAGACAACGTTGTCAGAGAAATGCTGAAGAGCGCTGGCAGCTGGAATCGTATTGCGCATTATGTTCGGGCTCTTCTTATTACGAAGAAGATTGAACTCGACCGATGGATGGGTCGGACGGTAAGGGGTTTCCTGAACTAACAACAACTCCCTTCCTCCCCTCCCCTACCGTTGGTGAAAGGAATTCCCTGACTTGAAGGCTCCCAAAACCGGGAGAGCGGGAGGGCTAGCCCGAAGTAATGTGTCAAACGGTTCCATGCTAGTTCTCTGATGATAGGGAAGTGTTTAGTTGGTAGTCCGCCAGCGTACTGTTGCGGGAGTCCAACACTCACCTACCCTACTCCCAAAAAAAAAGGGTTGCTAGGGAAGAAAGTTTGGTTCTAGGAGAGGAAGTCTGGTTTCTAGCCTAAAACCTATGCTTAACTGTCTTGCGGAAAAATAGTAAATAGAAGGGGACATCAAACGTGGAAGCCCTGAGGTTACCAATACCCGAATAGGTATCACATTTGGGAATTCTCGAAGCCAAAAACTCGCTGCGGTGGAAGCTGAGCAATACGCTAGGAAACTACTGGAAAGCGGGAAGATTAGCATTGATTGGGTAGTATGTAGGGTACGAGTTCAGGTAGCTTCCATCAAGTGTTACACATGCTTAGAATTTTGGGTATAAGTCTACAACCTACTGGGGTTTCGGCAGGAAAGCAGTATGCCGCAGATGCGGCGAGGTAGGTCACCGGGCAGTGGTAAAAGCTGATCCAGTGTCAATCAGCGAACAGTACGGGAAGTAGTACCCAATTTCATGGTATCTCTCTTTAGTGAGTACCGCTGCCATCCTAGTTAGAGACGGCCCCCGGGTTCTTGCTCAAGGTCGGAGATGGCTTTGTCTGAATTCGGTGTTTAGGGATAACATTTGTCAGTGTCAGTGTCTATACAGCACCAAATGAGATGATGCCAGACTTTCGATGCAGGCTTGCTGTCCTGGAGGACGCTGTCTTCGGCACGATTGGGCTGATCCTGGTTGTGGGTGACTTCAATATTAGGGCACTTGAATGGCGAAAACAGGACTCGTAGTTTAAAACACCAGATCCACGCCAATGATCCGGTGCTTAGGTTGCGAAAGAAGCATTCCGTAACCTTCGTGACGAAATCACTGGTGTCGTTAATGGGTGGCTCGCGAATTGTGGAAGACTTGTCGACGAGTGACCATCAATACATCGCGTTCGAAGTGGTTGACGGTATCTCTCGGTGTGCGTTAAAGTTGATGGCGAAGGTAAATATCGGCAGATTCGTCGAAGTCTTGGGAACAGGTAGACCCGCGCTGGAGTACATTATGGGGGATGGTGGCCTTTCAACTGACACTGTCCTAAATTCAGTTGATAAGCCCAGCCTGCGGGACTTTCATACCCAGGAGGCACCCAACCACGACAATCATTACGCGGAAGCTTTGGGATGTTGACATATAACTATGCGCTACAGTCACAATAATAATAATGCTAATATTTTTTTTCGTTTTCCAGGAATCATCCAAGAGCTCTGCAACAACTGGAACATATCCGATTCGGAAAACTATTCCTTGCAATTCTGCGAAACAAACAATCATAAATACGTGACTGAGAAGAACCGCAACGAAGTGAAAAATGGATCAGTCCTTCAGCTTCGTCACTCGCCATCGAAGACTGCAAACGACATTCTGGATACATTACGTTCGGGGTCAACTGGGAAGAAAATCGAATGCCTCGAGAATCTTTCACAACTCAGCTCTGACCTAACATTTGCATTGGAATTCATCAAGGAGCAAGGTCTAAATATTATTCTCGCAATGATTGAGGATCCTGACTGTGAAGTGAACATTCTAAAATTCAGCATGCTCAGTTTCCTTGAACTCATGGAACATGGGACTGTTTCGTGGGAAATCCTACAGAATCATTTCATCACGCGAAATGTGAACATTATCGAGAATTTCGGGAGGTTTCCAAAGGAGAGCGTTGAATGTGCTTTGTCGAACTTGGAGAATATCGTTCAGAATAGTATGAAATACACGCAAATCGAGCAAGATGTCACGTTTGAGGGTCTGCTGAAGTTGTTGCAATCGTCAACTTCATCAGTTGTTCAGCAAAATACAATTGCCTTGATCAATGCTTTGTTTGTTAAAGCGGATGATGAAAGGAAGCGTCAAATAGCTCAAACGCTCAGCACAAAGGAATTTCGGTCGGTGATACTTAGCAGCGTCATAAGTTCTGATTTAGGAACTGAAATGTCGCATCAACTGTACGTTTTGCAAACACTGACGCTTGGATTATTGGAAAACCGAATGCGGATGAAGATGAACGCTCAGGACCAGGATGCGCATGACAAAATTAAAGAGTTGAGACGAATCGCATTCGATGACTACTCAGGATCTGGAGGTAATGATGATCAAATGCGTCGCGGTGGTAACGTCAATTTCTCGCAATATTACAAAAAACTGGGTTTCAAGTGTGACATAAATCCAGCTCAAGACTTTTTTGAAACCCCGCCCGGTGTACTGGCTCTAGATTGCATGGTTTATTTCGCTCGGAATTATACTCAGCAATATACAAAAGTCGTTCACGAGAACTCATGCCGGGCTGACGAGCACGAATGTCCTTTTGGTCGTACATCCATCGAACTAGTTAAGCTTCTATGTGAAATCCTTCGTATCGGCGAACCGCCATCTGAACAGTCAACGGTTTTCTACCCAATGTTCTTTACTCATGATCATCCATTTGAGGAGTTCTTTTGCATTTGTATTGTGACGTTGAACCGTACGTGGAAGGACATGCGAGCCACTTCTGAGGACTTTTTGAAGGTTTTCAGTGTGGTTAGAGAGCAAATTACACGCACTTTGGGCTTCCTTCCCAATAATTTGGATGACTTCCGATCGAAAATTGCAACATTAAACTACCAAGCGATCACGACACTGAGACAACAGGAACGGACGTCCAAAGAGGCGTGCGAGTCGACCGCCTCCTCGATTGTGAAATTGAAGGAGAAAATCACTCCCGAAATTATGTCTCTGATTAAGCAGCAGCGCTTGAACTTCTTAATCGAAGGTACTCGGTTTTCAAAGTATTCGCGCGGTGCTCGGAGCAAGGATAAGTTCTGGTACGCTCGGCTTTCACCGAACTACAAAGTGATCCATTATGGAGATTGTGATGAGAAAACGGTCCCTTCATTGGATGAACTATCGAATAAGGTGCTGGTCATTGATATCAGACAGTTGTTGGTGGGCAAGGAATGTCCTCATATGAAGGAGATGCGCGCGAGGAAGTCCGCGATCAATTTAGGATTTTCAATTACATTCGATAATATGGATCAATCGACATTAGACTTCGTTGCACCTGACGAGACAACTTTCAATTACTGGACTGACGGGATAAACGCTTTGCTGGGAAATCCAATGACGAGCAAACAAATGGAGGATGATTTTGAGACCTTGCTTTCAATGGAGATCAAATTGAGGTTGTTGGACACTGAAGGGGTCGATATAAGCAAGGATCCCCCGCCTATTCCTGATGATCCTGAAAACTATGACTTTTGCTTTGAGAGTTAAAGCGCATAGTTGGATTTTGAAGGAAACTACTTCCAATCGGACATTCTATGCACATTTATTTCGTTTCAGTTAGATTGGAATCCATCGAACAATTTCAGAGATGATTTGGAACTGTTTCCTGATTCAAATGGAGTCCGATCTAACTGGGGAAGTATATGGTAGTAGCGTAAGGGAAATATATTTTTCATACATAAGCTAATCGTCTGCAATGCATGCCAAAGTATTTTGTAACTAGAATCGTTTGTAACCTGAAAATTACTTGTAGTTTCGCGTAAGAAAATTATAAGTTACGTCGAATAAGGCGCACACATCCTTATTTATAGATTTTCATTCGAAACATGGAAGCTTTGCCTGAAACACACAATCACAAGAAGGAGCAAAAGTTTAGGTCATAATGAGTTCCATTCCTAACAAACACTTCGCACAGGACACATCTCTTTATCCTGCAGTTGGAAAACTCCAATGAATATCTTGAATTACTCTATCCCACAAAGTCTTAGCGGCTTTATAACAAACTACAGATACATTACTTCATACGCTTGCACACATATCAATGTTTTCCGTTTCTAGCAATAACCGGGCTTGCAAAAATTAAGTGAGTTTAGAGACGCACAGCAAAAAATAACGCACAATCGTTGTTTGTTTTTTTCTGTTTGCAATCGCAATCTTTTCTTGACTAAGAAAAAGAATAATCAATTAAACTAGCGAATTTATTTTTTAAGTGCAATTATTGTTTGTGTAAACATTTTACACCTTTTTAGCTCATTTAATATTCATTCAGTCATCATTTGTCTATTTTATTACATTTGAATGAGGTTCATTTTCCATATTACAATAAGCTCTTGATGATGGTTTTCATCCCCTCAAAATCGATCATAAAAATATCTATTATGCAATTTTTATTTTAACTTTTTGCTGTAAGGAATTTATACACATTTATCTATAAAGATATTTTGAAAAATTTATATTTGAAATAAACTATTTGTATACCCAGTAGACATCTGTTTTTCAATACTTAATAATGACCACTCAGAAGAGCGCTGTTATGCGCCATTTTAACGACTCAAGGCCATGACTGCTCCTGACTGAGTTTAGTCGGTTCAGATCTTCAGACCCAGCTCGCAGCATTCACGAAGGATAACAACTCTCCCACCCTGCAACTAGAGATCTTCTTGAGGTCCTCAAAAAATAGTTGACAGAGGAAGTGCCTAAGGGTTTCTCCCTCTTCTCCGCAGCATCGCCAATGTATACCCTACAGGGTATGCTGGGACTAACGACATGGTCTCCTATGGGCCAATGTCCCATGCAGACTGCCGTAATCTTGTATGAATCTGCACGCATCTGGCGCAAGAGCTCTAGCTCTAGCGTCTTGTTATAGGCAGGCCAAATCCTCCTTGAATTGACGCAAATAGTGAGTCTTCGCCATCTGAATCCAGTGGCTGCAAAGAAGTGCGAGTATATTCTGCTGCTGACAGTCGCCAACTGGACACAGACTCTGCCCACCACAGGACTGCCAAGAATAGAGCCCCGCTTTGCCAGCTCGTTAGCCCACGCAATACTCTCTATGACCTAGAATCCAGAGGAGGGTGACTTTGAGTGTGCCGTCCAGATGTCGCCATTGAGTACAAAGTCTTAATGGTCGCTGAGGGAGGAGCAAGTGAATGGCTTATTTTACGCTTAAAACTAGGGAAAGAAATAGAGTCAAAGGACCAGGCTACACAGCAATATTCAAGGATGTTTCTGACAAGGGAATAGAAGAGTGTTAAGGAGGGCTGAATTGAGGTAAAGTCGTAGTGAAAGGGGTTGTCCACTGAGAGAATAGGCAAAGATTGTTGGGGAGGGCTTAAGCGAATAGAACATCTAGTGGCATTTGTTGACATTTAATGTTAGCTTATTGACCGACCACCAACGGACTAAATTATCAAGGTTGGACTGTAGGAGAGCACAGTCCAGAGGAGACAAGACAGAGGCAAATAATTTAAGCTCGTCTACGTAAAGCAAATACGGACAGGTGAGGATGAAGGCGAGGTCATTGAAAAAAAACAGGAAGAGTAGCGGGCCAAGTATAGAACCTTGGGGAACACCAGAGGAAGGAGAGAAGGAACGAGATGAGTAACCATGAAAAGAAACTTTGCATGAACGGTATTAGAGATAGGAGGAAAGCCAGGAAATGACTGAGGGAGGAAAGTCTAGTATTGAAAGTCTAGTATTGAAAGTTTAGAGAGGAGAATGTTATGGTCAACGGTATGAAAGGCTTTGGAGAAATCGGTATAAATAGCATGTACCTCCTGTCGTGAATTCAAGCGTTTAGCAACAAAGTTGGTAAAGACCAGAAGATTTGAAGCCGTTGATCTATGTTTCACGAAATCATGCTGCTCTTTGACAATGAGGTGACCGAAGTGCCCGGTCAACCAGTCGTTGACGTATCTTTCTAGGATTTTGGAGCAAGAGGAGAGAAGGGAAATGGGGCGGTAGTTCACAGCAAGGGAAGGGTCTCCGCTCTTGAGGATAGGAATAATAAGGGCCTCTTTCCAGAGATGGGGAAAGTAGCATTCTTCTAGACTTTTATTGTAGATTACACTAAGGGGGAGGGAAATGTGTTGTCTACAGCTAAGGAGGAAGAGGTTAAGAAGTGCATCGGGGCCAGGTGTGACATTGGGGTCAAGATTACCAATGAGGAACTTAACCAAGGAAGACATAAGGAGAGAAATGGCCAGAGATTCGGAGCAGTCTGCAGTTATGAGAGGTGTAGAGGGTGGAGGGCTCGAGGGAGAAAACACTGAAGAGAAGTAGGTGCAGAGAAGGTCGCAGGATTGTTGTGGGGAGTTGGCAGTGAAATCAGCGAAACTGACAGAAGAAGGGTGAGATTGAGTGGGATTATGAGAATTGCGAGCGTGAGATCAAAAGGGTTTTAAGTTACCGCGGACAAAGGCGGCTTCGGCGCTCAATAAGTACCTTTTACGCGCTTTTCTGACCATCGACTGAGCATATAACCTTAAAGTGAGCAAGTTCGGCGTTATTCTTAGACGCTCGAAACTTCTTCCGGTGTGTATAATTCAGGCGAATGTTAATAAGAATTTTCGTTGTGAACCAAGTTGGGTACGAACGTAAGTAGGGAGGGGAAGAATGGACAAAACAGGAGAGGAGATCGGACAGGGTATTGTAAAAGGTGGTTAGAGCTTGATCACCTGATGAGTTGCCTGATACATTGTATGTTCCTAGTTGAAAGACGCTAAAACTGAGTTGTGAAAGCTTGTGAATCTTGGGAGACCGTATGACTCGGCTACGCTGTTTGTATACAAGAAAACTCCCACCCGAGTCAACAGACCATCTTTGATCCGTCAGTGAAAAAAAACATACTGTGTCATAGCCTTGCAACACGTGCCCACATCGGAAAATCCACAGCAAACAAAAAAAAAAAATTACAGACGACCATGGTTTCGTTCAAGGCAGAGGCAGCTCAACAGACTACCTCTGTTCTGGGAGTAGCGTGATCGAAGGAAACAAACTACATATGTTAACCACTCCGATCATGCTGCATCGTTTGATGAGTTGCCTCTGCCCACGACGAAACCGTAGCCGTCTGTAATCTTTTTCAAATTTGGGGTAAGCCCATAAGAAGAGCGCATCGATCAACAAAATGATAGTCAGTTTCTCCCAAATTGGTCCGGTCCGGCATCAAGAGAATGGAGGATTAAGGGCTTTCCCAATTCCAAACCAAAATTAATCCACCGCAAAGTTCATCGTAAAACTTGCGTTTTGCGTAATCCGTTGGGAACTATGGCCGTAGGGCTTTGCTGCCCAACACTTAGATTTACGTAGTTTGACAGTACTGCAGGTTACAACGTATTTAATCTGGAGATTTAGGGGGAAAGAGGTATAGGATTACATTGAAAGCATTTGCTGACCTGATTTGCGGGACTTCGATAGCACCTGCACACGCAGTTCCTTGAATCCTATGAAGCTTCCTTCTATTTTATTTTTTCCTCAGCGCCTGCCATCGCACAGTAGAAAAGTATGTTAGGATGGAACGAACCACGGCTGTGTACATCCTGAGAACCATTCTTGGCCGGAGATCCCCTTACTTTGTATAGGTCCTCTTGCAGGCGTGGAAGGCCTTACAGGCCTTCTTAACCCGCAGTTCTGTATTCAATCTCCAGTTTAGCTTTGAATCCAGGATTACACCCAGATGCTTTACATTGGAGGAAAGAACAAATTTTTGTTCATTCAGTAGCGGTAGGTGGAATGCAGGTACCTTTGCTTTGGAGGTGAATAGCATCATATTCGTAAAATTTCGTCCATCACAATTAACCAGAGCACCGGAGAGATGGCGCCACCCTGGGGCGTGCCTCTGTTAACACCTCTGGCCAAGTGGTTACCTCTCAGATCCGACTGGATTTTCCAGGTGCTTAGCATGGATATAATCTATTGTGTAAGATACCCCACCAATCCAATACTGGTCAAGGTTTTCTTGATGGCGTTAGTACTAGCGTTGAAAGCTCCCTCTGTATCCAAGAAGGCAGCTAGGTTATACTGCTTGTACTGCAGTGATCGCTCTATCGTGTCAATTACCTCTTCTTCATCATGAAAGCTACTCGTGCACGTCTCCCGGACCGTGGTACGTATCCTAAAGAGGTACAGTTCCGGTAAATCTCAACAAGCCACGGCATAATCCTTTCCTGATGCTTCTGTGGCATGAATGACATTTTGCCATCTGAGTCCAGAGATTTATATGTGGAGAAGCTGCTTATAGTCCTGCTGATGTTATCCTCAGTAATTACTAGTTTGATTGTCTCGCACAGCTGGGATGGCTGCAAACCCTCCAAGCAAAGCTCTGAATCACAGTCCTTCTCGCTGGGGGGAAAGTGCGTTTGAACCAGCAGATCCAAGGTTTCAGCAGAAGATTCCGTCCAGGAGTCTTCCGATTTTTAAAAAAGGGTGGACTCTTATGTTCCTTGGATAGAATTTTGCTGAGCCTCGCGTCTTTGCTGGTGTTTTCGATATTCTGACAATAGCTCAACCAAGACCGCCTCTTGGCGAATGTTGAAGATTTCTCTGGTCAGCTTCCTGAGGCTGGAGAAATCTTTATTCCATCACGGTGGCAGTGTCTCCTTGCTGTATTTAGCAGGGCATGACATTTTAAAGGCAGTATTCTTTGACTTCAGTCCATCTGTCTTGCCAATTTTGCCAATTTGCACACCGGAGAGTTTGTTCTTAATTACTTGACCAAATTTGCTCTAGTCGATCCTTTTGGGGTCTTTAAAGTGTTCGGAGACCTTTGCGATGAGGTTTATACTGAAAAGTATCCAACTGTGATCTGAGAAGAATCTCTGGTCAGACACTCTCCACTTTTCACCTTAAGAATCCCATTTTCGGTTATGAGGGTGATATAAAGGACCTCCTCCCAACCGTCATAGTTCTTCGAGCTGGGGAAATGGAACGTCGTTGTATTGCCTTTGTTACACACCGGTTTGAAGTGATAATAAAACGAAAGAATGGCTCACCTCTTTCGCTGATTTCCCAGTTGCCCCAAAGCATATGTCTTGCATTGGCGTCGCAGTTTATCAAGGTTGGCCTTCTTGATTGTCATGGTGTTCGCCAAATGTTGAAATTCTTCTAGCGGAGCTGATCGGCCGTGAACCATGTCACTCGTGGAAATATATACGTTCTTTGTCCCCCCCCCCTGCTCTAGGCTAGGACGCTGGAACTCAGATCTGGATTCTTCTTTGCGAGGTGCTCTAGGTCTGCCCTGATCAGTGTCTCTCGTTCTAAGACTTAGAGAAGGGCGTTTTCTCCATAATCGTCCCGAACTGGATGTCCAAGATGCGCTCTAGGTTCTTCTTTACAAAAAAGGTGTGACAATTGGTCAAAAGTTTTCGCAGGCTCATGACTAGATTTGCCCGCTTTCGGTGTAAAAACTACGCGCGTGCATTTCCAAGAGTTTGGTATATAATCCAAAGAGATACAGCTTCGGTAAATCTCAACAAGCCACGGCACAACCCTTTCTGGTGGTCATTATTGATTTAAGGCTGAACTTACATGATCAGTATTTCATCCGTTGATGATGGACTGACGTATCCAGTATAAACAAGATGACAAAAAACCGTTTTTGCTGAATGTATATAAAGATCCAAACCATTCGGAAGTCATGTTTAGATTAACAACACAATGACAACTGCAATTCACTCAATTTGCAATCAGTCCAGCCAGACTGACGGATTTTATTTACAAATTTAAATTTTCATTAGTCCATCAATCATTGCCATAAAATTAATCTAGACGATTAGTTTACCATAATTTTGTCATTCTGACTGATGCCAGACTGATGAAGTACTAACCGCCTAAAGTCAACCTAACAGTATCACACGACTGGGGCTGCATAGCCCGAAGCAAGATTCTCACTCCCAGTCCTCTTCGTCGACGTCTAAATCAGCGGCTCCACAGTTTTACCAAAAGATTTTGTCCAGAAGCCTTTTGCTTCCTATATTCCTTGGATAGGAGGTGGTTGTCTAGGAGGATCAGACTACGGTGATAATGTCTTATTGCTGCTTTTAGCATAACTTCAGCCTTTGAAGGCGGTTTCGAATACCACTGCCAGTTCCGACCGTTGACTCCAGTTCGTCTACCCAAATATATATGGCAAATATTGCCAACTTATACACTGGGTGAGGGATGAGGATAATTCGGGGAAAGTCCTTCGCGGACTCACGATCGCTCTTGCCCGTCTTCATCATGAAAACCATGCACGCGCATCCTCAAGAGTGTGGTACGTATCCCAGAAAGATACAGCTCTAGTAAATCTCGACGAGCCAGGGCACAATCCTTTCTTGCTGTTTCTGTAGTATGAGTGGCATCACGTTATCTGGGATTTATATGCGGAGAAGCTTTCTATTGGCCAGCCAATTTTACTCTCGGTAATTACCGATTTTACAATCTCACACGACTGGGACTGCATACCTCCAAGCAAACCTCTGACTCGCAGCTCTCCTCGCAGACGGGGAAGTGCGTCTGACCCTGGAGCAGCTCCAAGATGTCAACAGAAGATTCCGTCCAAGAGTTCTGTTTCTCTTTGTCATCCAGGAGACGATTAATGACCATCTCCACCAGCTTGACCTCAACACTGGGCCACACTTTTGACGTTAGTTTGCGGCTAGCGGAATTACTATCCGCTAGCGCCACACATAACATACTCGTGACCACGTTGTTGAAGGGTTTCACACTTTGTTCCTTATTAATCGGCTGTTGTTGCTTACCTGGTAGCAAAGATTGCTTGGCGTTTGAACTTTTGCACACTCTGTTCGATTCGTTTTTTGGTTCGACCTCGCTTTGAGATCGTTTGCCACTCCTTAATGGGGTATAGTGTGTCAACAACCTCTAGGCGTCCACGTTCGCGATTCGATGAAATGCGCTTCAACACCCTCTAGAACTTCCTAAGATGTTTACAGTCGCCTTGTGCTGTTCTGCATCATGTGCTTCTGCAACGACCCACTTGTTGGCCATTCTGAGATAGTGGATGCCATTATATGTCGTAGCCGGCAATGCAGTCGTCGACATTTCCTAAAGTGTGATCTATTTACTGCAACTTCTGCATTTTAATCCATCCGACCTGTACGCCTACGAAGTTCTTCGTTGGAAATAGTATCAGGCCAGTGTACCCTTACAACATCTCAGATAAATGTATTTCCAGATTTTGAACAAAATAGCGAAGGTGAACTTAGCGCCTTTAATGCGTTGAATGATATCCAGTTCGATATCACCGCCAGCAAAAACGACGGTTCCTAGATGTATTGATTAATCAGCGTCTTCATATTCTGTCGATTACTGCAGATACGAGGAGTGCGATGGCCCATCAGGCTAAGAATACATCATTGGTTTTGCTGATGTTCACCATCCATCCGTCTTAACTTGTCTCCATATGGCAATGCAGAACCATTAGACCAAGGTTCATGGCCCGTTGAGAGGGCAGATAGACGACACCAACGTAATTAAGGTTTTTGAAAATAGGTGTCATGGTCCATTGAACCTCATTGAATTAATATCGGTGACAAGATACAACCTTGATGCACTCCATTTTGACCTGTAATTTCTCTTAGATTTTACCTCGGTGTTGTGTGGTGAAGTGTTCTTTCTACCTCTACAGTTGTTCGGCATTATGGATAAGGAGTCGACTGTTATCGTCTTTCACAGGACCATAGCATAGCAATACCAATGGTGCACAATACGCTGGATTTTCGCCCACCCCTTCCGTTTATCAATCCGCTTCCACGATTCCGATGACCAACATTGCACCCGAGAAAAGAGGATAGAGTATTTTTGGTGACAGCCCAATGATGATCAATATTCTTAGGCAGTTTACTCATCATATCTGCCGTTCAATCAAGAAGGCAGCACTTTCACTGTTGAGCGACAGCTGGAACGTACAAGGGGTCGATGTTCGTCTTTGGGGGTCGCAGCTCCCCTCCGAGAAGTGGGTAACACAACACGCAAGCGAACGTAAGATGGTGTTCTTTTTCGAGGCCTATGTCAACGGTGGTCAAAGGGTAGTATAAGTCCCAGGGCGAAACGTGGATTGGTACCCCCGATGGAGCATAAAACCTGGGAAATGCCTGCTGAACCAACACCAACAGCTCTACTACCTAACCCTATCTCCACGTCCACGTGGTGACCACTGGGAGCTCTTTCTTGACGAAAAGCTGCAGACGGAGAAGGATGAAGGCGAGTCTCCCGCGCCTAAAAATGGGACAAACTGTACCAACTGGTCCTCCAGGTTGGGGGTTGGGTAGGGCTCACAACCCTACACGGAAAACAACTTGTTACGAAGCCACAACAGGAGCCTTGGACAGGACGGACTTTAAAACGACGAACCCGGCAACGACAACGGATGAACGATTTGCGCATTTTCTCATGGAACATGCGCTCCCTGTACAGAGATGAAGCTGATGAGCAGCTAGCCGATACCCTGTCCCAATATATGGCTGATATAACAGCGTTACAAGAGATCCGATGGACAGGGACCGGTTTCCTGGAGAAGAGCCGCTACACCATATATTATAGCGGTCATCCAGTAAACCTTGTGCTCGGAGTAGGTTTCTTAGTCAGCCAAAAAATGAAACCTGCTGTTATCGGCTTTGAAAACATAAACGAACGGCTATGCACTCTGCGCTTGCGAGGCAAGTTTAGAAATATAAGCCTCATAAACGTTCACGCCCCTACAGAGGAGACTGCAGAGTCGGAGAAGGATACCTTCTACGAGACAGTAGAAAGAACCCTCGAAACCTGTCCCAGATATGACATCAAAATCATACTTGGGGTTTTTAACAGCCAAGTAGGGAAGGAGTCCGTATTCAGGCGATACGTTGGCTCCCATAGTTTACACGAAAAAACAAATGATAACGGACTGCGGACTATTCAATTAGCAGGGTCACACGAAATGGTTGTTGGAAGTACCTGGTTTGCGCGGAAGCCGTCCACAAACATACGTGGGCCTTTCCAGACGGGACCACTTTCAACCAAATTGACCACGTGTTGATCGAACGCCGCCATCTCTCAGCCTTGATGAATGTCAGAACATGTAGGGGGGCCAATATAGACTCGGATCACTATCTCGCTGGCATGGTGCTCCGAGCTCGAATAACAATACCACCTAGAATCCCCTCTGACAATCAGGTGAGAGTGAACACTGAAGCCATCGACAACACAACCCTCCGCGACACCTATAAGGGGGAAATGGATGCCGCAATAACCGTAGTCAACAGAGGACCTGGAGATGAAGCATCAACAAATGATCTTCACAATCACCTGAAGCACCAAGTGTGTGAACTAGAAAAGTACAGGGAGCAACCGCACCAGGCGCGCAAGTTTTACCAACAAGTCAGCAGGATGAAGCCTTATACACCTCGATGCTCATCCTGCCGAGACAAAGAGGGGAAATCTGATTTCCGACAGAATGGGCATATTAGAGTGATGGGTTGAGTACTTTGATGAGCTACTGAACAACCAGAACATCGGCGATTTGGAGGTCCCATCAACTGAAGACGACGGACAAATACTGCCACCACCAAGTTTAGGAGAAACAGTCCGTGCAATTCATCGGCTAAAAAATCATAAGTCGCCAGGAGCCGATGGAATTACAGCCGAATTGGTTAAATATGGAGGCGACCAGTTATACCAAGTGGTTCATCAACTTGTGCTCAAGGCATGGGACAGCGAATCAATGCCTGACGATTGGCAACAAGGCATTATCTGTCTCATACATAAAAAGGGAGATATCACACACTGCAGCAATTACAGGGAGATATCACACACTGCCCAGAACACAATTGGGCCATACCAAAGAGGCTTCACTCCAGGCAAATCAGCGACAGATCAGATTTTCTCTCTGCGGCAAGAGATGGAAAAACTGTTGGAATATGGACAACAGTTGCACCATCTGTTCATCGACTTTAAAGCCGCCTACGATAGCATAGCCAGGGTAAAACTGTACACGGCCATGAGCGAATTCGGTATCCCGACGAAACTAATAAGACTGACTAGGTTGACCCTGACTAATGTGCGAGGCCAGATAAAAGCAGCAGGATCACTCTCAAGACCATTCGACATCAACAACGGTCTACGACAAGGGGATGCGCTATCATGCGTCCTCTTTAACCTGGCCCTCGAGAAAGTGATCCGTGATGCTGAGGTAAATGCAAGAGGTACGATCCTCTTCAAGTTCACCCAACTACTGGCCTATGTTGACGATATCGACATCATGGGAAAAACCACCCGAGACGTACAAACTGCTTTCATCTAGATCGAGCAGGCGGCCATTGGGGCGAGATCTTGGGCTGCACATCAATGAGGGCAAGACAAAATATATGGTGGCAATGTCAGCACCGAAGACGAATCAACCAACAACATCAAACCGCACTGGTCAAACACAAACACGAAGAAGAATAAGGATAGGAGAATACAACTTTGAGACCGTTGACAATTTCTCCTATCTAGGGTCGAAAATCACAACCGATAACAGCTAAGATGATGAAATCCGCGCACGGTTGTTGTCAGCCAACAGAGTCCATTTCAGCTTGCAAAGACTGTTTCCCTCGAAATGTCTCACCATAGGGTCAAAGCTCTTACTGTACAAGACTATGATCTTGCCAGTCCTCTTGTATTCCTCGGAAACGGTTCTTAGCAAGAAAAGTTGCGAACTCTTGGCCGCGTTCGAGAGAAGAATCCTCCGAAGAATTGTTGGCCCCCTACATGAGGATGGACGATTCCGTAGCCTACACAATGACGAAATCTTTGAGCGATACCATGACCGTCCGGTTGTGGATAAAATCCGGCTCAATAGGTTACGGTGGGCGGGTCACTTAATCCGTATGGATGAGGATGATCCCACCCGGAAAGTCTATAAGGGCAATATCTCTGGTAGAAAAAGAAGACGAGGCAGACCCTGCCTAAGATGGAGCGATGGCGTAGGTCAGGACGCCAGACAGCTTTTAGGGATATCGAATTGGTGGACCTCGGCGCAAAACCGGGATGTCTGGAGTTCCTTATTAAGGCAGGCCTAGACCGGATACCGGTTGTTGCACCGTTGATGATGATGATGTCAACGCCTCTCACGTTACGCACATCCTGGAGACAGCCCTTGACTTTACTGCTGATCGCGAAGTGGTCGATCTCACACTCAACTGACCTTATGGCAGGCTCTATGCTTGAACAACATGCCAGCAATGGCGAAGTCGTGGAAGTTGCAGAATATGCATGAACATCCCACTATTATCGTTACGATCGGCAAGACCGTGTTTCCCCATCACAAGGTGTTGTCAGTGTCCATCTTCGCATTCAGACCACCCATCGGGACTTTTAGGAAGCCTTTCTTGAACTGCGTCTAATTGCTCGTAGAAAGCGTTCTTCTGCACTATATTAGAAGTCTCCGTTGCTGCATGGTATTGTATAATTGTGAAGCTCCTTAACGTGGACGGGAATCTTGCAGTTAGAAGTCTATCAGAAACAGGCTCCCAGGTCAAGAGATCGTACCTTGCGATAACCATCAGAAGCAACCCGACAGTGCATTCGCGTCTACAACAACTTGGCTTTCCAGAGTACAAGAGCACATTGCCATTAGTGTGGCAGGGGGGAAAGGAGTAGGGGTAGGTAGGTAGGTATCAGTGGCCGCTCCGAGGAGCCCAATTAGCGCTTTGGTGCCCCGTTTTGATGCCAGAAACTCCTAAGACCGTGACTGTTGTTATAGGAACAGGGAAGCAGAGTCCAGCCGGCTCGGATCTTCAGAGCCAGCCCTTAGCATTCACGAAAGAAAGCAGCTCTCCGACCCTGCAGTTAGAAATCTCACTGAGGTCCCCAAAGAATGGTTTACCCTGTGTCCGCAGCCTGACTCGAGCCAGAGCTGGGCAATAGCAGAGAAAGTGCATGAGGGTTTCCCTTCCTTCTCCGCAGCTTCGGCAATGCGAGTTGTAGGGTAAGCCGAGCCTAGCGGCATGGTCCCCTATGGGCCAGTGCCCCGTGCAGACCGCCGTAATCTTGGGAAAGGAGTACTGGGTTCCTTTTTCTGATTAAAAAATTGGAAGAGTCATTATCCTGTGATATATACCAATCAATTTTCACCAAATATGTAAAAAGATATTCTTGAAAGTCACACAGATGTGGAGTCAAGTCTGTCCCCACAATAAATAAGAACTTTGGAAAATAACGTCTCCCTTAAATCAATCACCCTCTCTTACTATCCCTTCACGTCCCATCTTTCTTACAAACAACTTCTCGGGATGAACATGTTTGAGTTCAGTAACCTGACTCCCATTTTCAATACCCGGAATCGTTTCCGGATTCTGTACTTGCAAGATATTGTTTGTGCCAGAAAAGTTTTCAGTTTTGTGGGTGATAAACGGAGCAAAAAGAAAGCCAGTAATAGTACACCCACCCACCGATTAAGGACAACGGCAAAGGATACAGCGCTCATTGGAAAATCTCAACGTTCGACTACATCAGATAAACCCAAGATACAGATGCAGAGTAAAACCAACTGCAAAATATATCAGATAATCGGTTCACATTCAAACGGAAACGGAGCAGTTGAAATTCCTTAAGAAGAAAAGGAAATCCTTCGTGGCGAGGAGGAATCCATGCCAAAATAGCAAGTCAGGCTTTATTGAGTTCGTCCTTTCTTATTCCTGGCGATTCGCTTGGCGGTGGGATATTGATGGGAAAGTCGCCTTAAATGTCCTCGGAAGGATCTCCCGATTTATTTGACGGGAGGATGTCTTATGAGGTTCTCTTGTTTGAGGAATACAGGATATGCACGTAGCACTAATAAGGACGAGTTTACTTGGTTATCATTGTAAGCAGCGAATTGAGGAGTGTAAGGGAGTGCTGATACCGATCTATCAGTAGATTCCTTGAATTTTTGAGGCACATCTATGTTTAGGAGCACGGTCCTTCTATGATCTGATTCCCTGTTGAATCTCTGGCGACTGTCCTCTACCCAATATCAAAATGCGATAACTTACATTGTCTAGCGTCTTGCATCTAACTCGGGAAGTTGAAATGGAAACCAAAAATAGCTGGACCGCATCCTCGCATCAACATGCCACCGTCCCGAAGAAATGGCACCCTCACCAGTGTTTTCCTACCTATGCACATATAAATGAATCCTGTGCGAGAATTAGAGGCTGGAACAGCTAAAATGTGCAGCTCCCGCCAATACATGGGGTGGGAAGGAAGGTAGCGCGCACTGTCGTCGCCGATATGATAAGTAGTTTTGATCTGGAACGAAGAGGTCCTAGCCATGTTGGCGAAAGTGTGCAATGCCGCGGCTGTTGTTCGATGCCCTTTCTGCTCCCAGTCTGTGGGGGGGATGGAGTGAATGGCATGGATCTATTTTTGTTGCGAGTGGTAATGTGAGCCACTCATACAGGATGTGGGAGCGTTGGGCGAAGGCGACGACGTATGGATCAGGATCAGGAGTTGAGGTGAAAGGATGAGTGGGTGTCTATGTATAGATGTAAACTATAGACGTAGTTTGGAGAATGTGACTATATTCGGAATGGCGCCATTTAGTCTGCGTGTTTACTTCGCCAAAAACTTTTAAATTATTTATTGCATTAGAATGGATTTTTCCTGATTTTCTGAAGCGTGAGGAGTGATTGTACGCGGGCGTGTGTTTGTATGCGTGTAGATGTTTTGAATGGCTGATATTTATGTTTGATAGATTCCATTGTGAATGGAAGATTGTTTATTGAGATGAGCTCTAGTCAAAAGGTCCATTGCAGATAATTTATTCCGGATTTTATTGACTTTCTTTTCGGTTATGAAATCGATTCAGAGTGCAGGATTCATGGGGATAGACTGAGGAATAGGACGGAAATAGCAGAAATACATATATACATGCGACATGTATAAATATTTGTTGTTGAGGAATAAACATGAAGATTATGATCCAATTGAGTTGTACTACCACGGATCGATGGGCTTGATTCGTTTTTGATATCGAATTAATTGATGGATGGAGAGTGGAAGGAGTCAGGAGGATGACTAACTCGGTTCGAAATGAAAAATTAGAACCTAGGGTTCATGTCTCACATGACCTTCCAACAGAAGTCGGACATAACAATAATTTCTGGCTAACCATTCTTCTAGTTTCTGCTATTCTCATGATCACTCAGATTTGGCGAAATAGAAGAGAATCACAAGGGTACTCCTCAATCGAGCTCTAAAGTCTGATTCAGCAGCTGCCTGGATAAAGAGGCTCAAAAAGCTCTAAAGAAGAGCATTAGTTCGACCAAGCGATTATCATAGAGACGTTTTTCTGAAGAGACCAACTCTCTTGAGGCCATCTCACGTAACCAGCAGTTGGGTTATCGACGTTTACAGAGCCGGAGGCACACAGAAAGCGATGAGGAAACGGCAAATCTTTTGCTTAAAGTGCACTTCCTAGGCAGCATCTCGGGGGCGGCAGATACATACAGCCCTCAATCGGACGATTGGACTCTGGTATGCAAAGTGGTGTCACTGGAACGAGTGAAATAGGCATTTAACTCGTTCCATGGATGCAAGCCCAGATTCCTGCTCTAGAAATGGAGGGAATGGATGCCCTGGGTCTACACATTTGAAATATATACCGCGCTTGCCTAGCACATGCTTATATTCCAATCAGCTGGCGTGAAGGTAATATTTATTCCCAAACCAGGAAAACTTACCCATGCAGACGCAACAAGCTTCCGAACGATCAGTCTAACTTCCTTTCTGCTAAAAGGATTAGAAAGACTAGTAGATCGGTTTCTTAAGGAACACATATATCCTTAAGTGGCCACTTCAGCGTAGGCAAAATTGAGAAGGCGATGTCCGATCAAGAATACACCTTAGGCGCATTTAAGGACATCGTGCCTTCAATTATGCCTCATTCGCTACAATGCCACATGGCAAACCAGAATGGAATCGATCCGCTGTTAATCAGTTGGATCCTTCACATGCTAGAGTGGCTAAGGGTCCACATATTGGTCGGACAGAAGTCTATTCAGGCAGGATGTCTTAGGATTTGCCTACAGGAAGGAGTTCTCTCCCCTATATAATGGCTGCTGGTAACTGACAGCTTGTTATAGCTACTCGAGGGTACCAAGGTCTTCGCATAAACATTTGCAGGCAATCTAGCCGCAATAACTATCGGCAAATTTGCGGGCACAGGGTGTGCATGCAACACTGTATAAAATCCACAGTTGGTGCCTCCATAATGGGCTCACGATGAACGCTAGGAAGATTGGACTAGTTATGTTCACTAGGAACGTCAGGTGGGGCAGTTCCATGTTGTCCACCTTACCAGGGATGGAAATCCAGCTAGTATAAACAGTCAAATATTTAAAAGTACATATCGACTCCAAGTTATCGGGGAAGTACCATATCCAGGAACAGGAACAATACTAGAAATCCTGCAGGTTGTTCTGGTGCTGCAGGATTTTCACTGCAAGAGATTCTTCGAATGCGTATATCCACAATAGAACCTATTTACATGTATGCATGCATCGTCTGGTGACCGAGACTGAACTTTACTAACAGCAGGAAGTAGCTAACGCCGATTCAGAGGCTCGGTTGGCTAAGCATTACTGGAGCAATGACTAGTATGCCGACTGTGGCACTCGAAGCTATCTTAAATCTACCCCCCATTCATTTGCAGGTGAAACAGAAAGCAGCCAACAACGCAACGACGCATATAGACTAAAAGGAAATAACTGACTACGCCGTCAGAGACACATCTCTCCAAAGACAAGGAGGCTACACACCAAAAGCTAGTAGCAGAAAAGACGAGGAAATGAAGATGGACTAGACCGTCGGCTCTGTTCATTGAGCCCATGGAAGGTAAAATATTTGCGGAAGTCCTTAGTGAAATCCGTTACAGGATGAAACCCGAAGACAACGGAGCAAAGGTGTCTTCCATACGGAAAACGAGGGGTGGCGGAGTCCTCGTCGAACTAGGCCCGAAGACGACTAGCAAGAGTACGTCCTGCGAAGCGGTCAAATGGTTGTTTGGGGAAGGAGGCTCTTGTTTCAAGACTAGACCTTATGTGCTCTCTAAAAATCCGGGATTCTGACTGCCTCACACAAAAGGCTGAAGTGGAGGGGGCCATAAAGAGTGAATATCCAGAGGTAACCAATGCCTGGATAGGCATCACCTCTGTAAATGGAATGGAAGTCTCCGAGCAATGTATGAGGAAACTCCTTAGTAGCGGAAAAATCAAAGTTGGATGGGTAGCAGGTAGGATACGAATGCGGATAGTCCCAACCAAGAGCTACAGGTATTTGGACTATGGACACACGTCAGCAACTTGCCCGTTGGTGTACGAAATTGCCTCACTTGAAGGTTCCCAAAGGCGGGGGAGCGGGAGGGCTAGCTCGAAGTAGTGTTTCAAACGGTTCCAGGCTAGTTCTCTGATGACAGGGAGGTGTTTAGTTGGTAGTCCGACAGCGTACTGTTGCGGGCGTCCAACACTCTGTTCGTAAACGCATTCACCTAGCCTATCCGGTAGCTCTGATGCCAGCCAATCATATAGTTTCCAGATTCGTCTTTGAAAAGATACACAGTGTCGTAATCACCAAAAGAGAAGAACGGTCTATAAATGGCATGAGTCTTCCCAGATTACAGACTTAGTAATCTTCATTGACGTTAGTCAGGGAGATGAATCGGGTAATCCGATTATGGAACTGGCGCGACCTCTCCGAAAAATAACAACCATATTCCAGGCGGAGATATATTCCGTTTCATTGGCAGCAGAAGAATGTTTGCGACAAAAATGGAGTCATCCATTGGCAAGTCTACTCTGAAGGGTGCAATTGGTGGTGGTTTCGGCTATATGAAACCAATGTGAGGAGGAGGAAGAGATGGTTCTGTACCTCATATGCAGCTGACTGGCCTCCTCAGATTTTAGACGAAGACACTTTGGTAAGGTTTTCTTCAATGGAAAATCTGCACATTTCCAACCTCTGAAGAATGTTCTCAGATTTGCTAAAGCCTCCGAATGACGTAGGTGGGAAGCCGTAGGCGATTTACGGGGATAGAACAATGGGCTTAACAAAGGCCTGGGTGCTTGGAGCTTCGGCTCCCCCCCAAGTATACCAAACTAAACTAAAAACTGATAGCTGCGGTTTGGGTGGCTCCATTTGCCTTTCTGAGCGTTCTGATGGCATTGTCTTGCAAACCGAATGGTCCAAACTGTTTTTTGGGGCTCGTGGTTATCCTCCTTCGTCAGACTTCATCAATGTTTTGATTAGCTGAGGTCCTCTGTGTAGTTGGGCAAATCTCCCTTTAGGCGCGCCGCTTCGTGCGGATAAGGAAATGTTCCGCGAATGTGTCATGTACGTGGATGGGTATGCTTATCCGTAGGCTGGGTAAGTGGGGACAAAAATGCCGACCGTGAATGAAAATTGGTTATGGGAAGGATACCGAGAAGTAAAACCAAGCATGGAGGAACAGAAGGAGACTAAAGTTAAGGTGCAGGGCTTCGGAAATTCACTACCGGCGGTTTTCGGGAGTGGGCAAGCGGGCTACCGGCCGTCGATATCCAGCAACCGCAGTGCTTTAGTATTAGGAACCTTGGGTACTGAGGCGTCTAATGTTACAAGCATAAGGGACGGACTGGAACTAGTTCCATGCACGGATCCGTTTAGAAGAAGCTCGATTCTTCGCAGATTTCCTCCCAAATGGGCACAAGCCCCCGCGATCGCTACCCCCAATGGGAAGTGTATAGCGGGAGTCGTCGATGAGGAAGAATCCTTGGCACCGAATCACCGGAGCGATGTTTTAGGCAACGGTTAGTCTGGAGCTGCTTTTACTGCCCTGGATAAAAGATCATGGAGTTGTGTGAATTTATAAAGGAGAGCAGGGACATTCACCAGAATATAAGGGCTATGATAAGAGGCATCCGTTTGGCGTAAGGCAAGGCCTAGGACGAAAGAGAGGAAAGCCATCAAGTGAAAAAAAGAACCAGATGACTCAAGTAACGACTGTTCAAAATACAATAGGGGAAAAAACCGGGGAAGAGGCTGCCTGAAAAGCTGAACAACTAAACAGACCAGCCAATACCGCAAAGAAAAAAGGATTCAACTCCCAAAAAGGCGGAGCACACGCGGACTACGACTGAAGCTGCCAGCGGAACTGTTCCAACGGCGACCTCGAGAAAAGGGACCGGACCTCCAAAGATGGATGCGGAAGCCTGGAGGGAAGTGGAACCGCGGAGAAGACAAGATCGGAGGAAGATAACACCGGAGGTGATTATCATTTCAAAACAAGATGAAGGCAGACTCCGAACTCAACAATTTGGGAGACAATGTCAGCCGCATTAGATGGTCACAGAAGGGAAATCTTATGTTGGAGTTTAAGAAATCCAAAGACGTAACTGCGGACAAATGGTTGAGCCAAATCGGAAAGTCGCTAAAACAGGAAGCCGATATAAGGGCTACTAGATCGGACGTCATTGTAAGCTGCAAAGATGCAGACGAAATCATCACGAAGAAGGAGGTTCGCGAAGTGTTAGAGAATCGGTTTGATTTTGTCGGGCTACAAGGGCAAGACAAACCGTCATCATCAGCTCACGAATAGAGGCAGCACTCAAACTGTTAGCAGCAGGGGGAGGGGGGGAGGGGGTGAGAATAAATAAGAATAGGCTGGGTTATGTGTCGTCCTAGGGAGCAGGTGACGTTGAAGTGATACTTTAGATGCTTTGGCTTCGGTCACATTGCGAAAGCATGCACTAGCCTAAATGACAGGAAGGACTGCGAAGCCGCGCAGGATCTACTCTTGCAATTCATCCGTGGGGAAAACATCGATGTGGTCATAATTAGTGAGCCATATCGAAACCACCCTGGTAGCATTTGGGTCAAAGACCAAACGCAGGGCCATGGGCCTTCGGGGAAATAATGAAGCACCCGAGTGAAGGTGAAAGCCGTCCAGATCTACAACTGCTATGCTCCACTCAGCGCTAAACTTACCAAGTAGGAGCAGATGCTTGCAGCTCTGGTTTTGGATGCACGAGGACTTTGGCCGACCATAATTGCAGAGAATTTTAATGCGTGGGCTCTTGATTGGCGCAGTCGGACAACTAAAGTGACAGGACGTGTTCTTCTCGAAGCAATCGCGGAGCTAGAAGTGGTACTGGCGAATGTTGGGGTCTGCTGTGAGCCTGGCATACCTGAGTGCCGCTTTAGCTAGTTGAGTCGCTTGGCATGTCACTCAGGACTACACCAACATAGACCATTAGGCAATTTATATGGAAATCAAGGGCGGATCGAGCTTGAAAAACAGTTCTCGCAGAATGCCGGATGGTATACTTGGCTGGACCGCGAAAGCTTTTAAGGAGGACACATTTTCCATGGCGTTCAAACCTGACATATCCCTGAATGATATGGCTAGCGAAAAAGCCACCCAATCACCCGGTGGGTGCCAGAAGCATGAGACGCTACTATGTACAGAAGGCAATTATTCCCTACTAGGCAACCCAACTGCATGTTTCCGGGCAAGGAGACTTTGCCAGAGGCTCAGGGGAAAGCCCGGTGGCGACGGCCGAGAGGAGGAATACATGCAAGGGCGTGGCCTCCTAAAAGAAGCTATTCGTGGGAGCAAAAAGAACTGCTTCAAACAGCTGTGTCACCATGCCGACATAAACCCTTGGGGCGAGGTCTAGAAGGTCACAGGCGGCCGAGTTCGCCCCAGGTGATCTGTTCTGTTCCCTCACTATGAAAATAGGGGAAGGCAATCGGTTGCCCAGTTAAATGAGGGCATAATACCTCCAATAACTGTGGAGCTGCTGCTGGGAATATGTGGTAGGATCGATGACAACAAGGCCCCAGGTTTGGATGGCATCCCCAACCGAGCTTTTAAATCTGGCAGTGAAGACTAGGCCCGACCTTTTCTCCAATACTTTCGAGGCGTGCCTAACAGAAGAAATATTTCCTGTACAGTGGAAAAAGCAAAAGTTGGTTTTATTTTTAAACCTGGCCAGTCACTTGAAAACCCAGCATCGTATCGTCCTAGCTGCCTGCTGGATATAATGGGAAAGATGCTGGTAAGAGTCCTCTACAACAGACTCCTACCCATCGTCGAATCCAGCAATGGTTTGTTGGAACGCCAATTTGGTTTTCGACGTGTCAACTTTACGGTGGACGCAATTAGTATGGTAGTACACTTGGAAAAGGCGCTCTGATTTCTGACGGCTGTGCTTTGTTGACGCTGGATGTCAAAAATGCATTCAACTCGGCCAATTGGAATAGAATTAAAGGGGCTTTGGCTGACATAAGTGTCCCCGCGTATTTAGTGAATTTGGTGGAAAACTACCTCTCGGGAATCACTCTCTGGTACGGGACGGATGATGGCTCCAAAGAGTATATTTTCGTAGCCGGTGTACCACAGGGATCGGTACTTGGTCCCCTGTTGTGGTATCACCTCTGTAAATGATCGAGGCCAAAAACTTGCCGTGGTGAAAGGCCTCGAGCAATATGCGAGGAAACTCCTTAGCAGCGGAAAAATCAAAATTGAATGGGTAGTATGCAGAGTACGAATGCGGGTAGCCCCAATCAAGTGCTACAGGAGTCTGGACTATGGACACACTTCAACTTGCAAGGGACCGGATAGGAGGACAGCATGTTGGAGATGCGGCCAGGTAGGTCACCAAGTGAAGACCTGCAATGAAAGAGAAAGTTGCGTTCTCTGTCGGGATCGTGGCACGTCTGGTGAGAGCGTTGCAAATATTGCAGGCTCGGAATGGTGTCCAATCTTTAGGGCGGAATTGGAAAGGGCTAGGGCGTGAATGGCATGATCCGCATTTTACAAATTAACATGCACCGGAGTGTAACCGCTCACCAGTTGCCAAGCAGTTCGCTTCGGGGTTCGCATCTGGGTTCGGGACGACATTCAACTTCGTGTTTTTGCCTAAGGGCGAGGGAATGGATTTGTCTGGATTCCCTGTTTAGAAATAATGTCTTTTAGCGTTTACCTCACGCCGAATGAGACGATGTCGGATTTTCGACGCCGGCCTGATGCTCTGGAGGACGCTGTTTCTGGCACGGAAGGGTGAATCCTGGTAGTTGGTGATTTTAGTGCTAGGGCCACCGGATGGGATACGCCTCAGCCAGACTCCAGAGGGAAACGAATTTTGGAAATGGAGGCGAGAACCGGGCTCGTAGTTTTAAACGCCGGAGCCACGCCAACGTTTTGGCGCCCAGGCTGTGAAGGAAGCATTCTTGATCAACACTTTTGTGTCGGAATTTCTTGTCTTGTGGACAGGTGGCGAGTTCTAGAAGACTTCTCGGCAAGTGTTCACCAGTACATCGTGTTCGAAGTGGTTGATGCTGTTTGCCGGCGAGCACAAACCGGACGGACCCCCTGCCTGTAGAATGTCACGAGGGTGAAGATCCGTAAAGCCCAGGACGAGAGAGGAGGAAAGCCATCGAATGAAAAAGTGAACCAGGTGACTCAAGTAACGCCTGTTCAAAATACAAAAGGGAAGAAACCGGGGAAGAGGCTGCATGAAAAATTGAACGACTCAACAGACCAGCAAACTTCGAAAAGAAAAGAGAATTCAACTCCCAAAATGGCGGAGCACATGAGGACTACGACTGAAGGTGCCAGCGGAACTGTTGCTGCGATGACCTCGAGAAAAGAGACCAGATCTCCAAAGGCGGATGTGGAAGCCTGGACGAAAGTGGAACTGCGGAGAAGAAACGATCGAAGGAAAATAACATCGGAGGTGATTATCATTTGCAAACGAGATGAAGGGTCATATGCTGAGCTATTCAGGAAAGTGAAGGTATACCCCGAACTCAATAACTTGGGAAACAATGTCAGCTGTATTGGATGGTCACAGAAGGGAGATTTTATATTGGAGCTCAAGAAATCCAAGGAAGTAACTGGGGACAAATTCTTGAGTCAAAAGTTGGTAGGACAGGAAACCGACAAAAGGACTAGCAGACCGGAGATCAATGTAACCTGTAAATGTATAGACGAAGAAGGAGGTTCGCGAAGCGTTGGAGAAGCAGTTCGATTTTGTCGGACTACAAGAGTCAGCGGTGAAAACGCTGCGGAAATCTTACGGGGGAAGGGAAACCACCATCATCAGCACTCAAACTGTTAGCAGAAGGTCGGATGAGAATAGGTGTTTCGTCTCAGGGAGCAGGTGATGTTGAAGCGTTGTTTTAGATGCTTTGGTTTCGGTCACATTGCGAAGGCATGTACTAGTCCAAATGACAGGTCGAAGCAATGCAGGAGATGCAGAGTGAAAGCCCATATCACCAAGGACTGCGGAGCTGATCCAAATTGCCTACTGTACAGAGGGAAGCACATTGTAGGCGCAGGATCTACTCTCGCAAACCACCCGCGAGAAAAACATCGATGTGGCCATAATAAGTGAGCGACATCGAAACCACTGTGGTAGCATTTGAGTTAAAGATCAGACGGGTCAAGTAGCGCTATGGGTTTGTGGAAAACAAGCCTTCGAACAAATAATGGAGCACCTGGAGGAGGGCTTCAAAGGTGAAAGGCGTCCACATCTAGAGCTGCTATGCTCCACCCAGCGCTAAACTTACCGATTATGAGCAAATGTTTACCGCTCTGGTTTTAGATGCAAGACGACTTTGGCCGGCCATAACAGCAGACAATTTTAAAGCGTGAGCTCTCGAATGGGGCAGCCGGACAACTAATGTGAGGGGACGTGTTCTCCTTGAGGCATTCGCGGAGCTAGACGTGGTACTGGTGAATGTTGGGGTCACGTACACTTTACGGGTGAAGGGGTCTGGGGTCTATAGTGGACCTAACCTATATGAGTGCTGCTTTAGCTAGTAGAGTCGTTTGGCATGTCAATGAGGACTATACTCACAGCGACCATCAGACAATTGGCATGGGAATCCAGGGCGGGTTGTGCTCGAAAAAGAGTTCTTGCAGAATGCCGGATGGTATGCTCGACTGGACAGCGAAAGCTTTTGAGGGGGACATGCTTTGCGTGCGGCTCAAACGTGACATATCCCAGAATGGTACGGCTAGAGAAAAAGCCATCCAAATCACCCAATGGATGACATAAATGTGCGGCGCTACTATGCCTAGAAGGCGATTGTTTCCCAGTAGGCCACCCAATTACTGCCGGAAATCGCGAGTTTGCGAGCCGAATGTTTCCGGGCGCAGAGGCTTTACCAGAGGTTCAGGGGAAAGTTTGGGGGCGACGGTAGAGAGGAGCGAAGTAGCAAAAAGAATTACTTCAAACAGTTGTGTGACCATACCGACATTGGGGGGGTGACCTGTCCACGCTTCCTGAAATAGATTGTTACCACTCTGTTCTCTCACCACGAAAATAGGGGAAGGTAAATTTTTATCCAGCTAAATGAAGGCATAATACCTCTAGTACCTGTGGAAAAGCTGTTGGAAATATTTGGTAGGATTGGTGCCTACCACCTCCCAGGTTTGGATGCCATTCGAAACCGAGCTTTTAAACCTGGCGGTGAAGACTAAGGCCGACCTTTTTTCCAATACATGCGAGGCATGCCTAAAAGAAGGAATATTCCCTGTACAGTGGAAAAAGCAAAAGTTGATGTTACTTCTGAAACCTGCCAAGCCACCTGGAAACCCAGCATCGTATCGAATAGCGAATTTGGTGGAAAACGACTTCTCGGAGATCACTCTCTGATACGAGACAAATGAGGGCCCCAAAGACTACATTATCACAGTCGGGGTACCACAGGGATTGGTATTTGGTCCCCTGTTGTGGAATATCATGTATAATGGGGTCCTGGCTGCTCTTGTTCCAGAGGGGACTACGATTGTCGGCTTTGCTGATGATCTAGCTTTGGTTGTTAAAGTAAAACACCTAGAAGATGTGGGGGTCTACGCGATGGAAACAGTAAGAGTGGTAAAATCCTGGTTAGAAAGAGCCAGGTAGACCTTGGCGGACGCGAAAATCGAACCGGTCTTAATAACCAACCGCACGGAAACCAAATTAAGCTTTCGGGAACACCTAGAATATGCATGTCAAAAGGCAGCCAGCCCCATCGCGGGATTTGCAAAAATGTTGCCGAATATTGTTGGACCGAAATACTGTCGGAGGTTGCTTTTAGCCGGAGTGGTGCATTCCATCCTGCTTTATTCGTCACCTGTCTGGACAGAGGCGCTTGCAAACTGTCAGAGTTGGAAACAAGTGGATTCAGTTTACCGGCTTTGAGGGTTTGCAGTGCTTTTAGAACCACATCAGATGAGGCAGTATTGGTGGTGGCAGGCATGATCCTTGCCGTTCCATGCAAGACGTATGGAGGGGCAGACAGAGCGTATGAATGCAGCAAGGGCAAAGTCATATGATTTCTGGCAACGCAGGTGAAAAGAGTCTACGTAGGGCCGGTGGACGCACTGGCTCATTCCCAACATTAGGGTGTGGCTTGAGTGGAATCATGGAGAGACCAACTACCACACATTACGCAATTCTTCACAGGACACGGTGGTTTCTAAAGACAGGATCTGCACCGCTTTGGATTGGATGATTCTCCGAATTATCCTAGGTGCGGTGGCTTATTGGATGATGTAGAGCATGCGATGTTTCACTGCCCAAGATTTGCAATGGAGACGGGAACCTAAACCAACTATTGGGCAGAGGCGTGAACCCAGAGAACTTAGTTGCGGAGACGCTGAGGTCCGAGGAGAATTGGCTTACAGTTTGCTCCGCAATTGTGCAAATCCAAGAGAAGGTGCTGAAGGAACAAAGAAGGAGGAAAGCCGAAAAGTGGAGAAGGACGAGTGTCTAACGGCAAACCTACCCCACGAAGTATTACCTAAATGGTGGTCCCGCGGGGTTGGGGCTGGAGAGGCCGGGGGTGGTTTTTAGTGCCCGTCTTAGCCCCGGCGTTTGTGTGGCGGACGTATTTTTCCAAAATTTTCCACATTCGGTTAGTGTTCTAGAGGTAACAGGGGGTGTTTTAGTTGGTAGTCTGTAGCAAGACCAGACTTCGACGAGAAACGGCTAGCATATGTGAACCTTGGAGGTAGGCTTAAGCAGGCTATACGGACCAGCAAGCGAGAATGGTTCAAGGAGCTTTGCACAGAGGCAGACCAAAGCCCCTGGGGAACAGCGTACATGATATTTATGAAGAAGATGAGAGGGCGAACACCACAATTGACCTGCCCGCATCTTCTGCTCGATATCGTGACGGCGCTCTTCCCCCCGGATAAAGGGGAGCGCAAACAACACAAGCGAGCACTGGACGTCTACACCATACCTGCGGTAACTGAGGAGGAACTTACGCAAATTCGCCGGAGAATTGGTGACAACAAAGCACCCGGTCTGGATGCTGTGCGCAATAGAGCCCTTAAACTCGCTGTTAAGACCAGACCCGACTGGTTTATGAGCGTGTTTGAAACATGCATGATAGAAGGAGTTTTCCCCGACCGGTTGAAGAGGCAAAAACTAGTTTTGCTCCCGAAGCCGAATAAATATCCAGGACACCCATCATCATACCGATCGATTTGCCTTATCGACACGGCAGGAAAGATGCTCGAAAGGGTCATTTACAACAGACTGCTCCCTATCATCGAATATAAGGATGGACTATCGGAGCGACAATTTGGATTTCGTCAAGCCCACTCAACGATCGACGCCGTAGACGTTGTTTTGAAGCTGGCTCGAGACCCGATGTCGTCTAAAAAATGCTGTGCCGTAGTGACGTTGGACATCAAAAATGCGTTCAATTCCGCAAGCTGGGAGTGGATAAAAAGTTCACTGACTAAAACGGGTGTCCCTAGTTACTTGACTAAGCTCCTCAACAGTTACCTTTCGGAGAGGACACTGTGGTACGACACGGATGAGGGACCCAAGCATTACACCGTCACCGCAGGAGTACCACAGGGCTCAGTGTTGGGTCCTCTCCTGTGGAACGTCATATACAATGGGGTCCTTGTCCTTCCCGTGCCAAAGGAGGCCACGATAATCGGTTTTGCAGATGATCTAGCTGTGGTTGTCGTCGCGAAAGAACCTGAAGACGTTGAAATGTACGCTAATGAAACCATTAGCGCCAAAAAACGTAGCTGGAGATGGTTCAGCTTGACCTTGCGGAACAAAAGACGGAGGGGGTCTTGATTACCAATCGTAGGAAGAGGAATACTGTTAATATTCGCGTTGGTGGTCACGTCATCACTTCGAAGCCGGTTATCAAATATCTAGGGGTGATGATTGACGCTGAAATCAATTTCAGGGGAGATCTGGACTATGCCTTTGAGACAAGCGGCAAATACCAAAGTATCATTAGCGCGGATGATGCCTAACATTGGAGGTCCAAGGTACAGTCGCAGATTACTTGTGACCGGAGTGGGTCGCTCCACACTATTATACGCGGCACCAGTTTGGGAGGAAGCATTAGCGTGTGAGAGTAATCGTAGGAGAGTGAATATGACTTACCGCTTAGTGGCGCTAAGGGTGTGCAGCGCCTTCAGAACAATATCAGGCGAGGCAGCGTGTGTTATTGCGGGAATGATCCCGATAGACATTCTGGCAAGTGAGACACGTTGCCTGTACGAGACAAGGAAAATGAATCCTCTTGAAAAGGATGCAGAATGCCGAAATGCGGCAAGGCGAAAGTCGCTGGAGAAGTGGCAGAAACGGTGGGATGACTCGCAGAGGGGTCGCTGGACCCACACTTTGATTCCCCGTATTGAGAGAGCGACGACACGGTGAGATTAACTACCATCTGACGCAGTTCCTGTCAGGACATGGTGGTTATAGGAAGCACCTGCACCAATTCAGGCTGGATGATTCTCCCTTGTGTCCTGAATGTGGTTGCACACCTGAGGACCCGGAGCATGTTATGTTCCACTGTCCACGATTTCTCTCAGAAAGGAGGAGTCTGGAAGACTCCCTGAAAACCGCCCTAAACCCGCAGAACATTGTCGGGGAAATGTTGAAATCGGAGGGAAACTGGTGTGCGGTGAACACCGCAATCAAACGAATACAAGAGGAACTTGGAAGAGCGGAACGCCCAAGGTGGTCGCGTAAAGCGCAGTCCACCCCGCGAAGTAATGCTTTGCGGCGGTCCCGCGGGGATGGAAAAAGGGGAAAGTGGGGGTGGTTTTAGTGGGTGAGAATCCCACACGCTGCTGCAACCTGGCGCGGCAGTGTCTTTGTAAGATTTCCACCTCCATCCACAAAAAAAAAAAAAGTTGGCAGTCTGTTTGCGTTAGGGGTCTGTGAAAGTGTTGAAGGGAAGACGGAAGTATTAGAGGGTAGGACAATGCTATCAATGGATTCCACTATCCTAGGATGGCGAAAGAGGGAGTCGTACTTAAGAACAGTGGAGAAAGGTTGCATTTTTTTTGACGCCATGTGTATAATCACATCCATATAAAGACGATGATTAACAGCTCAGCCTACAGTTCCATGATGCAGGTTGAATAATATAACAGAAGATTCGCCATCGATATCTCCGACAAGATATAATTGCCTAATTTCATTCCAATTCTCCAAAGAGTCAAACTTGTTCGGAATTCATAAAACAAATTGATTCGCTAATGTTCTCTTGCTTTGTGAGTCCTTTTCTTCGCTTAACTTCTAAGAAGTGATCATTCCTTGCCATCTTCCTTTCACATTTCTGTTAGTCTATTTATGTTCCTTTTGCTTTTATCCTTTCGATTCGTCTGGCTGGCAAGATAAAACCCGAACATATCATTAATCTTAATTCATAATTAACAAGAAAGGACAACTGAATCATCTTGTTCAAGTTGAGATACCCTTATTTCTCATGCTGACGATTGTTTCACCCTTCCTCGATTGTATCTTCTAGATATTCCCGCTTATTAGATAATCCTTAAGTGAGACACTGATACAAAGTTCCTACACCCACCTGTGGAGTGTTTCCGGAACGAGGAGTTCAGATGAATGCTTTGAGTGTAGTGAGGCATAGTTGCGATGGGGTAGCGTTATGAAGTTTTTCATGCTGTGAAAATGGGGGGGGGGGGGGGGGAGGTTCAGGGTTGCTGGTGGAAATGTGTTTTAATTTGGTGACTGATTTTAGGAACGATTCTGCCGTCCAGGGAACTGTGGGAAATTGGGCGTAAATTTGATGAAGGCGGACGGTAGGTCAGCTTTCTGAGGGATAACCCTGATCTTGAGTGTCAATAAAGGTATGAATCCTGGTCTATCTTGACACTTTGTGCCCTGCATCTAGCCGCAAATATGGAGATAAGTACGTCGGTCGAAGTATGTTAGCTTTGTACGAATTGTTAACATCCTTTCAAACAGCTCTCATATAGTAGTTCGTCCGGCAGCCCCGAGCAAGGAACAATATTCTGAAGGACCAGAACCGAACAAGCAGAACACACCACACCATTACTGAGCGTATCATAAGAACCGGGAGATTAGTAGGAGGATTTTGTGACTACATGCAGATACAACCCGTAATAGAGGATGATAACAAAGTGGAAATTGTTGTGTGTAGACGCTACGACACAGGACCTTGACAAAAAGCCTCTAATGCTTTAAGGAGCAAGAAAATAATAATGCGAGGCCATCACGATGATAATTCTTTGTTCGCAAAATGTCAAAGGTCAAACTCAACCACTTGCAGGATACATGGGATAGGACAGCAATAAATTCTTGTATACTCGTCCTCGTGGGAAGGAATTCTTTGAAATGTCGATGTTCAGTTCCCTCCAGTCAGGGCATATAAAGTACGAAATACGAGCGTGCGTTCCCATACGGCATATGGAATGGAAAGATATCAAAAAAGGACGCATAGGCAATACGCGCACCTAACCTCCGCTGGGGAGAATGCCTTTTCACAGCCTTTCGCAGCTATTGCTTCGCTATTTGCACGGTGGTTTCACAACGCCAAGTTCGCAGGCTTGGCATTATAAAAGAGCGTTATTGCAAATAGAAATTGCGACGTGAAAAGTCACTTGAAATTTATCACTGGATTGATAACGCCATAAGAATACGTTGCCAATGTCATTGTTAAGTCTCGAACAAGATTGAGAGGAAGCCCTGGAAACTTAACCGGTTAATTGAGATGATGGGATGGAGATGGAAGACTATATTTCCTGGTGAATGTTTGCAGCATTGATTTTTTGCCTTGGAGATGTTTTTTGAAGGTTTACATAATAAATTACCTAATAAAGTGGGATAGGACGAGTTCTACTCGAACTAAGGAGCATTTTTCATGTAACTCTCTTATGTGAGCCTACACATAAGTGGGAATGGGGAAGGACTTTACATAAAAGCTTAATTTATTCCAAAATTCTTCATAACCATTTTGCATTCAAGGAGATGACCCGGGTGGATTATCTAATAATGGTATCGAGGAGCATGAGTGGCAGTTACTAGGATATATGCTTGTATAGAATCCCACCTACTTCACGACCGAAAAATTATGAGTTTTCGGAAAGTCTCCAAAGCAGTATGACCCGGAAGACGAAGAGGAGCGGGAAAAGATTGCCAAAATTCATATGTATATGCGGAGGATAGAAAGAGGTACAGAACCTGAGGGTTCAGATTTTATCCCCTCGAAATATTTCGGATGAATCTAGCGTCTGATGCTTCCACAAGCGAAATACTCACATAGGAAGTAATCCGTGGATGCAGGTGGAAATCTTAGAAAGATGCTGCTGCGCCAGGTTGCAGCAGTGTGTGGGATTCGCACCTACTAAAACCACCCGCACTCTTCCGCCCCTCCCCGCGGGACCATCACGAAGTATTACTTCGCCGGGGAGGCTCTGGTTCGCTACACCAGCTCGTCCATCTTGGATCTCCGTCGCGCCGCCTTCCGAGCTTGATCCAACTCCAGGAGTTTTGTCTTCATCACGGCTACTGCCTCATTTACCGCCATCCAGCTTTCCTCTGACTTCAGCATCTCTTGCACCAGGTTGGAGGGCTCGATGTCCGCCCCCAAGATGCAGGATCGACGTCACCACTCCCTCGATGAGTAGCCTGCGACTATACTTCGGCCCTCCCACGTTAGGCATCATCCTTGGAAGGGATGAGCTAGCATTTGTTGCCTTCTCTCGCGCATAATCCAAGTGTCCCTAGAAATTCAGCTTAGCATCGATCATCACCTCCAGGTATTTGACAATTGATTTTGAGACGACCTCAACCCGGATATTAACCGTGTTGTTCTTCCTGCGGTTGGTAATGAGGATCGCCTCCGTCTTTCTGTCCGCCAGGTCTAGCTTGGCCATTCGTAACCATGACTTGATGGTATGAATGGCTTCATTTGCATAAAGCTCCACATCCTCGGGATGCTTTGCAATTGCAAATACCACCAGGTCGTCAGCGAAACCAATCAGCGTTGCCTCCTCCGGCACGCGTAGGCCAAGCATTCCGTCGTACATTTTGTTCCACAGCAGTGGTCCCAATACAGAACCTTGAGGCACACCTGCTGTCACAATGTACTCCTTCGGCCCGTCGTCCGTCTCGTACCAAAGAAGTCGTCTGAAAGGTAACTCTCGATTAACCGAATTAAGTAACTAGGAACAACCAGTTTGGCCAAAGCGCCCTTAATCCAGTCCCAATTGGCTGAGTTAAAAGCATTTTTGACGTTCAGCGTCACCAGAGCGTAGCATTTGCCCATGGCGATTTCGAGCAAATTCCAAGACCTTTGCTACTGCATCGATAGTGAAACGGGCTCGCCGAAACCCATATTGCTGCTCTGAAAGACCCCCCGCAAGCTCGATGAACGGGAGCAGCCCGTTGTATATCACCCTCTCCAACATCTTCCCAATGGTGTTTAAGAGACAAATAGGGCGATATGAAGAGGGCACGCCGGGTGGTTTTTGGGGCTTCGGAAGCAACACCAGTTTTTGCCTCTTCCACTAGGCGGGAAATACTCCTTCCGCCATGCACGATTTGAATGTGCTTGCGAACCACCTTGGTCTGGCCTTGACCACCACCTTCAGATCCTTGTTCGGAATTCCGTCCAATCCCGGAGCCTTGCTCTTCCCCAGTACGTTCACAGATTTCCCGAATTACACGGTGGGGTGACTTCATTACTGGATGAGAGTGACTTCTTTACTGGATGAAAGTACGCTTTGAGACCTTTGTGGACAAAAATGGTACGAGCGTTGCGATAAACCACGCCGGTTGGTCGAATTTCTCGCATTTGTTGACGAAATTGGCCGATAAACAACTATGGATCGCTGTCGGTGCTATCGTTGACGAACAGTACTCCGGGAAGTTCCAAAAAGGAATCTAGCGTAGTTGGCGCCTAAGTCATTTTTGAATGAATTTCGCAGGCCCAAAAGGACAGTGGGGAAAATTCCAACCCAACCCAACAACAGCGTGAAAATCTGTCCACCATTGTTAAGTAGTGTTGCTGGTGCGAAAGGCCAGATGTGACTTGTAGAAGTGTCACAGTATAGTTTGCTGCTGTGACCGATACGGAACGGCTGCAACCGAAGGGAACTAGAGTTGTCAACCCGGAGCGGAGCGGGACACGTGTTGCCTAACGTCAGTTTGGATTCCGTAGTGAGGATGCCATATTCGAAGTGAACCGCATTGTGCGGGACACTGATAAGCCGTATGTTTTGGCAATTGCCTTCGATATTGAAGGCGCCTTTGACCACCTATAATGGCCAGCGGTGCTGAAAGAGTTAGAGGGGAGGGGGTGTGCACTTGCACTGCATGGGCTCATCTATAGCTACTTCAAAAATCAGAGGGTAGCAATCGAAGAAAATTTTCAGAGATAAGAGAAAATGGTCACCAAGGGTTGCCCACAGGGGTCCATACCTGGACCAAGTCTGTGGAACCTGGTGTTTGGCGGACTAATAAATGGGTTATGCGACATTGCAGTGGAGATAACTCCAACTGCATATGCAGATGACATCCTCATCCTTATTGAGGGCAGGAGTCACACATCAAAAATCTTGCTCGGAGCACCACGGAATACGTTAGCACCTGGTGCAAGGAAATGAAGTTGAAACTCTCGGCGAATAAAACGGAGGCTATCCTGTTGAAGGAAAAGTTGGCCAGAAGGCCCACTTTAAAAATCCCGGATAATACGATACGAGAGTTGAATGCTAGCACAAACCATCGCTGGCATATGATGGAGACAGTAGGCAAAGCCAAAAGGATATTCAGCAACCTTGTTGGACTTGCTAACCCTGATTGGAGATTAGGTCATAGGGCCAAGACCATCATATATAGAGGATTGTCGGTTCCTGTCCAAACGTATGGAGCGGTAGGGTGGGCACCATGCGACACAAATATTGGGCCAATTAGATCTGCCCAACGAAAGGCGCTCATGGCAGTTTCAGGTGCATACCGAAATGTTTCAACGGATGTTCTGTGTATGGTAGCTGGTGAGCTACCGATAAAGCTTGCGGCAATTGAGAGACACTTTGCCTATAAGCTTAGGAGGGGAGTTAGATTCTCGGTTGAAGGGGAGGCTGAGAGATGCCATCTTAAAGAAATGGCAGAGGGAATGGGATATTAGCGAAAAGGGAAGAATTACGAAATGTTTCTTCCCAGATGTCGCAAAGAGAGTTAAGATGAAATGGCTTCATATCAACCATTATGTGAGTCAATTCCTTACGGAACACGGGGATTTTAGGAGCAAATTAGCTCAATTTGGACTCAGCAGAAGCAGTGACTGCGACTGCAGTGAGGAAGAGACTGCACTACACGTGCTATTCGAATGTCCCACGTATGAGGATGAGCGTAATAGGGTGGAAATTAGATGTAGAAGGGAGCTTGGGAAATGGCCTGTTTACCCTGAGGAGCAGGTGGGGGAGAAGGTCTTCCCTGCATTTAATGATTTCTGCAGGGACGCGCTTAAAACTAAAAAGGACCCTAGGGTTTTAGACTTAAGGGAATTGGAAATTATGAATGAATCAGGAATGGGGTGAATGAATACCTAAGTGGGTAAGACTTATAGAAGACATTAAGTGACGGAAATTCAGCAAGTCAGAGGAGACGATGCTAATCGAATGAATGAATGGATTAACAGGGGCCACAGGGTATTAGAATTAGTGCTAAATGGATGAGTTAGAATTAGGATTAGAGAGGGTGTATGGAAAGACTCGCGTAGCCCACTGGCGACGTCAGCGATGCGAAACGAGCATTGCCTGCAACTGGTATTGGGGCAATGAGCCCACGTAGACCTCAGAAATGCGTTTCCTTAATTTACGAGAGTAGCCTAAAGGCGGTCGAACTAATGATCGCACTGGATGTCGAGGAAGCTACATCGAACGCGTACCTCGGGGTTGAGTATGGCCCATTCGCGCCTCAGTGTGGAACCCAAAATTGGTGTTGGACTCGAGGTGGTTGTGGTGTTAAATAAGTCGACAAGCTAAAATCATAACCCCCGGTGAGGGACTTGTAAGGATGCATCTTTGCAAGAAATCTACCATCTGGCCAAGCCAGAAAACAAGCCATTCCGGGGTACGGCCGAAAGATTGAGGCACTCCTAAGGCACAGTGCAGTAGACAGATAGACATACTCCATGTCCCTGTGAGGAGTTGCCAGATCTCCCATCAGGCGTGACCCCAGGTGGCGGATAGGGGCATACCTATTGATGTGTAAATATGTGTTCATGCACTTTTCTTTTCTGACTGTGTATGGGCTAGTGTTTGCTCATCTCTGGTGCGTGGACCAAAATGGTTATGGGAAGGATACCCAGAACATAAAACCACCATGGAAGACGAGAGAAGGAGTAAACTTACGGTGCAGGGGCTCGGAACCCCAGTACCGGCGGCTTTTGGGAGTGAGCAAGCGGGCTCCCGGCCGTCGATATCCCTCGACCGCAGTGGTGGAGAACTTGGCCACCGTGGCATCTAATGCTACAAGTGTTTTAGATTTGGAAAAGGATGTGTTCAAGCGAGTACCACTCTACCAAGGACACTAGTAACAAAACCGAAGAAGGGTGAATTGAAAGCAGATCGTTGGACAACAAAAACAGCAACAACATCGACCGCACATATTCAAAAGGAGCAGCAACAGGAGGTACTCCAGGACCAGGAAAAGGACCCATTCAGAAGAAGTTCGTTAACTTTGAGATCTCCGCTAATGCCAAACATCAAAAAAGATAAAACGGAGGGAAGGTAAATGAATGCCAAATGTGAAGGAGTATTTAAAAGTAGTAATCTGGTTAGGAATCATCATGGAGAGCTGAGCCCTGAAGCAGAGGAATTACCCTTCACACAGCTTGGTGCAAAAATAGTGGAGCTGTCTGAGTTCATCAAGGACAAGCACAACGTCCACCAAGCTATAAAAAATATGGTGAGAGCAATTAGAGTGCTCTACAACAAATCGCATCAGGAGGAACAAAATTCCAAGATCAAGTCGAAATCTGTTGCCCCAACAGTGTCATAAGCGACCCAAGTGACACCTAATCGTGTTGCAATCGGCATGCCACCAAACAAGAGAGTGCGGGAAGGAGATGTAGATCCTCTGGGAAGTCAACAGGCGCCTAAGAGGAAAAAAGCCACACAAATAGTTCCGAAAAACGGAACTAAAGGCACCGAAGAGAGAAAGCAGGTCCCCCAAGTGCGAGCTCCGGCAATCGACTCGACGAAATCCAAGGGGAATGAAAAAGGTGGTTGGACCAAAGTAGTTATGAAAAAGGTGAAGAAAAAGGCAAAAGTGCGGATTCGCCCAGAAGCGATTGTAATCTCCAGCAATGGAAGTTTGTCTTACGCGGAGATACTGAAAAAGGTCAAAGCTGACCCTGACCTAAAAGATCTAGGCGGAAATGTCAGCAAGATTCGAAGGACCCAAAAGGGTGACCTCATGTTTGAACTGAAAAAAACCAGCTTGGGGAAAACTGATGGCTTCCGAGCTCAGGTTAAGAGCTCACTTGGGGAGAATGTCACAGTACGGACCCAAAAACATGAGGTCTATATACAGTGCAAGGATTTCGATGAAGTGACATCCAAAGGAGAAATTTGCACTGCCCTGATAGAACAGTTCAAGTTGGAGGAACTTGCCGAAGAGTTCATTGTGAGTTTGCGGAAAGCCTATGGCAATACTCAGACGGCCACATTGCGATTGCCAGTGGACGCCGCGCAGAAGTTATTGGCGGCCGGGAAGGTTCGAATCGAATGGGTTGTTTGCCCTCTGAGAGAGCAGATTTCTCTAAAAAGGTGCTTCAAGTGCCTCGCGTTTGGTCATTTCGCGAAGGCATGCACCAGCGACATTGATCGGTCCGATCGATGCAGAAGGTGTGGGGAGAAAGGCCATATTGCCAAAGCGTGCAATAGGGACCCCAAATGCTTATTATGCGAAGGAAGTGAGGGACGGGATTACCGGCATATTGCCGGAAGTGCTAAATGCCCGGAATTTAGGAAGGCGCTGACTTCAATGAAAAAATGAGTTTTATTCAAATAAACCTCAATCATTGTAGGGTCGCTCAAGATTTACTCGAGCAGACCATCTACGAATCCGAGGTGGAAATTGCCATCATTAGCGAACCCTATAAAAACCGTCACGGTGGCGTGTGGGTTATAGATTCGTCTGGTGGAGCGGCGATATGGGCATGCGGTCGACAGGCCATACAATGTACTGGGAATCAGACATACAGCGGCTTTGTGTGGGCGAAAATAAACGGGGTATATGTGTACAGCTGTTACGCCCCACCAAGCCTCACACTGCCCGAATTCGAGGAAATGCTTGACAGCCTTGTTCTCGATGCAAGGGGTCGTAGTCCAAGGGTGATAGCTGGTGACTTCAATGCTTGGGCCCGTGAGTGGGGTAGCAGAGAGGCAAATGCAAGGGGCCGCAGTCTATTAGACACTTTCGCACAGTTGGATGTCGTTCTGCCCAACGAAGGATGTGTAAACACCTTTCAGAAAGGGGGGTCAACCTCAATCGTAGACCTAACTTTTGTCAGCCCTGCACTGGCACGTAGTATGTCTTGGTGTGTCAGCAACCACTACACCCACAGGCAATCTTCTTTGGGCTATGGGTGGAGTCACCGGGCATAAGATCATCATGCCCGAAACCGAGAAAGATGTCAGGCTGGTCCGCTAAAGCTCTGGATGAGCAGACCTTCACGGAGGTGTGGTTAGACCAACCTAATAAAGCAGGCGCCTCTACGGAACGAGCTGTCCATGTGGCCGAATGCATCGCCAAAGCGTGTGACGCGTCCATGCCGAGGAGGTCCTCATTCCCTAGTAGAAGACCAAACTACTGGTGGAATGCTGAACTGGCCAGCCTTCGATCAGCCTGTCACCGAGCCAGAAGAACGGCTCAAAGAGCGGTAGGCAGAATCGATCAAGGGCAAAAAGAGCGTGCCTATAAGGAGGCCCGCAAAACCCTCAAGCTCGCCATCCAACGGAGCAAGAGGGAATGCTTTAAGGAGCTCTGTTTAGAAGCGGACGTAAACCCGTGGGGGAGCGCCTATAGAAGCGTGATGAGGCGATTCAGAGGCCGATCATCTTCGCAGATAACGTGTCCTACACTCAGCGACCTCTGAACGACACGGCAATACCGCCAGTCACCAGTGACGAGCTGCTGGAGATCTGCACTAGGATAGGAGATAATAAAGCTCTGGGTCTGGATGGCGTACCGAATAAGGCCCTTAAGCTTGCTATGAAATCCAGACCGGACATGTTCGCTGAGTTGTTCGAAGCGTGCATGTCCGAGGGGATATTTCCTACATCATGGAAACGACAGAAGTTGGTGCTACTGCCTAAGGCTGGCAAACCACCAGGTAAGCCAACCTCTTATAGACCTATTTGTCTTTTGGACACTGTGGACAAAATGCTAGAGCGAGTAATCTATAATAGATTACTCCCGGTTGTTGAGAGCCAGGGAGGTCTCTCAGATCGGCAGTATGGGTTCCGTAAAGCCAGATCAACCATTGATGCCATCAAAATGGTTACTGGCTTCGCTGAAAATGCAATCCACGGAAGGGGCAGTACTAGCAAATATTGCATAGTGGTGACCCTGGATGTGAGAAATGCATTCAATTCGGCCAATTGGAACCTAATACGGGAATCTCTGGCGAAGATTTTTGTTCCCGCTTATCTTGCAGCTATTATCAACAGCTATTTACAAGAACGGAGGCTTTGGTATGACACCGATGATGGACCCCAAGAGTACGTTGTCTCCGCGGGTGTCCCACAGGGCTCCGTACTGGGCCCACTGCTGTGGAACATCATGTACAACGTTGTTCTTAATCTTCCCCTTCCGGAGGAAGCCACGGTGGTGGGCTACGCCGATGATATAGCGCTGGTTGTTGTCGCAAAACATCTCGAAGATGCTGAGTTATACTCATGCGAAGCGATCAGGGCTGTTAAAGGTTGGCTTGAGAGTTCTGGTCTGACACTTGCGGAGGAAAAAACGGAAGCGGTCCTTATCACCAAGCGCCGTAAAAGAAAGCTTGCCCGTATTCAAATTGGGAATCATATCATCACTTCTAAGCTTGCGATCAAATACTTGGGAGTGATGATAGATGGAAAGCTTAGCTATAAAGCACATGTGCAGTATGTCTATGACAAAGCATCCACTGCGAGTGTGGCCCTGGCAAGAATGATGCCGAATGTGGGAGGGCCACGGCATGCTTCCGGGTTGCTTATAGCTAGGGTAGTGAGTTCGATCCTGCTCTATGCAGCTCCAGTTTGGGGAAAGGCATTGCAGGTTACATTTAACGGTAACAAACTGAGTTCAGTCTACAGAAGAACAGCTCTAAGAGTGTGCTCGGCATTCAGGACTGTCTCAGATGATTCATTTCATTTCTGGAATGATGCCCATTGATATCTTGGCAGACGAGATGACGAATATATATAATGCGAAGTCTACCTCTCCTTTATCGCAGACGAAGAACGCCGAAAGGGAGAGATCTCTAAATAGATGGCAAGAGCGTTGGGAACGCTCGGGAAAGGGTCGGTGGACACACAGGCTCATCCCTGCCATCAAGGAGTGGTTGGAGAGACGGTACGGTGAGATTAATTATAATTTTACTCAGTTTCTCACGGGGCATGGAGGATATCGCCAGTACCTGTTCAGGTTTAAAGTAGATACCTCACCCGATTGTCCCAAGTGCGATGGAGTCTCAGAGGACCCAGAGCATGTATTCTTCCACTGCTCAAGGTTTGTGGAGGAAAGGAAGAACCTGGAGGAGACTCTAGGAGAGAATGCTAACATGTCAGGAAGACTGGGATGCGATCAACTCCATGGTCGTATCTATCCAGAGCAAACTGCGAAAGGCAGAGGAGATCAGAAAAGCGCGGTTACGTACGCCGCGTAGAGACGAAAGGGGACGAACCTAAAATGAGCTGATTCCGCCTTGTGATGTAATACCGTACGGTGGTTCCACGGGGCTTGGAGGGAGTCGGGGGTGGTTTTAGTGGGTAAGAATCCCACACGCTGGCGTGTCCAGGCCAGTGTCTTTTGAAGATGCTCAAGGTGGGGGGCGAGAATGACGGTGCAGTAACCCTGTCAGCTGAACCAATACCAAAATGGCCAAAGAGAAACTTCCACGAGGTGAGACCGGGAAATACTGTGTTTGCAATGGGTGGTCGTGATGGACTAGGTGAATGTCCTGTGGTCTGGCATGTTGGCTAACAGCAGGCTGGTATGAGGCTGTTGGTAAAATCGTCAAATGCTGGATTAATGTACTTTTACGCTTAATATATTGGCTTCATTTGGGTCTGTGAACACAAATCAAGGATGTAGGAATATTTTGGATAAATAGCGATTCAATTGAGCGATTTTTAAGGGTTCAGGGAAAAAAGCTGAGTTTGACATGTCTTGGATATCGTGGTATGTCCCACCAATAAATGTGCGGTATCCAAGCATCCCATAACGACCTTCAATTTATTGGAGGGCGGTTCCTCGGTTAACTGGTTCGCCAGCTTATCGGGGACGGCATAAGTTGTTGGAGCTTGCAGTGCGTTCTCAATCCAGCAGATTTTTAAAGGGATCGAACGGACAATTGTATCGGGTTAGGAGGAGTCTTTAGCAAACGCATGACTTCATGTTCCAAATTCGGTTATTTAGTACCTGCAAATGATGATTGACATAGTTGTGCTTCGAGAGATACCAGGAGACGTGGCAGTATGAGTAACTTATTTGGAACCAATCCGATGCGAATGCTTAGTTTCGAAGCGTCACTAGGAAGGAATTGAATGGAGTATGACAACAACCCTGGTATACTTCAAACATATTTGAAAAGACCCAATGGTCCATTACCTGAGGCTCAAGGATAAAAGACGGTGAGACGAGGCATCGTAACCTAGTAGAAGAAGTGTTGTGGTCAAAAGATTAATCGTGGTAACGGTGTCATTCCCCCAGGAAATAATTCTCAAAAGCAAGTTCCTAAATTTAATGCACCAGAACATGATGGAATCACAGGTAACCAGGTGAGGTAGCGAGGTATGAGGAACACACCGTTACAAGTTTAAGCAAGTTGTTGTTAAAGGGAGGAAGTTCTTCCTGGAATCGTCCTGCATAGAGCTGCACTATTTCGGGGAAATTCCCTTGTCACAAAGGTGCACGTTGTTGACCCTTTTAATTTCAATCAGAAAGCGGATTCAAGGAGGAATCAAAGTATTCACTGGAAATAACAGAATCCAGGAAACTTTTCCACTAATTGCTGCTTTTTACTACCTAATACAATTTGCAGCGTAAATGGATTTCAGACTAGAAAATATCCTCAGCAACAAATTCAAAATTCTATTACCTTGACAGGGAGAACATGAATCATGGGATATGCATGAACTTCTCCTTACGGTTGAACTTTATCCTGAACTTTTAAAATTGCTTGGAGGCCATTCTAGGAAAAAGTTTGATATTCAAAACGAATCCGGAGGCGTTTTGATGTATGCCTGCTACACCGCATCTCATTAGTTAGGCTTGGTTCGTCCGCAACACGCCTACTGATCCAAGATTTTAATTTAAGTTCTCGGAATTAATCAAATCAGTGGTTGGAGCTTCCGTTGATTTACAAAGGACTCGCACCCTTCAAAGTTGAATACACTTGGACGACATGGAAAATATTTCATTTTACTGCATTAGTTTCCTAATTGCATTCTTCGTAATAAAAAAAAGAGATTCGTCAAAGAGCAAAGTCGTGATTGCTGCACGTATCCTTGTTCGCATTGAGTCTAATGTTATGCCAGCTATCAGTCGATAATATTCTCGCCGAGCAAGCTAGCTACTACGTGGAGCAACGTACGTGCACGAGAATTGATGTCGGCATGGGTGCAGTAAAAGGTGGATGTCACCAGCCTTCAAAAGTTCAACGTACTTCAAGTACCCTGGCCTAGATTTCCCTGATTTTACCTCTACATTTCACTGAGCCTCATTGCAGCAGACATGACTCGAAATAGGACAGTATTCCCTCCTAGTGCTCGTTCTTCTGGTCGCTACCTTCCTCCCTTTGCACAACGCCCACAATTGCACCGTCCCAGTTTTTACGACGACCTCAGGCGTGCACTCGTTAATTTTCCCGGTCCGCCTCAGTTCGGTACAAAATAATATATCTGAAAAGGGTTGGAAATAGAAGTCCTGGCGTATTACTACTATTCCAAGGATACACATACACAATATAAACATGAATAGCGGAAGATATGCTGTCTGAAGCACTGCTAAATAGGTTGTAAATGAATTAAAGGTTTTGCAATTGAAGCCGAACTGCTGGTAATTGAAATGGAACCCTAGCCAACGGAGGATTTGCTGAACAGCTTTTAGCAGTTTGATGCGCTTTGGCCAGACTTGGGGGCGATAGCGTGCCCCAGTTTTAAAATGATGACCTAAATCTTTGTTTCAACGAATGTGCATTATTTCGAGCTAGATACCGGGCTGCGAGCAGAAGTGCAATGGAAGGACGCGTTCTGTTCTTCTGTACATATGTAGGTACTCACTCTATATGATGTGCATAGACACTCTGGGAGGGCTCCTTGTTCCTCCCACAGATTTTAACAAGCTCGAGATAATAGAGGGCGATTTGTAAAGCGCTTGATTATCATTGCTCGGCAGGCACCGCTTCTGCTTAAAAATAGATTGTGGACCAGATGCTTCTGATGGTTAGCCTAAATTATGTTCATGTCCTTGATGCTGTTCTGGATATGAATATCTTATCGTTTGGCAGGAAGGAGCTTTCAGATTTTCTATAGTGTGCATGGGGACTATTGTTCGTGTTGAGTAAATTACTAAGTGGAACATAGCAAATTATTGGACTTTGACTCCATGATTGGAATCATCAATAAAGGACATCATTTTCCGGTTAATCACCCTTGATGGAGGAACAAAATATTTGTTTCTTTATTAATGGCAGAGGGGTGCAAAGAAAATTTGATGGCTTCAGGTTGACGCAAATCTTCTTCTTTTTCTTCAGCCTTTGTCCCGTTCACAAGCGGGGTCGGTTCATCGTGATCGGCTTCGCCATTTGGCTCTATCGAATGCCTGATCTGGGTGCAATCTCGAGGCTTTCAAATCCCCATCCAGCGTATCAAGCCACCGTTGCTTAGGTCTGCCTTTTGGTCGTTTACCATCGACTTCGATGTTCAGACCAATCTTGGCAAGTGAATTCTCGTTTGCACGAACTGCGTGACCATACCATCGAAGACGCCTCTCTCGCAACTTTTCCACGATCGGTGCAACCCCATAACGATCGCGGATATCCTCATTTCTGATGTGATCTAAACGTGTGACGCCACTAGTCTAACGTAGCATCTTCGTCTCCATTACTGCAAGACGCCGTTCATTGTCTTTTATGGTCGGCTAACACTCAGAACCATAGAGAGCGACTGGACGGACGACATTGCGGTAAATTTTAGATTTGAGACGTTCGTTGATACGTCGATCACAAAGAACACCAGTTGTGGAACGCCACTTCATCCAGGTTGCGTTAATGCGTAAAGCAATTTCATAACGCAGTTCTCCATTGGCTGATAGCGTTGACCCAAGGTATTTAAATCGCTCAGTTCTGGGCAGATCACTGCCGCTGACAGTGATTGTGCCTGTTTCATGGGGATTGGTCGTCAAAAATTCAGTTTTGTTTAAATTCAATCTGAGACCGTGTTGCATGAGGCGATCATTTCATTTTTGAACAAGTTGCTGGAGATCATTTTTGCTATCAGATGCTAGGAAAACATCATCTGCATAAAGCAGTGTGTAGGGCGCTGGACGCTGGATATCGCGTGTGACGGTGTCCATAACAAGGACAAAGAGGAGTAGTGAGAGGGCACTTCTTTGATGAACACCTACAGCGACACGAAGCGGTTTTCATACACCCGCCATACTTCGAACTTTACTTTTCGGATCGTGGTAGAGCAATTGAACCCAGCGCACGAGTTCTTCTGGCACGAAGTGTTGTCGTAAAGCATACCAGATGAGTTCGTGTGGTACACGGTCAAACGCTTTCTCTAGATCCAGAAAGGCAATGTAAAGAGGGTAATTTGAACATTCTGCTGGGCTACCTTTCTTTTTCCATATTGGAACAGTGCTACTTTCTTGCCAGTCAGATGGTGTTCTTCCTTCCTGAATAACCCGGTTAAAGAATTCACTGAGCCACAGTGTTGGGTCCCAGCTCTTCGCTTTCCAGAGCTCAGATGCGATGTCATCAGGTCCTGTTGCTTTACTGGACTTCATTTGTTTTATTGCCTCCTCGACTTCAGTTGCGCTGACTGGTGGAACTGCTCCAAATGTCGGCAATGATTGTGGAAGTGGAGGATGAGCAAATTCTTCAGTTGAAATCTGCTCGAAGTATTCTCGCCATCTATCCGTTGCGGCTCGACGGTTGGTAAGCAAAGTACCGTTCCTGTCATTAACACAACAGAAGTGTTCGATATCCTGTGTGCGTTCATCACGGCTTTTAGCAAGTCGATACAGATCTCTCTCGCCATCCCGAGTGTCCAGTTTATCGTAAAGATTTTTGAAATGGTTCGCTCGGGTGACAGCGACCGCTTTCTTTGCTTCCCGGTTGGCATTCTTATAAATTTGCCAATTAGTAGGCGTTTTATCGTCGAGAAATTTGTGGTAGAGGCGTTTCTTTTCACGGACCTTCATTTCAACATCATCATTCCAAAGCCAAGTATCTCGGTTGATGTACCGCTTACCCGGCTTGGTGACCCCGAGGGTTGCAGAGGCCGCTTTGTGGATCGTGTCTTTCATTTGGTTCCATGATTCTTCCACATTCGTAATGGTTGGCAATCGTATGAATGAGACCGTTTCTTCTTTCTTCTCACCAAATCGCCACCATTTAATGCACCGCGGGCCAGTGCGTTCCTCACGCTGTTTTATCGGTGGCTTAATTCGCAAGACGGCAATCAACGGCCGATGTTGAGGTGCGATGGTCTCATAGGGAACGACTTTGCAATCAGTGACAGTGGTAAAATGTTGGCGTCTTATGAGAATATAGTCGATTTGCGTTTTATTGTTCCCACTATAAAATGTGGGAAGATGAGACAATCGTTTGATGAACCATGTGTTCATAAGTACAAGGTCATGGGTGTCCGCAAAATCGATTATACGCTCGCCACCTTCATTGCGCGCTCCGAACCCCTTTCCCCCATGGCACCTGTTACCGTCTGCCTTTTCACCCACATGACCATTAAGGTCGCCGGCAATGATTATGTAATCGTCAGCAGGCACGTGACAAGTCTTTTCATCGAGAAGTTGCCAGAAGGCATCTTTCTCGGCATCAGGTCGACCTGTCTATGGTGCATACGCGGTGAAGAAGTGAATAGTGCGATCAGCTGATATAGTGGTGAGCTTCATCAGCCGATCATCAAATCGTTCGACTTCTTTAATGGCATCACGGAAACCCTCTGAGATGTCAATGCCAACACCATATTGAGTGTGTGGGTTACCAAAATAGAGAAGTTTGTAGCCATTTTTACCGCGTTCGCGTTCAATGTCGCAGCTTTTGGCACCAGACCATCGGGTTTCTTGCAGAACGCAGATGTCAATGCACCTTTTCCGAAGGGCTCTTGCCAGTTCCTCCGTCTTTCCAGTTAGGGTACCAACATTTAGCGTGCAGACACGTATTTGTTTTGTTCGTTGTGTGCGGACTAACTTGCTTACGTCCTGACGCCGTCCATGGGTCAAGAACCCTTGCCCATTTCTCGACAGGACCGGGGCCCGTCCTGCCACGTCGACTGAGGTGGACGCCCTAGCATTTCTCCGAGGCTTGTGACTCAATCCGATCATGTTTGTAACGACATTGTATGCATTTTCTTGGTCGACCTGTTGCGGGGCCTGTCACCAAGAGAGATCAGGTAGGATTTAGCATAGTAGAATAAGTCCAACTATACTCTACTTATCTCTTTCCCTGATCTCAACTTTTTTTTTTGTTTTACTGAGGATAGTACAGAGTACGTTGCCTCAAATCCTCCTCCTTTACCTGGGCTTGGGACCAGCATACTATGTTAATAGCATGGCGGAGTTAGGTTGACGCAAATCTCTGGTACTATATTAGCTCTGCTCACCCATAAGGCTGCATTTCGAATGATTTGTGCGGGCTAGGGTCAACCTGTTAATGACTTTACTTTCTTATCTTTTCAGTTGCATAAAGGAGCAGACTCAGTTAGCACCTCCTCAATTTTATGAAAGAACAGTCCGCTGCCGGTGAAAAGTATTTAGCTTACATGGTGACAGGTGGGTGAGTTCCTCTGGTATTATATAATGTCATGAATAGGAGATTTAGCTATCTTAAGACACATAGGAAAGGACAAACAGTTTTTGGAAGACTAAACCTGGAAAGAGTTTGGTAGTGGATATTTTCATCCCATAACCTTAACCTTTCCTAAGTAAAATAGTGTCCATGACTCTTTTGGCCAACGGGATATCTTCGTATTTCTGTTTTGGAGTCTTCTGAGAGGAACATTAGCATAATTGGCCTTGTCAATTTCCTATCGTACAGTTTAGCATTTTTCATTTACTCCCAAATTTCTGGTACCAGAATTCAAAATTAATAAAATTTAATTTCATTCCTAATTCAATATTCTATTATAAAACTTTTTTTCCAGTCAATTACCTGATTAAATTTATTACTCCTCAAATTGCGCCTGTAGAAGACATTTCTTTACAATTAGTTTCTTTGTTATTGTTGGTGTGCTATTGCAGTCTTCATAGTCAATCGGATGTACGGTCCAGACAGCACATTATAAATGGCGACGGCCATGATTAAGAGTTTGCCTGTTTTATTATGGATCGAGTCGGGTTATCGGATTGCGTGGGTCTTGCCTTTCTACTATAGGTTCCTTGTGTACGGATTTCCATTTTATTTCTGAAAGCAGAGAATAGTATTTGTAAATCAAGTGAAGATAGTGTTATCAAACATATCGAAAATAGATTTCAACCGCTCTCTGCAACAATTCTTTGGCTCAGACAGTCCCCCGGAGAACATATCAACGAACAACGAGTACCAGATAATGTATCAAAGTTCAGTGATCCGATAGGCTAGCGGAAGATATGTCGTGACTCTACCCTTCAAAGAAGAAGAACCAAGAGATTCCTTTCATTCCAGAGAATAGGGACGTCTATTATTTTCCTCATCATCTGATTATCAAACTAGAAAGCTTCACAGGAAAAGTACGCCCGATTTTTGATGCATCTGCAAAGACAACAACTGGGGTATGTCTAAATGACAAGCTGCATACTGGACGTAAACTTCAAGACAATTTGGCCCAGATCTTACTAAAATGGAGAAAATGAAGGTTTGCGATCTCGGCAGATATCGAAAAAATGTTCGGAATGGTGATTACGCAGCCCTGCGACAGGAATTTTCAGCGGCTTTTGCATAGACCCACCAGAGAGGTGCCAATTCAAGAATACTTGGTCACGACCGTCTCATTTGGGGAGACTCCAGCTTCATACTTATCGGTCAGAACCGTATATCAATTGGCGGATGATGAGAAGGCAAACTATCCTGTGGCGGCAAGACATTTAAAGGAAGACTTTTACGTGGACAACTTGTTAACCGGTGCTGAATCGAGGATAGCAGCAACAATCCTGATGAAGCTGATGACAGAAATGTTGCGGTCAGGTGGTTTCAATCTGCGTAAGTGGGCTTCCAACGATCCGAGCCTGTTGGAAGGGATCCCAGAAGACGCCAGAGAATCAAGTCCGTTGGAGATCATGCAGAAGTCCTCGATTACCACTCTAGGACTAATGTGGGACCCGGCCAAGGACCTTTTTTGCCTTAGGATGATAAAGTAGAAAAGTAGGCAAGAAGCTAACGAAACGGCATTTTTGATCCGCAACAATGGCTGGCAGCAGTGACCGTAGCTGCGAAAATTTTAATGCAGAACATTTGAAAAATGAGAATTGGATTGGATAACATCCGTCCAGAGGGAATTCTGACTCTCTGGAAACGTACTGAGGCCGAGTTATCGCAAATGGAAGATTGCCGGGTACCTCGATGGATTGGTCACTTCGAGAAGCTACGATGTGAACTACACGGGTTCTAGATGGTAGGTAGTGGTGTCCCTGCTTTGCTCTCTCAACCCGTGTGAAGCCTTTGAAGACAAAAGTTACTTTACCGACATTGGAGCTTAATGGGGCATTGTTATTCCCGCAAATCATCATCATCATCAATGGCGCAACAATCGGTATCCGCTCTAGGCCTGCCATAATAAGGAACTCCAGACATCCTAGTTTTATGACGAGGTCCACCAATTTGATATCCCTAAAAGCTGTCTGGTGTCCTGACCTACGCCATTGCTCCGTCTCAGTCTGCCTCGTCTTCCTTTTTTACCATAGATATTGCTCTTATAGACTTTCTGGGCTGGATTATCCCCATCCATACGGAGTAGGTGACCCGCCCACCGTAACCTATTGAGCCGGATTTCATTCACAACTTGGCGATCATGGTATCGCTCATAGATTTCGTCGTTATGTAGGCTTCGGCCGGAAATCATGAAAACAACAATATCAACTTTCCGACTCCCAGAGGCCGTATACTGTTGGAGTGACTCGACCATTGTGCTGGCTTGGATAAAGAAGGAATCGGAGAAACTGGATATTTACATAGAAATGACCCGAAGTTGCTTGTTTTTCGGGAGTTTTGGATGGATTTGATCTGTTGAAACGCTATTCAAGTTTTCCGAAACTCGTAATGATGGTATCATATATCACTGGATTCCCCTTACTGTCACCGCCGCCGAATACGAGCAAAGTCGGCAAAAAGTTCTACAATCAGTCTTGGAGGAAGAAATTAATGCAGTTAAGAAAAACGGCCTACTGCGGACAAAAATTAAGTAAATTAAACCCATTCGTCGGTCAGCAGGCTGGGAGATACAGGCGGGAGGCAGCTGTGAAGTCGGCAAAACGACAGTTGAAATGCGTTTTTGATGAAGAACGACTGGTACCCACCTTTGAAGAATTTACAACGGTGTTGTGCCAAGAGAAACCATGTTTAAATTCAAGGTCACCCCTGTCAAATAATCCTGACAATTTGGACGCTTGGAGACCTGGTGATTTTTTGGTTCAGCGTCCATTGAAGGATACCAGAAGTCGACAGGACCCAGCGTCGTCTGTATGAACAGTGGCAGTAGATCAAAGCGTTCCATCAGGTGGACTCGGGGGTACTTCCACCACTTGTAAACCTGATCCAAATGGGACTAAGAGACTCCCAACTTGAAGCACAGTCAGCTGGTTGTCATTAAAGGAAGAGAAATGCCGCTGGCGAAATGACCTTTGGCTTGCATTAACGCCATTCATCCTGGAAGTAATGGAAACATACGAGCCGTCATAGTTCGTTACCATGGATCACTGGAGAAGCAGATTGACATCGTGAATCTACGCCCGCTACGGCTCAGTCTATACCATGAACCCGAGGTAGAGAATCCTGCCTATTCATATAAGAGTAATGACAGGACCTCAATTGCAAAACAAGTAGTTACAAAAGATTCGATTCGAGAAGTGATAAGGGATCGTTAGCGTATGAATGACGTCCTGAGCCAGACGGACGCAATGTGTAGGAAGGCCAAGGAAGTAGAAATCACGAGTCATTGTGATGTGCTGTTGAACCATCTAAATTTCAAAAGCAAGGATACCACCCGGAAGATTCATGAGTTACTCGACCTTCTAGCTTCCAATAGGAGAAGGAAAGGTCTCCTAGGCAAGGTACTAACCGTAGTTTTTCGAGTTAACAAGGAGTTTTACAATAACATCGAGGACCTCAATCAAGCAGAACTTACGATGTTGTAGTCGATGATCCAGCAGAACGTTCTGATAAATTCGCGGGGTAGAAGCTTACAACAACGCAATGTCATCGATTGAGAGAGTTCATCCATATATTGAACATGGTCATAGAATCAATAAACAAAATGAACAGCTGGTTTTCCAAAACGGATGCGGGCAATCTGAATGGGCAGATTGCATCTACGTACTTGACCGTCGTAGACTACTTTGAGGGCAATGCAGATTTCCTATCTGGATATCACCTCAGGCCCTTGCACTGTAGATAAATCTTATGTTTTTGGGACCGTATTGCATCATTCTTCCCAAGCGAATTTACAACTTGGTGATGAAAGCCGTCGGTTTTTTGAAAGCTGGATTTTTTCAGCTCAAATATGAGATGCTTTTCTGGATACTGTTTACATTTCCACCAAGGTCTCTTAGATGGGGTCAGTTTCGATTTTTTTTAGCATCTCCGCGCACAACAGGGAGGCACGCACTGTGAGCAACCAACCGTTCAGCTGTTTCGCAATAATACCTACTACTCAGCTGTTTCGCAATTGCCCGAAACGATCGTGTTGAGCGAAATGTCTTTACTGGCACTCAGCTTTGGCGTGTACATGGTTGAGCCGTGCAATTTATGAGGAAAACAACAACAAAAAGGTTAACGATCGTTTGTGATATTTGATAATTTATGTATTATAACGAAATATTTAGTAAGTTTTGTTGTAAAACTTTTCAAAAAGAATTAAAATGATAATTTATAATTTCAGATTTGTAATATGTTAATGTTTTCACGTGAAATAAAGTTGGGAATTTGAAAAGAGGATAATGGAGGTGCTAAAGGATGGGAGAAAAAAGAAAATGCTGTATACAAGCTAACGGATCTGTTCGTTAGCTCGTGACAGCATAGCACTCGGAGGGTAGACGCTTTCCAAATTCCTTTTGTAGAGCTTAATTACAGAGCCTTACAGTTTGATTTTTTTGGCTCTGACTTTATTCTTAGTTTTAAGTGCAGAGGATTGTATTTAATCAAAAATTCCTCTTCTGTAAATTGTTGCTTTTAATAAATAAATAAATACGTAAATGTTTGGGGAACGATATTCTCTAATAATTCAAGATCCGTTTCTGAATTTTTGGAACTTCATTTATCTAACCAACACATCAATTATCGCAATTTTGATACAAAAATACTGATTGGAATTTGACGAGATAAAACTTAACTTGACCTTCTCTGGCCGGCGGACGAGACTTGAGTTCAGGAGACAGTTGATAAAATGTTGTTATTGACATTTGTTCTCCAGTCTCATTTCAGGCCGTCAGCTGTTCTCTCCGACCATTGAATCCAGCGGTGGAGGTGAATGGCGCCCAGGCTCGCGACTGCGATGTGCAGCCACAAATGCATAAATAAATAAATATTGTAGATCATTACACCGCACACAACTATGATTTATCATCATACTTGACAATAACTGATGTATGCATTAGATTACCAGCGTACACCACTTCTTTGTAAGTCATCATCATCAACGGCGCAACAACCGGTATCCGGTCTAGGCCTGCCTTAATAAGGAACTCAAGACATCCTGGTTTTGTGCCGAAGTCCTCCGATTCGATATCCCTAAAAGCTCTCTGGCGTCCTGGCCTATGCCATCGCTCCATCTTAGGCAGGGTCTGCCTCGTCTTATTTTTCTACCATAGATACCGCCCTTATAGACTTTCCGGGTGGGATCATCCTCATCCATACGGATTAAGTGAACCGCCCACCGTAACCTATTGAGCCGGATTTTATCCATAACCGGACGATCATGGTGTCGCTCACAGATTTCGTCGTTATGTAGGCTACGGAATCGTCCACCCTCATGTAGGGGGCCAAAAATTCTTCGGAGGATTCTTCTCTCGAACGCGGGCAAGATTTCGCAATTTTTTTGCTAAGAACCCAAGTTTCCGAGGAATACATGAGGACTGGCAAGATCATTGTCTTGTACAGTAAGAACTTTGACCCTATGGTGAGACGTTTCGAGCGGAGCAGTCTTTGTAAGCTGATATAGGCTCTGTTGGCTGACAACAACCGTGCGTGGATTTCCTTATCGTAGCTGTTATCGGTTGTGATTTTCGACCCTAGATAGGAGAAATTTTCAACGGTCTCAAAGTTGTATTCTCCTATCTTAATTCTTCCCGTTTGACCAGTGCGGTTTGATGTTGTTGGTTGATTCGTCTTCGGTGCTGACGTTGCCACCATATATTTTGTCTTGCCTTCATTGATGTGCAGCCCAATCGATCTGGATGAAGGCAGTTTGTACGTCACGGGTGGTTCTTCTCATGATATCGATATCGTCAGCATATGCCAGTAGCTGGGTGAACTTAAAGCGGATAGTACCTCTTGCATTTACCTCAGCATCACAGATCACTTTCTCGAGGGCGAGGTTAAAGAGGACGCATGATAGGGCATCCCCTTGTCGTAGACCGTTGTTGATGTCGAATGGTCTTGAGAGTGATCCTGCTGCTTTTATCTGGCCTCGCACATTGGTCAAGGTCAGCCTAGTCACTTTTATTAGTTTAGTCGGGATACCGAATTCTCCCATGGGCATGTACAGTTTTACCCTGGCTATGCTATCATAGGCGGCTTTAAAGTCGATGAACAGATGGTGCAACTGTTGTCCATATTCCAGATTCGTAACACAGAGCGGATAAATGTCTCAAAGGCTTGCGCCGCGTTCACAGTTCGAATGCCATCCTAATGCACACGAAGAGTCCGAAAGTTGTGCATATTGCTGTATTCGGAATGTCTTTGGAAGTTACAGAGATTTGATGGTATGCCTTGATTAAGGTCGAAAAAATATGGCAGTTTGCGATAGAGTGCACAAAATCGTGGGCCATTGGAATGAATTGTTTGGGCATTTAGACGTCTGTAGTCGCTAGAAAGCCTCCACTTGTCGTTGGATGGCGGTGAAGTGGTGAAGACCAAGAACTGTCTGAACGTCTGCAAAACCCTGCTTAAGAAGTTTTTCGAATTCTTTCACCGCAACTGCGAACTTCTGCAGCGGTAGCACCTTGGAAAAATTGGGGAGCTAGAAGTGGTGGCAAGTCTATTTGTTTTGGTGAGGAATCGTAATAGCTGGTACATATCGTGGCCTTTTCGGTGAACTTAGAGTGGTGCTAGCATGCCGAAGGTCCCGATGATCTCAAATCCGATATAGACCTACTTCCCGAACGCAAAGCACCGTCGTTAACCACGGGCCGCACGTGGACCTCATGGATCTTATCCACGATGGCGGCTAACCTGTCTAGAGACCTCGAATTTGCACGTGGCAAGGGAGCCTCTGTGTACTCTGGGAGCTTCTGTAACCATAAAGACTCTAGCAGCTTGGTGTAGATCTTTTCACCGCCCAACTGATTCATTTCACGCAGCAGTTGGCTTGGAGCACGGCCACTTAGCTCTGTCAGTAAGTAGTTCAATTTAATAGTTGCATTTACTGACAGATGCTTTATGAGCTGCTCATTTATTGTTTTGTTAGAGCAGCCCTGGAACGTTGGAGACAAGTATAATTATCTCTTCATCTAGCCCGATCAAAGGGCATGATTGAATTCACTTTTTGTCTGACTAGGAAACCTACTCCTGGCATGGTTGACCCAAAAAACTTGTCCTTCTCCACCGCATCTCTTGCAACTTGTGACTCTATATTCGGTTATAGAGAACGTATGTCCCATGAGAAAATGCGCAAATCGTTTGTCCTTTTCTATTTACCGGTTCTTCGTTGGTTATCCCTCGTCTCCATTCTTCTCCGTCTGTAGTTCTCCATTAAAAGAGAGTTGCCAACGATGATGAGAGAGCGTCGGGAGCGGTGGTGTTGGTGTTGGCTGAGTAGTCGTTTCCGAGGTTTGATACTCCTTCGTGAGTACCAATGCATCCCGGGACCTGTACTACCCTTTGACTGCTGCATAGATTGTACTGTGTGGAGTTGCCAAATTTCCCATCAGGCGCGTCCCTTCGTGCGGATAAGGGAATGCTCGGCGAATGTGTCATGGCCATGCACATGCACGCATCCGGAGATGTGCGTGTATGGGCATGTTTATGCGCTGGCCGGGTAGGTGGGAAGTAAACGCCCACCCGTGGATAAAAATTGGCTATGGGACGGATACCCAGAAATAAAACCAAACATGGAGGAGCATAAGAAGAATGAAGTTACGGTGCAGGGCTTCGGAAACCCAGTGCCGGCGGTTTTTGGGAGTGAGCAAGCGGGCTCCCGGCCGTCGATATCCAACGACCACAGTGCCTCAGTAGTGGGAACCTTGGCTACTGCGGCATCTAATGTTACAAGCGTACGGGAGGAACTTGAACTGGCTCCAGTGATGGACCCGTTCAGAAGGAGCTCGATTTTTCGCAGATCCCCTCCCACACGGGCACAAGCCCCCACGATCGCTACCCCCCATTGGGAAGCATATAGCGGGAGTCTTCGATGAGGAAGAATCGCTGACGCCGATTCACCCGAGCGATGTTTTGGGCAATGATCAGTCTGGAGCTGCCTTTACTGCCCTCGGTAAAAAGATCATGGAGCTGTGTGAGTTTATAAAGGAGCGTAGGAACATTCACCAAAATATAAGGGCCATGATAAGAGGCATCCGTTTGACGTACGGCAAGGCCCAGGATGAACGAGTAGGGAAGTCGCCGATTGGAAAAGTGAACCAGGCAACTCAAGTAACGCCGGTTCAAAATACAAAAGGGGAGAAACCGGGGAAGAGGCTGCGCGAGAAGCTGAATGACTCAACAGGCCAGCAAACCCCGAAAAGAAAAAAGGACTTAACTCCCAAAAAGGCGGAGTTCATGAAAAGTACGTCTGAAGCTACCAGGGGAAATACTGCAGTGGCTACCTCGAGAAAAGGGATCGAACCTTCAAAGGCGGATGCGGAAGCTTGGAGGAAGGTAGAACCGCGGAAAAGAAATTATCGGAGGAAGATTAGACCGGAGGTGATTTTCATTTCCAAACGAGGCGAAGGGTCATACGCCGACATTCTCAGGAAAGTGAAGGCAGACCCCGAACTCACCAATTTGGTAGACAACGTCAGCCGCATTAGACGGTCGCAGAAGGGCGACCTTATATTGGAACTTAAGAAATCCAAGGATGTAACCGCGGAAAAATTCTTAAGCCAAATCGGGAAGACTTTAGGGCAGGAAGCCGACATAAGAGCTAGCAGGCCGGAGATGACTATAATCTGCAAAGATATAGATGAAATCACGACGAAGGAGGAGGTTCGCGAAGCGTAGGAGAAACAGTTCGATCTTGCCGGAGTACAAGAGTCAGTGGTGAAAACGCTAAGGAAAGCCTATGGGGGAACACAAACCGCCATCATTAGCCTACCAGTGGAGAACGCACTCAAACTGTTAGCAACAGGGAGAGTGAGAATAGGCTGGGTTATGTGTCGCCTTAGGGAACAGGTGGCGTTAAAACGGTGCTTTAGATGCCTTGGCTTTGGTCACATTGTGAAGTCATGCACTAACCCAAATAACAGGTCAAAGCAATGGAGGAGATGCGGAGTGGAAGGCCACATCAGCCAAGACTGCAGAGCTGACCCAAATTGTCTACTGTGCAAAGGAAAGGAGGGTGTGGACCATCGGCACATTGCGGACAGCAGTAGGTGCCCGGAATACAGGAGAGCCCTTAGCACAAATCGCAGATGAGGTTGATACAAATCAACCTCAATCACTGCGAGGCGGCGCAGGATCTACTCGCGCAAACCATCCGCGAGAAAAACATCGATGTGGCCATACTAAGTGAACCATACCGAAACCGCGGTGGTAGCGTTTGGGTCAAAGAGGTCCAGGGGAAAACCCGGTGGCGACGGTCGAGAGGAGGCACACAAACAATTGCGTGGTCGCCTAAAGGAAGCCATTCGGAGGAGCAAAAAGAACTGCTTCAAACAGCTGTGCGAACATGCCGACATAAACCCTTGGGGCGAGGCTTACAGAGTGGTGATGAAAAGGCTGCGAAAATCATCCCAGGTGACCTGTCCGCGCCTCCTGAAACAGATTGTTACCATTCTGTTCCCTCACCACGAAAATAGGGGAAGGCAAATTTTTGTCTAGCCAAATGACGGCATAATACCGCCTGTAACTGTGGAGGAGCTGCGGGAAATATGTGGTAGGTTCGGTGACAACAAGGCCCCAGGCCTTGGCATCCCCAACCGAGCTTTGAAACTGGCAATGAAGACTAGGCCCGACCTTTTCGCCAACACCTTCGAGGCGTGCCTAAAAGAAGGAATATTCCCAGTGGAAAAAGCAAAAGTTGGTGTTACTTCCGAAGCCTGGCAAGCCACCTGGAAACCCGGCGTCGTATCGTCCTATCTGCCTGTTGGATACAATGGGGAAGACGATGGAGAGAGTCATCTATAACAGACTCCTGCCCATCGTCGAAGCCAGCAATGGTTTGTCGGAACGCCAATTTGGTTTCCGACGCACCCACTCTACGGTGGACGCAATTGGCATGGTGGTAAACCTGGCAAAAGGTGCACTGATTTCAAGCGGCTGCTGTGCCGTGGTGGTGTTGGATGTCAAAAACGCATTCAACTCGGCCAACTGGAATAGAATTAAAGGGGCGTTGGCTGACATAGGTGTCCCCGGATACTTAGCGCATTTGGTGGAAAATTACCTCTCAGAGAGGACTCTCTGGTACGGGACGGATGAGGACCCCAAAGAGTACATTGTCACAGCCGGGGTACCACAGGGATCGGTACTTGGTCCCCTGTTGTGGAATATTATGTATAATGGGGTGCTTGCTCTTCCCGTCCCAGAGGGGACTACGATTGTCGGCTTTGCTGATGACCTAGCTGTGGTTGTTGCAGCAAAACACCCAGAAGATGTGGAGGTTTAGCCACGGAAACAGTGAGAGCGGTAAAGTCCTGGCTAGAAAAGGCCGGGCTGACCTTGGCGGACGCGAAAACGGAAGCGGTCTTGATAACAAAACGCAGGAAAAATAACACTGTAAAAGTGGAGGTCGGTAGACATACGGTCGTATCAAAGCCGGCTATCAAATACCTGGGGGTAATAATTGACACCAAATTGAGTTTGAGGGAGCACCTAGAGTATGCATGCCAAAAGGCAGCCAGTGCCACCACGGCACTTGCAAAAATGTTGCCAAATATTGGTGGACCGAAACATTGCCGGAGGTTGGTGCTAGCTGGAGTGGTGCGCTCCATCTTGCTCTACTCGTCGCCTGTGTGGGCAGAGGCGCTTGCAAACTCTCAGAGACGGAAGCGGGTGAACTTGGTTTACGGGCGGATGGCTTTGAGGGTTTGCAGTGCTTTTAGAACCACATCAGATGAGGCAGTATTGGTGGTGGCAGGCATGATCCCGGTTGACATTCTGGCCAAAGAAATGAGTGTCCTGTACAATGCAAGACATATGGAGGGGCATGCACAGCGTAGAAATGCGGCAAGGTCAAAGTCGCTTGATCTCTGGCAACGCAGATGGGACGAGTCTGCGAAAGGTCGGTGGACGCACAGGCTCATTCCCAACATTAAGGTGTGGTTTGAGCGAAAACATGGGATGACCAACTACCACATTACCTAGTTCTTCACGGGACACGGTGGTTGCTACAGGCAGTATCTGCACCGCTTTGGGTTGGATGATTTTCCGAACTGTCCCAGATGCGATGGCATACCGGAGGATCCAGAGCATGTGATGTTTCACTGCCCACGATTTGCGATGGAGAGAAGGAGCTTAAACCAGGTGCTGGGCAGGAGCGGCTTGCGGTTGGCTCCGCAATCATCCAAATGCAGGAGGAGTTGCAGAAGGAACAAAGAAGGAGGAAAGCTGCAAATAGGAGAAGGATGAGTGCCTAAGAGCAAACCTACCCCGCGAAGTAATACCTCAATGGTGATCCCGCGGGGTTGGGGCTGGGGCTGGAGAGACCGGGGGTGGTTTTTAGTGGGTGTGAATCCCACACGCGCCCGCTGTGGAGCTGCGGCGGACGTGTCTTTCTAAAACTAAGATTTTCCAACTCCGTGTACGCACAAAAAAAAAAAAAAAAGATTGTACTATTGACTAACCTAATACAACAGTTCTTACGAGTTTGTCCATTATACTTCCCCCGGGAAAACTTGAGAAGAACAATATCCTTTTCATTAAAGATAATTAAAAAAAAAACAACGATTGAATTTTCATATCTTTATGTATAATTTTTCTTTTTTCATTCATTTTTTTTTTATTCATGAAATAATATGTTTTATATTCGTATAATAGTAATAGCATAATTGTGTAGATGTTTTACAATCTTTGATATTACAGTTTAGGACTTTGTCTGTTAGTTTTCTGTCTATCAGATGCATATACATATATATATATATATATTTTTTTTACAGTTGTGTTTGTGTTTTTGTATATTTTATATGAAGTTTATTTTTATAGTAATTTTTCATATCTATTGCATATTATATTATTGACATCACTACCATCATTACCATCAACATTTTTTTCTTTCCTTGGCCGTTATTTATCAGGGTTTTTTTTTTGTTTTTAATTAATTTCCATTTGAATTTGAAGTTAACAATTAACAAAATAAATGTATATAGTTATAATGCGCTAAGTTTTTTCTTCATATTTTGTTTTTTTTGTTTTTCTGTATAATTTGAATAATAAAATATTTGCAATTTTTCTATTTTATGCATTTATGTTAGTTCTTTTTTCGGTATTTGCTAATATATATGTATAATATACTGTTTTATTAATACATCATGATGTTTTAGATTATTTAATAGCATATCAGTCAATTTTGATTTCATGTAATTTTTTTCTTTTTCGTTTGAATGTATAATAATATGTATATATAGTTGTTTGGTTTCTGAACAATTTTTATTTTCACTTAACCAGTTTATATTGTTTATTATAAATATATATATATATAATTTCAGTTTGTCATATTTACAGGATTGTTTTTACAAAGCTAATATACAGATTTGTTGTTTTAGTAATGTACAAAATATCTATTCCTTTTAACTAGTGTTTACAATATTATTTCAAAAAAATATATTAGAAAAGTAATAAAAAATGTAGAGATAAAATATGTGGCCGAAATTCTTTTATTGAATTAAAATATATTTTTAATTTTTTTATTCTTATAGTTTTTTTTTAACATTTGTATAGGTTTTTATATAAATAGATATGTACAAAAGCTTTTGTTTCATAATAAAAATAATTTCAGGATTAAATTTCGGATTGAATTTTACACGTGTTTTCAAACTATGATTATTGAAATTTATTCTAGATGCGTTTAGTATAAGTCAATAATGTACAAGATATTCATTTAAAATTGTATTTTTTTTACAGAATAAATTTCTAACTTAAATATACATAAATTTACAAGATTTTTTTATAGTTTCATTTCAAACAATTTTGTGCAGAAAACAGCTCTTCATCCAATAATTTCACCTTTTCCTCCTTCGAATTTCTTCTTTAAGTTTTACTTAGGAAAAAAATTATACTTTTAAATTTAGATATTTTAATATAACTCTCAAATATTTAATTCGTGTTTTTTTTTATGCTAACGGTATGATTTTTATTTATTTGTTTATTTACAATTTAAAAGCCGTTTGAGTAACAATTGATCTGAATATTTATTTGGTTATTTCTAGTCATAAAATTTGTATACGATATTCTCTAGTGGGGAGCACAGGGAATGGTAAATATGCAAAAAAGTATAAGATATTTTTTGACATTTTATTGGTTTTAGCGTTGTCTGGAGGCTAAGTTTGTTTCAGAATTTATGGTTTGTTCTGTAGGTAGATTTCTAAGCTCTGCTGTGTAGGCATTTTAGTAACAGAAGTTAAAAGATACTTTGCATTGGCAACTAAAAAATCATTAATACTATAAAATGTCATTCAGGGAAACTAAAAGAAAAGCGTAGGCACAAAGCGGACTATTGATATAGGTATCTGAACGGTTGGGGATTTTTTTTTGCATAATAATTACCAATTGGATAAAATTCAAAAATTCTCATCTATTGCATAGGTAGTAGGCCATCAAATGGGTGCATGTTTCATTTTGTAGTTTTCATATTTTATTATCTATAATTTGCTTGTAATTTACAAAGTTTTATTTACAGATTTAATAACATAATATTTCTATATATACTTTATTTTATTAGGTACATGTAGATGACTTCTGCTTGTAATGCTTTTATTCTTAAAATTAAAATTCATTTTTACATGGTTTCAAATATATACAGCGCGTTAAGTTAATTTCTGGTGAATTGGGGCGAAACGAAAAAGGTGGAGGATTAAATTAATTTGACATAACCTTTCATTGCTATGGCAAATGAGAGTCACTTCTATTTTATAGTGGCACCCCAAGACCACATTTGTTCATCAAAATTTGCACTTATTCTGCAGAATCGCGGAAACTGATATACTCGCATCCTTTTCAATTAGCAACTTCAGACAAGATGTTTTAAGTGATGCATACACATGTGTATTTTTGTTATATAAAGGTAAGTAGCACTCCAGGCTAAAGCATATACGTCTGGATCGTTATATCACGAAACGCTTGTTAAAAACAGTAAAAACGAAAGAAAATCCTTGGCAGGATAAGTCGATGACTGCAAGTCATCATATTTCTCTCGTACACACATTCACAAAGGAGCTCTTTTATGCTTGAAAAGAAGAAAGGATATGTGTAGCATACGGTCTGCTTTATGGTGAGTCCTCGCACTGAGTTTATTCATATTAAGGAGGCAATGTTGCTAGGGATATGCAACATTATGTTGGATTTGCTGCAACGATAATAATTCACGTATATATATATATATTATACATTCCTTCGTTTTTACGATACCGAACCGAGGCACTCCAGACTGAGTCCTTCTTGTTGCTGTGTGCCTATGAAGAAATCTCAGACACTTAATAAGGGCTGATGGGTATGAGGATGGGAAATAATAGCTATAAAATGAGAATTATTATTTTATTTGACTTGGAGCGCGTAGAAGTAGCATCTGAATGAAATGCGAGTGCTATAATATTTATGTAACGTTCTTGAGAGTGTGAACTTGTGGGTGTGGGGGCTGAAGGATAACAGCGGGTCTAATGCATATAAAATTACCCTAAAATACTAGTATAAAGCTTGATTTGAATACGTATCACTAAATATTGATATTGGTTGCAGTCCATGCTCTCGAAATAGAGGAAATTTTTAATAAATTTTGTTAGAAAAGGTAAAATGAAATAGCTCTAAACCGAAAATCATCGAATGGTAGTAAAGCAAGATGAAATAGTTTCACTCGAAAGTACGACACATCATTCAAAGGAATCAAAACAGGGACAAACTTCCTGTAATGCTAATTCTCTAAGTTTATTAGTAGTTTTTTGAACGCTATATGTGCAATTCACGAATATATTTTTACATCTAACAAGACGACATTCTTACACTTCTCTCCCATTTCACATCTTATCTCATCCATAGTTTACGTATTCAAATCAGATTCGATAATTTTGGAAGGAGTGATTTTTCTCTATATCTTACTTCGATTATTTGGTTGCGTTATAGGTTTAGCTATACGTTGTTTGTCTGTTTTGTTTTTTTTTTAATTAATGACTCTATATTTTTTTATTAATTGTTTACATTATATGTAAGATCAACTCGTGTGTATTTTTATTGATTATTATCATATTTTGCTGGTTCCTAATGAATACTTTAAATTACACAACATCGAGCTTCTAGCTGCCGTTGAAGGGTTTCTATCAAAATTTCTTCTTCATTGGTTTTCTTTAGATCAATATTTGTTATAAAAAAAAATAGATAAAATTAAATTAAAACTTAGATTAGTATGCAAAAATTCGAGGTCGTCTTTTATCCATTGATAGTTGATGGTTTCAAAGCCTTAAATCGCGAAAATGGATTGTTATGCGAAAAGAATTGGAAAATTGACTTTATTATAAATGCAAATTATAGTATTATAAAATTATTAGTATTATAAAAATTATTAATTAATAAATTAGAATAAATAAATACAATAAAATAAAAAAATACAAAAATTAAAATAAATAAATAAATTAATTAAAAAAAATAAATAAATAAATCAAAATAAATAAATGAATAAATTGAAATAAATAAATTGACATAAATAAATTAAAAATTATTATTAGTGTCATAAAATTTATTTATCAAATTTACATTGCAAATTGCACATTTTTTATCATTTTAGGTTATATTTAATAAATTTTCTTAATATTTAAATGATTTTAATATAAAGAACTAAATTTATTTGTTAAATAATGAGAAGAATGCATTTGATCTATCCAATAATAATTGGGAAGATTTTGGAACTCCACGGTATAATAATTAATCAACGTTTCCTTTGCTCTGATTATAGCTGTAAAGAATATAATACTATTCGTGGAATCAAAGAATAATATGACAATTATATTTGAAAATTATTTCAAAACAACAAAATCTAAAAAAAAATATAAAAAGTGAAAAGCTTTCAGTGTGCAATTAAAATTTAATTTTTAATTAGTTTGGCACTTTCTTTTCTTACTACTTTCTAGCTACGCAAAAAACGCATACATAAATACACAACTTTTTAATTCTAAGTTAATTTTCTTTATAAAAGTATAATTATAATACAACTGTATAGTTAATGATTGATGGTTTCCTATTTTTCGGTTTTTATTTACCAAAAAAATAGTTTAAATGTCAATTCTATGTGGCTGCGTGCATTATCTTTTCTGTTTATCGAATTTTATTCACATATGTACTTACTGCAATTGAAGCAAAAATTCTAATTGATACATACCTGAATTATTCTATAAAGTATCTGAGATATAACATAATTGACAATACTTAATTCGATTTCATTAATCGTTGATTTAATTTTAAGGTGTTGCTTCCTTGAGCTAAAAAAAAGCTTTGCACTCGCATTTCAATAACAATAAATATAGCAAATAGGCCATTTCCAAAACTCGTCAATTAACTTTTATATTCAAATTGATTGATATCTAGTAAAGTATCATCCAATTTTAAGCCCATAAGCATTTTAACAATTTGAAATAGATTTTGAATCTATTTTGGAATTCGTTAGAAGCTCAACTGAAAGCCGATTTCAAATCCTAAGAATATCCTAAGAATTCCATATCGGGCGTAATCCATTTACGAGCAGATATGTAGGATGATCGCATTAAATGAGCGGAAATAAATCAAAATGGATACTTTTCAATTTTTTCCATCTTCAAATTTAAGTTAAGAAGTAGCATTGGAACGAGGCGTCTTGAGAAACAAATGCAAATTTAGCAAAAGGATATGTCTGGCTGCCAAATATTGACGGAGAGACGGTTGAATTGGCTGCGTGTCATGGATGTTTGAGTTCGTCTTTGTGGTTTTCCACTGCTGTAGGCTCATCATAGAGTGTAATGGAAATAGAATTGGGAATGAAAATGGAGACAAAAAAAGGTACTACGTGGATGCCATATATTCCACAAAGCAGACAGGAGACACACAAACTGGTATGACAAATGTGGATATTGAAGAATATCACAAATAAACAGGCGAAGCCAAATCAATTAAGGAAGGGTGGGAGGTTTTGTCGGTCAACTTATTAGCCGATTTCCCTCCCACTTGTGAGCTCCTGTAATTAACTTTGGGGACAGTAAGTTACTTGTGTTGTGGTGGTTCATCTAGTGTGCTAGTTCGGCCCGCAGTTCGTGGCAACTTGTTTTTAGGCCTTTATAGAGTTTACCGCGAGTGAAAACGGAAGAATGCAGCTCTATTTGTAAAGCAGAAAGTAAAGGTTTTGGATACGCTCGAAAAAAAAAACGAAAAGTTGGCTGCACTTGGTGAAGAGTGCACAAGTCCTGTGAATTGACTCCCTTATTCCCTTATTTTAACATCGACAGTTCTGCTATTGAATCCTACCTTCACCTCCACGCGGTGACCACTGCTTGTTTAGCCATCAAAATAGCAAACGGAGGAGAATGAAGGCGAGCTTTTCGCGCCTTAAAACAGAAAAACTATCCAGACCATCTCTCCTGGTAGGGGATTGAGCGAAGCGCTTGACAACGCTTTCTCGGAAAATATAAACTTATCCAGGAAGTCAAGATACAGCCTCGGATTGGACAAACCAAACGGCAACGACTTCACCAACTTAAAATGGACCATTTTTTGTGTAAACACAAAACCTTATTAAAATCGGTTTACTGTCTGTCTGTCTGTATGTCCGTCTGTCCGTCTGTCCGTCTGTCCGTCTGTCCGTCTGTCCGTCTGTCCGTCTGTCCGTCTGTCCGTCTGTCCGTCTGTCCGTCTGTCCGTCTGTCCGTCTGTCCGTCTGTCCGTCTGTCCGTCTGTCCGTCTGTCCGTCTGTCTGTCTGCCTGTCTGTCTGTCTGTCTGTCTGTCCGTCACACGCATTTTTCTCGGAGACGGTTATAGCGATTGAATTTGCAGAAAGGTGGGAACTGTGAACACTCACGCATACAGTGAATTACTTCCTCTTATGTCGAATTTAAGGGGGGGTCCTCATACATGCAAAAGGGGGGTGTAATATTTTTTTTCATCAAATATAGTCATGTGGGGTATCAAATTAAAGGTCTCGATTAGTACTTTTCAAAGCCGATCTTAGTTTTGACATTCGTTGGAGGAATGTCCAGCGCGCGGGGTTGAAAGTGATCCCTTCTTTAAGGGGGCCATTCTCAGAAACTACCAAACCGAAAAATCTGAAAAAAATCAGGAGGCTGCCACTATATGGTGCCTGGGCTTTCGGTTTCCCGACTTGTTTAGGTATTGAAATGTGCGATCCCTTTTTTGAACTGGTGCACTGCGGGAGCTTCTCCAGGAAGTATTCCGTAACAACATTATCATCCTCGCGATCTTGGAAACGAAATGGCTGGGGAGCGAATTAAATGATTGCGGACTTTACACAAAATATATCAGCCACAAAGAGTGAGGATGCGGAGGATTGGGTGTCGTCGTTAAAGGCGGATTCTGGATCCGAGTGGACAGAATTTTTGACGGCTTGCTCCCCAATGCCATCAAAGTATTATAGGGAGACTTCAACGCTAAAATTGGCAATGAACTGTTCCGTAGAGGCATAACAAGAGGGCAGACCCTCTATAATTAAACACATAATAGATTTCACCAGCAGCGAAAACTTCGCTGTGAGCTCCACTTGCTTCACCCGTAAGAACATACATAAAATGAAATGGGCCTCACCAGACGGGCAGACATTCAATCAAATCGACCACATCCTCGTCCAGAAAATAGTTGCCTCAAACACATTGCAAGTGAGGACGCTACGAGGTGCTAACTGTGACTCGGCCCATTCTAGTTTAGAAGGGAATACCGCTGCCGAATGGCTAAAACAGCCACAGCCACAGGAGGTGGACTCCTAAAATCAATGTGAAAAAGATGGAAGACGACACGGTTAAAGTGGCTTACACATCCAAATCAAGGTCCATTTCGACACACTACCTCATGTTGGTCTTGAAGAAAGCAGTGACGACATATGGCGAAAAATTAGGGATGGTATGAAGAGTTCAGCTAAAAGTACTCTTGGGCATGTAGAATGGAGGAATCGTAACGAATGGATCAATGATGCCTGGAAGCGATTAACAAGAAAAATGAGGCTTACCGACTACTAATCGAAAGTCGAACCCGAGCTAGGGATGACAAGTATCACGAACTAAAGCGATACGTTAAGATCTGAAGACTTGAACAAGGAAAGGACGACATTAGTAGCACTTGGACGCACTGCCCAGATGGGACTTCTCATTCCACCCTAGGAAAGGTTTCTGCTAAGGTCGCGTTTGGGGGATCTACAGCTGACATGGAGTTCTGGATCATCCCTTTAATTTAGCACCTGGCCATTTTCTAACAAACGGTATTCCATCTTCGCAGGGTTCGAGAGCTTTGGAGACTGTCGATAACACCTGTAGCCGGCGACATGTACTTTCGCCCCCGCAGGAGCTTGAGCTGCAAGCTGCGATAACCATGTTTCTCTCTTTCACGAAACAAGGACTAGGACGTACATTGTTGGTATTGCATCACATTGATACAGGAGATGCCAAATCGATCAAACACCGTCACTATCCGGTATCGCCAGTTGTGGAGAAACTTTTTTACGCGGAGGTAGATCGGCTGTTGGAAATGGAGTTCGTCGAGAAGTCGCAAAGCGCTTGGGTTAAACTTGGTCGTTAAACTTGGCATGTTGACAAATTTACCTTGGTGCCTGTAACATCAATCTCTGCACGGTAAAGAGTGCTTATCCCATGCTGCTCATTGGTGGGATCTTGAGTCGGTTGCCTAGGGCTCAATAAATTTGTGGTAGTGATCTTAAGGACGTCTTCTTGCGCCCCTCGATGTGGCGTCAAGGGATAAGACCGCCTTCGTGTGCAATGTTCCATTGAGTGAGTTAATGGTGAAGGTGATCCCAGCTCATCTGAGGAATCAAGTGTTCGTCTATGTGGATGATTTGTTTGTCGTGTCTGAGACGTTCAAGGACGACATTCTCATCCTTCCACAGGTTGCTGCTTATCTGAAGAGTGCGGGTTTGACTATCAATGTGGACAAAAGCCATTTCGCATGGAAGGAGGTGAAACACTTGGAGCATATTATCGGACATGAAGTAGCTCGGACTGACTCAGACAAAATAAAGGCTATTGTGGAGTTTCTGGTCTCGAAATCAGTGAGACAGTTGCGTTGTTCCTTGAGTGTCTACATCTAGTACCGTAGGTTCATCCGCTACTTCGCAGCTGTTACAACTCCTTTGACCAATATACTGTGTAAGGGTCGTCGGTTTGAATGGACTGATGATGGGCTCCAAGCGTTTCATCAAATGAAGGCGGTGCTGCATAATGTAGGTTTCATCAAACTGTTTTTTATACATTGCGACGCCCGCAAAGACCTCATAGGCGCGGTTCTCGTTCAAGTAACACTTGACGGAGACGATGCTCCTATTGCTTTTATGTCGCAGAAAGTTAGCATGGCGCAACGCAATTATACGGTGAGGGAGCAGGAATGTCTGGCTGCCGTGCAGGCCATTAAGAAGTTCCGGGCCTACGTGGAGAGACATGAATTTGAGGTGGTCGCTGATCACGGAATATGTCCTATTGACAGCCCGAGTTCAGAGGAGAACATGCCTCGGGAGATGCTCTCCAGGAAGCTTCGGGTTGGAAAATTTGGGTTCTAGGTAAGTTGATATAGGGTTTGATTGAGCGTGAGCTCATGCGGGGTTTGCTAAGACCTTACATAGTCTAAAAAGCCTGTACTTTTGGTCCTGTATTGCTCAACAAGTGAGGCCATATGTGGACAGTTGTGCTTTGTGCAAGACCACTAAGGCGCCCAATCAAACACTTCGCCCTCCTGTGGTTTTCACTCCACTCTCTGATAGGCCGTTTCAGAAGCTGTTCATTGACTTTATCGGTCCGTACTCAGGAAATTAATCGGGAAACGCCGGAGCTACCGTGGTGCTTGATCACATCACGAAATTTACTTTCGTGGAGCCGATTCGGCGTTTCGTGGCTAAAGTTGTAACCCGATTTCTAGTGGATGGAATCTTTAATGTCTTTGCCACTCCTGAATCAGTGTTGACGGACAACGGAGTACAATTCCGTTCCGCACATTTCGTCGTTGATTGAGTTCTCTGCCCCCGAACTGCTAGCATTCGGGTTAGCTCCAGCACATGCCGTCCGGTTCCTCATATTATCTCGCGCAGTCGGTGTTCACAACTGGCAAACCTGTCAGGGGAGTTTGGTTGTTTGACAGCCTTCGGGTGAAACAGTCGTCGGGTGAAAATCACTCACCAGCTTTTGAATAATTTCAATGATGTTTCTGATTTGCTCAAAAGAATTTTTTCCCGTTCCAAAAACGGAAGAGGCCCGTGAAAGGATCGGAATTTGCAATAGGCTTGTTTGCATTTGGGCGACTTCTTTCGAGTAGTCTGTGTTCTGTATAAAACGATTTGATTCCAGCAAAAAACAAATCTCGGATATCTCATTGGTTGTCTAAGGTTTTCTTATCGTTTTGCATTGACAGCGCAAATTCCTAGACATGGGTCACTGCCTATTTGATTCACGCAGGGCTGACTTGGCGGACATTTTGAATTTTTTGTACATTCTGGCTTACAATTTGGTGGACTACCAATATATCCTTGAAAGCAAGGGCACCCAGCTTATTCGTTGATTTGTGACATTGATTATTTAGACCGCTTGTAAATGCGTGCAGGGGTTTAAGATAACTTGGCTGGCGTACGCGATGTATTTTGTTGGCGAATGTGGCAGTGGATAGGTCATATGCTAAGGAGGGCGATAATTGCATTGCTGGCCTTTTAATATGTTAAATGGCGGCCAGTTAAAGGGAAAGGTTCAACTATATTATTTTGCGACTTTATCATGTAATTGTACAAAACAAATCTTCAGCCAAAGAAATATTCAAAGGATTTCAGGGAGTTATCTCCGTCTTACATTGTATATTGTGCAGTGTTGACCTAGTTAGTAACATATTTGGATTTTTAGGAGTCTGCAAAAAGGACAGTAGGGGAATTGGTTCATAAACTCCTTGCCGAATAATGAACACCTTGCTTATATCTCAACCAATAGATACGAAGGCTCAAAAATCTGGGCAACTGAAAAATCTGTTTCAAAGTTAACCAACGAGTTTTGGAAGCATTTCATTCAGTTTGCATGGAAGCTATAAGACCCTGGCAATCCGTTTCATTGTCCCACGGAAATTTACTTCAGTTTTTAATCCATTTAATTTAGAAGTAATTTCAAAAACCTCGAATAAATCTTTTTTTAATGCGATGCGATATTATCTTTCAAGCTATGTTACGTAGGTCAAGCTTCATTGGATCTGAAGCTGAAAACTAATTTTATTGTTATTAATTTAATTTTGTCTCTTCAAACATGCTAAATAAATAAAAATATTCAGATAAGTCAAAAGATTCTTCAGTTGAATTGAACTAAAAATTTAGGAACGAATATCGCATGTACTCGAGCATTAGATCTGAAGGTAATGCTAATTTAAAATGAATCTTTTTTAATAATTTTCCTCTGAATTTATAAACTAGATCACTTTTTCTTAATAGAGATAAATTAAAGTGTATAAAGCAATTATTTTCACATATTTACAGATTTAAAGATTTAAGTTTAAGTATTTGTAACTTTTTCGTGTTTTATATTCATTTTTTTTTCAAATATTTTTTTAAAAAAAGGATTCATCATTCTTGCCTTCAATCAGTCTCCAGAAATATGCTTATAATATAAAAATGTGAAATATTAGTATTTTGACTTTAGTAGCTATTACATTTCCTGCCAAGATACTATTTTGTTCAGATAATGTAATAACTATCAAATCAGAGATTATGTTGGATTTCCTTAAATTAAATATGTAAAATTTAAATTTCAATTACGTAAAATTACTTGGTATTATGAATTGATAGAATTGCTGCATATATATAAGTTCCGTAGGCAATTGATAGGAGCCTTGGGGAAATTAAGCGATGAGTCCTTACACCGATCGTCGTTTTAAACTGTCCAATTCGTGAACTAAACCTTCTTCGTTGGAGACGAAACGTTTCTGCAGTTTTGATGGGTTCTAGTTTGGAGAAAGTAGAAAAAATTGGAAAGAAATTTAAGTTTAATTATCAAAAATTAGATACATATAAAGTTCGCTATTGTTGTTTTTTGGTTTATAATTTATTTTAAGTTTTTAGAGGAAATTATTTATTACGCACTTTGTTTTTTTTTCTTCAGTGAACATTTTAATTATTTTAAATTTTTTAAATTAAAAAAAAAATAAAAAATTAAAAATTAATTAAATCAAAATAAATTTAAATTTCCTAAATTAAAAAAAGATAAATTAAAATTAATTAAATTAACATAAAAATTTAAATTTTTTAAATAATAATAAATGAAACTCCGCCGAAGCCGGTCCCACGCCCGGTTGTGAAAGGAGGAGGGATGGATAGCTTCAATCTGAATGGCTGTACGCCACCGCAGCGTCTCAGGGGGTAGGTGAGGAAAGTGCAGGAACTTTGCAGTCTTGCAGATTACTCACTAAGGAAGCTATCTCAACACCTGGCAGCTAGGGATAAAATGCACTACCAACAATGAGAAGAAGGAGAAATTTGAGGTCCGGTACGGATAACCGGCGGGAGTCGTCTGACTTGGTGACTGGGTCGGACTCTCGTAAACAGCACGGCGTCGAAACCGCTAGTCGTGGGGCGGTTCGACGTCTAGGCGCCACGACGACCAGGAGCACAGCTCCGCCTGCTGCAGCTGTTTCGCCACAATTTGTGGCGACCACTTCAGCAGGTTCGTGTAGGAAGCGGATGAAATGGACTGAAGAAATGAACCTCTTCATCATCCGCTCTTACTACGAAATAACGGCGGGGGCGGGTACAACATCTTACCGCCCCTTGTTGCACCAGAGATTCGTTGAGCGTTTCCCGCAATTCGCGCACGTGACTGTGCAGCGAGTCGCAGACCAGTACCGCTTTATTACTCGCAGCGACACAATCCGGGCCACCATCAGGGAACGTGTTCGACTTGAAGTCATCGGGGAAACTGGTGACCGAGAGTCGATGGGGGCAGAGGCGGCGGCATCAACAACACCACGCCGCGCTGCAGGCAACAGGTTCAGTACTCTCCGAAGCACTCTTCTCCACCGTTCAGCTGAGGTTTCCGCTGAGGTTCGGGACGAATTCCAAAGAGCGTGTATAGAATTCTCGAATATGCATCCTTTGCATAGACCAGGTATTCCCAGGCTCTACGCATCTCCAGCAACTCCGGGAATTCTATCTCAAATCAATGATGAGATTGCATCTCGACTGTGTGCTGATATGTCGCTGCTGCAACTAGAATCACTTGTGTATTGTGGTGCAGTTACGGCTATCAGATTGCACGGTCAGAAGATTCGCTTTCGCGATATTGGTTTGAGTGACAAAAGAGATCCACCATGGAAAATTCGTCTGGAACGTCGGCGGGACTCACTAAGGCAGGACATTGCTAGACTGATTCAGATCAGCACTGGCAATGCCAGCCGACGGGTGAGAAATAAAATGCAGAGGGTTTAGCGGAACTATGCCATCCCCTGTGAGACACCCGTTGTTGAAATTCTGGACACACTAAAAAGAAACTTTCTGTCATATGCAGTCGGTTACGACGGTATGGCGAAAGTTATTCCAGATGTGTCCAGAATGCAACATGCGCGAGGAACCAGCGGAGCTTTTTCAGATCTCTCAACGAATCCCAACAGAGCGCCCAGACAATACAGTTCTCGGTGACGGAAAGAGTATTGGGGTGGACTTTGAGGATTACCTGCCCATCATGCTGAGTGGATCACCGCCGAAGGCACCCGCCATGCCAATACACCTGGCATGAATTTTGCGGATGTTACCGAAGAGGAAGTTCGACGAGCCATAAACATCTCGAAGAACTGGAGGGGCCCAGGTCTGGATCGGGTGCAGAATTTCTGGTATAAGAAATTTACCAGCGTACACAGTCGGTTGGCAAGCAGTATAAATGAGGTCATGAGTCGGCCGGAGGAATTTCCACCTTTCCTCACTGCGGGGATTACCTACCTTATCCCTAAGAAGGACACGGTGCAGGACCCCGCAGACACAAGACCGATCACTTGCTTACCAACCCTCTATAAATTTATCACGTCCATTATTAGTGGAAGGATCAATGCACACCTCGAGACCAACAACATTCTGTCCGAGGAGCAGAAGGGCTGCCGAGTTGGGTCAAGGGGTTGCAAAGAGCAACTCATTATCGACTCGGTAGTTGTAGGACAAGCAACTAGAGGCCAGAGAAACCTCTTCAGTTGCTATATCGATTATGCTAAGGCTTTCGACAGCGTTCCGCACACCTGGCTAATCGACATCCTACATCTGTATCGCCCTGATCCGAAACTAATAAAGTTTTTGGCGACAGTCATGGAAGGATGGCATACCACCTTATCAGTGCGTACATCTGAGGGTGCTAATACCTCAGAGCCCATCCGTATACGGAGGGGCATCTTCCAAGGGGATTCGTTGAGTCCCCTTTGGTTTTGTATGGCACTGAACCCCCTTTCATGGCTACTGAATAATGCTAGAGGGCATGGTTTTGCAATAAAGTATGGCCTACGTGCTAAGTGCGAACTGACACACTTGATGTACTTAGATGACATCAAGCTGTATGCTGGTACTGACAACCATCTTAGAAGTCTGTTGTGAATAATAGACATGTTCAGCCGTGATATTCGGATGGAGTTTGGATTAGACAAGTGTCGAATCCGAAGCCGGACTTAGGACCCCCTTCATTCTCAAAACGAATGTCGAATCCAAGCCATCCGCAAAGGTCATCACGAGCCACATGCCGGACATAGCATTGGTGACCTCCACGTCGAAGCTATGACCGAGCCAGACTTCTACAAGTACCTAGGAATTCTGCAAGGAACCCATGCTCGAGTTGGTGACCTGAAAGAAGCTCTGCTGTCCGAATTCCTGCGACGTGTAAAGCTGGTGCTGAAATCGCATCTCTCGGGGAAGAATAAAATAAGCGCATTGAATCCCTTCACTGGCTTATGCATTTGGAATATTGCCGTGGACGAAGACCGATCTGGAAAACGTCCAGCGGCGGATGCGGACAACTATGTCCAAATTCCGAATGCATCACCCAAAGTCTGCCGTGGAGAGGATGAACCTGCCTCGTGACATCGGACATCGTGTTTGACGTGGCGGCACAACATCATCACCAAGTCGTCTCGCTGCGCGCTTATTTTTATAGCAAAGAGCAGGCGAGTCCCTTACATGCGGCTATCCGTAAAGCAGAATGTAGGCTGACTCCACTTAACTTGAAGGATCCATCTTTCAATCCTCTGAGTGGGGTGAAGTCGGACCAGGAGCGGATCGATGAATGGACGTCGAAGGCAATGCACGGTAAACACGTGAATTGTCTTTGGTAGCCATTTGTCGATTTGCATCTGTCCAACAGATGGCTGTGTGCTGCGGAGCTCTTTGCTGAGACGGAGGGGTTCATGTGTGCCGTTCAGGATGGCGTGGTCGCCGCCCGAGCTTATAAAAAGCTCATCATGAAAGAACGGGTGGAGAACGACCAGTGCAGAATTTGTGGTTCGGCGTTAGAGACGTTGGACCATCTCATTTCTGGCTGTATTGTTATGGCACCGGTGCAATACACAATCAGGCATAATGCTGTATGTAAGGTTATCCATCAAAACCTTGCATATAAGCATGGGCTGATCACGGGAACATGTCCGGTTTACCGATATGAGCCGCAAGCAGTACTTGATAGTTCTGCTTGCAGTATGTATTGGGACCGGCAAGTTCTGACTGATCGCCATACCGCACACAATAAGCCTGACGTACTGTTAGTTGACAAGGCGGGTCGCTCCGCGTATATTATTGATGTTGCTATCCCCCATAATAGCAACATTGGACGGAAATATGTGGAGGAGAAGGTGAACTATGAGCCATTGGCTCGGGAAATCAAAGAAACTTGGCGTCTCGAGCGGGTGGTCGTAGTTCCCGTAATATTGTCAGCTACAGGTATTGTACCTAAATCCCTGACGGCTTCCCTTGATGTCCTGGGACTTTCGCACAGTCTGGTTCAAACCATGCAGAAGTACACCATTCTGCATACGTGCTCGATGTTGCGGGGAGTACTCGACGGATTCTCCCACTGACCTACCACCGGCCACCACCACCAGTGCCCCTTTTAGTTTTTAAAGTAGGTAGGATCGTCCGAGCCTAAATGCTTGACACTTAGTGCTAGTATTAGGTAAAATCCGGCATCTGCCGAGATTGTGATAACTCGGAAAAATTAATTAAATTAAAAACAAATTTAAATTTTTTAAATCAAGAAAAAATCATTTTTAAAGAAGTTAAAATAAAAGTTTTTAATTTGTAATTTGTGTAGACACCTCTTGACAGGTCCAAAGGGTTTTCAGCGTCTTTAATTTCATGTGGACATAATCCTCTGAGCCATTGTGCTGTGGTGACTCTTCAGTCGGGCTCAACATTTACTAACTGAGCACTCAAATCTTCTTCTTCTTCTTTTGTAAAAGTAGGTATTACGGAAATACCAGGGACCACCCGAGAACATCTCACCGTTGCGCCGAAACATCTCACAGTTGGACTGAAACGGGTCCAGCAGATGAATGTTAGGAGGGCCTCGTTAATGAGTCCCATAGGAAGACAGGATTTTTTTTGTAGGGTGTCGACAAAATGTTTTTAAACTTAAATTTCAGGGGAAGGGGATCTTTGTTTCTATGTACCGCATCCAAATGAACCTTCTGTCGAGTTGTACACCGTGATCACGTCATCTGCGGTGTGTGATTTTTGCTTGAGAATGAAACTCGTTTTCTACTTCCTTAGATTGCATTTCAACTTTGTAGGAATATCTTTGTGTCTCATCTACGATCTACGTTTCGTTAAATACGATTTTTACCGTTTATGATAACAGCCAGGGAGTAGGCGGGATTCTACGTATTAATAAGGCCAAAATCAAACTAACCAAACCAAAATGTGGGTGTGTAATATCTGTTTCCTTTAAGAGCATTGCTTATTTCTGATAGATTCCGGTAAACCTGGTCTATTATGCAGTGCTGGCTTTTAAATCCAAATTGATGGTTTGGTATCAGGTTGCTGCCTGGTAGGTTTGGCAATAGTCTCTGAAGTAGGAGTTTTTCGAATACTTTTGATATGGTGGAAGAACGCTCTTGAGTCCGTACAAATCCATTCGAGGGTAATCCTTTCCAGGTTTTGGAGTCATTGTCACAGCTACGTTTTTTAACACTTTGAGAAATATTAGATTCTCAGAATAACGAGTATATCCAAAATATAGCACAATGGTTTGAGGGTTTTTACTGGCAGCGGTTTCAACTTTAAATAAGAGACCAAATTATACCGTGGAATTCTTTTAATAATATGAGTAATCGATGGCGCTACAATTCAATTAGGATCTGTGCCTCGAAGGGTGCTAGCAAACTTCATTTTCGTTTTCTTTTGACGTAATTTTTGAGGACCTTACGGGCCCGTTTTATGGCATTTTAAGTTTCTTGTATTCCTAGCGAATATTTTCCTTAAGGGCTTCAAGAGTTTGAAGCTTGTTGAGGCAAAACCTATAACCTCAAAAAACCCCGTGGAAAGAAGTTTGGAATGTTTAAATCTGGGGATCTAGCCACAAAAATCGGTTGAGGCTCGAGCAGTGTACGCCATTGAAACGTCCTGTTGGCTAATGCCAATTGCGTGGCATGCCATCTGGTCGATGTTCTGGGCTTCTATTCGACATCTTGGCCAACAGCAGCGATATTCTTATCTTGTGTTGTCCCAGTCTCTTCAAGGCGAGTGGCTAAACACCGCATTGTTTGTCCAGTTGGTATCGGACGGCCGCAGTGCCTCAGTAGTGGGCAACTTGACTACTTTGGCATCTAGTTCTACAAAAGATCTTAGTGGAGTGGAAATGAGAACCATACCGGATTCTTTTCGCAAGAGTTCAACATTTGGAAGGTCACTATCGAGGGCAACATTCAGGCAGTCAGAATTCATCGCAGGACTCGGAAAAGAATTTGGATAGTCCCTGGATTGGGATGATTATTGCTGATGTGAAAGGCGAGCGTAGAAGGTAGGAAACTGCAACAGCGTTCCTTTGTCTGGGCGAACGCAAAAATAACAGGCTCTAATAGGGAGCATTAATTTGTCTAACATTGGGGCGGTGCAGGAGAAAAACCGCCCAAGCAACCTGTGGTAAAGTCAAACGGGGAAATGGATTAGGGACAGAATAATTGAACCCCTTGGTACCCAAGAAGAGAAAATCATTTAGGTTGAAGAAAGTTGAGCTGGCGAAAGTTGCGGGAACTTTTTCGATGATGGCCCTAACTTTGAAAAATGAGAGTTCGTAAGCCCGGCAAAAAACGGCAAAAAGCGGCAAAAGGATAAAAAGAATATTCGTCCAGAAATAATCATCATTTCCAAGAAAGCAGACGTACCTTACATCGGTATTGACATTCCTGGGCGGCAGGGTCAGTCGTATCAGGCTTACGCAGAATGGGGCTTGATGTTCGAGCTAAACAAATCCTTTGGATTTTCACTTGCTCTAGACACAAACCAGGTTTAAAAAGGTGTTAGTTGAACAAGCAGAAAAAAAGCTGGAAAGCAAGAGGTATTAATCGAGCTAGACAAGGTTACCTCAAGAGAGGATATCTGTTCTGCGTTAAGGGAACAATCCAACCTTAGCGAAAGAGAAGATAGCGCTATAAAGAGGATGAAGAAGGGGTATGGAGGCACACAGAACGCTATTATTAGCTTAACGGTTATACTCGAGGTTATACTGATTACCTTGGGCAAGGCAAGAATAGGTTGGGTCGTGTGTTGACTCAGGGAGCCAGTACCACTAAAGAGATGTTTCGGAAACTTCAATTTCGTTCTCGTTGCAGCAGCATGCCGCGTGCAGAAAGTGCGGAAAAGAGGGGCACCTTATGTACTGGAGATCTACGAAGCATGCTGTGAAAGGGCAAAAGGGTGTGGACAGCCGGCATATAGGAGGGAGCTGAATTGTAGGGCTAAATGAGGTTGATGTAAATCAATCTCAACCATTAGCTCAAGTAGTAGCTCAAGACTTGCTCCCGCAAATCAGTCGAATATGGACTTTCAGTAGTGGTACGTGGGTGAAAGACTTATCTGGAAACGCGGCAATGTGGGAATGCAGACGGCAAGCCATTTAAAAAAACAGTCATATTATCGGGAGCCGGCTTTGCAAGGGCAGAAATTAACGGCGTCCTTATCTACAGTTGTTATGCTCCTCCTAGTGCAACACTTACGTAATATGAGAAGATGTTAGATAGTTTGGTTTGGACGCTAGAGACAAAATGCCCAAATTTATTGCTGGCGATTCCAACGTGTGGGCCTTGGACTAGGGAAGTCGATTGACGAACACCAGGAGCCAAATCTGGCTCAAAAACTTCGTGGAACTAGACATCGTTGGATGCGTGCCCACAGTTCGAGGTAGAGGGCTAGACCTGATTGTCGATTTGACTTACCTCAGTACCTCGTTGGCTAGAGGGATCGTCTCGCGCCACTAAACCCACAGTGACCACCAGACTATCTTTTTTGACATCAGAAACGGAAGAGGCGACAATCGAATGAGCAACATAAGTGAGAAAACCAGGATAGTTGGTTGGTCTACTGGAGCTTTCGAGGAAGAGACAATCCCGGTGGCTTTAGAAGGAGGAGGTAACGACTCGAAGGAAACGGCGCTGGAAAAAGCGAGTCAGCTATGTCAGCGAGTAAATGAAGTATGCAAATCTATAATGCCGGGACGGGCGTTCCACCACAGTAGGAAGCCAAACTACTGGTGGGAACAAGAAATCTCATTGTTGAGGTCATCGTGTCTGCAAGGGTGGAGCCAGAAAATCGGCAGTCGGAGAAAAAATACTGTTATCTTCGAAGTAGCCTTAAGAAGGTTATATGGAAAAGTAAGCGGAATTGCTACAAACAGTTACGCTTGGACCATTGGGGCGCTGCTACAAGGTTGTAATGAATAATATTCGTTGACAAAAATCACCCTAAATGACGTGCGGTGACTCTTCTTCAAAATAATAGCAATCCTTTCGCCATAACAGAAAGAAAGTGGAGATCAACCAACAGTTCCCATAATTCCAAGGGTGACCGAGGAGGAACTACGTGAGGCCTGTGAAAGAATTGGGGATAACAAGGTTCTGGGATTGGACGGGATTCCGAAGGGAAGGAGTGTTTCCGGCCAGTAGAAAAGGTAGAGGTTGGTTCTGGTACTGACGTCTCAAAAACCACGTGGCGCACATTCTGCATTCTATCTCTCTTTTAAACACTATGGGGAAGATGTTGGAGAGGGTGATATAGTAGCGGGTGGTCTATCGGAGCGTCAGTGTCGCTTTCGGAGAGCGCGGTGGTGACGCTGGATATTAGAAATGCTTTTAACTTAGCTAATTGGGGTTGGGTTAAACGCACCTTGGCTACACTGCGTGTTCTTGGTTACTTAGCTTGGTTAATTGAGAGTTACTTTCGGAGGGACTTTATTGGTAGGAGGTGGACGACCGGCCGAAAGAATATGTGTGTGGAGTGGACACAGTACCCGGTGAGGCAGTGTGTGTCATCGCGGGGATGATTCCCTTGGATTTTCTAGCGAATGAGGTCCACTGCCTCTACCAGCGAAGGAGGGCGAATATGGACGAAGTGAGTGCACGCTTCCTAAAATCCTCTAGGAAAGAGCTATATAGGAGATGGCAGCAATGGGTGGATAATTCTTAAAATAGCCGCTGATCTCGAGTATTGAGAGATGGGTTGAGCGAAGGCACCGAAAATTGAATTACTACCTAACACTGTCCCGGAGGCACCGCTACACCTGAGGACCCAGAGAATGTTATGTTTCGTTGCATGAGATTCGTGATTGAAAGAGGGAGGTTAAACGACGACCTCAATGCAGTTATAGGACCCATAATCTCGTGGAGCAGTTGCTGGGGTCGGAAACAATTGGAGTGCAATAAACGCAACAGTGACTGCAATATAGGAAAGTTACTGAAATTGGATCGAGCCCAAAAAGTGCGACGAACGCATGGCTTGCTTGTGCTGGGGAAAACAGGAGCCTTCCTTGTGAAGTAATACTCCACGGTGATCCAGGAATAGGGAATATGGGTGGAGAAGTAAGGGCGGTTTTAACGGATGAGAATCTCACACACTGCTGTAACCTGACAGGTTTGAACCACGATATTCCGTTGTGATAACTATTAAGTCATCCGGAGCCTTTTTAGGATGGACTTTTTTCTAATGAGACGTTCAACTTTTTTCAAGGATATTGGCAGGTAACTCAGCACAGTGAATACTCAGTGCACTCAGAAGTAGAAAGCCTAGCTCAAGCCGCTGGGACTCCTAATCCTCCGTTGAGTTCCCTTCCCATTTGGGGAAACGTATGAAGTTGCCATTGCGAAAAGAACACTTTTCCGGGAAGCTATCGGATCAGAAAATGAAGCCGAAAATGAGGAGTGGTCGGATAGCAAACCTTCTCAATTTTTTGAGTAGTTGTTTTTTCGAAATATTGAGTGTCTGGGAAAGAGTTCATTGTCACTCCGGAGCACGAAAATAAGAGTTGAGACGAGCTTCACCACCGGAAATATCTTGTGTAGAAATGTAGAAGATAAGGTCATTCGTATGTTAGACGATGTGGGTGGGACTTGGATGTGGTGTTGGCTTGGGAATGTCTGTGGTGAACAGAGAGAAAAAAGCTGCAGAAAGGAGTGGACCTTGAGGAATTTCAGGCATGTATAGGAAGGAGAAAGTTGTTGTTGGACATTGACTAAGGATTTCGGCCCATCTAGAAAACTTAGTATTAGATTTCAGGGGTTTGGGTAGAAAGTTCGAAAGCGAGTCCTTATTGTCTTGCGGAGTCGAAAGCTATTCTCAGATCTAGCAGACAGGCTATGGTGAGTGTCCTTCGATTGATTGCATGAATGAAGACAAGAAGTGCGTGCTCAACCGAGTGTTTAGTGCAGTTGGCGAATTAAAACTCGTGGAAAGTTATCGGAGTCACAGTGTTCGCCAGTGAAGGATTTAGTGGTCCACACGAAAATATGGAGGAAGATAGGATTGCCATAGGCCTGCAAATATCGGGGTTAAGCACGCTAACGTAGTTTTTAGGAGTCATGTGACCACTCTTCCAATCAGTAGGGAAGCGGGCATTAAGGAGGCAGTTGCTGATGATTGAGTAGAGCGTGGTGCAGATGACGCGAGTGCATTTTTTTAGGACTACAGAAGGTAGTTTGCCTAACTAGTCTGACTGATTACTTCTTTTTCGAGGCCGTAATGGTACTTGAACTGGCAAAGGGGATGGAAGGAACATTTTCAACTTGGTTTTGGTTTGGGGATTGGTTTTGGGAATACGAGGTTGTGGAAAAGGTTTTACCTAGACTGAGGATACTAAGAAGTTGGTACGGATGGGAAGTTGTTCTATAGATTCACTGCCAACTTTTTCGAAGCATAGGTCGCGAATATGAAGGATACAGTAATGAGTTTCACGGAAGTGGTTGGTAATGATGATCGTCTGTTCGGGAGTGGAGATGTTTTGTGGTAGGATTGAGGTTTGTTTGCCCAGATGAGAACAAATTTGCCTGATTTTCTTGGAAGTTTCGGGGTTCATTTCAATGTCGAAAAGGCGTTTGTGAAGGCGGTAGGGGTACTTCTTCTTCTTCTTCTGTCCCGTTCACAAGCGGGGTCGGCTCGGGTAGGGGTACATAGGGTTACAATTTTTTCGCGGATTCATCTCTCAAAGAAAAGGATTACTCCGTGGGTGAGAGGGAGAGGACTGCCTAGAGTATCTATTTCAAAGTGGTATGCACCTTAGGGTTCGTTTATGTTTGCGAAATTAGGTTGTTCTAGTTAAGGGAACGAAAGGGGATCAGTTTGTAGATTTTATCCACGCCTAACATACATATAAAAAATAGAAACAGTTTAGTTGCTTTTCCTCTAGGATCTAATGCACTTTTCGGACATCTTTTTTGCCCTTCTTAAGTTCACTGGTGTTTGCTTGGGTGTCTTAGGGCATTCACCCGAACGTCAAACCTGGTCAGATTTCATGCAGCCGTAGGAAAGCTGGCAGTTGGTTACTGCGTGACCCACTCGTTTGCAGTTTTTACAATGCAAAACGTCCTTGTTCCGAACCTTTTTGAAACGCACCAAAGTGTGGACTGTTTTGATGTCGGTAATGTGTTACTTTTTGAACGAGGAGTTAAATGCGACCAGCTAGATATTTAGCTGGACCATTATGGATGGTCTACGTTCGGTTTGTGGTGAATGGCTTAACGTTGATGACAAAGGATGTTCCCTGACCCTTTAGATCCTCAGTGATTTTAAGACGGGAGAAGGAAGAGTCAAGATCTCTGAGAATGATATGAAACTGATATTGGTTCTGCTCCCGTTTTTCATCGCGAAAAAACTTCAGAATTGTCAAGCCATAAGCTTTTTTGAAAAGGACTCTTTTTGAAGATTTTGCTGCTGAGCCTGATTTGTGGAGTTCTTGGTTTATCTGTTTTGTGGAATTTTGTTTTGTGGTTTACTACTTTTCGAGATAATTACGGGGGAGTGTTTATTGACGAAGATTGACGTGGGGTTCAGAAAGTTGTTCAGCTCTGGAGTTTTGTTGTTGTCAGTCGACTGGTTGATCTGTGGTCAAATTTTCTGGCTGAGATAGTCTCATATAGTTTTTTACCTTTAGAAGGAACTAACCTTGAACCTTAGTGGGAATGATTCACATATTTTCCACAGGGATTAATGTGTTTCTTAAGATTTTGGAAAACTAAGTGGCTGTCAAGTCATTGCAGACACTCATAAATCTTAAAACAAAATTCGATAAAAAAAATTTGACAAATAGAAAGAAAATTGAACCTTCGAAAATTAGATACTTTTAAAACTTCCCTTGCCTTAGGATTAATTAAATTATATCTGCGTAAACCGCTACAAACTCACCTGTTGAAATTGTTGCTGCATTGCAATCAACTGCTTAATAGTATCATAAACTCCAGCAGATGATTTGACACCATTTTGAGCCTTTTCCGGTGTTTCTTGAACTGCATTTAGTCCTTCTGTCTGTGCAGCATTCTGCAATGGTTTCACGAACATGCTCCTAGGGAATGAGCCAGCTGGCCGCGGAAGAACAACCTCTTTTTGACCTGTAAATATCCCGCTGTGCTTGGGCTTCATTGTAGATGTTGTGGTGGTTGTTGATGATGTTGAAGTGCTGGAGGCGGTCTTGGAAGGTTCCTTGCCTACGACTGGCCTCACCGTAGATGATGGTTTGCCAACGAAGAGAGTTGGTTTTCTATTGGTGAATGCTTCGATTGATTCATCCTTCTGTGGCTGAGGGAATATTTTCATTTGAGTGTTTCCACTTCGTTTTCGATCCCAGTTGATCCAGGTATCGTCTTCGTATTCAGGACCGGTCTCTTCTTCAGCGTATGTTGCTTTGTTTTGATTGTGATGACCGCTTTTCGGAGAAGCTTGTTGATCCCAGTGTGATGGTTGATGTTTGTGTTGATTGTTTTGTAGCGATTGGGATTTTTGTCGATGCGCCAGGAATTTCAATTGTCGTTCATTTTCATCCTCAACATCAGAGTATTTTTCATATTTTTCTGGTTCCATTTGGGAGAACTTCTTTGCACTGAAAGATTCTGTTTGCTCCGGAACATATTCATATTCCGATGATGCATAATCTGCGTATTCATCTTCATACATTGGTGCCGTTCGGTCGTTTTGATAGTCCTGGTGCGGTTTAGGCTCATTTTGCTCAATAGCCATTTGTTCCTGCTGTTGTTGCTGTTCCTGCGCATTGATTTGTTTATTGTACGCAATAAGATTTCTTAGAAAGTTATTTGTCAATTCATCCTGTTGTCCGCCATCTCCTTCATACCAGCCTTCTTGTGCCACGGGATATAGCTCTCTTTGCCTTTCTCGTTCATCTTCTTGAAGGATTTCCTCATGAAGGTCATCCATGGGGTTAGTGCCTACCTCTCGATCATCGTAGTAACTATAGCTAGGTGCATGTGCATAGTAGTATGAGGACGGTTTGTATTCGCCATGGTATATGGGCATCCCGTAGTATTCTTGTCTAGGATAATAGTAGTAGGGATTGTCGTCGGGGTAGGTTTCATGATAGGTGGGCACTGCATAGGCCGGTCTCTGATCGTAGTAGTATTTCGGGGGAGTATTGTAGTAAGATGGATTTGCAACTAGCGAAGCGGGAACGGGCATCTGCACATTGTTGGATGCTCGATGATATCTTTTTGTTCCGAAGACTGGATACGATTGGGAGCTGGTTGGCGTAGCAAAGTAGATAACTAGCGCTGCGAGGAAGAACAGCATTGTGCTGGTTTTGATCTGTAAGAATGGAAAGAAAAGATATTTGCTGAACAATTATGAAGTTTTCTGTATATCCTGGAACGGTAACATTGGAGTCGAAAGGACATTTGGAACACATATTGGGGGCATTTAAAGGTTTATAGGTATATTCTGAGGGAAAGCATCAGAGTTTTATGACGGAGGTTTCGTCAATAACATGTTTTTCAAATTGCCAAACTGTCTGGTAGTCATGTCACCATCTCTCAACATTTGTACTCCTTCAATCCAGTAACTATGTCCTTTTTATTTATGATGGATTTCCATTTTAGCTGTTAATTACTTCATCGGTCTGAACGACGAATTACGCTGGGTGCAGGACAAATACTTGTGGATTTGTAGATTAGTAGAGGGAAGGAGCTGCGGGTTGTTCATTAAGGAAGAGTGTATTCGAGAAGAATGGTTAGATTGACGAAACAGTGCAGATACCATGAAATCCATTGGCACCAGCCTTGAGATTGAAATTATGATGAACTCTCTCTGGAAAGGGATAAAGGGCAAGACAGTAGAAGACAAGGAACCGCCAGTTCCTAGGCAGTATTGGATAAAAATTAGTTGCAATTATAGATTAATGAATAAATTGTTATTGATGATTAATGAATAGTTTAAGTCAATTGATTTACTATTTGTTTAATATAATCCTTAATAGCCCTCGAACGATTTACTCTTAGCCACGGGGAGGGATCATCTAATTTTAATCGTAAAAAGTGAATTTGCGATGGTACTTTAATCGCGAATTTTTAATCGTTATTCATTATTAAGTAATTCTTCAAACAAATCACAAGTTAAACGATTGATTGATTAAAGATTAACGATTAATGATTGCTGCTGAACATGAGTCATCAATCGATTAATCTGGAGTTGAAGGGAGCGCATAGAATGACTACATAGACTACATTTCTTTCCAGGCTTCAGTCGACAGATCGGGGGCGTTTCGATCATTGGACTAAGTTGGCTAGGAAGCAATGCCAGCTAATTAATGGTGAACTTAAATTGAAAATTGTTTTTGAAAAGTTACAATATAGCGAGATTGCATAAAGTGAGAGTTGAAAAGATAAATTTTGTGAATGAAATTCAAAAGGTGGGTAATAAGCGACGACTTAGGCTTGTGGAGATATGCAAGTGTATGGAGAAATGTTAGATTCAGTCAGGTGGGATGATCCAAATCAAACAATTCCTGATAAAATTTATATTGAAGAACAGACCATGAGAGATGGCTTGGCGCTTCAAGTTCGAATCCTGTTTTGCGCCATGGATATACTAGGTGTACTCCTAATTAATTTCCCTTTTTTTTTGTGAATAAAACACATAATTTCAAGGGAACCGTAATAGTTATTTTATTCGAAATATTTTCCATCGGTTTCTACACATTTTCCCATCTTTCTGGTAATTTGTGAATACCACGATAGTAGAATCGCCTATCTTTGGAGGTGAACCACTCAGTGAGCCATTTCCGAAAATTTTCGTAGGAGTCGAAGGGCTTCTAAGAAAGTGCGTGGCCAAACGAGGCAAAAATGTGGTAATCCGATGGGGCCAGGTCTGGTAAGTAAGCCGCATGGTTAAGCACCTCCCACTTGAGTTTTTCCAGCGTGTCGCAAACGACTTTCGACTTATGCGAAGGTGCAATGTCGTGGAGCTAAATCACCTTCGTCTGTCTTTCTAGATATTCTGGTCGGTTCTCCGCAATCGCTCGGATTAAATCTTTCATTTGTTGTTTGTAGCGAACGGCGTTCACAGTTTCACTAGGTTTCAGCAGCTCAAAGTAGATCAAACCGGTCTGGTCCCCACACACACAGCATGACCTTCCGACCGTAACGATTTGGTCGCGCCGTCGATGTCGATGCTTACCTGGACTCACCCACCATTTGTTACGTTTAGGGTTCCCCAAGACAATCCACTTTTCGTCGCCCGTAACAATACGATGAAGAAAAGACTTTCTTGTGTACCGTTGAAGCAGCATTTCACACGTCACTTTTCGGTTCTCCATTTGTCTCTCAGTTCATGCGGCACCCACTTTCTACACTTCTGAATTTTTCCCATGGGTCGCGGACGTTTCGAAATTGCTTGCTGTTGAATTCCCGACGTATCTGCAAGCTGTCATTGCGTATACGTGTTGTTTTCATCCAATAATGCTTGCAATTCGGCGTCATCAAACGATTTTCGCTTGCCAGAGCGTGTGGCGTCGTTTAGGTCGAAATCTCCATTTTTGAATTGTCGAAACCACGTTTCATATGTTCGAAGTTTTAATGCACGATCGCCATAAACTTCCACAAGTGCACAGTGGTTCTCGGACACTTTTTTTCCTTGATTGAACATGAAAAACAATGCATGGCGCATATGCTCGAAATTCGGTACGAACGCCGACATTTTTGACGCGCAATAAAAACTTGCTGGAAGAACTTTTTGGGGAAACGTCAATGCAGTTTAGACACTCGACAATAACTAAACAAAATGACAGGTGTGTGTGACCAACAGCGACACCAAGTATAGAAAGCCATCTATCGAAAAAAAGGGAAATTAATTAGCAGTACATCAGGTGAATGATTGTTTGAGTGTTGGACCTATTACTGCAGGCCAATAATTTACAAACCGTTAAGTATGATGATAATGAAATAAAAGGGTCTGTTTCATTGAAAATGGTCATACAGGTGTAAAACGAGAGACTTATACTCCATAAAGAGACAAGTTTTCCTGGAAAAGAATATATATGGCCGATAAGGCAAGAAATTACTCGGAAGAAATGAAAATTCGGAATGATTAGGTTCAGAAGAATGTAAGGAAGCACGAATATAGAGGGAAGCTGTGGAAGAAAAAATGGGTTCAAGGTATGGCAAATTGCAACTATGACGCTCCAGTCCGTAGACTTAAATAATATATCCCAGCTTCTGGCGAACCAAAAGATTTCAGCTACTTCATAACGGAAAACATTTTCAATATTAGTCGGTGATCTCTTCTGAAAATGAATGGGGTGCACCATCAACTAGATGGCGGACACAGGATCACTTATTGGGATTGGAGAAGACGATCGATTGCCAAAAACAAAAGCCCCAGGGCTGGATGCCGTGCCATATGGGCCTTAGGATCTTCTTATAAATTAGCAGCTTGTTTTCGTTGGTCAGCTGGGAGTTCCTCCCCAATAGTTAGTAAATCTGTCTGCATCTGGTATTTAGTTCGTGCTTCTTTCTTAGGATGTGTCTTTTCGAGCAGAGCTTAGTATCGAGTGTCATATCTAAATATTTGACCTCACTCGCCAGTGGCACATTTTCTCCATTTATGATGGCTTTTGCTGGATTCTCTTTTTAAAGTGTCGTGTGAAACAAAACCTTATTAGAATCGATTCGATGCCTGTATGTCCGCATGTCTGTCACACCCGATTTATTCGGAAATAGAAATGTTTGCTTATTTTGGGTAATGAATATGAAGGAATATTTTGGGTTTTTAGCCATATATGAAAGGAAAAATGTGCGTAGAAAATTTCTCGGATAAGATGGACACAAAACTTTTATACCCGAAGCACCAGCTTCCGGGGCGGACAGTATCTATCTAGATCTAGATCTTTACAACTTTGTTAAACAGTTTCATCTTGAATTTTCTGTTCTTCGTGGTGTCCGATATTATCTTTAACGAAGGTTGCAGTTGCATGTTGCATGATATGAGCAATTGCAAGCAAAAATGATTTCCTGCCGTAGCGTTGAGCAGCATTTCACAAGTGACTTTCCGATATTCCATTTGACATTCAGTCGAATTATAGGAGACCTATTTACTGAGCTTATTGATGTTCCCCATCGCTCGTAAACGTCTGTTGACTGTTTCTTGAGTCACATTTAATTTTTTTGCCAATTGCTGTTGAGTTTGAGTTGGATGTCCACCCTCCTGCAATTGCTCGCCATCTTACTTTTGTGGTCTACCAGAGCGTTTTGTGCCTTTCCCCTTAAAATCTCCATTTTTGAATTTTCGAAATCTCGTCTCACATGTTTCACCGTAGGTCTCTGCCAGGAAACGATGACTTTTAGGATCTTTTTTCTTTTGACGGAAAAAAGAAGTAATACGTGCCGCAAATGTCTTTTTTCTGGTACAAAACTGGGCATGATCACAGAACGATAAAACAAAGACATACAGTTTTACAGCATGCAACTTTTGTATGATTGTCGCCTGCTGTCAGACGAACGAAATGACGTATGTATAGGAGCTTCACTGGATCCGGTTATTTAATCGGATTTAGTTTTGGAATTAACATAAAAAGGAATTTAATATTAGCAACTCCGTTACAACTCAAAATACAATAAGGTATGCAATAACGATGCCAGCTGGTTGGCTGCTCTATTTCGACTGTTATGTTGCTCTAACCAAATAAGCGCCCCTGGTGGTGAGAGTTTTTGACACCAGAAGTGAGGTGCGCTTGAGTCGCTACAATATTCACTCCAGTGATATGCTGCGGACGCGGTTTAAATGGGCTCAAGATAGCAGGTGACTGGTGTGCTGGGTCAAGTGTTCTGCAACTGCATTCGCACTGTCTCTGCTTGAGCTAGGATCAGAGATTTGACCTAACTCGGTGATGAAGAACTCAGTTCGGTGACTGATGTAGCTGCCCTCGAGACGAATGAGGGCGTTTTCTTCGTAGGTCGAAACTTAGCCACAGGTTGAAGGGGTGCATGTGCCTGTTCTGTTCGATGGGAAATCGTGGGAGGTCTTTCCACTAGAGTTTCTAGTTGATGCAGTTGCGATAGCACCAGAAAATCCGTATCCGAAGTTCGTGATGTGCTGGGCCTTAGTTCGAAAGGCCGTGTTGTTGGCTAACTGTATTCCGACTGCGACATCGGGTTGTCCACGTCGTTTTCCAGGATGGCTGGTTTCAGCCATTCGGTGGAAATATTTACCTGCGCCGGTTAAGATCCTTGAACAGTATATGCGAAATGCGGTGGATGACGCAGTGAGGTCCTGTCAATGGCTTTTCCAACGATCTTTTTACGGCATCCATCCTAACAAAGACGTGTGTGCAGGACTTTAATTCACGTCAAACATTGTTGGTAGAGAAATATAGTCTACCCGTAAGAGTCGTCAGCTAACACGTTCGCTTCTCCTCTGACGTGAACGATGTTGGTTGAAAATTCTGAGGTTGAAACCTTCCGCTGGAAAAATGCTATTAGAAGCCATCTGTTGTCGCTTTGTTGTTCCAAGCCAAGTTGGATGCGTCTGTTATCAATGTAACTGGTGCATTCGGTTGGAAGTGCACGAACAATGTGGCGTTTGCTAGGCTGTTTGTGCAATTGTTAAAGGCCCGGACTGTGGTCGTTGTTTACGTAAGGGGGGTTCTGTCCCCTTTTTTCTCGTTCCTAACTAGGTCGTTCAATGGTGCTTGAAGCGTAGCGCGGTTGGGAATAAAAGTCTATAAAAATTAAGGACTCCCAGAAATCGTCTGAGTTCTTTGGTAGTGGTTGGACATTTGTACTTCTGGATTGCCTCAACACGGGACCATGGTGGTAAAATTCCACGTTCGTTAATCGTATGGCCCAGGACCTCGCTTTCGCTCTTTGAAATAATTAAAACTTGCTTTTTTTCTATTCACTTCTGTTATTTATTGGTCTTGCGAATACCGATATTTCGGGAACCACTTGTTCCCTTCATCAGTCAGACTGAAGGCCAAATGCATGGGGATGTTGATTTCATTAGTCCGATTGATGAACAAGTGGTTCCTGAAATGCGACCAGAATATCGTCAACGTAGCAAACATAGAAATCCAGCCCCCGCAGCACTTTGTCCATAGAGCGTTGAAAAGTCTGGGCGGCGTTCTGTAGGCCGAACGTCATTTCGGTGAACTCGTAAATGCCAAATGTTGTTGTCGCGGTGGTTTTGAAGATGTCCGCTTTGGTGATTGGTATTTGGTGGAACCCTCTGTGAAGGTCGATCTTGGAGAAAACGCGTTTTCTGTTTAGTCCGGCGATGATATCGTGGATGTGCCGGATTTGATATCGATCCAGGACTGCTACCGTGTTCAGGGGACGTTGATTTCTGATGTCGATCATAAATTACTAAAATTGACCACTGGACGCCGCCGACGAAAAACTTCTACAAGAATTCCTTGCGCAGGCCAGGGCTGACTGTGATCACTTGCTGGCCGTATTTGTTAATACACGATCCGTTGGCGTTCGTGGTAGCATGATAACTGATACATCCGCGCCCCTATCTATTAAAAACTTCAGTCCGGTATTTTCGCTAAGGATATGGGGGCGATTTTCTTTGGCGGTGGTTCCATCCGCCGAATCTACAAGCGCCGTAACTAGTTTTCGACTTACGGTGGAAGAGAGCTGGAATAAAAGTCCCAACGTTTTTTTGGAACTCCCGGCTGGTATCGATACGGCTTTGGATTCGGTTTGTAGTCATTCGATCGAGGCGGCTGCGAATTTCTGGCAACTCCTTTTGGAAATTTTCTTGCCTGGAGACCACGAGGAGGAAGATGGAATCACCGAGGATACTTGCAGTGGCTTTCGGACCTCTAAGATCCTGCCGGCCATTTTCGACAGCCGTGACAAATCCGTAGCTTCTGAAATGCTGAGGACGGCCTGGGCGCTAGTTTGTAGGCGTTGTAGCCACAGTGATTTAAGGACCTCATCGGTAACTTTGTTGCCCGCTTTTGTCTTCATCCCGCGGACAAACTGTGATGGTTTTTGATTTCCGCAGTAATAAACCTGTTTTTGATTGTTCGATATCTGCCAGTGAGTGGCGATGAATCAATGATGTCGGCCACTTGGCCAAGAATGTTCGGATCTAATTCGCCTACTACTTTGTCGAACTGGGCGTCGTCCTTTGTCACCCGGTGTGTGCGCAATTTCGCTTCCGCACACGCAAACCACAGAGCTGGCCACACCTTCCTAAACGAGGGTGGCCGAAAAGCAGTCAGGCTGTTGATTTCACCCTTCTGCTGGCCACTTGGAGAGCTGCGGGTGTCATCGAACTTCTCTTCTATTATGTTGAATTGCGCCGTGGGCATGCAGCACCAGTAAGGCTGACGCGGAGAATTCGTGTCGAATTGCGCATGAACTACGCAGATGATGCGTTTGATTGGCGTTATTTCCCTCATTCGGGTCAATAAAAGGACTTGGCTTTGGAATTAACATAAAAAGGAATACTATTTAATATTCGCGACTCCGAGACTACTTCAAACACAATAAAGTATGCAATAACGTCGCCAGCTGGTTGGCTGTTCCATTTCGACTGTTATTTTGCTAACCGAACAAGTGCCCCAGGTAGTGAGAGCTTTTGACATCTGAAGTGAGGTGCACTTGAGTTGCTTCATATGTGTCAAATGAATAGTGTAGCGACATGGTAATGACATGACAGCACCAACATGGCAACGCCTTTCAACAGCTGATATGCTCAACAAAGTAACGTCACTATATGGATCGGCAAGGATATAAATTCGGCGCCATCTGACTCTTTTACACACTCTTTCTCTCGACCTTCTCGGTGTTTGTTGAATAAATGGGTAGAACCTAAAAACGTACTTTTTTATGTTTCTACATTGGTGACCCCGACGACTAGAGTTAAAATAAAAAGTGCAGTGATCTTAAATTTCTATACGTTTAATCGACACCAAGCGCGAGTTTCAAAATGGCCACCGAATCCAAATCGCCAGAGACGCCGAAAACATCCCTTCAGAGTGATTTCCTGCCGCCGAGAGCTAATCGACCAGCAAGCGTATTCGTGCGCGCGGCACGCATACAAAAATTTCCGTCATTTTATCGACCCGACCCGGCATTTTGGTTTGAGCAGGTAGAGGCTGCGGACGAAACAAGATTTAAGTACGTGATACAATTTGCCGAGCCGGAAATCCTTCCGCATGTGATCTCGATAGCACGCAATCCTCCGGCAACAAATAAGTACGAAGCCGTGAAGGAGAGGATACTGGCAGCATTTGCAGAGTCCGCCGAATCCAAGCTGCGACGACTTTTCCAAGGGAAGAATTTGGAAAGAAAGAGACCATCGCATTACCTGCAGGACTTGCGAAACACTGGCGGAGAGCAGGTAACTGACGCCATGCTAAGATCGTTGCTACTTGAGCAATTGCCCGAAAATATTCGAATGGTGTTAGCGATTTCTAACAAAGCAGACGTCGATAAATTGGCGAAAATGGTGGATTTAATGATCGAGATGCAACAACTGCCTTGCATTTCCACCGTTCAGAAGGCATCCACGGAAAATGATGTCTTGGAGCAAATATTGAGCCGAATTGACCGACTGGAAATCACGACACGCAACCGGTCCCGATCCAAACAACGGAGCACCAGAAGGCAAAGATCAGGTTCACGGAATCGAGGGTTTTGCTTCTTTCATCAACGGTTTGGGAAACAAGCGCGTAATTGCCGACCGCCATGTAAGTGGCAAAATAATTCCGCGACTTCGGAAAACTAAATTCGTCGTCCCGAATTTCAGCGGTCGAGGACGACCCCTCTCACAGTAAACCCAGCCGATTATTAGTACTCGATCGGAAAAGCGGCATGCATTTACTGGTGGATACCGGTGCTGATATTTCAGTTTTGCCTAAAGACAAAAATCAGCACACGCCAATGCAATTTCAGCTTTATGCCGCCAACAATACGCCGATCAAAACATATGGACATCGCATCATAACGCTCGACCTCGGCTTACGACGACCGTTTACCTGGAGGTTCGTTTTAGCGGATGTTCGACAACCAATAATCGGTGTCGATTTGCTGCACCATTATGGCTTATTAGTGGACCTACGCAGGAGGAAGATAATCGACGAAAAGACCAACTTATCCTGCATCGCAAAGCTTACCGGCACCATAACTTGTGGTATGACAACACTGAAGTCTAGCGAAAGTTATCATGACATTCTGAGAGATTTTGTCGACATCACAATTCCATCTGACGGAGCGAAAGTGATGGCTCATGATATCTACCACCATATCCTGACTAAAGAACCGCCTGTTTTTGACCGACCCAGACGATTAACGCCCGAAAAACTGCGCGAAGCAAAGGCCGAATTTGACTACATGCTACAACAGGAAGTTTGCCAACCATCGAGTAGCCCATGGGCGAGCCCGTTACACTTGGTACGGAAGAAAAAGGGACAATGGAGACCATGTGGAGATTATCGGCGTTTGAACGCTATCACCGTCGCAGATAAGTACCTCATCGCTCACATTAGAGACTTTGCGCACAAAATGAGTGGATGCAAGGTATTTTCCACGATTGATCTGACGAGAGCATACCACCAGATTCCTGTAGCACCCGAGGACATTCCCAAAACAGCTGCCATTACTCCTTTTGGGCTTTTTGAGTTCCGAGTAATGACGTTCGATCTACGTAATGCCGCACAAACTTTCCAGCGGTACATTGATCATGCACTCCGCGTGAATACGGATTATCCATCAATGTCGATAAATGCAGCTTCGGAACATCTTCTGCCGAATATTTTGGATATTTGGTGAGCGAAAATGGCATCAAGCCCCTTCCAGGACGTGTGGAAACCATTTTGAATTTCGGAAAACCGTCAACAATTGCCGATTTGCGACGATTTCTAGGAGCTGTTAATTTCTATAGAAAATCGTTGCAGAATGCAGCCGAAATTCAAGCACCTCTCCACGAGTATCTCATTGGTGCAAGAAAACGGGATAAACGCAAAATCGAATGGAATCCACGAGCAGATGTCTCATTTGAAAAGTGCAAACAGCAAATTGCCAACGCTGCGTTACTACGACATCCCATTGAGAATGCACCATTGGCCATCAAATCAGACGCATCGGACACGGCTATGGGAGCAGTTCTCGAACAGTGGAACAACGATGTTTGGGAACCGCTCGGGTTCTTTTCGAAGAAGTTACACAACGTAGGTACAGCACTTACGATCGAGAACTCCAAGCAATCTACAGTGCAGTCAAGTTTTTTCGCTACATGGTCGAAGGTCGTCCGTTATTAATCAAAACCGATCATAAGCCGATAACGTTTGCCTTTCAACAGAAAGCCGATAAAGCTAGTCCACGGCAATTAAGGCAACTGGACTATATCGGCCAATTCTCGACCAATATCATATACGTCACTGGCGAGGAAAACGTTACAGCAGACGCCTTGTCCCGAATTAGTGCTGTTACATTGCCGGTTGCCATAACGCCCGAAGAATTAGCTACAGCGCAACGAAACGATGAGGAACTCCAACATCCACTGCGTTCTGAAACGACCTTGGATTTGAAAAAGTTGCGAGTTGACGACAAGGATACAATGTTGTACTGCGACGTGTCAACTTCCCAAATACGGCCGTATATCTCAATACTTCTCAGGAGGAGAATATTTGAGATTACTCACCGACTATTTCATCCAAGGGGACGCGTCACGAAGAAGCTGATTTGCCGAAAATATGTCTGGCCTAATATGTCCAAGGACATTCTCGAGTGGGCACGAACATGTCTAGCGTGTCAACGAAGTATTATAAGATTGGACGACATGCAAAACCATCGCATGGCCAAATCGATATGCCGGACACGAGATTCAGTCACGTACATATCGATATTGTCGGACCGCTAACGCAATCACAAGGTCACTCGTATGTATTGACTATGATCGATAGATTTACGAGATGGCCTGAAGCGGTTCCGATACGATCAATTACGGCAGATGTTATCGCAGACGCATTCTACACCAACTGGATTTCACGATTTGGGAGCACCTACTATATTAATATCGGACCAAGGATCCCAGTTCGAATCCTTGATCTTCCAGTCGCTGACATACTTAGTGGGTTGCAAAAAGATTCGAACCACTGCATACCATCCTGCTTCTAACGGATTGATTGAGCGATGGCACCGATCGATGAAAGCAGCTATTATGTGCCACAACAACCGTGAATGGGTCGAAGTGTTGCCAACGGTATTGCTCGGTCTTCGTACAAGCGTTAAGGAGGATATTGGCGCAACAGCTGCTGAGCTAGTCTATGGGACAACGATTCGCATTCCTGGAGAGTTCTTTCTTGACGAGGAAATGCCTCCCGATCCGAAATTTTTCGTTGAAAAATTTCGTCACCATATGACGCAAGTTCGTGCAACGCCAATCTCTCGACATGATAGAAAGAAAGGTGTTCGTCCACAAGGATCTTTCTACATGCTCACACGTGTTCGTGCGGATTGATCGAGTGAAGAAGCCGCTAGAGCATCCGTACGAAGGACCATATAAGGTGTTAGAAAGACTTTCCGACAACGTTTTTAAAATGGAAATTCAGGGCAAAGCAACAAATATCAGCGTCGAGCGACTAAAACCTGCCTATTTCGAAGTAACATCTGATCAAACGGAAGCAACCTAACGACCAATAAGTTTGGCTCCCAAAACGTTTGTAGGACCAAGAGCGAAACCAGCGAGTGAGAGGCGAGTAATATTCCAGCCGTTAACCGTCAAAACTACTCAGGAGGGAGCAGTGTAGCGACATGGTAATGACATGACAGCACCAACATGGCAACGCCTTTCAACAGCTGATATGCTCAACAAAGTAACGTCACTATATGGATCGGCAAGGATATAAATTCGGCGCCATCTGACTCTTTTACACACTCTTTCTCTCGACCTTCTCGGTGTTTGTTGAATAAATGGGTAGAACCTAAAAACGTACTTTTTTATGTTTCTACAATAGGCTGCAAACTGGGGCCATCTGTTAGTGAAACCCACTCAAAAACTTATGCAATCAATTTTTAAAATTTTAGAGCTGAGTGTAAGTATTTTTGTAAGAAGGAGATAAAGATTAAACGATTTTGAACTGTAAAAGGAAACAACTGGTTCCCGAAATGCGTTTTTTTGGCGAAATAGAAATAAATTACCCAAAGAAAGGAAACATCTTTTATTTCTTTCAAATCTTTTCACTTAAATTAGGAATTTCCTAATTTATTTGGTTCTCCATCATTTCTAGGTTTGGTTGCAAGAGTAGGTTTACCACCCCCGTTGGCTTCCATATTTCTTCCGCTTTTTATTGGTCACTCAAGCGCAGGGAATGTCAGTTCTTCTGGTTGGAACAACTGATTTGCTACCCACATGGGGATCACATTGTATAAGAAATGGATTCCATTGAATTCGATTGGTCAATGGTATTCGCACTTGCGCGCCTTCTTGTCTTTTTCTTGATGCTATTTTGGGCCATATAATGACGACTTAGTTGTGCTTCCTAATTATTACTTTTGATTACCGTAAATCTTTTGTAGAGAGCCCAAGTTTGATAAATCCTCATGGTTGAGTTAAATGACCTCTTTCTAATTTTGATGGATAATTCGAGTAAACATTTTCTTGTCCTAGGAAGGCTGGTGTGATTGTACTCCCCCAGAAAGTTTAAATCAAAGAAAATGATAAATGACAAAAGGGTCACATTGGGGGTGAGAAATATTTCTGAGAATGACCGCTATTGCAAAGGAAAAAAGTTCAACAATTCTAAACTCCATTTTCTAGAAAAAATGGTTGGTGAAAGTGTGAAAAGTATGGGAGTCTCCCAAGGATATCATTTTCAATTTGTAGGGAAAAAAGTTTTTTCCTCTTATTGTCAGTTTCAATAGACGCAGTCACCCGAAAATTCGGTAATTGACAGAGACGTGCTGATAACTTTTAAATTGCCCTGAAAATGTGCTAAAATTAGAGTTGAACGGCAATTATATCATCAAAAATATTTGTTCCCAAAGACTTGGTTATCCGCAGATAATTAGTCCAATTATTGCTTATCATCCCATGAAACCTTGATCCTAGAAGTACGTGTCTCCTTTGTTATCGATACCCGTCATGAGTGATTCTCCTAATTTGTCACAACTGACAGAGTGAAAAAGCAAAAGTTCAACAAAACTTTGATAATTGAACCTATATGTGTCTATGGAATCCTTCCACAGGGCGACGGTCGTCCTTTGTAGCCTGTTGATGCCAGGCTTGTCAGGCACCAGGTCACAAAAAAATGCGCACAAAAAAAAATGTAGAAACAACAGCAAATAATGGAAGACAGAATAAGAAAGTATCCTTGGCCCTTCCACTAGGTAGCCTCGGGAATAGTGTGGGTGTTTAATTTAATCCTTATTTTCAATAATAATGGTGGTGGATTTCCTTGGTTTGACGGTGTCATTCCAAAGTTATTTGGCTGTTATTTTACGGTTGGAAGAAAGTTAAGATGCGACGCAATAGTTGTGTGTGGGCTTTTGTTTATGCGTATTGAGCGCGTCAGATGGTACTTTTCGGGTTATGTAGGCGTTTAATATCACATCATGTGAATGGAAAATGACAGTGGTGATACCAGGGAGGGCGGGTGGAGGCGGTGGCCTGATAGGAAAAGTATTTGCACAAGGATGCGTAGGAAGAATTCTATTTTCCTGATATTTTTGTCTTGTTGATGGATAGATCATCAGGCATTATGTTATTTCTGATATTTCGCATTAAGGATGCAAATTGGATTTGTCAATGTGGTATAGGAATTTCAATTTATTCTCTCAACAGTTCTTTCGGAGCGTACCTGACAAACATATGCTTGACACATAATAAGATGCCATTTTTTGTTTCATGAAGTTTCGCGTGTTTGGAAGATGAGTGATGCCACATTACTGCTGGAATGCTTGGTCGACGCTGTATTTTCTCGCGCTTCTGGTTAAAGGATTAACCTCCTTACATTAGTAATAAGGCTCCACTTCAAAATACACCTCTACAATTCGGATAAAAGCATCTAAAATTGCTTATAATTTGCCTTATTCTATGCATTAATTGGACAATTTCCTGGTACTGAGCCTTAGTTTCCAGGGTTGAAATAAGCCCGCAGCTTTTCACGAGTGCCTACTTGATTTTCAAGGTCCTTCCCAATAGAAAGTGCTTTGCACTTGACTAATGAACAAACAAGAGGACGTGGGAAGAATTCGCCAAGAACTCGTTGCTCTGGTGGTTGCTCTGAGGATAAGAATTCTGAAAAATTTTGAGTAGGCGACGAGAATTTTCCGAAATGTTTTTCCAGAATTTGCGAGTAGGAGGAAGTTCCTTCTGTACATTTCTGGCTTTTCTAGATGTAAAATAATATCAGGTGTTGTTCGCCTTTATCAGTTCCCCCCGGCAACGATATTTGAGCAGGAATATAGGCTGGAACTTCACTGAAGGTAGGCGTAACAAACTGCGTCGCTTAGTCCTTTTACAATACATCCCATCCCCTCTCTCTTCCTTGAATTCACCATACGAGTAGGCTAATCCTTATAGATCTGGTCAATAAATTAACCACAATCGAAATAGCCTTAATTTTCTGGCAATCAGTCAAAATCGAGCTCGCCTAGTTCCAAGCAACATTCAGTCTTCCCTCGATTCACTATCCTTAATTCATTGGAATTGAGTTGTGATTTGACTGTCTAATTTCCTCCCCAAATTGAATTGAATATATTGAATGAGCTGAAAGTGAATCAATACAGCAGAAGGGGAAACAGTCTGCACTAAAGAATTGAGAAAAAGTAGGAATCGGAGTAAATAGGTCAACGCGTTGAAATGGGGGCAAGAGCAAAGCAATAGAGCCCCACTTGGTAATGCACATATGAACACATATAAGGGCATGTACACATCAAAATTAGGGGTAGCGAACTTAACCCAATTTTCAACAGGTTCCCGCTGTTCATTGCAGCCCGACTAGCATGCACAATATGTTACGAAACAACAGATACATTAACAGGGAGGCTTTCCTCTTTGTTGTGTCTTAACAGCTACTTAAGGGTAGGTACTTACCACTAACCGCAAATGTCTGAAGTCGATTGCCTGAGGCAATATTCGTTTATTAGTCCGTTTTCACTGAATTTTCAGAGTATGTTCAATGAGTGCTTGTTTGAATTCCTTCCCCCGATCCACTGTATATTCAACAAAGTCCAGTCAAAATCTTCACTCACTTCACGACCCCCTTACAACTATCACACTATCCCGACGATTCTCTTAATGCTGCACCAAAAAAAATTTTCCACGGAGACCGAACCCACCGATATCAAATTATTGACTACTTTGCTTCTATTGGTTGCACAGGAGGCTATCTAATCCGGTCGAATGGAGGGGATTTGTGTAGGCGAATCTGAGGGTGAAGGGAGAGGACACTTAAAACGATATTATCCAAATTGAACGTTTTCTCACTTTTCTCGAGACGAATCACCTAAGCTCCTCGGTGGCCTAGACGAGAGTAAGTTCGAATCGAGCCATTCACCTCCTTATATAGATTTCGACTCTTTGCTGAAATATTTTCATTCATACCCAGCCAGCCCCCGAAATTGGGGGGCTGTTTGGGAGAGAAGTGCCGAACTGGCCGCTACACTCTATCGTCGCCTACGCGTTCTGAATGAAACCGGCTCCTTACCCCTTGCCTCGTTTTGCATCCTTCGATGGAAATCAACCACCCATACTCCGGTGGTAAATTCTCCCGGTTCCCTGTCGTCCCACGCCCCCGCGTATACTATCGAATAAAGTGTGGGTGGCAGACTGTTGTTTTTCATTTAACTCGACAACCCCCGCTCAGATGAAGCCGCAACTACCCCCAAAAAGCCGATCGTTTCTCATCAGTCTCCGGTGGCCCTTGATGAAGAGGAAGTACAAACACGAGGGGGTGGGGAATTTCCAAATCTGAACTCAGACATCATCCCTAGTCATGATGTCACGGAAATGGTGGTGTTTATTATCAATCGACCAAAAGCTCGGATGAAGCTTCAGAGCTCCCGGTAACGCTTGCGTGGGAGGAATACTCAGTAGCTCTGTCGTCACACGATGCACTAGGATTTCCCCTGAGTTCTCAGAGTATATCCTTTTCCGGGGGATGAAAGAACTACTACTTTATGTGAATGGAAAACAACAGCATAGAAAGCTCCCGCTCTGGGATGACGTGTTTTGGAAGTATAGCTTTCTTACTTCTATGGCTCCGAATGTGTGGAATCATATGGACATATGTATATTGAACCACACGTACGGCGGCGCTTGGTAGCGTGCGTAGGCCGGCATCTTCGCCCCAATCCCGGTTCCTTCGTCCTTCGTCCTTCGTCACCCATACCTATCTTCTGGTTCCTACTACGTGCCCAGAATATTATTTAATTGCTATCCGATTTTCTGATTTTTTCTTGGGAATCCTTCATGGAAGCGAAAAGGTACTTTTCAGGCGTTGGAGTCAACAAGCCGGCACAGTAATTATTTGCTTAGAAGTTGAAGACCAAAAACAAGCAACAAAGAAAAGATGCTCATCGAATCCTCGATAACATTGCATTGGGTGTCCTGATGGGTATTTGAACATTTTTCGAGGATATATGTGTATACCGACTGGGCTAGGGTAAAAATCAAGGGGGAGAAGTGGAAAATCCCATCCTCACTTCAATGAATGGTCTTTCTATTGAACAGAAAGGTTCGGTATTTTATTTGCACGATGGCAATGGATATTGTTTTTGGCAGGAACTCAATGCGTGTTGATGCCAAGTGCCCAAGGTATGGCCAGAAGCTGGTAGGAATGATTTATAGTTTTCCTTTGTTTCTAGCAGGTTTTATGTCCATTCATTCGAAGATTGGCATGAATTGCTGAAGTTTCATGCTCACTTGAACATTGACTGCAAATCTTTATGTACTTTGCAGGAATAGGTGTAGGCCATTGAGTTTGTGTAATCGTGGGAATTTTTAGAAACCTAGAGTATTGGCCGTGCAGAGGATTGAACTACGTCAACTAAACACCTCCATGTCATCAGAGATCTATCTTAGAATCGTTTGACACATAACTTCAGGTTAGGCCTCCTGCTCTCCCGATTTAGCGAGAGGAGAAGAGAAAGGAAAGGTTCAAAGAACCCCTTGCCATCCGGTTCCTCCACCGGTCGAGCTCAACTTTCTTCGCAACAAGAAGAACCCGAAAGGAATGCGCAGCACGATTCCATTTGCTTGCGCCCCATAACATGTCACCTCTTTCCTGTGTGAAGCTGACGAAGGATGGCTCTCCTGACCGAGTGATAGCTTCCTTCAAAGTGACATATCCCCATGACTTCGATGCTATCGTCCAATCCTGCTTTTGGCCACAGGGGGTCTTCATTAAGCCTTATCAGAGGTCCAATATTCGCGAAAATTTCCGGCCCGGCCGCCTGCCTCGCCGAACTTGAATGATTCCAATAACTATACGCTATTTTATCAAAATGTAAGGGGTCTAAGGACCAAGCTGTCGGATTTCAAACTGTCTGTCTTAGCATTCCAACATCATGTCATCTGCATTTCTGAAACCTGGCTGGATGACAGGATTTTAGATTCTGAGCTCCTCGAAGGTTACTCTGTCTTTCGTTGTGACAGAGACTGCGTTGCGCTTGGCAAGACAACTGGCGGAGGTGCCCTAATAGCTGTTAAGTCCCCTCTCCGTGCCGAAATCATCTTATCCTCCTCCTCCTCCCCCTACGATTCAGTTACCATACGTGCCCTTCCGCCAAACGTATGTCCCTTTATCATATCGTGTGTATATTTTCCCTGCCTAAGCCCGCCTTCTCTGTACGAGGATTTCTTCGATAGATTATCAAAGGCCCTAATCATTTTGTTTCCCTCACTTCCTTTCATCCTCTGTGACGACTTGAATCTTCCTATGCTCTCCTGGCCCATTACTCCCTCCCTAATAACTCGACCCACCCTTCCCTTCCTCTATCCACTTTCATGTACACCTGTGGGGCCCTCCAATTTAACCTTTCTAGAAATCACTTAGATCGCACTCTTGACCTTGTCCTCTCTAACCATCCTGTACGTCATCTTTCCCAATCCCTTCATGCTCCGTCTTACGTTGCCCCTGACTTCCATCATCCTGCTCTCGAGTTCGATGTTCAGATATCCCGACTCCACTCTCCTGTCGCTCGCAAGCCTACCAAGTTCAACTTTCGTAAGGCGAACTTTGAAGGTCTGAATTCAGCCCAGGCGGCAATCAACTGGGTCCCCCTGCTCTCTCCATTTACATGTGACCAAGCACTCAACACTTTCTATACCATTTTATCTGATCTTCTTCCTTGTTACGTTCCCTCCTCTCCTAAGTGCTTACGCTCTTACCCCGTCTGGTTCACCACTGAAATTCACAAAAAACTACGTCAAAAACAGACTGCGAGAAAGAAGTTCCTGTCTTCTAGAAACGTTGCTGACTTAGTTTTTTTTCAAATCCCTTCGTTCCTCGGTCAAATCTTTAATACGTAAGTCCAGACACTAATATTTGTCCAGCGTGGAAGACTCATTAAAGCGCGGAAATTTGAAACCTTTCTGGTCCCACATTCGCAACTCCCGCTGCCCTGCCCAGTTATCCCCTCCGTCCATTAAATTCTCTGGCTTCTCAGCTAACTCCCCCCAACGATCTTGTGATTTACTCTGCCGCTACTTTTCGTCAGTCTATGTTCCTCCCCCTTCCTCCGAATCCCTCCCGATAGTAGATGTAGCCTGCCCCGCATCGCCTACCATTCCCCTACTTACCCCTATCCTTGTCGAATACCTCATTGGCGAACTTGATGCCAAGGTCGGACCTGGTCACGATGGTCTTCCAAACCTCTTTTTGCTTAAAACTGGTAAGTCCATCTCATTTCCTCTATCTCTTATTTTCAACAAAAGCCTTGAAGAGAATCATTTTCCCAGCTTGTGGAAAGAGGCTCTCATTATCCCCATTCACAAAAGTGGCGATCGTTCGCTTGCCGAGAATTACCGTCCCATTTCCCTCCTCTCCTCCTGTTCCAAAATCCCGGAAAGAAATGTCAGCGACTGGTTGCCCGCCCACTTTGGCCATCACATAGTGAAAGAACAGCACGGCTTCGTTAAACGTAGGTCCACTGCCTCCAACCTGCTTGACTTTACCAACTTTGTCGCCAAATGTCTAAATTCACGGCAAGAAGTGCATACCATTTACACTGACTTCGCGAAAACCTTCGATACTTCTATCCAAACTCTCGTCCCTAAACGTTCCCATACCACTAGTTTGATGGCTTGCCTCTTACCTTTCCAACCGATCCTGCAGCGTCTCTTTTGACGGCTGTACTTCCCGCTCCTTCTCCCCCTCTTCTGGCGTCCCACAGGGGTCTATCCTGGGTCCTTTGCTATTTTTATTTTTTATTAACGACCTTCCTCCCCTCCTTACTTGTTCCTGTTTGCTCTATGCAGACGACCTTAAGCTGTTTTCCGCTAAATCGTCGTCTATAGACTGTGTTTCCCTTCAGAATAACCTGGACACTCTGGTTCGTTGGTGCTCGACTAATGGTTTAGCGCTAAACGTCAGAAAGTGTCACTCTATGTGCTACTCCCTAAAATCCTCACCCACTTCTTTCTCCTACTCGCTTGACGGACATTCCTTATCCTGCTTAAATTCCACTCAAGACCTCGGAGTCACTTTCGATAATAAGCTCCGCTTTGACACCCATTGCCTCGATGTCATCAATCGAGCAGCAAAATTGTCAGGCTTTATTCTTCGCTCCTCCTCTGATTTTGACTCCCTCCAACCCTCCTTAGCTCTCTTCAATTCCCTTGTGAGGAATACCCTCGAGTATTGCTCCGTGATCTGGTCACCCACTTGTAACTGTGATTGTCCTGCCCTTGAAAATGTGCAACGTAAATTCACCCGTTCTCTTTTCTTTAAGAAAAGTTAGTTAGTTTAGTATAGTGGGAGGAGCTGCAGCTCCAAGCACTCAGACCTTTGCTAGGCCCATTGAACTATCCCCGGAGATCGAATATTCATCGGCCTGGCGTTCGCACGCTTTTGTGAATCTGAGAACATTTTTCAGAGCCAGAGAATGCACAGACTCTTCCTTGTAGAAAACCTTACCAAGGTATCTTCGTCTGAGGTTTGAGGAGGCCGGGCAGCTAAATACAAAGTGCAAGGCCGTCTCTTCCTCCTCCTGCATATGGCCGAGACCACCAGTCCGATTCTTCTCATATGTTATTTTAAGGAGCAGTGTCCCGTTGAAAGTCCCGCTAGGGTTCCCATGTCCCACTTCTTGAGGGACAAAAAAATGCCGCTCTGGAGGCCTCGGGTTCCTTCACAAATATTTTCGACTACCGGCAGAAGTTCAAATTTCTCGCTTCAGAATAGACTTGACATTAGATAGCCGGATGCCAAAAGCTCTGGCTCCACCATTGTGGATTCAGAACCTTGACGAGCTAGCCTCTCAGCTTCCTCATAACCAGCGATGTTTGAGTATCCTGGCGCCCACATCGGGAATGTTTCGTTTAATCGGCCAAGTTTCGGCAGCACCTGATGAAATCGCAGTCCCACAGCCCCGGAGCAATCTGCCGGAATTATGGTGTTGTTCCTAGACATGGTGCTTCCACCTTAACTTGGAGTCGAGAAGTGCACTCCTAAATATTTGACTGGATTTCTGCGCCTGCCAAGTTGGGTAGCTTATAGTTGCCTCACCTGACGTTCGTAGTGAACATTCCTAGTCTAGTTTTCATATACTGTGTCTGCAAACTTACCGATCGTTATTACGGCTTGATCGTCCGGAAATGCTTGTGCGAAGACCTTTTTGCCCTCCAGGAGCTATATCAAGGTGTCCATTACCAGGAGTCATAGCAGAGGAGAGCGAACACCTCCCCGTGGGTAACCCCTACTACATCCTCCCAAAATAGACTTCTGTCCGACAAATTTGTGAATCTTCTCTAGCATGTGAAATATCCAACTGATTAGCAGCGGATCGATTCCATGATCTACTAGTCTTTCCAGTCCTTTTACCAGAAAGGAAGTTAGACTCTGTTCTGGACAGTGCGATAGGCAGACGCCACTCACAATGCTCTTGGTCTCTGCCTTTGCACGTTGCTTCTATAAAAAGATGTACCCTGGTAGATATAGGGCCCAACATTTGCCATTAGCCGATTCAAAGCTGAGACTGCAGCTGCTGCTTCGATTTGCTCAAAGAAGTCCATTTTAGAGCCAAGCGTTAAACCAGGGTATTTATGCGCAGGTTTTGATTCCGTAGTTAACTTGCCGATGGATATCGAACACAGGGGTCGGGATTCTCATTCTGGGAAAGATGATTAATTCAGTTTTTTCCACCCTTCCAAGTCTGCCTTGCGCCTGTTCAACAGTGCTTCTGGCAACAAGTGTCGCAATGTCATCTGCCTAAACAATCAGGGGCGGCTACTTTGGGATGCCAAGTCTTAGCGTACCAGAGGTCCAGCTTTAGGATGGATCCCTATGCATGCGACCTGACCTCTTTTCTGACTTGGCCCTCTAGTCACTCATACAGCAGAGAGCGGGATCCCAGCTCGGTGCGTGGAATAAGTTTCCTAATGTGTAAAACATAGAAAGCCACCTTTCGGAATTGAAGGGATTTTTGACATCAAGCGTTATGAGGAGCACAGAATCTCAATACGTTCTGTGCCTCGGCGACAATTGCCGCCACACCATTCGCATACTCAATTAGTAAGAGGTTAAGGTGCATAATTCAGTAAATCCTCACCCGATCTTCTCGCGGTGACCGCTGGAAACCGGGCTAGGTTGGGAGTAGGCTCATCCAACCGACGAGAATCTGCTTGTCTTCTGGTCATGTGTTAGGGGCAAGTGGACCTGGCGGAAGGATGCGCCGAAGTAAAAGTTCGGAGATCGTCCTCCCTGCACTGGAGAAGGTGGAACAGCATATGTCGAGGGCTGCGTGACCAATCAGGAGCTTGGTCTTTAGTATCCGAACTCTGAATACCTTGGGCACCTTCAGTTTCAAATAAGACCCTTAACCTAGTAGTGGGCTAGTCAGGAGAAGCCTGGACTACTCGTGGGACCGAGACATGGACTCAATTTTATAAATGAATAAACCGACGATAGAAGAAGAGAAGGTAATGCAAGCACATCATCGGAGGACGAGCCTGACATTCAGCGAGGAGACAGTAGCCGTTGAGAGCGGCACATTCGGTGCCAGGCGTAGCATTGTTGTGATGAAACCAACCGTAGGGACCTCTCAGAGCTCGGGCACTAAGCAAACTCTGCAGAAAAGTAAGCAGCAACAGCAAGCTGGCGAGCCACAAACTGCGACGTGGAGTACTTATGGCACTGGTGGATGGTAATTTCGCTAGCGACAAGCTATCGCCGGAGGTGTGAACCAATGTTCAGGCCGTGCTGTCATCACACGGGATCCATCCCCTGCTATGATTTCTCTCAGACGCCCCGTGGATTTCACTTTATAGCTTGCGAAGACCAATTATCCAGGGACTTTCTTGGTTCGTGCGTCGCTAAGATCAGCGGAGCCTGGGAGGTCGTGAAGCTCAAAGTCATCACCTACGACTAGGTTCTCAGGAAACCGGTCGCTCGCATCTGATTGCCGAAGATGCGCATGGATAAGAACATGCTCGTCCAATCCCTGTGCCTGCGTTATTAGCAAGCAGGAGGAACCCCAGACAAACAGCCAACCTTCTCTGCTCCGTATAAACAGAGAGTGCCTGGAGGCACTGGAAAAGGTATAAACTATAAACTGTGGTTCGAAGTCAAGAACGCGAAGGTGAAAGTTTTTCTCTCTGCAAAATCGGACGACGACCTGGATCCAATCGATGTCGCCAACGAGCTGTTGGAGGAGATGAGGATCGATGGGCCAACGCAAGCAGATCATGTTGAGGGTAATGCAGATAAATGTGCGGCACTCGAATTGCGCCTCGGCTAATGTGCTTGTCTTCCTCACAACTATTGGCAGCCATACAAGGACCGCCTGAAGAAGAACAAGTCGGCCATTACTATTTCCAGGACATCGAAAGCACTAGCGAATCCGCGAGGCTCAGTAAGATTATGTCCAAGAAACATAAAAGCCCATCCTTTCTTAAAAATTCGGAAGGCTCCTGGACGGAATCTTCTGGTGAAACCTTGGAGCTGTTGGTTCAGATGTCCTTTCCTGCCAATAAGGAGGACTGTCAGTTAGAGCCTTGCTTGGAGGGTTTGCGTCCATCCATCCGAGACTATCAAATCAATAATTACCGAGGATAAGATCGGCTGAGCTATAAACAGCTTCTCCGCATATAAATTTTTGGGTCCCGATGGCATAATGCCAGTCATGCTACAGAAGCAGCACGAAAGGGTTATACCGGGGCTTGTTGAGATTTACCGGAACTGTATCTCATTAGGATACGTACCACAGTGCTGGAGATGCGCAAGAGTGGTTTTCATATCGAAAGTGGGCAGGCGCGGCCATGAGTCTGCGAATTCCAAAACTTTCAACCAATCAGCCTCCCTCTTTCGTGTTGTAGACCATAGAGCGTGTCCAGGACATCCACTTGAGGGCGATTATGGAAAGAACGCCTTTCTCTAAGTCCCAGCATGCCTACCTTAAAAGCAAATCCACAGAAACCGCTCTCCACGAGGTATTCGGCACGATTCAACGGTCACTGCAGCACAAAGAGTATACACTAGCTCCCTTCCTGGATATTGAGGGAGCATTCAGCAACGTTAGTACCAACGCCAGCAAGGAAGTCTTGATCAGTATTGGATTGGACGGGTATCTTACGCATTGTATCCATGCTAAGTACCAGGATAATTCATTCGGATCTGGAAGGCAACCACTTGACCAGAGCACTGAGGCACGCCCCAGGGTGGTGCCATCTCTTCGCACTCTGGTTAGTAGTGATGAATGATGGATGGGGTGAAGGTAATGGCGTATACCGATGACTTGATGACATTAGTGACAGGAATATTTTCATCTGTTAGGAACGACATCATGGAAGGAGTGTTGCGTAAGGTGTACCTATGGGCCGTAAGATACGGACTCGGGATAAACCCAGACAAAACGGAACTGAAGCTATTCACCACTAACAAAAGGCTGCCGATGATTGGTTATTTCCTCCAATGTAAAGTTTCTAGGTTTAATCCTGGATCCAAAACTAAATTGTAGATTGAACATGGAACTGAGGGTTAAGAAGGCATGTATAGCCTTCTATGCCTGGAAGGATTGGGGTCTCCGGCCAAGGATGTTTGTCTGGATGTTCACCGTTGTGGTGCGTCCAATCCTCACGTACGGCTCTATTGTATGGTAGCGGGCTTTGAGCAAAAAGTACAATAAAATAAATCTTAATAGAATTGGAACAACTGCATGTGCAGGTGCTGCTGGGGCTCTGTAGTCCTGCCTGGCAGCTGCTCTCGATGTACTTCTGTGTCTGTGTATTCCAAACGGAAGTACTCGCAATACTGGAAGTCTGTCGATGGCTGGATCATGATCCGAACCTCAAGTAGAATATAGCCATTCTGACTGAGAGTCAAGTGGCCATTAAGGCCTTGTACTGAGCGACAACATCCTCCAGGTTAGTGGAGCAGTACAGAAACGCGCTGAACAGGCACTTTCTCTGCGATTGCCCAGTTCTAGCTAGAGTTAGGCTACGGACACTGGGTAAACCATCCTTTGGGGACCTCGGACAGATTTCTAGCTGTTGGGTGGGAGAGTTGTTTTCTTTCGTGAATGCTAGGGGCTGGCTCTGAATATCCGAGTCGACTGGACTCTGCCTCCCTGCTCTCAAGACAGCGGTCATGGTGTTCGGAGTTTGTGGCATCAAAATGGCGCATCGGAGCGCTAATTGGGCTCCTCGGAAAGGTTGCTGATACCTATCTACCCTTCCCCGACATACTGAGAAGACAGTATGCTGACCATGGCTTGTGATCGGCTTTGCCGTTGCTTATCAGGACAAACTTCACAACTTTCTAGCTGGAGGGACAAACCCTGGCTGTCAAACATACGCACTCAGTACCAAGTCCGACTTATATTTGAATTCAAGTTTCAGCATTTCGTTGGAAGTACCATCATTTGTTGTTACCTTCAAGGGTAAAACTGATTCTTTCAATTCCTTTATAGTGACGAGTGGACACTCCTTAGTAGCCCCCTTTCATCGCCAAAACCTAGATGATGTCTTCCCTCTTCACTGCTTCCATGGAGCAAGATGATCAATGGATACCGATTTGATTCAGTTCATACCCGAGGTGCCATGGATCCCTGTTAGTCGCACTGACTATATCCTGCCAGCAGCGTGCTTTTTGACTGTTGATTTCGTGGCGCAGTTCCTTTTTGCTCTCTTGCATTTAGCGAAGGAATACAAGATCTTGGCGTCTTGCGCACTGTATAATCTGCCGAAGTTTGAGGCATTTCTTTCGTAGATTTCAATCAATTTCAGCCGTCTACCACTATGCTGGATACTTCCCATGACGGAGTCTCCTTTTGGACGCCGATGCAGCGCAAACTGTGGTGATAAGGATCATTGGTGAGTTCGCTAACTTAGGTGGGGACAGGGGGGGACAGGGTATCGGCTAGCTGTTCATCAGCTTCATCTCTGTACAGGGAGCGCACGTTCCATGAGAAAATGCGCAAATCGTTAATCCGTTGTCGTTGCCGGGTCCGTCGTTTTAAAGTCCGTCCTGTCCAAGGCTCCTTTCGTGGCTCCCTAACATCGGTTTTCCGTGTAGGGTTGCCAGTCCTACCCAACCCCCAACCTGGAGGACCAGTTGGTACAATTTGTCCCGTTTTTAGGCGCGGGAGACTCGCCATCATCCTTTTCCGTCTGCAGCTTTTCGTTAAGAAAGAGCTCCTAGCGGTCACCACGTGGAGGTGGAGATAGGGTTTGGTAGTAGAGCTGTTGGTGGGGCTTTACGGGAGAGGATTAACTCGATTGTCGACCTAACGAATGTCAGTGCCTTCTTTACAAGAAAGATCAACTGACGATGAATCAGAACTAGACGCGCAATGATCGCCAGTTTAATCATCAGAAACCTTCCTCGAAATTGCAGACAACTGAGACGGAATCGTAAAGTACCTCAAGCCACTGGTACATAGGGCACTTGACTGGTCCGTCGGAGATTTCCGGGAGCATACAATTTAGCAGAACGTGATGACTGAAAAGGAAACACAATGGAGAAAGTGGTAAAAATTGTCCCATCATGAACCTGCCACGCCGACGTGTTTTTGCGATTATATAAATGAGCATTTTTCCACCTGTTGCCACTTTCGGTTACGTCGCTCCCAGGGCAGAGGTGATGCAGCGTCTGAAGAGTTGCCTCTGCCCTGGACGAATCCGTTCCCAAATTTGTGCGACCGGTACGGTAAGGTTGACTATCATCTAACCTTACTGCTCAGCAGACACGGGTAATTTTAGACTGCATTTACTGTTAGGATGTGGTAGATGATGCCTGCCACATCTTTATTTCTGCAGAAGGTAGGAGTGCCATTACCATCGCCTGTCGGTGGATGGGTGTTAAGTGTCTTTGGGCAGCATACAGGAGGCGAAACTGTAGAGCGGAGGCGCATGGAGCAAAATGAAACGTTACGCGAAAAGGGGAGAGATGAATAGGAGCGACGATAGGGTAGCCGAGGCTACCTGAACTTGGGGGTATTTGCTCCTACATTGAATATGCCTGGTCTGAGGTTTTCTTCTTTTTCTTCAGCCTTTGCCCCGTTCACAAGCGGGGTCGGCTCGTCGTGATCGGCTTCGCCATTTGGCTCTATCGAATGCCTGATCTGGGTGCAATCTCGAGGCTTTCAAATCCCCATCCAGCGTATCAAGCCACCGTTGCTTAGGTCTGCCTTTTGGTCGTTTACCATCGACTTCGATGTTCAGACCAATCTTTGCAAGTGAATTCTCGTTTGCACGAAGTGCGTGACCATACCATCGAAGACGCCTCTCTCGCAACTTTTCCACGATCGGTGCAACCCCATAACGATCGCGGATATCCTCATTTCGGATGTGATCTAAACGTGTGACGCCACTAGTCCAACGTAGCATCTTCGTCTCCATTACCGCGAGACGCCGTTCATTGTGTTTTATGTTCGGCCAACACTCAGAACCATAGAGAGCGACTGGACGGACGACATTGCGGTAAATTTTAGATTTGAGACGTTCGTTGATACGTCGATCACAAAGGACACCAGTTGTGGAACGCCACTTCATCCAGGTTGCGTTAATGCGTGAAGCAATTTCATAACGCAGCTCTCCATTGGCTGATAGCGTTGACCCGAGGTATTTAAATCGCTCAGTTCTGGGCAGATCACTGCCGCTGACAGTGATTGAGCCTGTTTCATGGGGATCGGTCTTAGGCGCTATAAGGGAAAATGCATTTCACCTGGATACACAAGGAAAAAGCCCGAAATATTATCCAGCGTGGATCAGCCTGTTCCAAGATCTCTGACGAATCTCCTAATGTTCACCTTAGGGAGAGCTTTGGGTTGGTGGCGGTTGACAGATACCCTCGAGCACTTCGTATGTGATGTATTGAGGGTCACTTGTTGAAAAGTCTTCCAGGACTACCTTAACCACACAAATAATGTGGATGACTGAATGTTTGCGTGCATCTAGTGTTTGAACTGCGAACCCTGTCCGCCTCCTTATGGAGCCTGGATGATATAGGTCTCATTCAAGTACCGAAGCATTAAAGTTTCCGCAACGAGGATCTGGCAGCATCTGATCTTGGGCGTGGGGCAAAGATAGCGTCCTGCAGAGTGTCAAACTTACATCAAAAATTCGGCATCGTCTCATTGGATGTTGGATAGACGTTTAAAAACATTACCTCTAAATACCACACCCAGACAGAGGGCCTCCGCTTGGGTCAAATGCGTTCCCTTACCCAGAAGGTAGCGATTCCTGATGAGTTTAGATGCCATGAAGCAGAGTTCTTGTTCCAGTAGTACTTGCACCAAGCCAGCCAAGCTGTTATCCCCGTATCGAACAACGCCAGGAAATCGCGAGTGATTGCGCTTCGATGGATGTTCATTTGTAAGATGCGGATCACATAAGATACGTCCTAGTCCTTTCCAACATTTACTGGTTGCGCGACGATCCTTGCAGAGAACAGAACACTCGTTTAGGTTATAACTCTTCACTTTGTATTTTGTTTAAGGATTGAGGGATTTTAAGTTCGTGTCCACTTGATGTCGGCCTGGACCTAATAGGGAGCAACTTACTTCCTCTTTTTTTTTGGGCCACGGACTCATTGCTTTCAGCTTTATGGTTTCATATAAAGGCAAAGGCAACTGTCTCATCTCTGCCCTGGGCGGAGCATTTAACATCTGTGTACCGCTTCGTTCACGATGCTTCTCGGGCAGAGGTGAGTTAACCTCTGACGAGTTGTCTCTGCCCTGGTAAGAAACCGGAAAGCCGTCTTCGCTCATTATTCTTCATTTTGTGGATTAGCTCGTATGTTGCCTTCATGTCAAATCTGCGGTGCCCATAGTCTAAGCACTTGTAACACTTATTGGGGGGTGGGGGCCTATCTGCATTTGTACCAAACTACCCAAGCAATTCTGATTTTGCGCTGTTAATGAGTTCCCATCATAGTGAGTTTTTGGCCTCAAGAATTCGTAGAGGTGATTGCGTCACGCTTGATGGCTTCTTCCAGTTCGGTGTTTTTCGTGACACAGTCAATATCTGGGGTTTCCAAAGGACAGATAGGCCCTAGGCTCCTGTGTGGAGTTGCCAAATCTCCCATCAGGCGCGTCCCTTCGTGCGGATAAGGGAATGTTCGGCGAATGTGTCATGGCCATGCACATGCACGCATCCGGAGTTGTGCGTGTATGGGCATGTTTATGCGCTGGCCGGGTAGGTGGGAAGTAAACGCCCACCCGTGAATAAAAATTGGCTATGGAAAGGATACCCAGAAATAAAACCAAACATGGAGGAGCAGAAGAAGAATGAAGTTACGGTGTAGGGCTTCGGAAATCCAGTACCGGCGGTTTTTGGGAGTGAGCAAGCTGGCTCCCGGCCGTCGATATCCAACGACCGCAGTGCCTCAGTAGTGGGAACCTTGGCTACGGTGGCATCTAATGTTACAAGCGTACGGGAGGAACTTGAACTGGCCCCAGTGACGGACCCGTTCAGAAGGAGCTCGATTTTTCGCAAATCCCCAAAATGGTGGTGATGGAGAGATAAGCGTTTACTTCTGAAGATGTTTAACGCAGGCCTGATGGAGGACAGGTGGAAGGGCGGTCCCGCAGTTTTCTGGGGGGCTTGGAATAGAAATTGCATTGAAAAACAAAGAAGTAATTGGGGGCATGGATGACTTTTACTCCAGTCTAGTATAATTTTCATCTCGGGCCTAAATTTTCTCTCTGCGATCCAATGTTCAAGGAAATGGCTAAGCATGGCAGATTCAGTGCTCTACCAAAATATCTAGATAGTTAACTGTGGCGCTGATAGTTAAAGTTTTTGAAGGTTCTATTGGGCGAATTGTAGATGATTTCTTGTAGAAAACTTGGGAAATCTACTCTAAGTTCAAATGGAGCCATATTTCAGATTACTTAAAGTATTCCATACTCAGCTCCAACCAAGTCCTTGTATTAACGTACAATTCCCTGCTACCCAATTTGGATAGTCTACTTAAAATTCGCTACACATTCCTGTAATTACTTCGTCCTGCCTCCACTCCAAATCAAATAAATTCAAATTATACCAAAGGTTGAGGAACAGAACCAACTGCAAGGAAACAAGGAAAATAGTCCCTCACGCCCCTCAAGGAATTTATATGCCTATCGGATAATATGCAAATTCTGTGCACGTTTCTCCAACAAATAAAATCTAAAAATATGTAAAAGTTACACGGGTTTTTACGTCTTAAGTTCTAAACAGTGAAAAAGTGAAAACCACATGGCGCCACCTGTTTACCGAATATCCCTAACCATAAAATGGCCCTCATGAATGAGCAGCAATCGGTTGTAGTGTGGGCGATAAAGTTCGCTCGCGGCAAGAGGATACCAAGGATTCGAAGAGGAACTTATCTGTCCGTAGGAAAGGACACTCAAATGGTGCAAACACCCACTCACGACATATTGCGTTTTATAATTTTAACCTGAAAAAATTTACCTATGCTCAGCCCGAACACTTATCTATATCTCATCACGGACGCCATAGTGAACTTGGCTGTTTCTAAAAATAGAATCCTGCTTAACGTTGGGCAGTAAATTTAAATACAGGGACCCGGGGGGCTGTGGGAGTTGATGAGAGATAGTGGGAGCGCAAGCTTCCCGTCATTCCAAGCCACTTGCTATACAGTCTAGCTCTAGCTCCGCTGAGGGTGGACATGAGTAGCTGGGGAACAACTTCGAGAGAGAGGAGACTCGATGTGTTCTACCGATGTCCTGAATAAATAAAAGGACTAAAGTTCCGCTACTGGCTTCTATGAACTATAGTAACAAGTGAGTCGAATCCGTTCGGAGAGCTCTCTCGCATCGTTGAGCGGCATGGAAAGCTTGGTCAGGTCCAGGGGCGATCGAACCAGAGGAGGTTTGCGGTTTGACGTCGTGTGGGAGGATTTAAGGCTGCACTCTACCCCATCCTTCACCATACAGGCTCCGTCGGTGACGTAGTCATGCGCCATTCTGGCGTTCTCCTCTAAAAGAAACCAAAATGTGAAAGAGAACGGGGAGAGTTGAACCCTTCACTGCACACTCTCTCCTTGGCACCACCGAAATCGAAATTTCATTCACAAAATTCCACCACCACCTTTTTCGAGAAAGTATCCTGGATGATGCGGCGCACAAAATATTGTCGGGGAGGGAAATATCTGGCGGGAGAGAGGGGACGAAAAATCGTAAATTCGCTGTATCACAACATCTACATAAACAGATATAGGAACCCCTTTGCCACCCGACACCTTGATGATGGCTTTATCCAAGCGTCAATTGAAATTGCATTTCTTTCTTTGAATACGACTTGCACAAATTTAGTTTTGAAAATGTTCTCCAGCTGAAATTAATTTAGCGTAAATTGCTTTCAAGACAGCAGCGGAAGAAGCTATACTAGTCGAGTCGCAAAAGAAATGTTGAGACATTGTTCGCTGAGGAGAACGAAAGAGCTAGTGTGGGTGGTTGGCCAGGGATATTTTTTGAGTGTTCTGAATGGCGAATTGTTTGAGTCTTCCTTGATGAACCGATGTAGGTGGTACAATGACAAAAACTACTCTAGACAATTGAGATGATGGTAGGAGAATTGGCGCCATGAACTTCTATACCAAAGATTTTATAGGAAGCATTCAAATTATTTACAGTCGATCGAAAGTATTGTGTAAAACACGTGGGGTAGGACAATGGAAGATAGGCGATTTGAAAGTTTCAATGTCGGGAGAATTGAATTCGGAATGTCGGTATATATTGGATATATTAGATCCGTGCCGAAATCATCTTTTCCTCCTCCTCCTGCTCCTACGATTCTGTTACCATACGTTTCCTTCCGCCAAACGTATGTCCCTTTATCATATCGTGTGTATATTTTCCCTGCCTAAGTCCGCCTTCTCTGTACGAGGATTTCTTCGACAGATTATCAGAGGTCCTAACCGTTTTGTTTCCCTCACTTCCTTTCATCCTCTGTGGTGACTTTAATCTTCCTATGCTCTCTTGGCCCGTTACTCCTGGCCTTCCCTCCCTCCCTAATAACTCGACCCACTCTTCCCTTCCTCTATCCACTTTCATGTACACCTGTGGGGCCCTCCAATTTAACCTTTCTAGAAATCACTTAGATCGCACTCTTGACCTTGTCCTCTCTAACCTTCCTGTACGTTATCTTTCCCAATCCCTTCATGCTCCGTCTTACGTTGCCCCTGACGCTCATCATCCTGCTCTCGAGTTCGATGTTCAGATATCCCGACTCCACTCTCCTGTCGCTCGCAAGCCTACCAAGTTCAACTTTCGTAAGGCGAACTTCGAAGGTCTGAACTCAGCCCTGGCGTCAATCAACTGGATCCCCCTGCTGTCTCCATTTACATGCGACCAAGCACTCAACACTTTCTATACCATTTTATCTGATCTTCTTCCTTCTTACGTTTCCTCCTCTCCTAAGTGCTTACGCTCTTATCCCGTCTGGTTCACCACTGAAATTCACAAAAAACTACGTCAAAAACAAACTGCGAGAAAGAAGTTCCTGTCTTCTAGAAACGTTGCTGACTTAGTTTTTTTCAAATCCCTTCGTTCCTCGGTCAAATCTTTAATACGTAAGTCCAGACTCGAATATTTGTCCAGCGTGGAAGACTCATTAAAGAGCGGAAATTTGAAACCTTTCTGGTCCCACATTCGCAACTCCCGCTGCCCTGCCCAGTTATCCCCTCCGTCGATTAAATTCTCTGGCTTCTCAGCAAACTCCCCCCAACGATTTTGTGATCTACTCTGCCGCTACTTTTCGTCAGTCTATGTTCCTCCCCGTTCCTCCGAATCCCTCCCGATAGTGGATGTAGCCTGCCCCGCATCGCCTACCATTCCCCTACTTACCCCTATCCTTGTCGAATACCTCATTGGCGAACTTGATGCCAATGTCGGACCTGGTTATGATGGTCTTCCAAACCTCTTTTTGCTCAAAACTGGTAAGTCCATCTGCCTTCCCCTATCTCGTATTTTCAACAAAAGCCTTGAAGAGAATCATTTTCCCAGCTTGTGGAAAGAGGCTCTCATTATCCTCATTCACAAAAGTGGCGATCGTTCGCTTGCCGAGAATTACCGTCCCATTTCCCTCCTCTCCTCCTGTTCCAAAATACTGGAAAGATATGTCAGCGACAGCCCACTTTGACCATCACATAGTGAAAGAACAGCACGGCTTCGTTAAACGTAGGTCCACTGCCTCCAACCTGCTTGACTTTACCAACTTTGTCGCCAAATGTCTAAATTCACGGCAAGAAGTGCATACCATTTACACTGACTTCGCGAAAGCCTTCGACACTGTAAATCACAAGATACTTCTATCCAAACTCTCGTCCATAAACGTTCCCATACCACTTGTTTTATGGCTTGCCTCTTACCTTTCCAACCGATCCTGCCGCGTCTCTTTTGACGGCTGTACTTCCCGCTGCTTCTTCCCCTCTTCTGGCGTCCCACAGGGGTCTATTCTGGGTCCTTCGCTATTTTTATTTTTTATTAACGACCTTCCTCCCCTCCTTACTTGTCCCTGTTTGCTCTATGCAGACGACCTTAAGCTGTTTTCCGCTATATCGTCGCCTATGGACTGTGTTTCCCTTCAGAATAACCTGGACATTCTGGTTAGTTGGTGCTCGACTAATGGTTTAGCGCTAAACGTCAGAAAGTGTCACTCTATGTGCTACTCCCTAAAATCCTCACCCACTTCTTTCTCCTACTCGCTTGACGGGCATTCCTTATCCTGCTTAAATTCCACTCAAGACCTCGGAGTCACTTTCGACAATAAGCTCCGCTTTGACACCCATTGCCTCGATGTCATCAATCGAGCAGCAAAATTGTCAGGCTTTATTCTTCGCTCCTCCTCTGATTTTGACTCCATCCAACCCTCCTTAGCTCTCTTCAATTCCCTTGTGAGGAATATCCTCGAGTATTGTTCCGTGATCTGGTCACCCACTCGTAACTGTGATTGTCTTGCCCTTGAAAATGCTCAACGTAAATTCACCCGTTCCCTCTTCTTTAAGAAAAGGTTCCCTCGTGTGGATTACCCCTCCCGCCTCCGCTTTCTAAACCTTCCCTTCCTACAACAGCGTAGATCCTATCTGAATCTATGCACATTCTTTAAACTTTCCTCGGGCCGGATGGACTGCTCCGCCGCTGACGAGATCACCTGCCGTCCTGCGTCTTATGACACACGTAACGCAGATATTTTCAACGTGCCCTTCGCGGAGCTCGAAGTCTATTTTCATTCCCCGATTCCCAGGCTTTGCCGGAACTATAATGCAAAACAGCTTGGTCTTTTTAACTTCTCTACTTTAAGTAATTTTAATCGTAGGATAAGTTTTTTGCTTTCTCCTCCTCCTCCTGAGGACAATAATTAATTGGAATTCTATCTGTTTGTTGTCCGTTAATTAAATAAATAAATAAATCGCGATTAAAAAGACACCCGAAAAATAGTTTTCGCTAGGTGCATTTATCAAGCCTTAATCTTGTGGGAACAGTCATAGATTGTTTGAAGCAATGCAAAAAGTAATATATGTATGTGCTTGCCATTGTCAAATAAATGTAACTCACAAACGCGTTTCAGCCTCTTCAAGTCTTTGCGACAATGAACTGATCTATGCACTGTCATTTTCGCCATCTAATGAACATATGGTCTCTACGCCTTCGTAATTGTTTTTTGAAGATTGTGTCAGGCCTGAATACTCCGATAATATGGTGGATGTAATCGTTGAGAAAGGCTTGGAGCTTGGAGTGCAGGTACTGGTTTATAACGAGTGAAGACCCAGCATTCATACCAGTGGTACAAGGCCTATCTAACACCTCTGCCACAACTAAGGAGAACAGCACCCGAGTTATATAGCACAACTTTTCGCTTGAGCTCCAAGGAGCTTTGTCCGCGATGGTGGCATAACCACAACCACCATGAAAATTCCACGAGGGGGCCAACCGTAAATAACCGGGCTGATAGCACATCCCTCGGGAATTCTCCTGGAGCATATGCTCTTGGAGGGCCATCCCGGTTCCTATGGTACCACATAACATCCGATGAGACTTAGTGGCAAGATCTACTTCAGATGAATCCCTTGCAGACTCGGGTCTGATCTCCCTTCTCGAGTACGTGCGGACGGCACTCCCCAACGGGTTGACTGGAATTAGCTCGAAGCGGAGCATCACAACGAAACCTTGCCGCCAATCAACTACCGCTCTGCGTACAATACAACACGTAAAACGTCGGCTGTCCACCGCAGCCACTATAGCTATTCGTCCGTCATGCTACGCCGAGGAACTCTCTCCTTCGTCGGAAGGAATACGTGCGAATTCATTAGCACATTGAAATATATCGCTGCACTGAAGGCACTGGCTAAAATCATAGATATCGTTCACCCGGTGAACGCCCATGGCGTCTAGATTACGGATATCAGACACGCTGGACAGACACAGAGAACATGGAACCAGTCCTTTGAGTCTATCCCAGAACACAACCCTGATTGGAGGCAAGGTTTCATGAGAAGAGAAAGTCATTCTAGATATCATACCCCGTCAGGAGGAAGCCCATCTCAAGCCCGAATGCAACTTCCTCTGGCAGACACATTTTTGAACCACTCTTATGTGACATTCGTTCCATCTAAGCTGCCGTTTAGATGCTACACTCTCATCTAGTAGCCTTTTGATCGCAAGCGTTCCTAGACCCTTCGTCTGATCCACACTTACTAAGTCTGTTTGCAGCAAAGTTACGTTCCACCTGATCCTGTAGGCCGTGGCACACTGGACCACGTACACATCAAGAGGAGGAACACCGAACAAGACCTGCATGACGTCGGTCGAAATCGTACGACATACTAGAAGACACGCTAACAAAGCCACTCGCTGACAAGCGTAGAACAATTTCCTGCCCTGTGTCGTCATCGCTAAGCCATACAACATAGGGGACCCATGCGTAGAACATGCAAGGGAGAGTCCTACATATATATACATGTACGATTCAACCATGGGCGGGCGACGTAGGAATCCTTTCAGCATCATTGCGACGGTTTTATTCGTTGATACCGCAGTACCACGCGTTGACGATGGACATGCACTCCGTACCCTGCTGCTCGAGCTCAGGTCGACTGTTTCCCTCAACAAGAATGAGGAGATCATCCGCGTGGGCAACACATTCAACTACGGTAGAAACCTTATTCAACAGCTCATCCATCAACAGGTTCCATACAAATGGATCTACGATAGCTCCCTGTGGGCAGCCACGCTCTACATTCACCCACACACGCTCGTTGACACCTTGGGCGAATGCTTCCCTACCATAGAAGTAGCTCTCTACACAGCTAATTCCTGCCAGTCACACTCATAAAGTTTCGATAACATGGACGACAAACTTAGGTAATGAAATGCGTCTTTGAAATCTACAAAAAATCCAAGGGCGTACTTGCTATGACAACGGACAACAAAGTTCTTCACCCACATTAAGGCGCCGTCGGTGGATCTGCCAATATGGAAGCCATACTATCTGTGAGACACCAGAATGGATGTCCAGAACCTTGTCAAGGGCCGGGAGAAGAGATATGGCCCTGTACGACTGAGGATTACTCTTATCCTTCTCAGGTGATTTCTAGAGCACAATCACTCTGGCAGTCTTCCAGAATGCAGGAAAATAAACCCCCATGCAAACAACATTCAAACAGACACTGGACATGAGATGGGATACCCTGCCACATCTCGCCTGTCATCCCATCCCAGCCTGGTGACTTCTGAGACCTGGGCCTCGCATGCTCTCCACGATTTCCCTATACCTCAGGGGAAAAATTTCCCCTCCTCCTTCAGTGGAACTGTCAGGAGACACTAAAGGCTCGGGTCTCGGAAATGGGTCACCCAGCAAAACACAAAGACTATTACGTCATTTTAGCATAGGTTCACCGTTCATCATGATGCCGGCTATGTTGCGACTATGTCTCCCTCTACATATCCGGTAAACACTACCATGGGTCCTTACTACGCTTACCGACGAATCGTCTCCAGTCTTCTTCTTTAGATTACCTGGCCTATAGGCAAGCCTATAAGTTGGTTAACGTCGACATCAGGATTGACAACACTTAGACGGCGTGCCCTTTGGAATCCTTTCCACAGGCGGTGGAGTTCCCTCCGCTTAATACGAGGAGCATTCGTTCACCACTTGACATGTTTCGAGCCCTTCGTATGGGTTTCGTAAGTATGTCATCATTGACGCTACACATCCAGCAACAAATCTGAGAGGGGAAAGCGGCCGGGTAACTCCTGCATCCGGGCTATATATTCCACCCAGTTACATCCACGCGTATTCCAACGCGTCGGCGTAAGCGAGGGATTTACACTCGCATTCATAACCTTATTGACCAGCGCGACCTCAATAGGAGTATGTTTATGCATAATGCATTCATCCAACAATATCTATGACAAGACAAACGCCTTTGGTGCTACATTCACACACGTAATATCTATATTGCTGACGCCCCTGGACCTCTCAAAAGTCGAAAAATTTGGCGGGACATTTAAACAGAATAAGTCGTGTTTTAACAACACTTCGGACAATACCTCTCCCCTCTGTATAGCACGGTGACAAGATGTGCGCTGGGCAATCTTGCTGTGCCACATAGGGAAGACCGCATTCGCCCCCATTTCCAGGATGAATGGTGTTCCGCGAATACGCGTAACCACCTCATCTAGAGATGCGATATACTGCTTCAGGTTATCTGTGGATGTACAGTCCATAATAATAATAATAATCGTTGGCACAACAATCCATATTGGATCAGGGCCTTGAAGTGTGTTAGAGCACTTCATTCAAGACCGTAACGGTACACTACAGTAGACTGTAGGAGACAATGTGGTCAGCATTGCGCTCGCCTGAGATTATTACCCTGATTTGACTTAGGTACTCATTCACAGCTGAGTCGACTGGTATCCGACGTCAAATCACGATACACGATACAGTGGGGGGCATTGACCCTAGCCACCCTGGCGGCGCAAAGCAGGTGCAACATTGACCTGAGCATATGCCTGGCCGGAAGTCCCCGCAGTGCACAGTTCCGGCAGTGAACTTTCATATGGCCACCCTACGAGCAACGAGCGCTGACATGGTCCATCACACGGCAGTCAGCCACGCGGTGATCGCAGGGGGTAAGTCATGCGACGACCCTGTAACTAAACAATTTTAAATATACCCTTTCGATGTATGTCAACTTATCGGGTGTCCTTAATCACAATATTGCTGACTGCCTCAGGACCTGACCGTGCATACGGGTGACTAACAATTTTGGCTTTCTTCTGAACGCACTCAAAGTACATCTGGTCCCCCAAGTGGTTCTCATGAATCTGCTGCATCAGCTCATCGCCACATGCCACCTTCAACCCGTGTTCGGAGAACTTCGGGTTCCCCAGAACCTTTCTCCGTTCCTTTTCGGAGGGCACACGTCAAGCCACCCCCTCCCTCGCTTCTGTGGTTCATGGTATGAACCCAACTCTCAGTGCAGGAGCCACTTCGCGCATAACTACCTGCGCGACTTCCTTGGGCAAATCCTCCTTATTGCGGCTTTTAACCACAACCGACCATGCCTCGGCCGGCTTAGGGACCGCAAGCAACGTACCAGCAGCAGAGGCTATTGGGCTGCCGCTACCCACTACATGAGTCCAGACCCATCGTCCCGTCGACAGGTTTGGTACCCTTGCAGAATTCAGTCCCTCCACCTTCCTTTTGTATAGGGCTACCTTCTCGGTTATCTTGGCCAGCAGATTGCCGTATTCCAAGATAACCTTAGAGACAACTTCGACCATTGTCTCCATCGGAATGCCGCTTTTCAGCAAAATCTGAATAAGCTGATCCCTTATTCTCTTCCTCGGTTCTACTCCACCATCCTCAACAGGTGAGCTGGAAGGTTCACTCTTCTTCGCTTTCGTGCCCTTTCCTTCATAGCTGGGCCAGCCTCTTCGCTACCGGAATGATGTTGGTATTGAGGCAACTACATCAGATTTGAGACAAAACACCGAAGGCAGACCTAGCCTTGTTAGTTGGTTAAGAGGCATCCAGTTCAGTGCCGTCAGCAGAAACAACGCTATCAAGATAGACAATGGCCGGGATAGAAAGAAGAAGGATCACTATGGGTCCTTTCTTTCTCCGATGACTTTCTACCAACCGTTGATAGTCTTCTGGCTATTGATTATGGAGATGCTAATGGCGGCAGACGATTTTGGAGCTGTCTTCTTATATATGGTTGCCATTCACCGCTTGTTGGTGTATAGCGCGTCAACGACACCTACGTGCCATAGTCCGCAGTTATCTGAAATGTCCTTCAACTCTCTCCATGACTTTTCGAGACGCTTGCACTCCTTCTCAAATGTTAACCCACTCGTTGGCTATGGTAAGAGAGTGGGTTCTACTGCATGGCGTAGCCTACAATGCATTTTGTTGCCCCTCTTTAATGTGTGATCCACTCCCACTTCCGTCTCCCGATCACAGTGCTTACGAGTTCCCAGTCTGTCCGGTGTCAAATTTCTTCATTTCAGATAGTGTCAGGTCAGCATATAAAGCCTTTAATTTCATCCGTTCATCGATCCGCTTCCACGATTCCACAGTAAGCTAGATTTTATGACGCTCTTTCGGTAGCATCTGAGAGAAGAGTTTTTTTGGATGGCAGTCCAATGTTGATCGATATTCTCAGGCGGGTTTCATAGTGTATCTGCCGTCCGATCAGGGAGATACCTCTCCCACAAAGTAGTCGATCTGATTGCTCGTGCAGCGTCGGTCGGTCAGCTGAAACCCAACTGACTTCTTGGCAGACTCTGTGCTCAAACACCAAAGACGCGACGGTGGAAGTTAAAGAAATCCACGAACTTCCTATCATTGTCGTTACGGTCGCCAAGACATCACATGTCCGAACAAGGTGTCATCAATCCCACCTTTGCATTCAGCCCACCCATCACGATCACAGTGTCACCTTTGAAAGCCTCCCCTGAACTACGTTTAATATGTCGTGAAAAGGATCTTTCTCCACTATGTCGGAATTTTCCATTGGTGCGTAGCATAATATATAATGTATAATTGTGATGGTCCCTAATCTGGACTGGAATCTTGCAGTTCTACGTCTAAGTGGAATTTGGAAAGGAGCTCTCCCACTCTGCAGCTGGAAATCTCTCTAAGGTGTCCAGAAAATGATTCACCTTGCGGCTGTAGCTTGACTCTAGCTAGAGCTGGACAATCCCAAATGAAATGCCCGAGGGTTTCCCCCTCTTCTCCGCAGCGTTTATCGCACTCTAATTTGGTTTGGACCTCAGCATCTGCTCCACGAAATTATGGGGTCCAAAACTGCGTTGAGAGCATTGATTAACCTCCCTCTTTCGATCGCGAATCTCGGACAGTGGAATACAAAACGGTCCGGGTCCCCGGGTGTAGAGTCGCATTCGGGACAGCCTGGGGACTCATCCAATCCAACGTTGGCATGCTATATAAGGGACCATCGACGGTTTTGCGAATCTGTTCGAAGAAGGTCATCTTCGTTTCTATCATGATGAGGTGTTTCATTGCCGGCTTCGACAAGACCATGGTTTCACATCCTAGATAGGAGGAACTGTGAGAATGTCCTCCTTGGTCCAGACAACGACTTCGGTTTTCTTTAGAGCTAGGGAGAATCTATGTTCAGCCATCCATCCGCTTTCCAAAATCATGGTGGGAATTCTCACTGGTCATTGTCGGCTGAACTATCACCTAGGGAAGCTAGGGATATCTACGGACAGTGCCTGCAGGTTTTGTGAGGAGGAGGACGAAACCTTTATACACGTCCTGGGACAGTGTCCGGCACTTGTGCAAAGTAGGTCGATACATCTGGGAGAACACTTAATACCAGATGCAAAGCTGGAAGATCTGGAAGAAGGGAACATACTAAAGTTCCTATCGGTTACAGTAAAAGGGGCACAATAGTTCTTCAAGGACGCGGTGCGACTTTCCCTTAACAGAATAATAACAATAATAATCCATCCGCTTACTCACCAAATAGACATTCCCAGTGTGCGCTGAGCTTACTCAACCGTGCGGTAACAAATGCCCGAACTGATGCGATTCATCAGGCATCTCGAGTTGCAGGAGACTATCGTATAAGGCATTCCGAATTCCGGACCAAGGATAGATCCTTGAGCCGTCCCAATTTGACCTTCATTCTGCGCAAAGCTGCATAGGGTCAAAGCTTTTACCGTACAAGACAATGATCTTGGCAGTCCTTATGTATCCCTCGGAGACTTGGGTTCTTAGCAAGAAAAATTATGAACTCTTCGCCGCGTTCGAGGGAAGAATCCTCTGAAGAATTTTTGGCCCCCTACATGAGAATGGATGATTTCGTGACCCACATAACGACGAAATCTATGAGTGATACCACGATCATCTGGTTGTGAATAAAATCCGGCTCGATAGGTTGCGATGGGTGGGTCACTTGATCCGAATGGATGAGGATGATCCAGCCCGGAAAATCTATAAGGGGAAATTTCTATGGTAGAAAAAGAAGACGAAGCGGACCCTGCCTGAGATGGAGCGATGGCGTACGTCAGGACGCCATATATGATAGCTTTTAGGGATATTAGAAAAGCAAGCCTAGATCGGATACCGGTTGTTGCGCCGTTGATGACGATGATGAGTACTCTCCCGCAGCACTTATTGTGGCAGTCAGTCTTGGCTTGATAAGCTTCTCAAGCAGCTTCCCCGCTCTGTCCAACATATTGAGCGGACGATATGCTGACGACGCCCCGGGGTCGCCTTTGCTCTTCATTATCAGCACAAGTCTCGTAACCTTGCTGCGGGAGTATCAAAACGGCGCACCAAAGCGCTAATTGGGCTCCTCGGAGCAGCCACTGATACCTACGTGGAATTGAAGGGGGCCCCATATATGCAAAAGGGGGGTGAACCTGTTTTTTTTTTACCAAATATAGCCATGTGGGGTATCAAATGAAAGGTCTCGATTAGTATGTTTCAAGGCTGATCTCAATTTTTATATTTGATTCACAAGAGGGGAGGGCGGGAGCTGAAAAGGGGTCATTTATTAAAAAACCTACAAAGGACTAACGCTTTCGTCCAGGCCAGAGGCAAATCTTCAGACGTTGCCCCGTCTCTGCCCTGGGAGCAGCGTGACCGAAAGTGGCAACAGGTGGAAAAATGACAAGGTTGCGAATTATATTGAACTAAACGGGCAGTTGTTTGAGTCTAAGCTAGACTAAAGGTGGGTAATTGTTTAGGATATGCGGGATCTTAAGTCTGCATCCACATGATGTTGTAGCGGACCAAACTTACTCCCACGTTTTTTGGTGCACAGATCCTTAGTTTGGGGCATAGTATTCAAGCATTCAAAAATCAAAAAACCGAGAGGAAGAGCTACCCCTGCCCTGGACGAAACCATTAGTCCTTTTTTGGTTTTTCGACTTTTGAGTGCTTGGGTGCTACCACCCAAACTAGGGATCCGTGGACCAAAAAACGTTGGAGTAATTTGCTCCCCATTTGGTCCGGTCCAACGACATGTGGTAGTGGACTTAGGATCCCGCATATCCTAAACAAGGGGTCATTTCTTTTACGGGTCCATTGTCAGTCTCTCTCAATCAGGAAGCTGTCACTTTATGGTGCCTAGGCTCCGAAATAACCGCGCGATGGTTGCTTGCTTGCCTTTCAACTTCGTTGGCGAAGGTTAGACTTCCAGTTGTCACTTACCTTATCATTCAGGTCACTCATCGAGCTCCTAGCCAAACCTTTAGGAAGCCCCTTTTGGACTACACTTTTTCTTCCTGATCCCAGTTCTTACATGGGAAGAAAGTTACCCAATTTACAAAGTACAACAAGGTGAGATCCCGGGAATCTAAAGAGCCAATTAACGCACATTCATTGTTTCGAGTATAAATTTGAATATTCATTGTTTTATCTACAGAAAATTCATTGTGACAGATGATTTCACGAAGCGAAAGAAACAATGGAAATTCAGCTCCTGACAAATCAATTTACAACTAATCAATCAATCAGATATTATTATCGAGATAGTCCTTGAAACATTGCCATCTCCTAAACTTGTGCTGATATCACTAACTCGAATCAACAACCTGCAGTCAATCATCTATAATTTGAACAGTCATCTAACATCACTAAATGAAAAGTTGTTTCATCGCGCGTGTTCACAAGCTCATGTCTCCCGGCATGCCTCCAATTTTCCACCAACTCAAAACCTACTGGAAAAACTTTCTTCGCATTTCCACATTGCGAACAATTCTGTTAGGAAAACAGCATACGGTTCGTAATTAGTATCACCACACCCGCGCTCCCGCCTCAATTGATATTCCTAAGAAGTTGAATGCAAATAAAGCGCCATCCAAGGACTTCTTCTATCCTCGAAAGAAAAGCAAAAATAGGAAAATGTACCTAAAAATGGAAGGAACCAATTCTCACAATAGCATGCGAACATATATGTATAGCGTGTTGAAATCATTGAGCCTTTTGCTTCAGGCCAGAGTCTAGTGCAGCCTGAAAAGGACTTGTGTCGAGGAAGAAGGAAACTCGATGACGTTCGCGCCAGGCATGAAACCGTACAAGAAAATCTTCTTAAAATAAAACATCGGATAAAGAAAAACATCAGTGCTTGGAGCTAAAAATAGACTTCCCAGTTCATTTTGCTAGAAAAGATGGAAAGAATGCAAAGTGGAATAATTTCGAGAAGCTACTCCAGCTGGAGTGTACGGGAGGAACAGTAGAAGCTATTAAGAAGGACAGCTTTCAGGATGGAGAACAAACACTTGATTTGGGATTTTCGCAGCTATCGTCTCTTTTGTGCTCTGCTTTCAAAATAAGTATTTTGTTTGGCAGTTCCACTCCATCCAATATTCATGTAGCTGAAAAGGTCCTTGCTCATCACACCGTAAGGAATGAATCAGTAGTTCCTAACAACTCAACAGCTCAGGTTGTGACAAGTGGTATTTATGGTATTGCTCTAAGTAGGGGAGTAGGGTAGGTGAAAGCGTTTACGCACAGAGTGTTGGACTCCCGCAACAGCACGCTGGCGGACTACCAACTAAACACCGCCCTGTCATCAGAGAACTAGCCTGGAACCGTTTGACACATTACTTCGGGCTAGCCCTCCGGCTCTCCCGGCTTTGGGAGCCTTCAAGTCAGGGAATTCCTTTCACCAACGGGAGGGGAGGGGAGGAAGGGAGTTATTAGTTCAGGGAACCCTTACCGTCCGATCCCTCTGCCGGTCGAGTTCAATCTTCTTCGTAGTAAGAAGAGCTCGAACATAATGCGCAATTCGATTCCAGCTGCCAGCGCTCTTCAGCATCTCTCTGACAATGTTGTCTGGAGAGAGCTCCCCTATGTCTGCATAAAGCTGCTGGCGGAGGCCGTCCCACCTCTCGCAAGAGAAAAAGGTGTGTTCAGCGTCATCCGCCACTCTATTGCAGAACACACAATCAGGAGATCGCGCCTTCCCAACCTTGTGCAGGTAAGACTGAAAACCTCCATGCCCACTTAGAAGTTGGGTAAGGAAGTAATCAATCTCACCGTGCGTTGTGTTCAACCACGGGTCTAATTTGTCGATGAGCCGCGCAGTCCACTTGCCCCTTGACTCATTTTCTCAAGAAAGTTGCCACTCGCTAAGGGTGCGTTGACGTTCTTCACGGGCAACCACTTCTCTCAAGTTTTCGCCCTTACGGCGATAGATAGCTTTGCGCTCCTTGGCAAGGAGGGCAACGGGGATCACTCCCGCAATCACCATCACAGCCGGTTCGGAGACGGTGCGATAAGCAGACGCCACTCGCAAAGCTCCCCGCCTCTGCACTTGAGCGAGGCGTTTACGATGCACCTCTTTGTCAAGGGCATCAGCCCATACCTCCGCACCATAGAGAAGGACGGACTGCGTTGCTCCCATGAAGAGACGTCTCCTAGTTGATATAGGGCCGCCGACATTCGCCATTAGCCGACTCAAGGCCGCGACTCCTGCTGCAGCCCTGTTCGCGGCTGCTTTGATTTGCTCGAAGAAGTTCATCTTCGAGTCGAGCATTAAACCAAGGTATTTAATCGCTGGTTTTGACTCTATAGTCAACTCGCCGATCGATATGGGACGCAAGGTCGGGATTCTCCTTCTGGTCAGGATGACTACTTCGGTTTTTTCCAGCGCAAGGTTGAAACCGTGAGCAGTCATCCATCCGCTTACCCGTCGCATCAATATGCCAAGTCTGCTTTGCGCCTGTTCAACAGTGCGTCCGGCAACAAGTGCCGCAACGTCGTCTGCATAAGCGACCAGTCGCGACTCTTCGGGCATATCGAGTCTCAGCAGACTATCGTAGGAAGCGTTCCAGAGGTCCGGCCCTAGTATGGTTCCCTGCGCTACTCCCGACGTGATTTCCATCCTCCTCTGACCCTCTAGCGTCTCATAGAACACGGAGCGGTCTTTCAGATAATCTCTCAATATCCGCAAGAGATAGCTTGGCATGTGAAAGGAGTTCTCTAGTGTGCCTAGCATATCTGTCCATCTTACGGAATTGAAGGCATTTCTGACATCAAGCGTTATGAGATCGGCGGCTGTGTGCCCCGGCTCGATTAAACGCATCTACGACCTCCATAACAGCATCCACTGTAGATTTCCCTGTTCTAAACCCGAACTGCCTTGCGGATAAGTCCCCGGCAGCACGGATCGCTTCAGCGAGTCTACCCCGGATGAGCTTCTCGAGCACTTTTCCGACCGTGTCAAGCATACATAGCGGTCGGTATGCAGACTGGAGCTCCGGGTCTCCTTTACCCTTACTGATCAACGCGAGTCTGGTCACTTTCCAGCGACAAGGAAAAATGCCCTCCTTCAAGCACGCGTTGAACGCTTCGAGCAGCAATTCTGGCCGTTGGCAGAACACCAGTTTGTAAACTTCCGCCGGGATGCCATCAGGACCTGGCGCCTTCCTCTTTTTCATAGTGAGAACCGCTTCTTCGAGTTCTCCCATTGTGAAAAGGGGGCAATCCACGACACTTTCCGCGCTATTTACATCAACCCGTACAGGGTGTCTGGGGAACAATGCCCGCACAATGCGGTCCATCTGGTCGGCGCTCAATATGCAGGGCTTCCGCAGAGCCCCGATTTTCCGAGTGACAAGCTTATAGCCAAGTCCCCACGGGTCATCATTCACCTCATTAATAAGGTTTTGCCAGCCGCGAGCTTTGCTTTTATTTATAGCGCTGCGGAGTCTCCTTTTTGCTGATCTATATTGTGCCTTTATGGCACATGCTTCCTCGTTGGCGTACAAACGTTGTGCCAAACGGCGGAGCTTATGACACTCCTTCTGAAGGTCGCCAATTTCCGCCGTCCACCAGCACATAGAAGGCTTGTCGCGCCTGGGGCCTCTCCGGGGTATGGAAGCCTCACGCACCGTCGTTATCAGAATTATCACTGAATTTACGACGGTGTCAGCTGCGACACCACCACCCCCGGAGTGCCCCCAGCGCGGCCCTACCTGCTCCAAGAGCTTCGACGAGCCTTCCGATATTCACCCTCGCGACATTCCACACGCAGGGGGAACGTCGTGTTGGTGCTCGCCGGCAAGTAGCGTCAACCACTTCGAACGCAATGTACTGATGATCACTTGCCGAGAAGTCTTCTAGGACTCGCCACCCGTCCACCGATGATGCCAGAGATTCCGACGCAAAAGTGATGTCAGGAATGCTTCCTTCACAACCTGAGCGCAGAAACGTTGGCGTGGATCCGATGTTTAAAATTACGAGCCCGGTTCTCGCCGCCATTTCCAGAATCCGTTTTCCTCTGGAGTCTGATTGAGGCATGCCCCATTCAAGAGCCCTGGCAATAAAATCACCGCCAACCAGGATTCGTCCCTCCGTGCTCGAAACGGCGTCCTCCAGGGCATCAAGCCGGCGCTGAAAGTCCGGAATCGATTTATTAGGCGTCAGGTAAACGCTAAAATACGTTATCCCTAAACACCGGATCCAGGCAAATCCATCCCCCCGGTCTTCGGCAGGAACACGAAGTCGAACGTCGTCCCGAACCTAGATGGCAGCGGTGCCCGATAAGTCGAGATACCATGAGGACGGGTCCTTGTTTCGGTATTGCTCGCTAATCACCACTAGATCAGCATTTACTTCCGCAACGAACTGTGCTAGCAACTGGTGAGCGGTTGCACTCCGGTGCATGTTAATTTGCAAAATGCGGATCATGGTGTTCGCACCCTAACCCTCTCCAATTCCGCCCTGAAGATCGGACACCGTCCCGAGCCCGCAGTGTGTGCGACGCTTTCGCCAGACGCGCCACGATCCCTGCAGAGAACACAACTCTCGCTTTCCTTGCAAGTCTTCGCTTGATGACCCGCTTGGCCGCATCTCCGGCATGCTGTCCTCCTGTCCGGACCCTTGCAAGCTGCTGACGTGTGTCCATAGTCCAGACACCTGTAGCACTTGTACCCTGCATACTACCCATCCGATTTTGATTCTCCCGCTGATAAGGAGTTTCCTCGCATATTGCTCTGGGATTTCTACCACGGCGAGCTTTTGGCCTCGAGCATTTACCGAGGTAATACCTACCCGAGCATTGGTCACCTCTGGACATTCACGCTTTAGCGCCTCCTCTACTTCAGCCTTTTCTGTGAGGCAGTCAAGATCCCGTATTTCTAGAGAGCACATGGGCTCTAGGCTGGAAACAAGAGCCTTCTCCCCCAATAGCCCATTGACCGCTTCGATTTAAAGAAGGGTTGGATGAATTTATATTGTACTGCTTCCAGAGCTAAGTAGTGCTAATTGCGAAACAAAATTGCTACGCAAAGTTTATGGATGTTTCTTAGGGTTGGATTAATGGGAAGCACTTGAAGGTCCTGGGGCTTTCAAGTAAGCACCTGCCATGTAGGCATAATCGCATAGTCCTCTTTGGGCACGTATTGATTTGAAGACCACAACCAAAGTTCCGCCATGACTAACACAGCGGTACAGGTCTAAACTGGGTGTAGGTTCGGTATTCATGTTAGCGGCTGCGAGGCCTTTCTAACAACCCTGCCCCAATTAAGAGAAACTAAGAGCCCCACTTGAACCTCGTAACTCCTCGTTTGAACCCACAACGGACCCCTCCCGTGATATGGACGCAACCTCAGTCATGTGAAACCCTTACCAAGGCCCTATCCAGGCCAATAATTCTTCTGGGGCATACGCTCTCAGGGGGACATCCCGGTTCCCATGGTACCGGATAATTTCCGTGGTGGAGGGGGCATTAATAGAGAAGAGTTTGATTGCATGTTATTAATATGCAATTCCTCCCTCTCGGACACCACCTTGTCGTGGTGGAGGAGCTTGCGGTAGGTTACTACTACACTAAGAGTGTCCAAAAACACATGAAGGTGGTAACTCTCCAAGTGGTAAGAAGTCACAGACTTCAAATCCACCCGCGACTCTGAGAAATCAGGTCGTGGCCGAGGCACGGATTTTGAACGCCTCACCTAATTCATGTTCCCCCACGGAGAAATCTGTGGAATACAGGCTCTCCACTTCAGTGGAAAACCTACACCCGGTGTCTACGACGCGGTCAGCCAAAAAGTATAGTACAGCAATTCCCATAAGGAGAGCAACTGGAAATCTGACTACGGTCGGTCGGTCGGTGACACTGTTACCTAACTCTTCCAAAATACGGGGGAGGAAGGCTCAGCAGAAGGAAACTTCAGCCGCAAAGGAGAAGGGGCTACAGACTTGCTTGTCAGAACCTTCTCCTCCGCCTGTGTCAGGGTACAACCCTTCAACTCTTCGAAAAAGTGAAATATCTGGGAGTTATTCCCGACAAGAAGCTTCTTTGGAACAAACATGTAGAGGTAAAGATGAAACGAGCTCTCACAGCTTATGGGCTGTATAGGCGGACCCTTGCCTCGACATGGGGACTTCGGCCTCAGCTTTTAATGTGGATATATGTTGCTATCATTGGGCTGATGTTCGCTTATGCATCCGTAGTGTTTTAACTAAAATAGTCCATTTCTTTGCAAACCACAATTAGGTACACCGGAATATAGACTAGGTTTTTACAATCAATACTCGATAGATGTAGTAATTAGAATTTATTAATTTTAATGAATCAGTAAGAGCAAACGACTATTTACACGTTGGAGGCAGAAGAGAATAATCTCGCTTCATGTGATTCTTTCTGCCCCTAACTCATGGCACACTTTCCTCGCTAGTCATCCACTCCCGTGGAGAGCTCTACAAAGTGGATAGTTCTGCGCCATCTATTTGCCGCGCCATATCACTCCGCCCCCAGATGAAACCTAGGGGTTTCGGCGACTGATCTCGGAACTTCGTTCACCGTCAATCCACAAAGCGGACACGACGCTGCTTCGGGGCGCACACGGGTTTCAGCCTGGACAGAGAGACCGCCTTTTTGTGTCCACCGATCTCGAGCTGGAAGAAATGTTCTCCCCGCTCGAGAGCGCGGTACGGGCAATCATATGGAGGCTGCAGCGGCTTCCGGACGGCATCCGTCCTGATCAGAACGTGCGTGCACGTGTCCAGTTCCTTGGGCGAACAGGCAGGTGTGGACGAGTGTCGGGTGAGTGGTGTGGCTTTTATGCGTCGGAGATTGTCCCTCAGCAGACGCACCAACCCCGACTCTGTGAGACCCGATCTCTTGTCGAAGACCGGATCGCTTGGGAGTCTTGGGTTCTCCCCGTATACCAGCTCCGCGGGGCTGGCAGCAAATTCCTCTCGTCGGGTTGTACGTAGGCCGAGTAGGACGAGAGGCAAGACTTGGGACCAGGACGGATCGTCGCGTGCCATAATGACGGCTTCCAGCGTCCGGTGCCAACTTTCTAGCATCCTATTGGATTGCGGGTGGTATGCAGTAGTCCGCTGGCGTTTAAAACCAAGGAGTTTGCCTAACTTGGAGAAAAGGGTGGACTCAAATTTCATTCCCTGGTCAGTGATGACCACTGCAGGGACGCCAAAGCGAGGTATCCACTTTCGACAGAGGGTTTCGGCACATGATTGCGCCGTAATGTCTTTCAGAGGTATTGCCTCAGGCCACCGCGTAAACCTGTCGATGATTGTGAGACAATACCTATAACCGTGCGAGTCTCGCAAAGGCCCTACTATTTCGAGGTGCATTGTGTGGAACCGCTTGGTAGTGCGGGGGAATGAGCCCACTTCTTTCCTTACATGCCTGGAGACTTTACACTGGCATGCGATGCACTCTCTGGCCCAGGAATTGACATCCTTATTCATAGAGGGCCAGAAGTATTTCTCGGTGACTAGCCGATTTGTTGTCCTGATGCCTGGATGCGCAAAGTCGTGAACTGCGTGGAACACTTCCTTACGAAAGGTGGCCGGAATGTATGGCCGAGGTCCCTTTTCCGAGTCTTCGCAGCAGAGAGAGAGGTTTGAGCCGAAGATGGTCAACTCCCGAAATTTGTATTTGGGGTTGGATTTGAGGCTCTGAAATGCTGCGTCATCCTCGTGCGCCTTGCTGGATGTCTGACGTAAACTGGCTTATAAAGCTCAGATGTCGAAGCTGACGAGGGGACGCTTTGTCGGGCTTCTGTTTCAAAGCATACGTGAGAGGCTTATGGTCCGTGAACACTGTGAACGGCCTGCCTTCTAGGGAGAAACGGAAGTATTTGATGCTCAAATACGCGGCGAGTAGTTCGCGATCGTAGGTACTGTAGTTCCGTTGAGCGGAATTCAACTGCTTCGAGAAGAAGCTCAACGGCTGCCAAAGTTGATCCACCTTTTGGTGAAGGGCAGCACCTACTGCGATGTCAGAGGCATCAACAAAAATGGCTAGGGGTGCATCTTGCAGATGGAATGCTAAGAGTGTAGCGTCGGCCAGTTGTTGACGGGATTTGTCAAACGCGCGGATAGCCTCTTCAGACCACACGATCTCTCGTGTGTCCTTAGTTTTGGGGCCAGACAAGTACGCGTTCAAAATGGACTGGTTATGGGCGGCCTTGGGCAGGAAATGACGGTAGAAGTTTAGCATGCCCAAGAACCTCCTCAACTCCCTCACTGTCTTTGGACGCGGGAAGCTTGTAATCGCTTGCACCTTGTCTGGGTTGGGCTGTATTCTTTCAGAGGAAATGAAATGGCCGAGGAATCTCACCTGTTTTTGGAGAAATTTGCATTTCTCAACGTTTAGGACTAAACCGGCCTCAAGGAGACGTTGAAAAATGCACTTGAGATGGGCTAAGTGCTCAGACTCAGTGGAAGAAGCGACCAAAACATCATCCAAATATACGAAACAGAAGTCGAGGTTTCGTAGGACTGAGTGAATGAACCTTTGAAAGGTTTATGCCGGATCGCACAATCCGAAAGTCATTCGGGTGAACTCGAAGAGTCCAAAGGGTGTACATATTGCCGTCTTTGGAATGTCTTCAAGAGCTACTGGGATTTGGTGATAAGCCTTGGTTAAGTCCAAGGTCGAAAAGATGCGGCAATTCGCGAGGTGATGCGCAAAGTCGTGGACAAGTGGAATTGGATATCGGTCAGGAATAGTCTGTGCATTTAGCCTTCTGTAATCCCCACATCGGCGTCATTCGCCATTTGGCTTAGGGACCATATGCAGTGGGGAAGACCAACAGCTGTTTGAGGGCCTGCAGATACCCTGTTGAACGAGTTGTTCAAACTCTTTCCGTGCAATAGCCAGTTTCTGGGATGGTAGAGGATGCACCTTCGAGAAGATCGGGGAACCAGTAGTGATAATGTGGTGCTGCATATTGTGCTTCACTGGTTTGGAGAGACTACATTCGGTAGTAATCTAGTTGAACTTTTGGAGAAGTGCCCGAACACTAGAGTCGGTAATGTCTTCTAAAAGAACGGAAAGATTATTGCCTGGGTGAGCTAAGCGGCAATTAAAACCCAAACCTGGGGTGTGACTACGATATCGAAGGCTGGGTGATCACAGAGGTTAAGATGTGGCCATGAACGGTAAAATCTGCCTTGACTCGACGGAAAAGGGTATCTGTAAAGATTGACCTATTTTCCCTGGTAAAACATAGGCTACGGCAATCAATTATGATAAAACTGAAAAAAATAAAGCAGAATCAAAATTAAATCTTTATCCAATCGGGTAACCCTAAACTCATCTATGGAGAACTAGAATTAGATTCTCTACTCATTCAATTGGGGACCAATCCAATTGGGCCCAGTAGGGCTCAAGGTTGACGGAAAAAAAAACGTCCGGATTACCTGCGTCTAAGCAAATCGAATGACAGCGGTTCTTTGACGATTCCAAGTCCTCAGCTAAAAAGGTAGCAAAGAGGATACGGCCCTTGCTGGCTTTCATTTGCACCACGGGCTGCCGAAACCGCGGAATGGGTCTTGCATGAATACACAACAATCCATCCGTTTACGATAATGAGCCGTGAACAGCTTAGGAGGAAACTTCTCTAAAGTGTGAGGACTGCTTCCTCGCAAGGTATCAAACTGCTTTGAGTCGGTATATCTTCTTCTTCTTCAGCCTTTGTCCTGTTTAGAAGCAGGTTTGACTCATCTTGATCGGTTGCACCATTTTGCTCTATTGGAAGATTGATCTGGACGTAGTCCCGAAGCTTTCAAATCACAATCTATCGCTAAGCAGGCGTTTTTCGGCCGGACTTGTGGTCGTTTCTCGACTTTGATGTTAGGACCAATTTTGGCAATTGATTTTCGTTAGCACGAATTATTGGGGCAAACCATCGAAGATGCTGCTCTTGCAATTTTTCAATGATCAGTGTAACCCCATATCGATCGCGGATATCTTTATTTCGGAGGTGATGAAACCAGGGCTCAGGCAGTATTTTTCGTGCCTCATCGATGTGTGACAAGGTGCACGACCTACCGTGAAGAGGATCTCTGAGCAACAATCGTTTAAAAAGTGCTTTCTCTGAATTCTAGATGGGGAGCTTAATAGCGCTGAGGTTCAGGAACGACTTGATGTGTAGAACAACCTCATAACCATCTGGATGCTACCAGTCAGCAAAGCAGGCATGAGAGCCAATAGACTTTCCTTATCATGGGCGTTCTTGAACCGGATATAAAAACGTTACGTTATGTGTGGTAACTCATAAGGTCACTGTGGGGGAGGCATCACCTCAACACGAGAGGATCCAAACTATTAAAGCATCTGGTAGGAACCGAACTCCAGATCGAATGAACCGACTTCCTTCAATGCAGTCAGGCGAGAGGCTATGAACTACACCGTGGCATCCCCTGATATGGCGGTTGTTGTCACAAAGTGGGGAATATCAAACGTTATTCACGCTGTTAAATCACAGCGTATTGATTCCGAACGAGGGATGAATTCTCTCTCCCCCAACTGCTCCACTTCGAAAACGGCGGAAGACAAGTGAGTGAAATGTAAAATTGAACTGACCGCCCAAGTTACAATCCCTGAGAGGTGCATCATGTGTAATGCCGAAATTAAAAAAATAACCTAGATAAACTCAACACATTATCTGGAAGGGAAGACGGGTTAGGCGGATTTACGAAAATCAGTTCAATTATGCCTCATTCGTGGTTATTCGTGATGCGTTACGACAGCACGGAATTGATCCGCTGTATCAATTGGATTGTTCAAATATTGTTGTTGGGATTCGGGCCTGATGAAAGGAAAGTGAAAGATAGGGATTGCCGCCGGGCTCGGAACGGAATTTTCGATGAATACTAGGGATAATAGAGGGTTTCAGTAATCCCCAATCCCGACCTGGATCATTTTCACCCCGGGCCCTATTTTCCGCACAATTTTCACCCGGGTCCGGATTTTTTCTCTACGTTCCTGGCCCCACGGAGAAAGTTCTTTCTTCTGCTACGGCTCCTGGCAATGGAAACCTTGCACTGGCTCCTGGAAGACACAAAGGTCTGTCTAAAAGGATTTGAGGACATGCTAATCTATTCCGGCAGTCGGGCAGCCTTATTTGTACTAAATAGCAACAACATATCAGGCCAGTTGGTGTAAAGCGGCCTTCAGTTGTTGTTGAAACTTGGCCGACTGAACGAAACATTCTCGATATATGTGGTAGGGCACTTGAGCATCTCTGGTGCTCTCTCTCTCATGAGGAAGCTAACGGACTGGCTCACCTAAGTTTTGGTTACACAATGGTGGGAACAGAGCCAGCATTCAGCATCCACAATCAAGTCTGAAGGTTGAATTGCAAATATTCATACAGCGGCATAGATAAATCCAAATTCCAATTCCAAAGGGTGCTCCCGTCGCTCGGACTTTAAAGGGATCCTCATATGGCGGGTGCAGCGGCTTCCCAAAAGCATCCACCCTAATGAGGACCTGCGAGTATGTATCGAGGTCCCTGGGAGTGTCGATCCCTGGCTTCGTATATCGGGAAACCGCAATTTTGAAACCTTATCCCTGTGCAGACGCAGCATGACGGAGCCACTTAATTCTGATCTGGCATACACTACTGGGTCGGCGGGGAGCCGCAGATTCTCCTCGTATACCATCTCCGAGAGGCTGGCAGTGAGTTCTTCCCGGTTGGCTGTGCTAACGCCGTGGAAAATGATGGCAATGACTGCGACTACGAAGGATCGCCGCGAGCCATAAGGCGGCCTTTAGTGTCCGGTGCCAGCGTTCCTGCATACCATTGGACTGCGAATGGTATGCAGTGTTCCTGTGAGAGTAGGCTCAAACTGCATTCTCTGGTCTGTGATGATTACAGCTGGTACACCAAAACGCGGAATTCATTCTCCATATCAATAAATTGTGCCGTAATGTCTGTCAGAGGTATCGCTTCAGGCCATCGCGTAAGCCCATCGATGATTGTTAGGTAATACTTGTATCCGTGCGAGTTTCGCAAAGGACCAATGATGTCGAGGTAGACGGTGGGGAAGCGGGAGAATAGCCCTATTTCCTTTTTTACGTGCTTGTTGATCTTAAACTTTTGGCACACGATGTACTATCTGGTCTAAGAGTTTACAACCTTGTTCATGGAGGGCCCGAAGTATTTTTCGGAGACTAAGCAGTTGGTCGTCCTGATGCCTGTGTGCACAAGATCAAGTACTGCGTGAAATACTTCCTTGCGAAAATCGGTCGGACTAAATGGCCTGGGTCCCTTGTCTGAGGTCTTATATAGTAAGTAGAAGTTTGAGCCGAAAATAGGAAACTCCGTGAAATTGTGTTTGGAATTTGTCCTCAGGCTCTGGAACTCTGCCTCGTCTTTCTGCATAGCAGCGACTGCCATATAATCGACCACGACGGAGACTGCGACCTGGGTGATCATGCGGCCGAGAAATTTCACCTGCTTCTGTAGAAATTTGCATTCTTCAACTGTTTAGAACGAGACCCGCCTCAAGGAGACGTTGAAAAATGTACTCGAGATGGTCCAAACGATCAGATCCGGAAGAAGAGGCCATCAAAACATCATCCATGTAGACGAAATAGAAGTTTAAATTTTGTAGGACACAGTGATGAATCTCTCAAATGTCTGTGCAGCGTTGCACTAGCCGAATGTCATCGTGGTCAACTTTAAGAGCCCGAAAAATCTGCAGACAACCGTTTTCGATGTGCCTTGGGGAGAAACTGGGATTTGGTGGTATGTCTTGGCTAGATCCAAGGTCGTGAAAACACGGCAATTTGTTGCTGCCCAAAGTCATTGATGAATGAAATAGGGTATTTTCCGGGAACTATCTGAGCATTCACACGCCTGTAATCTTCGCAAGGTCTCCATTCCACTTTTGGCTTAGAGACCATATGGAACGGAGATAACCAACAGCTATTGGAAGCTCTACAAATACCCTGTTTCATGAGATCGTCCAACTCTTTCTTTGCAACAGCTTGCTTCTTAGGTGATAGGGGACACACCTTTGAGAAGATCGGGGAGCCGGTAGTGTTGGTATGGTACTGCACGTTATGTCTAATCGGCTGGGAGAAACTACTTTCAGTAGTAATGTTGAGATATTTTCAGAGGAGTGCGCGAATGCGAAAACAATGGAAAGAGTATCATTTGCGCAGGTAGACGTTTTTCCTAACGTCATTAAAGAGGTTTCTGGGTCTATTAAGGCTTTGTTCTGCAGGTTCACTAACAGCTCGTAGTGACACAGCCAGTCCACCTGGCTTTTTTTTTTTATACGTTGGAAGGTGGAAAGGTTCAAAACCTACCACTGGCTCCTGCCATACGGTTATGTGAGACTTTTACTCACTAAAACCACCTCCTTCTCCTTCGCTTAGCCCGCGGGACTGCCATTTCGGTATTACATCGCGGGGCAGGATCAGTTATGAACTGCGGCTTCTGTCGTTATTTGTCACTTTCCTCCGAAGCTCCTCCCTCCTCAGCAGATTGTGGATCGCCTTCATTAATTTCTCCACCGCCCTCCAAGATGTTTCAGAGGCTAGCATGTAGTCCACGATATTCTCGGGTGTCAACCGTGCCTCAGCGTCAATTTTCGCCTCCGCTCTGTGTGCTGCGAACCGCGGGCAGTTAAAAACAGCATGCTCCGCATCTTCCGGAATCATCACGCATGTTGGGCAATACGGAGAGTCATCACGCCCGAAGCGATAAAAGTATGCACGGTACCCTCCGTGTCCGCTCAGGAATTGAGTTAGATGGTAACTAACCTCACCGTGTCTTCGCTTGATCCACTTAGAGACATCTGGAATAATCCTGTGTGTCCAGCGTCCTTTAAGTGAATCATCCCACCTTTTCTGCTATTCCAAAATAGAACCATTTCGTGCCAATTGCCGACGATTGGTATAAGACTCACCGATTGCATATGATGGGTCATACAGGCGTCGACCCTCATTCGCCAAGATGTCGATGGGGATCATGCCGGCTATCACACAAGCTGTTTCATCTGAAGTTGTACGGTAAGCGCATGACGTACGTAATGCGCTCAATCGGTATGGGGCTGCGATTTTTCTTCTGTTTGCTTCCACCTTCAAAGACGATGCCCAGACTGGAGCTGCATAAAGCAAGATGGAGCTAACAACTCTCGAGATCAGGAGCCGACGGTTTTGCCTAGGACCACCTATATTTGGCAACATTCTTGCCAACAATGTAGCCACTCCGGAAGGCTTGCTTGCTAAATTTTCAAGATGAGAATTGAATTTCAGTTTTTGGTCAACCATAACTCCTAGGTATTTAAGCGTTGGCTGAGACTGCATTATGTGGTCTCCAATCCTGATCTTTATCGACGTCTGCTTCCTTCGCTTTGTAATCAAAACTACCTCAGTTTTATGCTCCGCGAGTGTCAGACCAGCTTCCTCTAGCCAAGACCTGATTTCAAAAATTGCCTCGTTTGTGAGTACCTCGATCTCATCAATGTCTTGTGTGACGATAGTTACTCCGATGTCGTCTGCGAAGCCAATAATTGTCACTCCTTTGGGTAGTTGCAACTTTAGAATTCCGTCATACATTATTATCCACAGGAGAGGACCAAGGACTGATCCTTGTGGAACCCCGCAGGTTGTTGTATACGTTTTAGGTCCATCGTCTGAATCGTAACACAATATCCTCTCCCGGAGAAATTCCATGACTATGTGCACCAGATATTTAGGAGCGCCCAATTTGGTTAAAGCCGCAATTATTTTGTTCCATTTTGCCGTATTAAAGACATTGTTCACATCGAGAGTAACTACCGCGCAAGATTTATTGGCCTCCATTGCTTTTCCCGCGATTTCCGTCACCGTGCTGATGTCATTGATAGTAGATCTTGCTTTTCGGAATCCGAACTGCCTGTCTGAGAGACCACCTTCCCTTTCTGTGATTGGTACAAGCCTATTGAAGATGATCCGTTCGAAAAGTTTGCCGGTGCCGTTTAGCAGGCATATAGGTCTATAAGACGAAGGATCACCCAAAGGTTTATTTGGCTTCGGGATTAGCACAAGCTTCTGTTTCCGCCACTCTTCCGGGAAAATCCCATCTTTGAGGCACGTGGTAAATGTTTCCGAGAACCACCTTGGGACTGTCTTGACGGCCAGTCCACCTGCCTGTAGCTGTAAGTATAGATGAGAGAGGAGTTCGCGGCAGTCCGTAGCAATTTTTGTGGAATTAGCGTGTTGGGGCGGGGTACGGGGAGAACCAACACCTCCGCGCCCGTGTAGACCAGAGAGCACCGCCTGTTTACGGGACCGATGGGGGTTCCGGCGTGCGACTCCGCGAACGCCCTTTTCCGGAAGTAGACCTCAACCGTGACTGCGAGCGAGGTCTACCTCCCGAATTCAAAGCACTTACAGTCGCGGTAAGCTTAGAAACTGTGCCCGCAAGAGCCATCACCATTGCCTTGAGATCTTCGACCTCAGGACATGTTTGTCTAGACACTTCTGCGACCACGGTGCGTGCGTACACTTCGTGGACTTTATCGGGCATGGCGGGGGCATGTCCTCTTCGGGAGCTGCTGCAACCAGAGGGTTTTTAAAACCTCAGAGTCGACCCTATCCTCACCTAGCTAACTCATTTATCGAAGAAGCTGGCTGGGGGTACTGTCGCCTACCCCCAGCATGTGATTCAGCTTCGCTTCCTCAGACACTGACAACCTACGCCGGCTGAATTTGGTAGTTCTTGCCTCCGATGTACCGCCACACCATCCTCTGGAGATCGCCCGTTGACCATAATTGGCAGCTGGTTCTCCAAGCCAAGTTGATTTTTCGGTTAATCCGGAGAGACAAGATTACTGGCTAAGGAAACTTCAATAAGGACCAAAATGCTTCCTGTATCTTTTCTTCTTCAACTTTTGTGTCGAATCATTTCAGAGTAACATTCATATTTTCTAGACTGTATATACTAAGGAGGAACTAACAGGGACTTCCATCTTTTCTGCTGTACATTACGGTGGATGTAATCGAAATTTCTTAGTCCTGGAATCTTTTTTCCCTAAAGATCCTAATCGGAACGCAAACTTCGTCCTAGTTTTCTAACTTTACTTTCATTTCTCAGTTGAAGCGTATTATCCTGCCATGTGCTTCCCATCAACGGAGAGCTTCCTTATGTTTGCTGAACTGCTTCCTTGATTTGTTAGTCATCTATCATCGGACGCTTTTGCGAGTTGGGGCTAGCAGTTTGACAAATGTAGTTTATCTTTTATTGAGTACATATGAACGACCTTATTATCTGTAGTTACCTTTTAATCTACTCTCTCTACTCTGGCCTACTCCGATAATAGTTTTCGATTAACTTTCCTGGTTTCGTCCTCTAAGCGATTGCCGAAGCTGGAATTTTGCAGTGACAACTTGTCTGACCTTTCCCGCTGAGGTTCTAGTCATTCTCTATCTTATTTCTTCGGCTTAACAGAGATTGATAGGTTTGGTATTCCTTGAATTATATTCTTGGGGTCATCCAGATACAAAAAAGGAAACGTGGAAATTGGATTGATTTTATTTGCGTTCATATGCGAATCGTGGTACACCTTGGTTTATCAATCATCCTGCCGTCAACCCAGGGCAGCAAGCATCCCTTTCGATAAATATAGCTATAAAAGCCTCGAACTTATAATTCGATAAATCTCATTCTAAACAGTAAACTTTTAATACTGTTGTATCCTTTTCGAGCAAATTTCACTGTAATTTCGTGGTACAAACTAAGAAGTAGCCACAAGGATACGATGATAAGTAGAAAGCTTAAAAGACAAAGCCATCCAACAAGTAGAATCTTCTAATAAAGGCTCGTGGAGCAATTGGCGTTCCACCACTCAATGTATTCACCCAGCTATCCATGTCAGGATGTTGGTGTGTATGCAGGACTTCGCTGGCACGCGAAAGTAAAAGCAACAAAGTTGGAATCTGTAAATCCTTGAAGAGAATCCTTTGGGCGATAAAAAGTTTTACAGGCATTAGGAAATCAATGTCTAGATATTCTTATCTAAACCCAAGCCACAAGTAAGGAATGTAGCACACAATAGCAATGTGGGCATGTGTTGCCGGATGTTTGTGGAAGCCGGGTCTACCAAAATTTTAAAGGATTCACTTATTAATTTGTCCCGGGAAAGGATTCGCGGGTATTCGCGCTTTAACTACTTTTCATCCAAAGAAATTTCTGTCCTTGAGTGTTTGCTAATTTATTTCTACTCTCAATGTTCTAACCCACCCTTCATATGGGGTGGTGAGGGTCTTCTTCTATTTTTAACATCGGAATGGAGTTGAATGTGATACAGAGAGAAAATCAGGATATCCGTCTATTTTTAGAGGCTTGTTTGTTTGACTTCATCTGATTTCTATTTTTCACACAAAAACAGTTTGCGGGGAAAAGCGTTTTCCCGACTACTTGTCACACCATACATCAGGCGAGGCGAGGACGTAAATAGTTAGACAATATGGTAAAGTGCTTCCTTGTACTTTCAGTTTGTGTTCGGTAACACAGTTTCTGCAGAGGTATTATGAGCTGAAGGACGAGGCTATATTGTACCTTGAGCAAGTCAGAGAGCGTGGGAAGAAGCGAATGATGAAGTAAAAGAATTTTACTAGAAGCCGTAATACGACTTTTTCTTTTGATGAGTTCATCAAAGGGACGTATACATAACTGCATTTCTCCCTTGAACCGTAAATAGATTATTCTCCATAGAAATGTAATGGATTCAGGGTTTCATTCACGAATATCCGAAATTGCTTTTTCAGAGTGTGTAGGTTGCTGCTTGGTAATTATTGCTCCTTTTATCGTTGCTAAGCTACGTAGCCTCAATATCTTTTTACTTATTTTTCAAAAACATCTGGAGGATAAACAAAGTTCATTTTTTTGGAAAACAGGATTTTGAAGAGCGCAGAAGTACAATGGAATTGTACATACGTATATTGGTGTTAAAAACCCACTACGTTACTCCTACCGATTGTTGGCTAAGAAAGAGAGACATGAGTAGCATTTCGGTGAGATTTTACTTAAGGACCTAATTCCTCTGCAGTTAGTAGGTTTGAACACACGAAGGCAAAAGGCACGTGAAGGACCAAGGTAATCAGTACAAGAAGCACAATTTTGAAAATTGATTTCCAAACCAAAATTGAAATCACTTAAAGCGACACAAAGGGTGTAGGTGTGACTATTGCCAGCTAAGGGCGCAGAGCTACAACCTTAACCAGGAAAGCTGGGAGTTTTCTTCTCCTTCTTTAGCCTTTCTCTCTTCGCTAGCGGACTCACATCACCATTGACCTCACCTGTTTCGGGGTGGATTAAACCGTGCTTTGTCATTGATCCCACTCAATGCCTTCGCTGTGAACATCTCGGTCTTCTTCTTATTCAGTCATTGTTCCATTCAGGACTAAGGCTGGCTTGTCTTGGTTGGTTAGTTGGACCAGCCGTATCTTTCTGAGGTTTTTACAAATCTGTATACGAAGAAAATCCCTTTCCTCACAAATGAAACTGCAGCACAATGTGAACAAGGATCGTATTTTTATGCATTAAGTTGTATGAGCTCCTCGATTCTAGCATGTCCTTTTAAAGTGTAAAACATTCCCTAAGATTTCTTCTCCCTCCACTTGAGTGTTGTTTTATAAACTCTTTGTTTGCACCATTGTTGTCCGATCTCCTGAGTCCCCTGTGTATAGTTGCGAGCTTTTGCACTATTGTTGTCGAGTCTTCTGGGTTGGGTTCAGTGACAAATTTTTATTATTCGGTTCATCATTGAAACGTAGGTAATTATTAATGTTCAACCAGAAAGGGCAAAGACCATGAAAACTAGCGCCTTGGCAAACCTTACGGAACAAAAAAGATGACGCGGAAACGTCTCCAGTTAGCATGTTAGGGAATTTACAAACTATATTAGCTGTGTTTGCGCTGCTTCTCTGGCTAAACTCATCATAGGATTTTATTTACTTTCGGAAGAACAAGCAGTCCTTAAAGATGGTGGCCTCCTCAAAAGATAAGGAGCTTATAATTCGGATGTATGGCGGCCTCATCATGGATGAAGAAACCACTAAAATGTAAGAGGCAGTTTGACAAAAATCGGGCAGAACAGTGGTGAGCGAGTTAGGTGACATTGCAGCAATAGACCCGGCATCTTCCTTTGAGCCATTTCCACAGGATCGGGAGACTTTGCCCAGGCCTCAGGAGACTTTATCTGGGCGTTGCAGGTGTTTCATCAACCGATTCCGACCCCCCTTGATTCGGCTGAGGTATGGGGGAATGCCCAGCTGAAGGGTTATCATTCAGGTATCCCTGGTGCAGTAAATTACAAGGATATGCAATGTGAGTCATACAGCACTTAGGAGTGCACGGGGAGGACTATAGCAAGGATTGAGAACTCCTTAACAGATGGTTAAGTGATCGACGAGATTCGATAGAAATGGAAATCCAGACTGTCCGAGAGCTCCCTCAGGTTACACAGAAGGATTAAAGTACTATCAGAAGAATCCAAATATTAACTGGGCATCATGAGATCCGTTGCTCATTATTTGAGAAAAGGTGGCAGTGGGCCAATGATCCAAAGAGTTGGGCACACAAATCCGAGTCTACGCGGTAACTCACTTGAACTAGCTTCGGCCATGAAATCTTACTAGAGTATATCTGGCAATAGGTAGCCCTTCCAGTTCATTTGTCTCATGAGCATTCCTGAGGCATTTGTTCTTGGCACAGTTATTTGCAGTTGCCCCCTAGTTGGAGTTCCAAGGAGGTTGTGGTTACTTGCACATCGTAGACAGAGACTCTCGGGCCTCAAGCGTTGAGCTGCGCTTAGAACTCGGGTGTCGTACTTCTTAGTTCCGTGGAGATTTAGGAAGGTCTTACATCAGTATGAACGCTGAGCTTGCATTCAGTACAAACTGGTGTAATTGTTGCTTGTCACAACCGGACTCTAATTGTTAGTCCGTATCTTAAGATGAACGTGGGGTTAGGCCTAAGCCGCGAGTACTCACTTTAAATCACCAGGGGGCAACTGTCCTCTAATGTAATGATTTGATTGAAAGATCGATCCTTCAAGATAAGAGAAGTCAGCCTACAGTCTGCCTTACAAACAGCTGCATGCAAGGGAGTTGCCTACTTTTTGCTGTAAAAATAAGGGTATAGCGAGTCGACCGGTCGGCCATGTTCTGCTGCAATGTCAGCAATGCCCCTGCTTTCGATGACACGAAGCAGGCTTATCCGCTAGAATTTGGGTGATGCATTCGGAACACTGAAGGTTTAGATCTAGATCCAGATAATCCAGTAAAGGGATAGCGAATACATTCAATGCGCTTATTTTATTCTTCCCTGAGAGACGGAATTTCAACAAATACTACTCCTAACATCATTCAGCAGCTATGAAAACGTGTTTAGTCTAGTACAAAACCAAAGAGGACTCAATGGATCTACATGAAAAGGATTGGTCCCGATATTGAGATTTTGTTCCCCCAAATGGAGGGTAGCTAGGTAGTGTGCCACCCCTTCATGACTATCTTATTTAGTGCTGAACAGAACCAAAGTGGACTCAATGAAACCCAATGAAAAAATTTCTTCGTAAACGGATTGGCTCTGAAATGTTGTTGCTTCCAGGTGCGGGGTAACTTGGTGGTATACCACTCTTGTGTGTTAGACGCTGTCGTAATCGATAAACTAACTACAGAAATTTCTTTGCTTCTAGGCGCTTGTTTTACAATTTTCGAGTCGATAATGAGTTGCACTTCGTTGATGGAGGATTTAATCGCTTCTGCGAGCTCTTCCTCCATTCTGTTGACTGCAACGACTCCCGGAGAGCACTCGGTGTTCTTCGCCACAGCCGACAACGTACACGAGGTGCATGCAGGCCCCGTAGTCGCGCAAGTTTTCCTAGACAGAACGTGGTAAGTGGAGGAGCTTAAGTCTATGGTGACGACACTGAGCGCCGCGGTCGAAAAGCTCGCCGGGATGGTTGTTACTTTGTGTTCGGGAGGTAGATCTCGATCGCAATCACGGTCGAGGTCTGCTTCCCGAAATGGGTGTTCGGATAGCCGCACGCCACGACCCTCATCGACCCCGACGATTTGCAGGTGCCATCGTAAATACGGAACTTCAGTGACTAAATGTACCACTGGATCCACGATTAACGCAACCAAAAAACTAGGCTTGCCGGGTGCCTCAGCGACGGTTATCCGAAGCGCAGTACCTCGTCACCTTACAATCTTCGACCCTCTAAGTAGACGTTGCTTCCTGGTCGATGCGGGTGCTGAGGTGCTCCATACGAACAGCCTGATTCCACGAAATCTACGACTGGCGACCGCGAACTATTCTCTCATTCGCACCTATGGCTATAGGAAGGTGAATGTGAGTCTCGTGGCGTTTCATTCTGGCGGACATTAGCATCCCCAGATTAGACGCGGACTTCCTGTGTCACTATGGGCTGCTAGTGGACTTGCAGAACAAGGCTTTGATGGACCCCACAACCTTATTAAAGACGTCAGGGAAAATTTCTACCTGCCAAAATTACACTCGCGCATTACTGAGAAAGTATCGCAACATTACCACGAAAAGTAGTTTCTCCAAGCCGGTTAAGCACGATGTGCAGCACCTGCTCTCAAATCTTCTCAAAAGTGCGTCTTCTTTCTCCCCAGAAGCATGCTTTTGCAAAGAAAGAGTTCACCGATTTAGTGAAGGTGGGTATATCCAGACCTTCCAATAACTATTGGTCTTCTCCACTTCAGTGAATAGCGACCATGTGGAGATGACATCTGCCTGAATGCTCAGATAGTTTCAGGCCGATACCCTATTCCACTAATTTATGATTTTGAGCAATCCCTTCCGAACTGCCGTAGTTTTACGGCCTTAGATGCAGCTAAGATGTACCATCAAATCCCTGTCGCTCCTGAAGACATTCCAAAGACGGCTATCTGCACACCTTTCTGACTCTTTAAGTTCACCTGGATGATTTTCGGCAATGCTTTTTGCTACGCTGCGCAAACTTTCGAGGGGTACATCTATTCTGTCTTGCGAAACTTGAACTTTTGTTTCGTCTATATAAATGACGTTTTGGTCGCTTTCTCTTCAGAATCTAAGCACTTAGAACATATCATGTGCATTTCTCAACGTCTCCTTGAGGCCAGACTTGTCCTAAACGTTGAAAACTGCAGGTTCTATCAGAGATAGGTAAAATTTCTCGGCCACATGATAACCCCTGAAGGCATCCAAACTGACCCAAGGTTGATGCGATAAAGAGCTTCCCCCTAGCATCCACGGTAAAGGATCTGCGCAGTTTCTTGGGCATATTAACCGTCTATCGTCGTTTTTCGTCCAAGGCCGCTCACCAATGAGCGATCCTTAATGCCTACTTGTCTGGGTCCAAAACTAAAGGTTCCCGCAAAGTTGCGTGGTCTGCTGAGGCCATTCATGCGTTTGAGATGGTCAAAAAACAACTTGTTGATGCAACACTACTGGCATTTCCTCGGCCAGCACCTCTAGTCGCGTTCGTCGATGCCTCAGATATTGCGGTAGGTGCCGCTCTTCACGGGTGAACCAAACCTGGCAACCGTTGAGCCTCTTTTCGAAACAACTCAACCTAGCCCACCGTAACTACAGCGCCTACAATCGTGAAATACTCGTCGCGCAACTCTCCATTAAATACATCCGCTCCCTTGTGGGCAGGCCGTTCACCGCATTCACGGACCACAAGCCCATTACTTTCGCGCAACTGAGTGTCATCAGCCAGTTTACTTTCGGCATCCAGTACGTGTCTGGAAAAGACAATGTCGTTGCGAACGCTTTGTCACGAATCTTGTAAGTCCCCGCCGCGGTCGATTTTACGTCAATTGCCGAGACACAAAAAGACGACGCAGAACTCCAGAGCCTGAAGGCAAACTCCAAACACAAATTAAAGGAGCTTCCTATTTTCGGCTCAAACTCTTATCTACTCTGTGAGACCTCAGATAAGAGACCTAGGCCATTCATTCCGGCCGATTTTCGCAGGGACGTATTTCACACAATACATAATCTTGCATACCCAGGCATCAGGACGATGAACCGGGTAGTCACCATCGACAGGTTTATGCGGCGGCCCGAAGCAATACCTCTGTTTGACATTACGATACAATCATGTGTCGAGGCCCTCTGTCGAGAGTGGATTCTGCACTTTGGTGCTCCAGCCGTAATCATCGCGGACCAGGGAATGCAATTCGAATCTACTCTTTGCGCGGAGTTAGGAAAACTGCTTGGCTTCAAACGGCATAGGACTACTACGTATCATCCACAGTCCAATGGTATGCTGGAACGTTAGCACCGGACTCTTAAGGCCGTCTTAATGGCTCGCGACGCTCGCTTTCGCAGTTGGGAGGTCGAGGAAAGTTTAAGTAGTACTGCGAGGTGGTCAGACATGCCTGGTAGAGTATTGCAAGACATCACTTGAAAGTTCAGGGAAGTTTCCTCCGAAAAGAGGAAGTAGTCAATGGTTGATTGACTACTGGGTCTTGTCGGAGAATCTGGCAATACCAAATCGACATAGGCGGACGAGTAAAGGTCTTGGATCCATTTAAGCAGGGTTTCCCCATTTCTGTTGACTACCGTATCGCCCCAGAAAGTGTGCCTCGAGTTGAAGTAGCCACCGAAAATGAGGTACTTATATTTTAACTGGAGATTGCCCAAGATCTTAAGATCTTGTCCCAGTTGTTCATTTTGAGAGTTGCATTTGATGTAGACGGAAACTACCAAAATCCGTCTACCATCAGTAGTTGTTACTATTGCCGCCGCGGCGGAAGAGGTCAGCAGGTTTTCCGCAGCGCCAGTGCTGTTGTCATTCCGGATAATATTATAGCCGGTGAATTGCACATTATGCCTGCTGCTTAGTTTGGTTTCTGAAACGTAATACGTACGATACGCTGGGATTGGCCAAGCTTTGTGACAGTTGTGTCACTGCGTGCCTGGCTCGGGAGCTTTCATTGGCTCTTCTTTGTTTGACAGCTTCCTTCCTAGCTACCATTTCTTTGTAGGCCGAGCACCCGCGATAGCTCGCTGGGTGGCCAGCTTGGCCGCAGTTGCAGCAGAGAGGCCTTTCGGTTGCTTGTCTTCCGCATTCCCCGCGAGGATGGGATCTTGTGCACCTAACACACCTGTGCACAATTGTACAATTTTGGGCGATGTGCCCAAAATTTTGGCAGTTAAAACACTGCACTTCTTCGAAGCTTTTAACCTTTTCCAAGGTTACTTTTTGATGAAGGATGTATTTCACTTTCAACACCTCGCTGAGTTCTTGAGAGGGCTCGAAAGTCGCGATGAATAATCCCGATTCCGATTTCATCAGGAGGGCCGGATTTTCGCTGTGCAGAAACTTGTCCCTGCGCGTAATGAGATTCGCAACTGTCTTCAGTTGGAATCCTGGATGCTCGGTTTTTAATTCTTCCAGGGTATCCACGGGGTCCGTTTCCCTGTGGAGTGCGCGGATAACTACAGACTGGGTGCGAAGGGAGGGAGGCGTCCTAGTAGTGGCGTTAAGTCCTTGCTCTTTCAAGAGCGCGCAGACCTTCCCGTGCTCTTCCGCCGTCTCCGTAAATATGAGGGTCCTGTCAGCCCTCGTATTTTTAAGGGACGCTTTTAGCCCCTTATTCTTCGAAAGTTTTAGGAACGAGGGTACGTTCAAACCGTACCCATTTATAGCGGGGATTCTTGTCTTTTTTTACTTACTAGGTTGGGGAACTTGGGAGGCGAACTGAATTAATTTATCTTAAACTACCCTTATTTATATCATAACTTTTCAACTCTACTAATTACGTTAAAGTTGAATTTCTGATCCTTTTTTTTTATTACCTACTGGATGCCTTTTTTACCAGGGTCTCTGCACAGTTTCCTTCATCGTGATTTAAGGTTACCTGCCTCCCTTCTTTGATGATATATATGCTTTCCACTGCATCTAAAAGGTGGGGTTTATAAATAGGGTTAGCTTAAGATAAGTTAACTAATAAGGTACTAGCACTGTGGAAGGAGGCACGTGGTCTCCGAAAAATGCAGGAGAAAAATAAAAATATTTACAGTATAAGGAAAAATACCTAGTTCTTTTCTTAACTTATGACTCAAGAATGCTGCGTCTGCTCAGGGATGCGGTTTCGAGGATGCGACCAACTCCACCATCCTGGCATGCAACATCGAAGTCAATATCCCCAGGGATTTTGAGACGTGTAAACAGGTCCTCATTGGGATGGACGCTCCTTGAAGGCCAGTGCAACCAGCATACAAGGGCCCTTTTAGAGTTCTGGAGCGAGGCGAGCACTCATTCAAGCTCGGCGTCCGGAGCAGGCTCACTGCTAATCGAGGCTGAAAGCACTTGACGAGCGGCGAAACATCAGATTCATGGGCGGGATAACGTGGTCGGTTTGCTCCGCTGAACCTGCGCAGTTTCAGTTGGGGCGCAGTGATGTAGCGGCACATCGGAGACGCAAATCTAGACACCATTATGAATTCGCCTCAGCTGCTGCATTCAATGGCCGCAGAAACAGCTGACGAAGTGACATGAGGCTGAGGTGACAAATTCCAACAATGACATTTGAAAACCCTCTAGTTTGGTATGCTCCTCTTCTATGCAGAATCCACAGTTTATTTCTGTGGTCCTGTTCTCAACAGGGTTTTGTTCATTATATCTGAAGTAGACCTTTTCTCGACTTTCTTGACCATTGTCATTTGTTTGTTGTTGGGAAAACAAGGCATCCAAAGTAAGATGAAAAACCGCTTCCTTGGCATTTCCTTTCAAATAACCCAGCAAGTACTACATTTTCTTATTATCCCTATCGTGGGATTGCTATATATAATAGCCTTGAACAAGTCAACGAAGGACTTCCATTGCGTGTAATCGCCACTCAATTGATGCATCAGACGCAAGAAGGATGTAAGGCGCTGTAGAAGTAGTACCTGATATAGGCTGCTATACTGGCGTAGTAGTTGGATTTTCTGGTTGCAGAGGCTACAATACAGCTATTCTTCCTAGATCTGTTCGAGAAAGATAGCTGGATCCGAGAATTACAAATGCTCTACAACTCTTCATGCTTGTTGAACGCCTACCGTCAAGTGTCCTTTCACTTCCAAATCGAACCTTTTTGCTTTTTGTCAACTTTTAATTCAGTTTTTTTTTCACCCCGCTTAATCGCTCTCTATAGATTTTATTAAATACTTAAATTCGTTTGACGAACAGGATATCAATTCAGTCTACAATTTTATTGCTTCCTTTTCCGGAATTCAATATTTTCTATAGAAAATGAGCTTTAGAGGGTTTGATACTCAACTGGAAAACCCACGCCTTCGTATTATGTTTTGGCATTGTTTTGAAAATTTCCGTTGGAATTCTAATGGCTCATGATTCCAAGTATCGAATTCAATCATTACGTTTGATTTGAAAAATGTATATATTCCTTGAGACCGCCTCTGCGCTTCCTTATATTACAGGAGAAAAGGAAGCTGGTTGGGGATAAAGTTACTTTTCATAATTTAACGTTGAAAAGTTCACTGAATAAATTTCATCGAATATTCCTGGATTTTTGAACCTGTTGCCGTGTATCTATCAAAATTGTAATTTGGAAAATTCAACGGGACAAAATTCAATTTCAAAGGGGTGAGGGCGTTGTGATCTTGACATTTGGAAATTTCTAGAGGATTCACGAGGACACTTCATGATTTGCTCCTTTAAGGGAAATTTCAATGGTTTCATTGAAATGTTAAAGTACCCGGATACGAGGTGCGATATCTAATTTAGCTCACAATGCGGTTGTGGCGGGGTGGGTTCGGTTAAGATAAATGTCTCCTCTTTCATTCACCTTTCTGGTATCACACAGCGCCACATTCTATTTTCTTCGAGTTTGGAGCTGAACGCTTCTGAAGAATGACTTTCATTACTATGCTCAGTGACACATGACTCGGGCTGAACCTTAAAAAGGAGCAACACGTGTTCAGGATTAACTTAGTTCGTGCGCTCCACATTCCAAACAATGAAATTCGAAAACAGCCGATAAGCAATGGAAATTGCTTAATGTCAATTCTCATTTCCTTTGAGGCATTTGTGAATTTATTCTTGGGGAGGATAAGCCCTGTAGTGATGAAAATAGGAGAGACTTGAATTTGAAAATAGTCCGCTCACGCTCCGTTGCATGAGGCAAATTTTGATGAATCTGCGGAAGTTATTGCTTTTGATTACGTAAATCAGTGTTCAATGATAACACTATCGAAATGTACAAGATGTCCTTGTAACCAGCAAACACTAGGGCAAATAGAACTCCTCTGTAAACTCCATTAATTCAATCCTTCAGAGTACGTCACAGCTAATGTTCTTTTCCTATTGTTTATATCCAAAATGAACAACTGCGGAATTGGATTTCGCTATAATCGGAACCGCCCTCGTATAACGGTTTATATCCATTCTAGAGGTGGTGAATTTTATCCCGGGACTCATGAAGTTAATATGTAGGCGTAGCTCGCTCTGGGCCAATATGAACTTTTAACCCAAATATCCCAGGAAGCTTTCCAGAGGGAGCAGAATTGCAAAAGTTGCTTCGAAGGACGAATTCCCTTGCAATGAAATTATTGAGATAGTCCTGCACATTAGTAGGTAGTTATGAAGAATTGACAATCGGATTTCATCTGGAGTGAAGGATGTACATATTTCGTGGTAACGCTCAGCAATGTTGAAATGAATCTCGACAAAGGACATAATCCATTGTTGAAAATTTTCCTTTTCCTATGAACCACTTTTTAAAATCTAACGAAAACCCACATGAGCTCTCCCGGAGCCGCCTTCAGCTCCCTGGTGGGAAGAATTTCACCATATTGGCTCAAGGTCCTCGGAGTATATATGTGCATACCCAACTTCCCACTTCAATGAACGTCACCTTCACAACACGGACTGCAAAACGACAAACAATACTTAGGCAAATTCCGGGAAAGTATCTAAAGTTCATCCCACTTTAAACTCCTTAAAAATTCTTCTCTTTCGCTGATTGGATTCTCGCCTTCTTTGAACCTCAAATAAGAATAAGAGGAAATACTCGTACATAACATTAAGGTTAACATTATGACAATGGGATGACCTTTAGCATTTCGAGTCCTAGCATTGGTAGAGCCACTATTGGCTTCTTTCAGGCAAGCGAGGATGAAGCATTGCGTGGGAAATGAACAACAACCGAAGGACGATTTTTCGCTGTTTTGAGGCGAAAATATGCAAGGATCTCACATCCTATTCCTGCAGAATAACAAATTCGAGTTCGTATCCATGCCTAGTGGGGACATAGTACAATTGTTGTAGGTTTCGTTAATGTTTTCTAGGAGTTCTCTCTGCTTTTTGTTAAACATATGTACGTGGAAATTAACGTTGTCCAATTACATCAGGGTTATTTATTTGCTGAGTTAGGGGATGAAATTGATACCAGTATTTACGTCGAGGTTTTCTTCTCATTTGTTATGATAGGTCTGTTTGGACAACAAGAAATTTCCTCACTAGTCTTGTGTGTGCAACGTTGAGATTGTATTAAACATTTCAGGAAAAAAGGTGTAGTAAGTTTGGGGTGGGCGAAGGACATCCACTTTATCATCATCATACAAAAATGCCTCAGGAGAAATGTCTGAGAGAAACCTTAAATATAATTGTTGAAAGTTTCAAGGGCGTATTGCCTGATACTTCGGTGGTAGTTTGCGGTTCGATATTTCCAAAAGAAACTACCATTCTCCCCCTAGTCTGCAACCGACGAGAATTTTAAGATGCTCCCTACTTCCAGGTGTTTCAGCCTGGCATCTGATACCACTTAATGGTACCCCAACTTACTTTGTACTTACTTTTCATGGAGAATATTCATAAACTTATAAAAAAAAACGACGAAACAACAGACAAGGGGGAAGAGCTGAGTGCGTTTGGGCGGAGCACAAAAATGCGTCGTTCACCGCAGCGATCAGTGAAAGAGGCAACGAGGGCTGACACACCCGATGTGACACCGGGGCGCCCAAATAAAGAGGAAGTCTCATCAAGTGGCGCGACTGACCGTGCGGGGATGGCAACTCCATTACCTTGCAGTGCCCCTGTCCTGGAAGTAAGCTCAGTGAGAAACGCTAGTCCTGAGCAGATGGATTTGGACACAAATCGAGTGGAAGTGCATTCGACCGTCCTCGCTAGAGCCGAAGAGGAAAGGCTCATCAGAAAGTGCGCAGCAGTGGTGAAACGTATGCGGTCGGCAACGTTCCTTCAGAAGAACGTCAACAAAGGCGTCAAAAACGGGCTCATGGAACTGGAGGAACTACTGGACCGCATATCCTTTTATAGACGAACGTGGAGAGCAGCGGAAGACGATTGTAGAGCAGAAACAGCCACACTTCCCGCTGAGAATGCTGCTTGCGTCAAACGGATCGCAGATAGCCCTCTGCAAAGTGAAATGGGGAAAAAGCGGAAAGAGGACGACGTGCCTGAAGGAGACTTTATCGAAGTAGTCTCCAGGACCCAAAAAAAGAAGGCAAAAAAGGGGAAAAAGAAACAACGGACTCCGTCGCCAACCAAAAGCCAGGAGCGGAAAAAACGAGGAAACGAAGAAGGACTAGACCGTCGGCTCTGCTCATTAAGCCGACGGAAGGCAAGACATTTGCGGAAGTCCTTAGTGAAATCCGCTACAGGATGAAACCCGAGGAGAACGGAGCAGAGGTGTCGTCGATACGGAAAACGAGGAGTGGTGGAGTTGTCGTCGAACTGGGCCCAAAGACGACCAACAAGAGTACCTTCTGCGAAGCGGTCAAGGGGCTATTGGGGGAGAAGGCTCTTGTTTCCAGCCTAGAACCCATGTGCTCTCTAGAAATACGGGATCTTGACTGTCTCACAGAAAAGGTTGAAGCAGAGGAGACGCTAAAGCGTGAATGTCCAGAGGTGACCAATGCCCGGGTAGGTATTACCTCTGTAAATGCTCGAGGCCAAAAACTCGCCGTGGTGGAAGTCCCCGAGCAATATGCGAGGAAACTTCTTAACAGCGGGAGAATCAAAATCGGATGGGTAGTATGCAGGGTACGAATGCGGATAGTCCCCACCAAGTGCTACAGGTGTCTGGACTATGGACACAAGTCAGCAGCTTGCGTGTTCTTGCCGAAGGCCGGGGGGAGGGGTTTGTCTGGATCCGGTGTTTAGGGATAACCTTTTTTAGCGTTTACCTGACGCCGAATGAGACAATGCCGGACTTTCGGCGCCGGCTTGATGCTCTGGAGGACGCCATTTCGAGCACGGAGGGACGAATCCTGGTTGGGGGTGATTTTAATACCAGGGCTCTTGAATGGGGCATGCCTCAGTCAAACTCCAGAGGGAAATGGATTCTGGAAATGGCGGCGAGAACCGGGCTCGTAGTTTTAAACACCGGATCCACGCCAACGTTTCGGTGCCCAGGTTGTGAAGGAAGCATTCCTGACATCACTTTTGCGTCGGAAACTCTGGCATCATCGGTGGACGGGTGGCGAGTCCTAGAAGACTTCTCTGCAAGTGATCATCAGTACATCGCGTTCGAAGTGTTTGACGCTACTTGCCGGCGAGCACCAACACGACGTTCCCCTTGCGTGTGGAATGTCGCGAGGGTGACCATCGGAAGGTTCGTCGAAGCTCTTGGAGCAGGTAGGGCCGCGCTGGGGGGCACTCCGGGGGGTGGTGGTGCCGCAGCTGACACCGTCGTAAATTCAGTGATGAATCTGATAACGACGGCGTGTGAGGCTTCCATGCCCCGGAGAAGCCCCAGGCGCGACAAGCCTTCTACGTACTGGTGGACGGCAGAAATTGGCGACCTACGGAAAGAGTGTCATAAGCTCCGCCGTTTGGCACAACGTTTGTCCGCCAACGAGGAGGCATGTGCCATAAAGGCACAATATAGATCAGCAAAAAGGAGACTCCGCAGCGCTATAAATAAAAGCAAAGCTCGTGGCTGGCAGAATCTTGTTAATGAGGTGAATCAGGACCCGTGGGGACTTGGCTATAAGCTTGACACTCCGAAAATCGGGGCGCTCCGGAAGCCCTGCATACTGAGCACCGACCAGATGGACCGCATTGTGCGGGCATTGTTCCCCAGGCGGGTTGATGTAAATAGCGCGGAAAGCGTCGTGAATTGGCCCCTTTTCACAATGAGAGAGCTTGAAGAAGCGGTTCTCACTATGAAAAACAGGAAGGCGCCAGGTCCTGATGGCATCCCGGCAGAAGTTTACAAACTGGTGTTCCGCCAACCGCCAGAATCGCCGCTTGAAGTGTTCAACGCTTGCTTGAAGGAGGGCATTTTTCCTTGTCGCTGGAAAGTGGCCAGACTCGCGTTGATCAGTAAGGGTAAAGGACACCCGGAGCTCCCGTCTGCATACCGAGCGCTGTGTATACTTGACACGACCGGAAAAGTGCTCGAGAAGCTCATCAGGGGTAGACTCGCTGAAGCGATCCGTGCTGCCGGGGACTTATCCGCAAGGCAGTTCGGGTTTAGAACAGGGAAATCTACAGTGGATGCTGTTATGGAGGTCGTAGATGCGTTTAATCGAGCCGAGGCACACAGCCGCCGATCTAGACGGATAGTGCTCCTCATTACGCTTGATGTCAGAAATGCCTTCAATTCCGTAAGATGGACAGATATGCTAGGCACACTAGAGAACTCCTTTCACGTGCCAAGCTATCTCTTGCGGATATTGAGGGATTATCTGAAAGACCGCTCCCTGCTCTATGAGACGCTAGAGGGTCAGAGGAGGAAGGAAATCACGTCGGGAGTAGCGCAGGGATCCATCCTAGGGCCGGACCTCTGGAACACTTCCTACGATAGTCTGCTGAGACTTGATATGCCCGAAGAGTCGCGCCTGGTCGGTTATGCAGATGACGTTGCGGCACTTGTTGCCGGACGCAATGTTGAACAGGCGCAAAGCAGAATTGGCATATTGATGCGACGGGTAAGTGGATGGATGACTGCTCACGGTTTCAACCTTGCGCTGGAAAAAACCGAAGTAGTCATCCTGACCAGAAGGAGAATCCCGACCCTGCGTCCCATATCGATCGGCAAGTTGACTATAGAGTCAAAACCAGCGATTAAATACCTTGGGTTAATGCTCGACTCGCAGATGAGCTCCTTCGAGCAAATCAAAGCAGCAGCGGACAGGGTTGCAGCTGGAGTCGCGGCCTTGAGTCGGCTAATGGCGAATGTCGGCGGCGCTATATCAACTAGGAGACGTCTCCTCATGGGAGCAACGCAGTCCGTTCTTCTCTATGGTGCGTAGGTATGGGCTGATGCCCTTGACAAGGAGGTGCATCGTAAACGCCTCGCTCAAGTGCAGAGGCGGGGAGCTTTGCGAGTGGCGTCTGCTTATCACACCGTCTCCGAACCGGCTGTGATGGTGATTGCGGGAGTTGCCCTCCTTGCCAAGGAACGCAAAGCTATCTATCACCGTAAGGGCGAAAACTTAAGAGAAGTGGTTGCCCGTGAAGAACGTCAACGCACCCTTAGCGAGTGGCAACTTTCTTGGCAAAATGAGCCAAGGGGCAAGTGGACTGCGCGGCTCATCGACAAATTAGACCCATGGTTGAACAGAACGCACGGTGAGATTGATTACTTCCTTACCCAGGTTTTCAGTCTTACCTGCACAGGATTGGGAAGGCGCCATCTCCTGATTGTGTGTTCTGCAATAGAGTGGCGGATGATGCTGAACACACTTTTTTCTCTTGCGAGACGGCCTCCGCCAGCAGCTTTATGCAGACGCAGGGGAGCTCTCTCCAGACAACATTGTCATCGAAATGCTGAAGAGCGCTGGCAACTGGAATCGTATTGCGCATTATGTTTGGGCTCTTCTTATTACGAAGAAGATTGAACTCGACCGGCGGAGGGATCGGACGGTAAGGGGTTCGCTGAACTAACAACAACTCACTTCCTCCCCTCCCCTCCCGTTGGTGAAAGGAATTCCCTGACTTGAAGGCTCCCAAAGCCGGGAGAGCGGGAGGGCTAGCCCGAAGTAATGTGCCAAACGGTTCCAGGCTAGTTCTCTGATGACAGGGAGGTGTTTAGTTGGTAGTCCGCCAGCGTGCTGTTGCGGGAGTCCAACACTCTGTGCGTCAACGCATTCACTTACCCTACTCCCAAAAAAAAAAAACTTTGTATAAGTGGTAGACACTGCCCCACTGTAGTAGAATTTGCAGGCAGTGTCCGTTGATGCCTCTAGCTTCACCCGTCGGGAATAATCAGTGGCTACCCTTACTATGATTCTAGCACTCTTCTTTGTGAGGGTTAAACAATACTGCCAGCGCTTATGTCCGTATCCCCCTATGGACACCGTGAACTATTCCATTCATATTAAGTTCATCCAGTATAGTTCCTTCACCTGTTCCTCTTCATTCCTTAGGATAATAGCAATGGTCGTCTGGTTCTGGTCTGTATAGAAGTGTTGCTGCTCTTCCAGCTAGAACGCAAACCTTATTATATGAGCGAGCGCCCACCCCCTTTGTTGTGAGAGATTCGTCAGTATACCAGGTAATCAGTCCTGGTTTATGGCCTCCTAGTTTGCCCTTTTTGCTTCACGGTGTTTTAAATTGTAATGACATAAAATGATTGCAATGGTCAGAAGAACCGTCCTAAATGGCCGCAGACGACCAAGCGAGGAAATCTATCCCAGTAGCCTAAAAAGATGGCGAAATTGACTGTGAAGATCCGTCCACGAATATCGACGCTTCATGGAAGTGCTCCGTCAACAAGTGCATGCATGCCATTATGTTAGCCAGGATTGGGAATACGGGGCGGGGGGTCCTTTGAGCACTTGATCCCTCACGCGCCGTTTTACAAACATTCACGTTTTAACAGATGTGTTGGTCCGAACCGGATTCTGAAAATTCACAAATACGGGGATTCACGCGAGCCTGCCGACATGTTCTCCATCGAGCTAAACCTGGACGCTTCAGGTACGAGAGGTTTTGTGTATTTCTTAGTACGTAGCACGTAATATATGCATATATTATGTGAGAGTATCCACTTTCGGGTGATACTGATATTCACAATGTTGAATTTGCAAGGAAGCAACAACTTTGACGTATTATAACTTTGTTAGGAATAATGCGATTTCCACCAAACTTGATAAGATCAATATTATAGCCTACATCACTGCAAAATTTAGTGGTGCCAGGATGAACTTAAAGGGGTTTGCAGCCAATTACTAAAAATTATAGTAATAACTATTGTTAACTTTATTCAAACAGATATTGATATGGAAGGTATTTCGGAGCCCAGGTAACATATAGTGGCAACCTCCGGATTTTTTTCAGATTTTTCGGTTAGGAAGTTTCTCAGAATGGCTCTTTAAAAAAAAGATCACTTTCAACCTCCTACACTTCCCACCTTTCTAACAAATCTCAAAACTAAGACTGGCTTCAAAAACTACTGATCGAGACCTTTCATTTGATACCCCACATGACTATATTTGGTAAAAAAATGTTTAAATATATGGGGACACCCACCCCCCTAAATCTCAACGTAGAAGGATATCACTCACTGCATGTCTGGGCGTTCATAGGTCCCACCTTCTAACCAAATTTCGTGTCAATTGGTACAGCCGTTTCTGAGAATGTGCGTGTGACAGACAGACAGACGGACAGACAGACATTGAACCGATTCTAATAAGGTTTTGTGTGGCAAACAACAACTTAAAAATGACGGCTCGACCGCGTGCATGGAGACGTAAAACTCCGGACCCGGGTACTGCGATGGAAAGGAAAGATCGACGGATCGCATTCATCATCATCAATCGGTGCTTCTTCAGCATTGTTATGATATAATGGGATGGGTGGTCAATGATCATCCTAGATGGTCGAAAACAACAAAGAGGGGAGGGCTATTCCAAAAACCTAAAAAGTGACGAAATTGATCGTGCAGGCCCACCCCTGGGATAGCTCTCCCCTCTCGGTCGTCTCCGGCTACCTAGGATGGTCACTGATCATTGCTCATCTAGTGAGAGACATCCTAAGATGATTTCTGAAGTAATGTTGGGAAACTGTCATCAAATTCGGGTGATTTCTGGGGCCTTATTAGGCTTCTGTTTTTAGGGTTTCTGGTCGAATATTGTTGATTTCCGTCCCGGGAGACCATCCCGGGCAATGACTTTTGAGAAGCCCCTATCCCCTCTCATCCTCGACCAATGTCTAATTTTCCTTTTTCAAACGGACGGAGGATATTCTATCTTTGACTATAGGTTTGTATAGCCTGGACGAGATTTGTTTAGTCAGAATTTCCCAATTTTTTTTTCTTACCGAGTCTCCGGTTTATTTCGCCCAGTTAATGAGTTTTTGGTCCCCTTTTTTTATTTTGGCACCCCACCCCAACCAGAATCCTTAACGATATGACTATCTTAGCTGAATGGCTGGCCTCATACGTCTTAACGATGTCTCTATTCAGGTCCTCCTCCACCGTCTATATTTCCAGCTCGGTCTTGATATCACCGTCAACGTCTAGGCAAGTCATGTTATTGCTAAGGTAACTTACATAAGAATCTGAATCTGTTTTCCCGGGATTCCTTACTATTGTTTTTACTTCACAATTGCCCTCAATGGCGGACCTTATTAATTTATGAGCCAATAGAGGGTTCATCCGACAACCTCCAATTGTGGGCCCATTCAGAAGAGTATTTCTTAGTTAGCAGAAAATCGGCAGCAACTGTAAGTGCAACGATAATTAGATCTGCGGGGAGATCGTCAACCCCAACGTTTTTAATCCCTTCGAGGGCATTGATGGTCGAAATGCTTGGAGGACCAGTCAGTATCCGCATGTTACGGTGACTAACCATTTCATCCACAAGAGGAGGAACTTCACTGGGTGTTCCTTAAACCTAGTCAGCTTGTTGTCACTGTGGATGAGAAGTCGAGCGCTAACGTCCTCATCTCAATAATAAATTCCTCTTTGTAAACGGGCGCACTATACCGATATTTCCGGGATTCCGCTCGGCATTGGAGTTGGAATGTATCACGAGCTGCGCGACAACCTTTTGTCTGGAAAAAAGATTAATCAACTCGCCAAGTGGGCGGAAACGAATGTCTTCCGAAGTGGGATAGTGTTACGGAAATTGAAAGCTGCTACCGTCGACTATTGAAACATCTTTGTGTCAACAATGACATAAGGGAAATGGGAAACTAGCACTTATCATACAACGAGGAAACTCTTGGAAGACCGCCGAAAAGGAATTGAGAAAAAGGCAAGTCGACGAGCAACTGATATAAGGAGACGAGAGGAAAACAACGCAGACCTAGGGCCCATTTCGCAATAAGAAGAATTCCGCCAAGTGATAACCAAACGGTCCAAATAGTCTCAAAAAAAGTCGAAATTAATTCCTCAACAACGTAAGTTGAATATTGACAATAGTAAGCTTACGATAGCAAAGTCGAGCCCAGCGCCAAACACTGTCACAGACCCTTTTCATGAAGCCAAACAAAAGAAGAAGTTCTTCGAGAGTTGTTATTGGTATTGTTGCAGTCTCACATACAGCGACCTCAGAACCGAAAGCATCGGCTTCCTAGACTCAGGGTCAAATCCGGGTAAGTCATATTTAAGTTGATGGATCGCTTCAACACGAGAGATGGACCGAGAGTCGGGACATCTGGGATGTGGTGGTAGGGGAACGCGGATTCCAGCTTTTTGGGTATCGGGGCTTAATTATGTGTGGAGTTCTGCAGACATAGCAAAAACGACGTAACTCCCCCACGTAATCTTGTCACTGGTGTTCTAGACCACCGCAGTTCCAGCAATCACGAGGCTGTACAGCTTTCACCTCTGCTTCTCGAATATTATGGAGATCCTGGTTAGTTCTTTCACAAAAAGATTCTGTTGGGTCCACTTCCGACAAGTGACGATCCCAAAAATTTAACTGATTGACGTAGGACCAAGCGGTCTTATTGATTTCCAAATTGTCAACCCATTCACGAAACTCACGAATTGTAGTTATGTGAATGAGGAAGATTGCCCGCTTGATTTTGGGTCGCAAACTACATTGCTGAGTGTCAAACCAATTGGGACTCTATGGGCGGTTGCTGGAGTCTTAACACTCGTTCTGGGTCCGGCTTTGGATCCACTCTTAGAGTTCAATTTTTGGCAGTCGATCCCGAAACTGATCGCAAAAGGCGTCCCGTAGATCCGGTCACCGAGCGTTCGGGTTGGCTTGCCGATACTTCCAGTACCAGTCCGCCCCCCCTCCCTTCGCTTGCCAGAAGTATATACGGGTAATCTAGCAATACAGAGAAGTTTCCTTGTAGAGTTGAATGGGTCAAGGATTCAACTCTAAAAAAGAACTTTCCTACAGGGGCCCATAATACTTTAAACCCCAGGAGTTTAACATATGTGATATTTTGTCAGGGAACAACACGCCACGATCACGAACCGTCGGACTGGCTGGGAAGAGGTAGCGGCGGCGAAAGCGACACAGGAGCTGGGGGTCGATCTATCATCGGAGGTTTTTTAAAGTGAATAAGCGCTGTTCCTCGTCCAACACCTCCTTGACGAATAAGAAGTTCAGGTCCCCTCTGTACTACCCAGGCTCGGTAATATGGGGCGGTACTTTGAGCGCTTCGAACCCTCACGCATCATTTGCACAAAAACTCACGTTTCGTTTCCAGTGCGTGGGTCTGAAACTAATTCGCAAACCGGAAACTTGATGGGATTATGCTCTATGTTATATCCTATATGGTCGCGGTACTAGAATGAACTTAAGCGGGGTTTTGGAGTCAATTACTAACAATTGTAGTAATGCACTATATTATTATTAACTTTATTTGAAAAGATATCCATATGGAGGGTATTTCGGAGCCTAGGCACCATGCAGTGGCAGCCTCTTAATTTTTTTCAGATAGTTCGTTTGGGTAGTTTCTGAGAATGGGTCCGTTAGAGAAACACTCCGCTTTTGCATGTATGGGGACCTCTCTTAAATTCGATGCAGAATTATGTAACTTACTGTAGGCGTTGGCCTTCAGTTCAAACTTTTCCACCAAATTTGGTGTGAATCGCTACAACCGTCTCCGAGAAAAACGCGTGTGACAGACAGACAGATCACGGTGCAGCGGCTCGGAACCCCAGTAACGTCGACTTTTGGGAGTGAGTAAGCGGGCTGCCGGTCGTCGATGTCCCGCGACCGCAGTGCATCGGTAGACAACCTGGCCAACGTAGTATCTAATGCTACAAGTGTTTTAAATTTGGAGAAGGAGGTGTTCAAGCGAAGCACCACTCTATCGAAAACACCAGTAACAAGAGATGAGTTGAAAGCAGCTCGCTGGGCGACAAAAACCCCACCGACCGCGGGAGGTACGCCAGGACCAAGAAAAAGACCTATTCAGGAGAAATTCGTCAACTTTGAGATGACCGCCAATGCAAATGTGATGGACTATTTAAAAGTAATAATAGGGTTAGGACTCATGGAGGGCAGAGCCCTCATCCAGAGGAATTACCCTTCATCGGACAGCTTGTCTTCTCCGAGTTCATCAAGGATGAGCACAACGCGAACCAAGCCATAAAAAATATGGTGAGAGCTTTAAAGTGCTCTACAACAAATCGCAGCAGGAGGAACGAAATTCCAAGGACAAGTCGAAATCTGCTGCTGTCACAAGCGACCCAACTGATATCTATTCAACTTGCCACCAAATAAGAGGGTTCGGGAAAAAGATATGGATCCTATGGGAAATCACTAGGCGCCTAAGAGGGAAAAGGTCATAAAAATAGTTCCGAAAAACGGAACGGAGCAGCGAACAGAGAAAGCAGGTCCCACAGATGCGAGCTCCGGCAATCGAATCGCCAAAAAGGGGAATGAAAACGGTAGAAGGAAAAAGGTAGTTAATAAAAAGCCGCAGAAACAGGCAATAGTGCGAAATCGCCCAGAAACAATTGGGATCTCCAGCAATGGAAAATTGTCCTACGGGGAGGTACTTTAAAAAGTCAAAGCTAACCCTGACCTAAAAGATCTAGGCGGAAATGCCAGTAAGATTCAAAAGACCCAGAAGGGTGATCACCTGTTTGAGCCGAAAAAATCCAACTTGGGAAAAATTGATAGGTAAACTCAATTTAAGAACTCACTCGGGGAGAATGTCAAAGTATGGACCCAATAGTATGAGATCTATATATAGTGCAAGGATCTCGATGAAATGACAACCAAAGGAGAAATTTGCGCTGCTTTGTTGGAAAAGTTTAAGCTGGCGGAACTTGGCGAGGAGTCCATTGTGAGTTTGCCACATTGCGATTACCAGGGGACGCAGAGCAGAAGTTATTTGCGGCCGGGAAAGTTCGAATTGGATGGGTTGTTTGACATCTGAGAGAGCAGATTTCTCTAAAGAGACGCTTCAAGTGCCTCGCGTTTAGTCATTTCGCGAAGCCATGCACCAGCGACATTGATCGGTCCGATCATGATTTACAATCCGAGGTAGAAATCGCCATCATTAGCGAACCCCGTAGAAACCATCACACTGGCGTATGAGTTAAAGATTCGACTGGTGCAGCGGTGATATGGGCATGTGATCGAGAAGCCATACGATGTACTGGGAGCCAGGGAAGCAGCAGCTCTGTGTAGGCGAAAATAAACGGGTTATATATGTATAGCTGTTACGCCCCACCAACTTTTACATTGTCCGAATTCGAGGAAATCCTTGACAGTCTTGTTTTCGTCGGAAGGGTCCAAGGGTGATTTCCGCTGACTTCAATGCTTGGGCCCGTGATAGGGTGGCAGAGAGAAATGCGGGGGGCCGCAGTCTATTAGGCGCTTTTGCATAGTTAGATATTATTCTGGCCAACGAAGATTATCTAAATACCTTTCAAAAAGCAAGAATCACACATCCAGCGATCATCAAGCAATATTTTTTGGGTTATGGGTGGAGTCACCTGGCAGAAGACCATCATGCCCGAAACCGAGAAAGATGTCAGGCTGATCTGCTAAAGCTCTGGATGAGCAGACTTCATAGAGGTGTGCCTAGGTCAACCTGATAAAGCAGGAACCTTTATGAATGAGCGGTACATGTGGCAGAATGCATCGCCAAAGCATGTGATGCGCCCATGCCTAGGAGGTATTCATTCCCCAGTAGAAGACCAAACTACTGGTGGAATATTCAACTGGCCAGCATTCGATCAGCCTTTCACCGAGCCAGAAGAGCGGTTCAGAGGGCGGTAGGCATGCAAAACCCTGAAGCTCGTATTCAAGGAAACGAGAAGGAATGCTTTAAGGAGCTCTGTTCGGAAGCGGACGTAAACCGGTAAGGAAGCGTCTATAAAATCGTGATGGAGCGATTCAGAGGTCGTTCATTTCCGCAAATCACTTGCACTTCACTCTTGTTAAAAATTATTCCGGGGTTATTCCCCCCAGCAACAAGAGGATCCTGATACTTTCTAGCGACGTCTGAATGTCACGGCAATACCGCCAGTGACAATCTGCTGGAGATCTGCGGTAGAATAAGAGATAACAAAGCTCCGGGTCTGGATGGCGTGCCGAATAGGGCCCTTAAGCTTGTTGTGAAATCCAGACCGGACATGTTCGCTAAGTTGTTTGAAGCGTGCATGTGTGAGGGGTTATTTCCTTCATCATGGAAGCGGGAATAGTTAGTAATACCGCCTATGGCTGGTAAACCTCTAGGTGAGCCAACCTCCTACAGATCTATTTGTCTTTTGGATACTGTGGGGAAAATGCTAGAGCGAGTAATTTAAAATAGATTACTACGTCCGGATGGCTCAAGTGGTTAGGGCGCTGGGCTGTCGTAGCGGAAGGTCGCGGTTCAAATCTCGCCGGGGGCAGAGGAATTTGTTATCGTGATTGGATGTCGGACACCAGTCGACTCAGCTGTGAATGAGTACCTGAGTCAAATCAGGGTAATAATCTTGGGCGAGCGCAATGCTGACCACATTGCCTCCCACAGTGTACTCAGTGCTCGAACACACTTCAAGGCCTTGATCCAATATGGATTGTTGCGCCAACGATTATTATTATTGTCAGTTGAGAGTCAGGGCCATGGCGTGCTTTCAGGTTGCTTACGGTTGCTAGGGTAGTGAGTTCGATCCTTTTCTGTGCAGTTCCAAAATTTGCTCATCACGACAAAGTAGATAGTGTCCAGGGAGCAGCAGAAGGACACCAAATAGAAAACTCAGCAAAAAAAACTTGGCTATGATGAGAAGGGAGGGGAGCTTCGTATAGCAAATCAGACTGCCGAGGAGGGGTCTGCTAAAGTCTGGACCAAGTAGCCTTCGTAAATTTGGTGATCGCAGGCTTCTGGAACTTTCGGTGCGTCAGACAAATGAGGTCTGAGAGATTATCTTTTGATGTTGGTATACTTTCCATTATATTGGCGGACACAACATAATACCAATAAAACCAAGGATCTTAGTTAGTAGTATTAACGCCTTGTTAGGAGCCAGCAAAAGCAAACTACAACTACAAAGGATTATGGGACTATATTTAAGAAATATTAGACTTCCCAATGATTGGAGGGGGTAATCAAATATCTCTAAATACACTGCTGGAAATTTTGCTCTCCGAATATTCTCGTAATTTTTCTAAGGCAAAATCCTTGACCTACTTTGACATACAGCTGAAGTCACCCTTCCCGACTTAGCTTTCACACTTCCAAGAAATATTGATACATTATTGAAGGCCCGATAATCGATAACCCATTCAATCAACCAAATGACTTTATACTCTCGCTGAACACAATCCCTCACTGTAACAGATTGGCTCCCTTGACATTTCTCTTAATTCATACGTATCTTGTCAATTACGTAGACACCACGTTAAAAGGCGAATAATTGAAAGACCTGCTCGGAAGTGGTGGGCGCTTAAGGAAATTGAATCCATTCCTCACTAACTAATCCAGCAGTAGTACCCGAAGTGCAGGATTAGCTCTAAGTAAACTCAATAACGTTGCCCCAGAATGTTCAGAGGAGTAACGAGGAGGAGCTCCAGAATATCCACCTTCAGGAAATGACAAACTCTCCGGTTTCTGTAGCACATTCAGTTTTTTTCCGTGTAAGGACCAACCATCATATTTCATTTTAAAATGTACCATTCCAGGGGCAACGCATTTTTCAAGTACATTTTTGGAAATGCCATGGTACACTCCGAGCTATTTGTTTCCTGAATCTAATCCTTGACCTTTGCAACTCGACGCCATCCTCGACTTTAGAAGGAATTTATTTTATATGTATCAAAATATATGTAGGAATGTAGATAAAAAGGACATAGAAAGTAAATGGAAATTTGTCAGTGTTCTCGGAACGTCCAGTTCCAGGCAAATGTTCGGCATGCAGGACACTAGAAAGTGTTCAGTAGTGCTCCATGAGAGCATCTTGCCAGCAGCAGGAGCAGTGGAAGCAGTGGCAGCAGGAGCAGCACGATACGTGTTCCACTTCGAGACATAAGCAAAAGGACGCAATTACGAGGAATGACGTCAAACAACGCGCCACTGTAATGTTGCTTTTGTCCTTGCCCCAGTACACGGCCAAGTACTAGTTCCAACGCAAGGCGAGAATTCAACAGTCTTCGTTCACAACTAAAATGAGTGGGAAAAATCGAATTTCGTGGTCGGATGTTGCGAAAGGTTGATGATAACACCGTCCGAAACAAGGGTTGCTCAGGACGAGGGAGTGAGTTAATGGGAGCTCGGTTTTCGCCCGGGAATGGATATGTTTTTGTGCGCCCTCCTCCAAAGATGTGCACTGTTGACCCTAGTAGTTGCTCCATTCATCTCCATGCATTTGAAGATATCGGTTTTGTGTTAGAACATCAGGAATCACCTCGAACAACCCCTGAACCATGTTTGCGAACCATTGACGCAAATCAGTTCGCTCCGGGGACGGTCTTTAGTGCTCCGTAAATTAGAGCACGTGTGAACGATTTGATTTATTGCAAACATTTTTTAATGTATGTTAACATGCAAATGGCTTTCTATAAGGATATGTATCCACTACACACATATATATCTGCCGCCCCTACGTGATTAGAATTTCATTCATGTTTTGTAATCTGGCCGAATGTCCTTCTCCTTCCTCTGGCACAATAATATTGGCCCTTGGCCCCAGCCATATTCTCTTCACTATCATCCGCCTACGAAGGAATCTTTTCATTCAATAAATCAGTGGATTTTGTATGTGAGCAGATTTGCTGATTCATCTTGGAATCTTGGGCGGGGGGGGATGGACAATTTCATTTTATGAATGACACAAACTTACACAAACTTAGCATGGGATTTACTCATAGTCGTCGGAATCTTCGTCAGCAAACGTAGTCAAGTATGAAACAATTGGATAAGAAAAACTGAATATTTCGAAGATGAAATCGATACGTAATAGATGACCGAGATGGGGTTGCTTTTGAATATGGTTTGATAGGGGATGATAACGTCACACAGAATGATTCATTGAAAATTTGCTAGTTAGGGCTTTTTCGGAGTCATAATACTGTCTTAGAATAAAATCGATGCAGACCACCAAAATTGAAATTTTATTAAAGTTATATAAAGGGTAGCTTCCGGTGACATCCCTCAGCTAATAATCGTTGGCGCGACAATCCAATTGGATCAGGACCTTGAATGTTAGACCACTTCATTCATGAGCCGTACTCTACAGTACACTATAGGAGGCAATGTGAACAGCATTCCGGCCGCCCGTGATTATTACCCTGATTTAGGTATCCATTCACAACTGCGTCGACTGGTATCCGACACCCAATCATAATACAAATCCCTCTGCCATCAGTGAGATTTAACCAGTAATTCTCTGCTAGTCTAGCGTTCTAGCCGCTGAGCCCCCTCAGGCGTTTTTTTTCTTTTTTTTAGGGGGGGGTAGGGTAGGTGAATGCATTTACGCACACAGTGTTGGACTCCCGATTCGGTACGTCGTCGGACTACCAACTAAACACCTCCCCATCGTCAGAGAGCTAGCCTGGAACTGTTTATCACATTACTTCGGGCCAGCCCCCGAACTCTCCTGCCTTGCGGAGCCTTCAAATCAGGGAATTTCTTTCACCAACGGGAGGGGAGAGGAGGAAGGGAACTGTCAGTTTAAGGAACCCCCTGCCATCCGGCTCCTCCACCGGTCGAGTTCTATCTAGCAACGAGAAGGGCCCGAACGTAATGGGCAACACGGTTCCAACTGTCAGCAGTCCTCAGCATCTCTTCCACAATGTTGTCTGGAGAGAGATCCCCTGTGTTTAAATAGAGCTGCTGACGAACCCCATCCCACCTTCCACAAGAAAAAAAGTGTGGTGGGCATCGTCCACAAATCCATTGCAAAACACACAATCCGGAGAACGCGCCTTTCCAATCTTCTACAGGTAAGAATGAAAACCTCCATGCCCACTTAAAAATTGGGTAAGGAAATAGTCAGTCTCACCATGCTTCCGATTCAGCCACGCACCTAAGTTGCCGATGAGGCGCGCAGTCCATCTGCCTCTAGTTTGATTTTGCCAAGAGAACTGCCACTCGTCTAGAGTGTGTTGCCGTTCTTCGCGAGCAACCACCTCCCTTGGCTCATCTACCTTGCGCTTGTATATGGCCTGACGCTCCCTAGCAAGAAGGGCAACGGGGATAACTCCCGCGATCACCATCACGGCCGGTTCAGAGACTGTGCGGTACGCAGACGCCACCCGTAAAGCTCCCCGTCTCTGTACTTGCGCGAGGCCTCTACGATATACCCCTCCTTGTTAAGAGCGCCAGCCCATACCTCTGCACCGTAGAGCAGGGCAGACTGCGTTGAGCTCATCAGGAGACGTCGCCTACTAGACGTGGGACACCCAATGTTTGCCATTAGCCTACCTAACGCTGAAACTCCAACCGCAGCCTTGTTCGCTGCTGCTTGGATTTACTCAGAAAAGCTCATCTTTGAGTCAAGAGTCAACCCGAGGTACTTTACCGCTGATTTTGACTCGATTATCGACTCGCCCAACGATATGGGACGCAGGGTCGGAATTGTCTTCTTAGTCAGGATGACTACTTCTGTTTTTTCCAGTGCAAGGTTGAAGCCATGAGTAGTCATCCATCCGCTTACCCGTCGCATCAATATGCCGAGTCTGCTTTGCCCCTGTTCGACAGTGCGTCCAGCAACAAGCGCTGCGACATCATCTGCGTAGCCGACCAGGCGCGACTCTTCTGGCATGTCGAGTTTAAGCAGACTGTCATAGGTAGCGTTCCAGAGGTCCGACCTTAGGATGGATCCCTGTGCTACCCCCGACGTGACCTCCATCCACCTTTGACCCTCTAGTGTTTCATAGAGCAGGGAGCGGTTCCTCAGATAGTCCCTCAAAATCCGTAAGAGATAGTTCGGCACGTTGAAGATATTGTCTAGTGTGCCTAGAATGTCTTTCCATCTTACGGAATTGAAGGCGTTTCTGACGTCAAGCGTTACGAGGAGCACCACCCGTCGAGTTCGGCGGCTATGTGCCTCTGCTCGTCGAACAGCGTCCACGACCTGCATGACAGCATCAATTGTCGATCTCCCTGCCCTAAAACCAAACTGCCTGGGAGATAAATCTCCGGCAGCACGTATCGCTTCAGCGAGTCAACTTCAGGTGAGCTTTTCGAGCACTTTCCCAGCAGTATCAAGCATACATAGTGGGCGGTATGAAGACGGCAGTTCGGGATCGCCTTTCCCTTTAGGGATCAGCGCAAGCCTCGCAACTTTCCAACGAGCAGGGAAAATGCCCTCTTTCAGGCAAGCGTTGAATGCGCCGAGCAGTGGGTCTGGCCGGTGTTGGAATACCAGTTTGTACACCTCTGCTGGAATACCATCGGGTCCTGGCGCCTTCTTGTTTTTCATAGAGAGGACTGCCTGTTCCAACTCTTTTACAGAGAAAAGTGGACAGTCCTCTGCGCTCTCCGCGCCGACGTCACCATCCCATACGGGGTGTGCAGGGAAGAGTGCCCTCACAATGCGGTCCGTCTGCTCGGCCTTAAGTGAACAGGGTTTCCGCAGAACCCCGATTTTTCGTGTTACAAGTTTGTAACCGAGTCCCCACGGATCCCCATTCACCTCGTCGATCAGATCTTGCCAGCAGCGAGCTTTGCTCTTGTTTATTGCGCTGTGGAGTCTCCTTTTGGCTGATTTGTACTCCATCATTATGGTACATGCCTCCTCCCGGTCGCCTAGACGTTGTGTTAAGCGGCGGAGCCTGTGAGATTCCTTCCGGAGCTCTGCGATTTCCACTGTCCACCAATACATGGAAGGTTTCCCGCGCCTCGATGTCTTCCTGGGCATGGAGGCTCCGCAGACCGTCGTTATCAGGTTCATAACTGAATTTACGACAGTGTCAGCAGCGGCGCCACTGCCCCCAGGAGTACCCTTTAGCGTGGCCCCACCTGTTCCCAGAGTTTCGACAAACTTCCCGGTGTTCACTTTCGCGACGTTCCATACACAGAAAGATCGCTGGGGTGGCGCACACCGAGAGTTTGTGTCCACCACTTCGAAAGCAATGTATTGGTGGTCACTTGCCGAGAAGTCTTCCGGAACTCGCTACCCGTCCACCAGCGATACCAGTGATTCCGACGCGAAAGTTACGTCTGGAATGCTTCCTTCGCAGCCTGGACGTCGGAACGTTGGGGTGGATCCGGTGTTTAGAACTACCAGTCCTGTCCTCGCCGCCATTTCCAGAATTCGTTTCCCTCTGGAATCTGTGTGAGGCATGCCCCATTCAAGTGCTCTAGCATTGAAGTCACCCCCGACCAGGATCCGCCCATCCATGCTTAAGATAGCGTCCTCCAAAGCCTCAAGCCTCCGACAAAAGTCCGGCATCGTCTCATTCGGCGTAAGATAGACACTAAAAAACGTTATCCCTGAACACCGAATCCAGACAAAGCCGTCCCCTTGGGCAAGAACCCCCAGGAGGGTGCCGTCCCGAACCCAGATGGCAGCGGTACGTGATATGTCTGGGTGCCATGAAACTGGGCCCTTGTTTCGGTACTGCTCACTGATGAGTACTAAATCAGCTTTGGTCTCCGCTGCGAACTGCGCTAGCAACTCGTGAGCACTTGCACTCCGGTGCATATTGATTTGTAGCATGTGAATCATGTTGACCGTATCCTAGCTCTTTCCAGTTCTGCGCTGAAAACTGGACCCCGATCCCGCAGTGTGCGCAATGCTCTCATCAGTCGCACCACGGTCCCTGCATAGGACGCAGCTTTCCTTTTCATTGCAGCTGTTCGCTTTATAGCCTGCCTGACCGCATTTACGGCATGTTGCTCTTCTGTCAGGTCCGCGACAGTTTGCAGATGTGTGCCCATAATCCAAACATCTGTAACATTTGGTTGGGGCGGCCCGAATTCGTATCCTACACACTACCCAACCAATTCTTATTTTCCCGCTGTTTAGAAGCTTCCTCGCATATTGCTCGGCAACTTCCACCACAGCGAGTTTTTGGCCTCTTGAGTTTGCGGAGGTGATACCAATCCGGACATTGGTTACCTCCGGGCATTCGCGTTTGATGGCCTCTTCTACCTCGTTCTTTTCCGTGAGACAGTCAAGGTCTCGGATTTCTAAAGCACATGTGGGTTCCAGGCTAGAAACCAAAGCTTTTTCTCCTAGAAGCCCCTTGACTGCTTCACAGAACGTGACTTTATTTATAGTCTTCGGGCCTAGTTCGACTAAAACTCCACCACCCTTCGTTCCCCTCAGGCGTTGTCAGCGACCTTGGACGGGTCGCTTACGATACGGGGTGTGACATCTCCGAGGTGCCAGAGTAAGTAGTTTTGACTCCCTAGCTGGCAGTATATCTACGTCCTAGGTAGGAGAATTTAGAAAGCCCCTCGGTGAAGAGCGAACCGCGAATGACCGGTGCATGTCGAGACACACTGGGAGTCCCCAGAGTTCTTTGTCGACATCAATGGGGAGATGTGAACCTAGCTCTGCCAAGATGGTAGTTGTGACGTGTATCAGGAGCCAGCCCTTCGGGACCTTGGTCGGGTAGTGTGCATTGAACCAGTATTAGTAGACCGCGTTGCCCGGAGCGAGAACTTATCCGTCCGTGAGTTTCGGGATCAGCTAATCGTAGGTCAGGCCGCAGGGAACTGGTGCAGCGGCTTTATCCCCGAGGGTATACCGGTTTCTGACTATTGCGGCCCGCTCCGTAGCGATCAGCGAAAGAGGCAGCGAGGGCTGACATACCTGATGTGAGACCGGGATGCTTAAATAAAGAGGAAGCCTTAGCAGGTGGCGTGACTGACGGTGCGGGGACGACAACTTCAATACCCTGTAGTGCCCCTGTTCCGAAGAAAAGCCAGTCAGAATCGTTAGTCCTGAGCAGGTTGATGCGGATACGAACTGAGTGCAAATGCAGTAGGCCGTTCTAGCTAGAGCTGAAGCAGAAAGGCTCATCAGGAAATGCGCAGTAGTGGTGAAACGTATGCGGTCGGCAACGTTCCTTCAGAGGAACGTCAGCGAAGGCATGAAAGACGGGCTTATGGGACTGGAGGAACTATTGGACCGCATCCCGTTCTACCGGCGAACGTGATGAGCAACGGAAGACGATTCCAAAGCAGAAATAGCCGCGCATCCCACTGAGAACGCTGCTAGCGCCAAACGGACCGCAAAAAGCCCATCGTAAAGCGAACTGGTGGTCAAAGTTTGTCCCAGGGGGAAACGTGAATTGGTATCCACAATGGAGCATAAAACCGGGGAAATGCCTGCTGAACCAACAGCAACCGCTCCAAACCCAATCTCCACCTCCACGTGGTGACCGTTATTTCTTAACGAAAGGCTGCAGACGGAGAAGGATGAAGGTGAGTCTGTCGGGCCTAAAAACGGGACAAATTTTACCAACTGGTCCTTCAGGTTGAGGGTTGAGTAGGGAACATGGAAACAGATGTTGCAAAGCCACGGAAGGAGCCTCGGACAGAATAGACTTTACAAAGACGAACCCGACAATGACAAGAATAATGGTTTGCGGATTTTCTCATGGAACGTATGCTCCCTGTACAGAGATGGAGCTCCCAAGCAGCTAGCTGATAACCTCTCCCAATATAGGACTGATGTAACAGCGTTGCAGGAAATACGTTGGACAGGAACCGGTTTCCTGGAGAAGAGCCACTGCACCATATATTATGGTAGCCATCAAGTACACCATGTGCTCGGGGTAGGTTTTTTAGTCAGCCAAAAAATGAAACCTGCTGTTATCGGCTTTGAAAACATGAGCAAACGGCTATGCACTGTGCGCTTGGAAGGCAAATTTAGAAATATAAGCCTCATTAATGTTCACGCTCCAACAGAGGAGACTGCAGAGTCAGAGAAGGATACCTTCTATGAGCCTGTCTCAGGTATGATATCAAAGTCATACTTTGATGACGCCCCTTCCGGACATGCGATGATCTGCGCAGCATCCGAGAAAGGAGACTTTTTGGTGGCAGTCCAATAATAATCGTTGGCGCAACAATCCAATTGGATCAGGACCTTGAAGTGTGTTAGAGCACTTCATTCGAGACCGTAATGGTACAGTACAGGATTACAGTACCCTACAGGAGGCAATGGGGTCAGCACTGCGCTCACCCGAGATTATTACCCTGATTTGACTCAGGTACTCATTTACAACTTTGTCGACTAGTATCCGACGTCACATCATGATACAAATCCCACTGCCACCAGTGAGACTTGAACGGCGACCTTCCGTATGACAGCCTTGTGCTTTAACCACTCAGCTATCCGGACACATTGGAAGTCCAACGCTCATCAATGTTCTGAGGAGGTTACTCAGTATATCTGCCGTCCGATCAGCGAGATTGTTCTCCCACTGTCGACCGACAGCTGAGTCATACAATCGGTCGATGTTAAACTCAAACGGTCACATCTCCCCAATCCTACAAGCATTGGGGGACGCTACACGCAAGCGGACGTAATCCACCCTCAAATGGTGATCCCTTTTGACGCCGATATTAGCGCTTATCTGGTTACTATCACCCAAGAGACAACTCTTAAATCTACTGTGGATCACGAAATGGTCGATTTATTCACACAGCGTCGGTCAGATGAAACCCAGGCTCTTTGCTCGGGCAATGTACCACCAATGACGAGACGATGGCAATTGCAGAAATCCTAGCATTACCGTTGAGGTCGCCAAAACCGTGTATCCCCATCACATCAACATATGCCATTTCTTTTTATGACACACATTGCCTCAGCTGATGCTGTATTTCCTCAGCGCGGTATAATAAATAAGTCTTTAGGCGTCCACGAATGCAAGTGACCCCTGAGGCTCAGCTTAGCATCAATCATTACCCTCTGGTATTTAATGATTCATTTTGAGACGGCCTCGGGATCACCAACCAGGCTACTGATAGTTTGGTTTTTTTTGGTATTGGCAACAGAGACTGGCTCCATCTTTTCGTCCGTTAAATTCAGTTTGACAATTGACAATTGCTAGGTTGTTGTTTAGTATCTGCGGGATCCTAAGTCCACATCCACGTGATGGTGGACCGGACTAAATGAGGAGCAACTTACTCCCACGTTTTTTAGTCCATGGATCCCTAGTTTGGAGCGTAGCATCCCAAGCATTAAAAATCGAAAAAATCAAAAATTGACTGACGATTTCGTCCAGGGCAGAGGCAAATCATCAGACGCTGCCTCACCTCTGCCCTGGGAGCAGCGTGACCGAAAGTGCCAACAAGTAGAAAGACGCTCCCTTTTATCATCGCAAAGACACGACACGAATCGTTGAGGCAGGGTCTGATGAGTTGCCTCTGCCCTGGACGAAACTGTCAGTCAATTTTTGATTTTTTCAATTGACAATTAATTCGGAGGCAGGAACGATTTTACTTAAACTTATTTTGATGTCCTCGGTGTACTTTGCCGATCATGACGAGCCGACCCCGCTTGTGAACGGGACAAAGGCTGAAGAAAAAGAAGAAGAAGAGGTGTACTATGCAACTACAACCACCGCCAATCCAATGAACTTCCATTCCTTTGGTAGCCGAACACTTCATCACATAGGAAGTTCAAAAGCAGGGTCCTTAATACGGAAGTTTAAGGGACATTTGCGTTCAAAATGTACTCCTTCGGTCTGTCGTTCGCTTTGTTTGCTAGAAGGTCTACAGGGATCATTCCTTCGGTAAAGCACGTTACTTTACCCGATGATGTCTTACACGCAGTACATACTCTCTCTCCCTAAAAATCACCCCCATTCTCTCTAGCCTCAGCTCCGCGGATTCCTCATTTAAGTACTACTTCGTGGAGTTGGTTTGCTTTTAGACGCTCGTGATTTTAATTTTTTTGAGCTTTCCTTCTCCTTACTTTCTTTACCAGCTCCCTCTTCAGTTTTAGAATAGCGAAGGAAACCGTGAACTAGTTCTTCTTTCAGAATCTCCGCAACTATATTCTCCGGACTCACATTTCTTCCAAGTGCCTGATTTAGGTTCCAACGCGAACCTCGGGTAGTGAAAAATCATCTACTCAGCATCATCGTGTAGGCCAATTTGGCCAAACGTACAGTCCAAAGCGATGCAGATACTACCTGTAGCAAACACTGTCACCTGCGAGGAACTGAGTAATGTTGTAGTGGGTTTTTTCGTGTTTCCGGTCAAATCCTTCTCTAATGCTGGGAATAACACTCTACGTCTACCGACCCTTGAAAGACTCATCCCATCTGCGTTGCCAAAGATCATGCCACATTTCTTCATCAGAATGTCGAATGGGGTCACACCCTTCACCATGAACGTGCCTGACGTGGTTCTAAAAACACTGCATACTTTGTAAGTGCCTCTTCAAGATTCGGTAACATTTTCGCCAGTACCGCGGAGGCAGTTGCTACCTTTCGACAGGCATATCCATAGTGCCTCCTAAAGCTCTGTTTGGCGTGACTGCCAGGTACTTAAAACCCAACTTAGAGGCAATCATATGTTCACCAACGACGTTTTTCTTTCTACGGCCCGTTATCAAGGCTGCTTCTGTTTTTTTTTTTATTCGCCGGTCTCTTCCAGCGAAGTCTTTACCGCTGTTACCATTTCCGTCGTTAAACCACTACATCCTCTGAGCACTTTGCTAGAACAATTACACTCAGGTCATCGGCAAAGCCTACAATGATACCCTCCTTAGGAAGTGGAAGGACTAGCACTCCATTAATACATGTTATTCCAGAGCAAGGAGCCCAGTACCAAGCCCCGTGGTACCCCCGCTGGGACGATTAGAGATGGGTGACAGTCTGTTGTAGATGAGTCTCTCCATCATCTTTCACATTGCATTCAGCAGACAGATCCGATTATATGATAATGGATTTCCAGGCGGATTATTCGGTTTGGGAAGCAACACTAACAGTAGCTGTTTCCACTGAGCAAGGAATATTCTCTAGTTTAGGTACGCCCAAAAGGTGTCGGTAAAAAATTGGCCTAATCTTTACTACGCATTTTAAAGCTATGCTAAATACCCTTAATTCAAACAAAATTAGCCAGACAAAAATTATTTCGCCATCTACCATAGCGCAGTATTTACCAGTGACTGTCGCCTCCAAAACAGGACCTACCATTAGTTGAAACCGCGCAGGTTCCACGGAGGAACCCGGGACGTGATCCCGCTAATGGGGGTGAACCTGATGCTCGGCTTCAGCCTCGACAAGAAGAGCCATTTGGTTCCGCCCCGAACGTCAAGCTTGAAGGAGCGCTCCCACCACTTTAAAGGGGTGATTGGTGATTGCAGCGACCTCGATGGAGCGTCTATTCTAATCAGGACCTGTGAACATTTCTCGAGGTCCCTGGGGGTGCCAACCTCCGGTGTCGTGTGCTGGCAAAGTGGAGTCGGCTGCAGTTTCGAAATCGCGTTCCCGAGCAGATGGTGCATGCTGGAGTCACTTAACCCTGCTTTGATATCCAGCACAGGGTCGGCAGGGAGTTGCAGATTCTTCCAGCACACCATCTCGGCATATTTGGCTGTGAACCCTCGATGAGCTATGCGAAGTCGAGGAGGACGAAAGGGAAGAACCAGGACCACATCGGATTCTCGCGAGACATTAAGGCGGTCTTTAGTGTCCGGTGCCAACGTTCCAGCATTCCATTGGACTGTGGAGTTTGAAATCGAGGAGCTTGCTTAACTCCGAGCAAAGAGACTCAAACTGCATTCCTGGTCTGTGATGATTACGACTAGTACACCAAAGCGCGCTATCCTTTCTGTCAGTCAAAGGTATTGTTTCAGGCTACCGCGTAAACCTGTCGATTTTTGTGAGGCAATACTTGTTTCCGTGCAAGTCTCGCAAGCATTTGATCGACCGAGTAATACGCCTACTTTTTTACGTGATTGTTGATCTTACACTTCTGGCACGCATTAAACTGTCTGGCCCAAGAGCTTACATCCTTGTTCGCAGAAGTTTTTTCCGGTGTCTGCGCAGCATTGCATAAGGAAAATGTCGTCCTGGTAAACTCGAAGAGCCCGAAAGGTGTGGAAACTGCCGTTTTTGGTATATCTTCGGGAGAACTAAAAATTTGGTGATATGCCTTGACCAGATCCAAGGTCGTGAAAACACAGCAGTTTGTCAATAAATGCGCAAAGTGATGGGTGATTGGAATAAGGTATCGATCGGAGATTATCTGAGCATTCAGACGTCTATAATCTCCGTAAGGTCTCGCAATGCTAAGGGACCATATGGAGTCGAGATGACCAACAGCTATTGAAAGGTCTCCAAATACCCTGTTTCATGGGTTCATCGAAATCTTTCTTTGCAACTGCTAGCTTCGGGATAGGGGACGCACCTTTACAAAGATCGAGGAGTGTCGGTAGTGTGGATTTGGGAAAATTACTTTCAGTAGTGATGTTGCTATATTTTCGGAGGACTGCGCGATTGCGATGTCGGCAATGTCCTAGAAAACAATGGAAAGTGGGTCGTTAATGCAGGTGTAAATTTTTCCTGACGACTTCAAAGAGGTTGGGGAGGGGGGGGGTCTATTAAAGCTTTAATCTGCAGGTCCATCAACAGCCCATAGTGACACAGGAAGTCTGCGCCTAAAATGAGGATGCTACTGTCCGACAAAACGAATCGCCATGAAAAGTTTCTGCACAATCTGAGACTCACGTCTAGCTGCCTGTAACCGCAAGTGTGGATGAGAGAGGAGTTCGCGGTAGGCAGGTGCAAGTTTTGTGTCATTAACTTGTTTGCACGGGGTACGGGGAAAACCGACACATTCGTACCCATGTCGAGTGGCAAGCAATACACGCTCAGGAGGTCGAAAATTGGAAGGCGGTATCAGCAAATTGTCGGGGCTAATGGGGGTCCAGGCGTGCGACTACCTGAACACCTTTTTCGGAAAGCACGAATGTCGGGTTCGCCCGTTCACGTTCCGGGTTCCTCCGCTAAACCCCCGCGGTTTCAGCTGGGGGTGGAGTATTGTGACGGCACATCGGGGGCAAGAACCACTGACTGCATTGCCGGCGATGAGGACACCTCCGCCGACGCACTGAACTACCGCAGACGAAGCTGGCGGACTGGCATGGGGTCGGTACGTTGCACTTCCGTTACCTTCTGGTTCCAACCACCGGCGAGTAAGGGCTAGTCGAACAGTGAACGTAATTGTTTAGTTGTCTTTTCGTTTTTGATTTCTGATTTCACAGTCTGTTCCTATTATTCTATTATTCACCTTCACCTTAAGATCGATTGCGCTTGAAGACGGTATTTTTCGACTTCCGCTGGTTTCACAGGCGTGGTTTATTGTATTCTTTTGCAACCAACTGGTATATAGCGAAGCCATTTTCATCCCAATTGTCGACAATACCGGCCTACTTGTTCCTCGAAATTTTATTCAGAATATGTGTGGCCAGGTACAGGTTTTCGAGCGAGACTCTAGCGGGCCTCCGCTTCTTCGATAGCTTGCGGTGGGCTTCATTTCTTGAAGGCGTCCGACGCCCACGGTGCCGAGTAGGAATATAGTGGCTGGTACTCGCTAGTTCCAGTTTGATGACAGTGGTTTCAGTATGCTTTCTCGTCCGCGGAGGTCCTCGTTGTTGGTATGATGGTGCCGGCTGTTCTGGACGGCTACTTTCCGCTGGGTTGATGCGAGCTGCTCGGCTTGATGATGCACTTGGTAGCATCACCTCCTCTTCTTCTTTAGTCGTCTGTTTAGTTTATTTATGATTGTCGAGTCCATGTCTTGGTCCCTCGAGTAACGCTAACCTTTTTTTTTGAGGAGGTGGAAATCTTCAAAAGACTCTGGCCTGGGCACGCCAGAGTGTGGGATTTTTACCCACTAAAACCACCCCCGACTCCCCCCTACCCCGTGGAACCACCTTTAGATATTACATCACGCGGCGGAGTTAGCTTACTTTAGCTAGGTCTCCTTCCGTCTACCCGCGGGGTTCGTAACCGCGTCTTCCTCACTTCTTCTGTTTTTCGCAGTTTTTCCTGGATTACAACAATCATGGAATTGATCGCATCTCAGTCTTCCTGACAGGCTACCATTCTTCGGACAAAAGTTTCCGGTGATAGCACTTTACCTAGAGTTTCCTGCAGGTTCCTCCTTTCTTCCACGAACCTAGGACCCTGGAAGAAAACGTGCGCCGGGTCCTCTGGGACCCCGCAGTTTGGACAATTAGGCGAGGTGTCCAATTTAAACCTGTACAGGTATTGACGGTATCCTCCATGGCCGGTGAGAAACTGGGTGAGATTATAATTGATCTCCCCATGCTTTCTCTCCAGCCACTCCCCGATGGAAGGGATCAACCTGTAAGTCCAACGACCCTTTTCTGACTGGTCCCATCGCTGTTGCCACCTGCTTATGGATCTCTCCCTTTCGGCTTTTTTCATCTGAGATAAGGGAGAGATGGACCTGGTGTTATAAATGTTCATCATTTCGGTTGCCAGGATGTCAATCGGCATCATTCCCGAGATGACGAACGCTGCATCGTCTGAGACGGTCCTGAAGGCAGAACACACCCTTAGGGATGTTCTTCTATAGACCGCACTCAGTTTATGTGTATTGCCTAAAACCTGCAGTGCTTTTCCCCAAACTGGGACTGCATACAGCATGATAGAGCTCACCACCCTGCCTATGAGCAGCCTGCAAGTATACCGCGGGCCTCCTACGTTCGGCATCATCCTTGCCAGAGAAATACTCGTGGTGGATGCTCGTTTACAAGTATGCTCTATGTGCTGCTTAAAATTGAGTCCTCCGTCTATCATCACCCCCAAGTATTTGATGGCCGGCTTGGAAGTGATGATACTATTTCCGATTTTAATGCAGGCGTAATTTCTTTTGCGGCGCTTAGTGATGAGGACCGCTTCCGTCTTTTCCTCCGCGAGTGCCAGTCCAGCACTCTCTAACCAAGCCTTAATAACACTGATTGCTTCGCTTGAGTACAACTCAGCATCCTCGAGATGCTTTGCAACCACAACCAGTGCTATATCATCGGCGTAACCCACCATCGTAGCCTCCTCCGGAACCGGAAGGTTGAGCACATCATTATACATGATGTTCCACAGTAGTGGGCCCAGTACAGAGCCCTGGGGGACACCCGCGGAGACAAAGTACTCTTTGGATCCGTCATCGGTATCATACCAGAGTGTCCGCTCTTTCAAGTAGCTATCGATAATAGCGGCGAGGTAGGTGGGAACACCAATCGTCGCCAGAGACTTTCGTATAAGGTTCCAATTGGCCGAGTTAAATGCATTTCTCACATCCAGGGTCACCACCACGCAATATTTGCTGGTACAACCCCTTCCGTGAATTGCATTTTCGGCCAAGCCAGTAACCATTTTGATGGCGTCAATGGTTGATCTGGCTTTACGGAACACATGCTGCCTATCTGAGAGGCCCCCTTGGCTCTCGACGACTGGAAGTAATCTATTATAAATGGCCCGCTCCATTTTCCCCATAGTGTCTAGAAGACATATGGGTCTATAGGAGGACGGTTCACCTGGAGGTTTGCCAGCCTTAGGCAACAGTACCAGCTTCTGGCGCTTCCATGGTGCAGGAAAAATACCCTCCGAGATGCACGTTTCAAACAGCTCCGCGAACATATCCGGTCTACTTTTGACGGCAAGTTTGAGAGCCTTATTCGGTATGCCGTCAAGACCCGGGGCTTTACTGTCGCCTATTCGACTGCAGATCTCTAGCAGCTCGTCCCTGGTGACTGGTGGAATCGGCGTCACATTCAGGGGGCGCTGGAAGGTGTCAGCACCCACCTCTTGCTAACCTTTTTTTTTTTGTTGAGGAGGTGGAAATCTTCAAAAAGACACTGGTCTGGACACACCAGCGTGTGGGATTTTTACCCGCTAAAACCACCCCCGACTCCCTCCCTGCCCCGCGGAACCACCATAAGGTATTACATCACGGGGCGGAGTCAGCTCACTCTAGCTTTGTCACCTTTCTTCTATACGTGGCGCACGTGACCGCGCTTTTCTCCTTTCCTCTGCCTTTCGCAATTTATCCTGAATAGATGCGATCATGGAGTTGACCGCATCTAAATTCTCTTGATGTGCTAGCATTTTCGGTACCAGATTTTCTGGTACCAGCACCTCTCCTAGAGTCTTCTCTAGATTCCTCCTTTCTTTCACAAATCTCGGACAGTGGAAGAATACATGCTCTGGGTCCTCTGGGACTCCATTGAAATTTGGACAATCGGGTGAGGTCTCCAATTTAAACCTGTAAAGGTATTGGAGATATCCTCCGTGTCCCGTGAGAAACTGGGTGAGATTATAATTAATCTCACCGTTTCGTCTCTCCAACCACGCCTTGATGGCAGGAATGAGCCTGTGCGTCCACCGGCCCTTTCCCGAGCGTTCCCACCGCTCTTGCCATCTATTTATGGATCTCTCCCTCTCAGCGTTCTTCGTCCGCGACGAGGAAGAGGTTGGCTTTGCATTGCATATATTCGCCATCTCATCTGCCAAAATGTCAATCGGCATCATTCCAGAGATGACGGATGCTGCATCATCTGAGACAGTCCTGAAGGCAGAGCATACCCTCAGGGCTGTCCTCCTGTAGACTGAACTCAGTTTGGTAGCATTCCCTGACATCCACAACGCCTTCCTCCAAACTGGGGTCGCATTGAGCATGATCGAGGTCACCACCCTGGCTATAAGCAACCTAGAGGTATGCCGTGGCCCTCCCACGTTCGGCATCATCCTCGCCAGGGCCATACTAGCAGTGGATGATTTATCACAAACATACTGTAAGTGTTGCTTATAGCTGAGCTTCCTGTCTATCACCAACCCAAGTATTTGATGGTCGGCTTGGAAGTGATGATATGATTCCCGATTTTAACACAGGCGTAATTTCTCTTCCGGCGCTTCGTGATGAGGACCGCTTCTGTTTTTTCCTCCGCAAGCGTCAGACCAGAGCTCTCCAACCAGCATTTGACAGCACTGATTGCCTCGCTTGAGTATAACTCAGCATCTTCAAGATGCTTTGCGACAACAACCAGTGCTATGTCATCAGCGTAACCCACCACTGTGGCTTCCTCCGGAAGGGGAAGATTAAGTACATCGTTGTACATGATGTTCCACAGTAGTGGGCCCAATACGGAGCCCTGTGGGACACCGGCGGAAACAACGTACTCCTGCGGTCCGTCATCAGTGTCATACCATAGCCTCCTTTCAGTTAAGTAACTATCGACGATAGCAGCGAGATAGGCAGGAATACCAATCTTCGCTAGGGATTTGCGTATTAGGTTCCAATTGGACGAATTGAATACATTTTTCACGTCCAGGGTTACTACCACGCAATATTTGCTGGTACTACCCTTTCCGTGAATTGCATCTTCGGCCAAGCCAGTAACCAATTTAATGGCATCAATGGTTGATCTGGCTTTTCGGAACCCATACTGCCGATCTGAAAGGCCGCCTTGGCCCTCAACAACCGGGAGTAATCTATTATAGATTACCCGCTCTAACATTTTCCCCACCGTGTCCAAAAGACATATGGGTCGGTATGACGATGGTTCACCTGGAGGTTTACTAGGCTTAGGCAGAAGTACCAACTTCTGTCGCTTCCAAGCCGCCGGAAATATTCCTTCGGACATGCACGCTTCAAACAGCTCAGCGAACATGCCCGGCCTGGATTTCACGGCAAGCTTAAGGGCCTTATTCGGCACTCCGTCCAGGCCTGGCGCTTTATTGTCTCCTATTCTGCTGCAGATCTCCAGCAGCTCGTCTCTGGTGACTGGAGGAATTGCCGTCACATTCAGAGGTGGTTGGAATATGTCGGTGTTCTCCTCTTGCTGGGGGAATAACCCCTGGATGATTTTCAGCAAGAGGGTGGGACACGTGATCCTCAATCATTGATTGAGGTTTATTTGAATAAACCTCATTTTCTCATTGCAGTGAGCGCCTTCCTAAATTCCGGACATTGGGCTCTTCCGGCAATGTGCCGGTTATCCTGTCCCTCTTTGGCTACGCACAATAGGCATTTGGGGTCCCTATTGCACTCTCTGGCAATATGGCCTTTCTCCCTACAACTTCCGCATCGATCGGACCGATCAATGCTGCTGGTGCATGCCTTCGCGAAGTGCCCAAACAGAGGCATTTAAAGCACCTCTTTAGTGAAGTTTGCTCCCTTAAACGGCAGACAACCCATCCAATACGAACCCTTCCGGCAGCTAACAACATCTGCGCTGCCTCCGCTGGCACTCGTATGGTGGCCGTTTGAGTGCCACCATAGGCTTTGCGTAGACCGACAACAGACTCCTCTGTAAGTTCTTTCAACTTGAATTGCTCCTTCAGAGCATTACAAATTTCTCCTTTCGATGTGACTTCATCGAGATCCTTACATTGAAGGTAGACCTCATGTTTTTGGGCACGCACTGCGGCATTCTCCCCAAGTGAGTTTTTCACTTGAGTGCGAAAGTCATCAGTTTTGCCCACGCTGGATCTTTTCAGCTCGAACATGAGATCCCCTTTCTGGGTTCTTCGGATTCGGTTTACATTTCCGCTCAGATCTTTTAGGTCGGGATTCGCTTTGACCTTTTTGAGTATCTCCGCGTAGGACAGATTGCCCTTACTGGAGATGACAATTACATCTGGACGAGTTCGCACTTTTGCCTTTCGATCCGCTTTTTTGTTGGTAACTTTAGTCCATCCATCGTTTTCGCTGGTCTTAGGCTTCGCAACGCTGGTCGAGTTTCCTAGATTCGCTGTATGCTTTCCTCCTTCTGAACTGTTGGTGTTGGTTTTCGGGATGTCCTGTCCGCCTTTTTTTCTCTTAGGCGCCTGCTGATTATTTAAAGGATCCCCCTCTTTTTCACGTACTCGCTTATTTCGCTGGGATTCGATGGTAGTACGGTTAGGCGTCACTTGGGTCGCTTGTGATACTGTTGGCACAGCGGGGTTCGGCGTGTTGTTATTATTCTTCTCCTCCATCTGTGATCTATTATAGAGGACTCTAATGGCCCTCACCATATTCTTTATAGCTTGGTGCACGTTGCGTTGTACTTGTCCTTGATAAACTCGGATAGCTCAACTATCTTTGCCCCAAGCTGGGTGAAGGGTAATTCCTCCGGATCGGGACTCCGCTCCTTATAAGCCTCGACAGGGTTACTCCTTTTATACGCTGTTTCACTTTTGCCAGTTATTGATCTTGCCTGTACTTTTTCCTTCATCGCCTTTAGCATTGGTGGAGATCTCAAAGTTGATGAGCTTCTTTTGAATGGATCCTTATCTTGTTCCTGGAGCACCTCTTGCTGTCGCGCATCTTGAACATGAAATCTTGCTAACCTAGCCACTGACGTAAGGGTCTTACTTGACACTGAACATTCCCGAGGTATTTAGAGTCTGTATTCTAGAGACCAAGCTCCTCTTCGGTCACCCAGGACTTGGGTGATGCTATTCCACCGTGTCTTGGAGTCCTATGAACACCTTTTGCAGTACAAGGAGAATGGTGCCCGGGCTGTTGCTTCGGCTCATCCTCGCCGGTAGTGAATGATACAATGAACCCCTTCGTGAATTTATAGTTAGCTTACAGAATAATAAATTCTTAAGGACAAGTTAGCCATTACCCCCTTCCATATCCTTTATTTTCAATTCGTTGTGAGAATTCGACTTTAAGTTCCATATCTATCCTCCCACTTTGTGTATATTCCGCAGATACCATTTCGCCACCGATTCAAAGACGGGTTCAAAAACCTTGAAATGCAAAACCATTCTACCACACGCACTTCTAAGGCGTACATACCTTGGTTGCAATATTCATTTAATTAGGATAAATTCATAGCAGCGCACATTATCTTACACCTACAGAACCAAGACTACCCCCTCTGAGCTTCCTACATCCTTTTTTTTTTCAGAATGTTCCGCTAGCTAGGAAAACAATTACCCTAAAATATTCAGTGGCAAACCGAATATCATCCATCCGATATTATATCCTTGGTAATTCTCATGATGTAGCTCCTTGAAAAAGAGCATCTTCCTATCCGATGAAAAGGTCAAAGGTGAAAGGATTCCAGACAACATTGAAGCAGGTAATGGCAGGGCAGGACGATGGAAATAAAATGACACGAAGATAAGCTTAAGCGCTAAAACTATCAAGTAATATTGCCAGGATACCAGATTATAGATAGTATGTATTCCTCATTGCTTTGTGGGAGTGATATAGAAAACTTCTGAATGGGGAATTTATTTCCAGGAAACAGGGCCGTTTCGCAGTTTCTTAGCATTCAGGACAAAATAAATGGTTGGAATACGTTCCGATAAGCTTCGACGAGAGGGTGCTTGCTTGGTGATACTTCTTTCGAAGGAAAAGTCACTGGATTTCTTGAAATCCACTGGAATCGAATTTCATAGCCACTGATTGGTGAAGAGGTTGGACAACTAATACCAATTTCCAGACCAGTGGTCATCTCCAAGCGTACCTGGAACAATGCGTTTAAATTGCCTCCATATTGAATTATTACACTCAGGTGACCCCCTAGGATTGGGTTGGTTTTCTTCGAATACTTTATTGGTATTATCCTTATAATCTCTTACAGTCTCAATTTATTCCGATTACTTGAGCTGAAATCGTGTTGCCAAAGGACAGGTATGTGGAATTCGCAGAACACCCTGTTCACAGAACTGTTTCCAAGTAGCGTGAAGGCGGCTGCGGCAATGAAAGGATATTCAAATAAGAAAAGCATTCGCATGTGGAATCTGAGAAAAACTTCACGGTTTATTCAAATAGGATACCTTCTTCGAAAAGTTAATTTAACAGTTCTTAGAGACGCTAAAGGACGAGTACCATTAGAGATGTCATAATGGGCGGAAAGATTATTTTCAACTTAAATCACAATTGCTACTTCTGGGTAATACTGGATTGTTTCTTCTGATTTGTGAAGTCGCTGATACGACCAGGAGTGTCGCCTACATTGGATCTAGGGGTAAAAACTTTCTTGATATAATAAAATTGAAACAATTTCTTTCATTGAGTATATTTTTAATAATCATGGGAGTCCGTCGACAATTACCTACCTTGTCGTAGTGAGATAGCTCAGTAAGCAGGATCCTCCGGGAAACCAGAGGTGGCATCTGAAGTTAAGCAGTAATCAAAACCCCAAGCCAAGGTGTGACTACCGTGCCGAGTCACAGGGGTTAAGATGTAGCAGTGAACAGTGAACACTGGGTACCAGGCGAGCCCCAGTTTCAACTAGCTGGATTTCTGCAGAGATCAACTTATTTTCGCAGGTAAAACAAAGGCCAAGGCAGCCAACTATGAAGAAATTAAAAATCTGAAATACAAAAGAAAACAACAGCCCTTCGATCAAGACGATCCAACCCTGAACGACGGGGCAACCCTGAGCTCCTCGATGGAGAACTTGAGTCCAGACTAAGGTTTTCCACATATTCAAGTCAGAACCATCCCGACCGGGTTGGATGGTTGGAACTAATGAATGAGCAGAAGGAGTCTCCCCCTGTAGTCACTCCTGACCCCGGGGTAAAATTGGCGCCATCTGTTAAAGCTAAAGTTTTACCCATGGGTAAGCATCTCTCTTCGGGTAGTAAACAGCCTCCAGGCAAACGGGGTTCGGGCAAAACAATGTCTCCGGGCAAAAAGCCTTCGGGTAAACCGCCTCCGGCAACAACACAACACCTGTGTTATACCAATGTTGAATGTAAAGGGTCGTCTGTGGTATCTGTGGCTATGGGCAAACCAAAGCGGTAGCGGTTCAAATGACTGCAAAGAAAGCTCGGCCAGCAATGACCAAGTCTTCATTTGCAGTCAAGACTATCGAAGCCGATGGATGAGTCTTATATTTTTTTTTTTTGTGCGTACACGGAGGTGGAAAATCTTAGAAAGACACGTCCGCCGCAGCTCCGCCCCCCGAACGGCGGAACTACAGCGGGCGGGGTAGTTTTGCTCTTAGGCACTCATCCTTCTCCTATTTGCAGCTTTCCTCCTTCCTTGTTCCTTCAGCAACTCCTCCTGCATTTGCATAATTGCGGAGCCAACCGCAAGCCACTTCTCCTCGGACTCCAGCATCTCAGTAAGCAAGCTCTCCGGGGTCCCGCTCCTGCCCAGCACCTGGTTTAAGCTCCTTCTCTCCATCGCAAATCGTGGGCAGTGAAACATCACATGCTCTGGATCCTCCGGTATACCATCGCATCTGGGACAGTTCGAGTGGTGCAGATACTGCCTGTAGCAACCACCGTGTCCCGTGAGGAACTGGGTAATGTGGTAGTTGGTCCTCCCATGTTTTCGCTCAAGCCACACCCTAATGTTGGGAATGAGCCTGTGCGTCCACCGACCTTTCGTAGACTCGTCCCATCTGCGCTTCCGTCTCTGAGAGTTTGCAAGCGCCTCTACCCACACAGACGACGAGTAGAGCAGGATGGAGCGCACCACTCCGGCTAGCACCAACCTCCGGCAATGTTTCGGTCCACCAATATTTGGCAACATTTTTGCAAGTGCCGTGGTGGCACTGGCTGCCTTTTGACATGCATACTGTAGGCGTTTCCTAAAACTCAATTTGGTGTCAATTATTACCCCCAGGTATTTGATAGCCGGCTTTGATACGACCGTATGTCCACCGACCTCCACTTTTACAGTGTTATTTTTCCTGCGGTTCGTTATTAAGACCGCTTCCGTTTTCACGTCCGCCAAGGTCAGCCCGGCCTTTTTTAGCCAGGACTTTACCGCTCTCGCTGTTTCCGTTGCGTAAACCTCCACATCTTCTGGGTGTTTTGCTGCAGCAACCACAGCTAAGTCATCAGCAAAGCCGACAATGGTAGTCCCCTCTGGGACGGGAAGAGCAAACACCCCATTATACATGATATTCCACAACAGGGGACCAAGAACCGATCCCTGTGGTACCCCGGCTGTTGCAATGTAGTCTTTGGGGCCCTCATCCGTCCCGTACCAGAGAGTCCTCTCTGAGAGGTAGTTTTCCACCAAATTCGCTAAGTATCCGGGGACACCTATGTCAGCCAACGCCCCTTTAATTCTATTCCAGTTGGCCGAATTGAATGCGTTTTTGACATACAACGCCACCACGGCACAGCAGCCACCAGAAATCAGTGCACCTTTTGCCAGGCTTACCACCATGCCAATTGCGTCCACCGTAGAGTGGGCGCGTCGGAAACCAAACTGGCGTTCCGACAAACCATTGTTGGCTTCGACGATGGGCAGGAGTCTGTTGTAGGTGACTCTCTCCATCATCTTCCCCATTGTATCCAACAGGCAGATAGGACGATAAGACGCTGGGTTTCCAGGTGGCTTGCCAGGCTTCGGAAGCAACACCAACTTTTGCTTTTTCCACTGGGCAGGGAATATTCCTTCTTTTAGGCACGCCTCGAAGGTATTGGCGAAAACGTCGGGCCTAGTCTTCACTGCCAGTTTCAAAGCTCGGTTGAGGATGCCATCCAACCCTGGGGCCTTGTTGCCACCGAACCTACCACATATTTCCCGCAGGTCCTCCACAGTTACAGGCGGTATTATGCCGTCATTTAGCTGGACAAAAATTTGCCTTCCCTTATTTTCGTGGTGAGGGAACAGAGTGGTAACAATCTGTTTCAGGAGGCGCGGGGGTGATTTACGCAGCCTTTTCATCACCACTCTGTAAGCCTCGCCCCAAGGGTTTATGTGGGCATGGTCGCACAGCTGTTTGAAGCAGTTCTTTTTGCTCCTCTGAATGGCTTGCTTTAGGCGGCCACGCAATTGCTTGTATGCCTCCTCTCGACCGTCGCCACCGGGTTTTCCCCTGAGTCTCTGGCAAAGCCTCCATGCCCGAAAACATGCGGTTCGCAAACTTGCGATTCCGTTGTTCCACCAGTAGTTGGGTTGCCTACTAGGGAGCAATCGCATGCTTCCGTCACCCATCGAGTGATCTGGGTGGCTTTCTCTCCAGCCGTACCATTCAGGGATATGTCGGATTTGAGCACCGCGGAAAACGTATCCCCCTCGAAAGCTTTCACTGTCCAGCCAAGCATACGACCCGGCATTCTACGAAAACTTTTTTTCGAGCTCGATCCGCCCTTGATCTCTATGCAGATTACCTGGTGGTCGCTGTGAGTATAGTCCTCACTGACATGCCAAGCAATTCTACTGGCTAAAGTGGCACTCACGTATGTCAGGTCCACTATAGACCCCAAGCCCCTTCCCCGGAAAGTGTACGAAGACCCAACATTCGCCAGTACCTCGTCCAGCTCCGCGAATGCTTCGAGAAGAACACGTCCCCTGACATTAGTTACCCGGCTGCCCCATTCAAGAGCCCACGCATTGAAATCGCCTCCTATTATGATCGGCCAACGTCCTCCTGCATCCAAAATAAAAGCGGCAACCATCCGCTCATACTCGACGAGTGTAGCGCTGAGTGGAGCATAGCAGCTGTAGATGTGGATGCCCTTCACCTTCGCTCTGATGAAGCCCTCCTCCGGGTGCTCCATTATTTCCTGGAAGGCTTGTTCTCCACAAGTCCACAGCGCTGCTTGGCCCGTTTGGTCTTTGACCCAAACGCTACCACCGTGGTTTCGGTATGGTTCACTTAGTATGGCCACATCGATGTTTTTCTCGCGGATGGTTTGCGCGAGTAGTTCCTGCGCGCCTCGCAGTGGTTGAGGTTGATTTGTATCTGGCATCATTTGCAATTTGTGCCAAGGGCTCTCCTGTATTCCGGGCACCTGCTGCTGCCCGCAATGTGCCGATGGTCCACACCCTGCTTTCCTTTGCACAGTAGACAATTTGGGTCAGCTGCGCAGTCCTTGCTGATATGGCCTTCCACTCCGCATCTCCTCCATTGCTTTGACCTGTCCTTTGGGCTAGTGTGACCAAAGCCAAGGCATCTAAAGCACCGTTTTAACGCCACCTGTTCCCTAAGGCGACACATCACCCAGCCTATTCTCACTCTCCCTGCTGCTAACAGTTTGAGTGCGTTCTCGACTGGTAGGCTGATGATGGCGGTTTGTGTTCCCCCATAGGCTTTCCTTAGCGTTTTCACCACTGACTCGTGTAGTTCGGCAAGATTGAACTGTTTCTCCAACGCTTTGCGAACCTCCACCTTCGTCGTGATTTCATCTATATCTTTGCAGATTATAGTGATCTCCGGCCTACTAGGTTTTATGTCGGCTTCCTGCCCTAAAGTCTTCCTGATTTGGCTTAAGAATTTGTGCGCGGTTACTTCCTTGGATTTCTTAAGTTCCAACATAAGATCTCCCTTCTGGGACCGTCTAATGCGGCTGACGTTGTCTCCCAAATTGGTGAGTTCGGGGTCTGCCTTCACTTTCCTGAGAATGTCGGCGTATGACCCTTCGCCTCGTTTGGAAATGAAAATCACCTCCGGTCTAATCTTCCTCTGATAATTTTTTTTCCGCGGTTCTACCTTCCTCCAAGCTTCCGCATCCGCTTTTGAAGGTTCGATTCCTTTTCTCGAGGTAGCCACTGCAGTATTTTCACTGGCAGCTTCAGACGTACTTTTCATGAACTTCGCCTTTTTGGGAGTTGAGTCCTTTTTTCTTTTCGGGGTTTGCTGGCCTGTTGAGTCATTCAGCTTCTCGCGCAGCCTCTTCCCCGGTTTCTCCCCTTTTGGGTTTTGAACCGGCGTTACTTGAGTTGCCTGGTTCACTTTTCCAATCGGCGACTTCCCTACTCGTTCATCCTGGGCCTTGCCGTACGTCAAACGGATGCCTCTTATCATGGCCCTTATATTTTGGTGAATGTTCCTGCGCTCCTTTATAAACTCACACAGCTCCATGATCTTTTTACCGAGGGCAGTAAAGGCAGCTCCAGACTGATTATTGCCCAAAACATCGCTCGGGTGAATCGGCGTCAGCGATTCTTCCTCATCGAAGACTCCCGCTATACGCTTCCCACTGGGGGTAGCTATCGTGGGGGCTTGTGCCTGTGTGGGAGGGGATCTGCGAAAAATCGAGCCTCTTCTGAACGGGTCCATCACTGGAGCCAGTTCAAGTTCCTCCCGTACGCTTGTAACATTAGATGCCACAGTAGCCAAGGTTCCCACTACTGAGGCACTGCGGTCGTTGGATATCGACGGCCGGGAGCCCGCTTGCTCACTCCCAAAAACCGCCGGTACTGGGTTTCCGAAGCCCTGCACTGTAACTTCATTCTTCTTCTGCTCCTCCATGTTTGGTTTTATTTCTGGGTATCCTTCCCATAGCCAATTTTTATCCACGGGTGGGCGTTTACTTCCCACCTACCCGGCCTGCGCATAAACATGCCCATACACGCACATCTCCGGATGCGTGCATGTGCATGACCATGACACGTTCGCCGAGCATTCCCTTATCCGCACGAAAGGACGCGCCTGATGGGAGATTTGGCAACTCCGCACAGGGGATGAGTCTTGTATGACGACACCAATTCATCCTAGCTATAAGGACTGCATCGTCGCAAGGGATTATGTTACATTTCGAGTCGGTAGGCGTAAACCGTAAAATGTTGCGAATAAACTTTGCCAGCAAAATCACGAACGAGTGGCTAAGACAGCACTGTTCCTCCTTGAACGATGTGTGAGAGGGTGACCGACTGACCCTGAAGAGGGTTTTAGAGCTTACATCGTTGCTTTCTTCGCCTTTCAAAAGAGCAGCGTAATGATGCTGAGGTCTTGGAATAGCTTAGAGTCTCGAATAACCTCAACACCTACACCTGGATGCTATTGGGCAGCAAAGCAAAAGGAAGAGTCGATACGCCGGGAACTTTCTTCACTATATTCGGTTCGGGAACAAACGAACTACCGGCTATACTATGGGCTTGGGATCATCACAGGGCCATCGAAGGGATATGCAACACACGGCGTCTTCATCTGAAGCATTGATGAACCATGCGTTGTTGGTGGAGAAATCAGGGGCCTAAACTTTCGACATGCTGGCTTGTTGTATGTCAATGGGAATGATAAACCCCGCTCCTGCATGGTAGTTTCAAAAGACCTCTAAGCTATCTTGGTTAATCTATGCGATGGTATCACCACAACGATCAAATTGACCATAAATAGCCAACAGGGAAATAAGGAGATTCTATGGTTATCTGCTCATTTCCCTTATGACGAAGACGAAGTTCCCAGTGGAATATTCATCAAAGCTAACCAACATGCCAAGAGTAACACCCACCTTATATGTTGTTGAAGTTCCAACATCAATGCGAGAGGATCGACACTACTGAAGTATCTGGTAGGAACCGAATTGCAGATTTTCAATATGGGTAATGAACCCATTTTCTTCAACGTGGTCAGGTGAGAGGTCATTAACATCGGGGTGGCATCCATTGACATTGCGGCTCTCGTCGGAGAGAGGATAGTATCAAACGATATCTCGGATTACAGGCGCATTGATTTCGTAATGGGCATGGATCCACCTACAACCACTCCATCTCGGAATCCACGTAAGACAAATTGGTCGGCGTATAAAACGGAACTCAGCGCCCGAGTTACGATCCCTGGGACACGCATGAAAACCGTTGCTGGAGTTGAAAAAAAAACCCAGATGATCACAACTAGCATGAGAGAAGGTTTCGAAGAGAGCTGCCTACTTACGATGCAAAAAAAGGGTAAAACACCATGGTGGAATTCGGATTTGGTGAAACAGGGGAGAACGACAATGGTAGTCCTATAAAGTCTGATTTAACCGCTGGCTGAATTTGGAATAAAGAAAAGCGTAAGATTGACCAAGGGATATTCATGGAGACGGTTTTGCAAAGAAACCAACTCCCTTGGGGCACGATAAAGAATACGCCTTAGGCAGATTCATGAAGATCAAAAGGGCCTTCAATTATGTCTCATTTGTAGCCGAGCTACACTCGGCATGACAGCATGGAATCGATTCGCTTCACATCCTTCACATGCTAGAGCGCAGAAAGATCCACATATTGGTCGAACAGAAGTCTATTGAGGCAGGATTCCATAGGGATTGCCCACAGGGAGAGGCTCTCTCCCCTCTATTATGGCTCCTAGTATGCACACCTTGCCATGGCTCCTGAGGGACACAAGGATTTTCGGACGATCTAGCCGTAACCATCACCGGCAAGTTTGCGAGCACAATATGTGGCCGCCAAAATGCAACACAAACTTACAAATTTAATAATTTTCACTGATGGGTCAGCCATAAAAAACGAATGGGGTGCAGGGGTGTTCCCGGGCATAGCTTTGCCAACATGGTAGTTGTGATGTGTATCAGGAGTCAGCCCCTTCGGAACCCTAGCCGGGTAGTGTGCATTGAGGTGGAGTTTGTAGACCGCATTGCTCCGAGCGAGCGCTGATTATTCTGTGAATTCCGGGATAAGTTAAGCGTAGGTCAGGCCCCAGGGAACTGGGGTAGGAGTTGCATCCCTGAAGGTACCCCCGTTCCTGACTATTGCGGCCCGCTCCCATGCACACGAACCGCTGGCGAATTGTCCAAGGAGAATAAACCTAAACCAACGCGACGAAGTCGCAGGAAAGGAGGAAGAGCTGAGTGGGCTTGGGCGCAGTACAACAATGCGTCGTTCACCACAGCGGTCAACGAAAGAGGCAGCGAGGGTTGAAATACCCGATGTGACACCGGCACGACTAAACAAAGAGGAAGTCTTATTAAGTGGCGTCACTGACGACGCGGGAACGGCAACTACAATAAACTGTATTGCCCCTGTTGCAAAAGAAGCCCAGTCAGAATTGCTAGTCTTGAACAAGTGGACCGTCCTAAATAGAGCCGAAGAAGGAAGCTCACCAGGAAATGCGGGGCAGTGGTGAAGGGTGTGCGGTAGGCAATGTTTCTATAGAGGAACGTCAGCAAAGGCATCAAAAACGGGCTGATGGAACTGGAGGAACTATTGGATCGGATCTCCATTTATAGGCGAACGTATTGAGCAACGGAAGACGATTCGAAAGTAGAAACAGCCGCACGCCCCGCTGAGAACGCTGCTAGTCCCAAACGAACCGCAGATAGCCCACTGCAAACCGAACTGGGGAAAAAGTGAAAAGACGACGACGTGCCTGAAGGTGTCTTTATCAAAGTAGTTTCCAGGGCCCAAAAAATAAAGCGAAGAACAATAAAAGGAAACAACTGACAATGCCACCAGGGACCCGTCTGTCCAAAGACAAGGAGGCTGCAACCCAGAAGCAGAAAAGACGAGGAAACGGAGAATTACTAGATCGTCGGCTCTGCTCATTAAGATTCAAGCTTTAAGACGGAACTGGAAAGGGGTAGGGTGCGAATGGCATGATCCGCATTTTACAAATTAGCATGCGCCGGAGTGCAACAGTTCGCTGCGGAGGTAAATGGTGATCCAGCGAGCAATGCCGAAACAGGGACCTGGCTTCATGGCCTCTCGACTTATCAGGTACCGCTGCCATCTGGGTTTGGGGCGTCTTTCGACTTGGTGTTGTGCCTAAGGCCCCATTTCCTCGGTTTGCCCGGATTCGGTGTTTAGGTATAACATTTTTTGGTGCTGACGCTGAATAAGACGATACCGGACTTTCGGTGCCGGTTTGATGCTCTGGAGGACGCCATTTCGAGCACGGTGGGACGAATCCTGGTAGGCAGTGACTTTAATGCTAGGGCCCTCAAATGGAGGATGCCTCGGTCAGACTCCAGAGACAAACGAACGTCTCGTAGTTTTGAACACCGGATCCACGCCAACGTTTCGGCGCCCAGGCTGTGAAGGATGCATTCCTGACATCACTTTTGCGTCGGAATGTCTGGCATCATCGGTGGACGAGTGGCGAGTCCTAGAAGACTTCTCGGCAAGTGATCACCAGTACATCGCGTTCAAAGTGGCTGACGCTTTTTTAAACTGGTGGACGGCAGAAATTGCCGGCCTATGGAGGGAGTGTCATAAGCTCCGCCGTTTGGCACAACGTTCTCTTGCCAACGAGAAAGCATGCGCCATAAAGGCCCAGCATAGATTAACAAAAAGGAGACTCCGCAGCGCGAAAAATAAAAGCAAAACTCGCCGCTGTCAGAGCTTGGTCAATAAGGTGAATGAGAACCCGTGGGGACTTGCCTACAAGCTTGTCATCGCGAAAACCGGGGCTCTGCGGAAGTCCTGCATACTAAGTACCGACCAGATGGACCGCATTGTATGGGCATTATTCCCCGATATCCTGTATGGGTTGATGATAAGAGCGCGGAAAGCGTCGAGGATTGCTCTATTTTCACAATGAGAGAGCTCAAAGAAGCGGTTCTCAACATGAAAAGCAAGAAGGCGCCAGGTCCTGATGACATCCCGGCGGAAGCTTACGAACTGGTGTTGCGCCAACGGCCAGACTTGATGCCTGGAGAGTCAACACTTGCTTGAAGGAGGGCATTTTTCCTTGTAGCTGGTAGGTACCCTACCAGACTCGCGCGGATTAGCAAGGGAAATGGAGACCCTGAGTCTGCTCACCGATCACTGTAAATGCTTGACACGGCCGGGAAAGTACTCAAAAAGTTCATCGGGAGTAGGCTCGATGGAGCGTTCCGCGCTGCCGAAGACTTACCCCCAAGGTAGGTTCAGAACAGGGAGATCCACAATGGATGCTTGTATGCGGTTCATCAAGCCGAGGCACATAGGCGCCGTTCTCGACGGATAACGCTTGATGTCAGATATTTACTTTTTACACGTGCCAAGCTACCTCTTGCGGATGTTGAATGATTTTCTAAAAGACGCTCCTTGCTCTATGAGACGCTAGAGGGCCAGAGGAGGATCGGAATTACGTCGGGGAAGCACAGGGATCCATCCTAGGGTCGAACTTCTGGAATGCCTCGTACAATAATCTACTGAGACTCAGTATGCCCGAAGAGGCGCGCCTGGTCGGTTAAGCAGACGACGTTGCGCACTTGTCGTCGGACGTATTGTTGAACAGGCGTAAAGCAGAGTTGGCATGTTGACGAGATGAGTAAACGGATGGATGATTGCTCATGGTTTAAGCCTCGCGCTGGAAAAAAAACCGAAGTAGTCATTTTGACCAAAAAGAGAATCCCGACCATGCGTTCCATGGCGATCGGCGAGTTGACAGTTAAATACATTGGTTTAATACTTGACTCGAAGATGAGCTTCTTCGAGCAAATCAAAGTAGGAACAGACAGGATTATAGCTGGGGTCTTGGCATTAATTTGACTAATGGCGTATTTTGGGGGACCTATATCTAGTAAGAGACGTCTCCTTATGAGAGCCACGCAGTCGGTTCTGCTCTATGACGCGGAGATATGGGCTGATACCCCTGACATCGTAAGCGCCTTGCTCAAGTGCAGAGACGGGGAGCTTTGCGAGTGGCAGCTACCTATTCCACTGTCTCAGAATCACCATCACGATTTACCGCCGTAAGGACGGAAACATCAGACCGAGTGGCAATTCTCTTGAGAAAATGAATCAAGAGACAGATGGCTGAACCGAAAGCACGGTGAGATTGATTACTTCCCTACCCAACTTCTAAGTGGACATGGAGGTTTTCTGCCTTACCTGCACAGGACGGGGAAGGCGCCATCTCCTGATTGAGTGTTTTGCAATTGAGTGGCATGCAACGTTGAACACACCTTTTTCTCTTGTAAAAGGTGGGTGGCTTTCGTTAGCAGCTTTATACAGACACAGGGGAGCTCTCCCAAGGCAACACTGACTGAGAGATTCTGAAGAGCGCTAACAGCTGGAGTCGTGTTGCGCGTTATGTTCGGGCTAATCTTATTGCGAAGAAAATTGAACTCGACCGGCGCAGGGACCGGATAGCAAGGGTTTCCCTGAGCTAACAATTCCCTTCCTCCTCTCCTCCCCTCCCTCCCGTTGGTGAAAGGGATTCCCTGACTCCCAAACCCGAGATAGCCGGAGGGCTAGCCAGAAGTAACATGTTAAACAGTTCCAGGCTAGTTCTTTGATGACAGGGAGGTGTTTATTTGGTAGTTCGGCAGGGTACTGTTGTGGGAGTCCAACACTCCGTGCGTAAACGCATTCAAAAAAGGAAGGAGGAGAAGAAGAGCCTCGTGAGACCTCAGGCGAAGATGCCTTCTGAAGGTTTTCTTCAACGAAGAGTCTGTGGATTCTTTGTCTCCGGAGAATATACTCAGATTCGCGAAAGCCTGCGAACGCCATAGGCGAGAGGCCGATGAATAGGCGATCTCCGGGGATAATACAATGCTTGGAGCTGCGGTTCCTCCTACCAAACTAAACTACAGCTAATTATCAAGTTTAGCGCAAACTAGCTTACGCAAGATACATATTAAATTGTGAGAAACAAGCTTTGTTTCTTGTTAATCCCATTGCAAATCCTTCCTCTTCTAAATAAGTGAATATTGCGTCCACCATTGTATTAAATTTTCCAACATCGAGTCCTCCGCATTCCACCACGGCTAAAATAAATCAAATCAATAGTACGATCTATTTCTGGACGTATCAGAAAATCTAATTCCAACGTTTTTGCTACTAACATGAAAAGCTCTCCAGGTTTGAATTAGAGATTAGCATATCCTAAGCCGCTGTTCGCAACGAGCAAGGACGAAAATAGAAACGACAACTACCCCACGAAAACAGTCGACTTCACTCACTAGCGTTTGCTTATCAATTTAGCTCTATTGAAACAGTCTTTCGGATTAAGTGGAATTATCCCCCGCCAGACCTACTTAAGGCATACACTACCGAGCAACAGATGTGTCCTAACGACATCCTGCCACTCCCAACAACAAATCATAGTCATATCGGTCGATGTGCTACGTTCAGCAGAGTGGAAAGGGAACCCTGCGTGCTAGAGCAATATCTTGACAGTGCTCTCAAGGATCGAATCAGGGGATGAATAATCATAGTTCAACGACTTTCCAATATCCCTTATCTGAACGTAATGGAGATCGAATGAGGAAGTCTACCTTCTTTGACCCAGTTTTAACCTACATATATTGCACTCACGTATCGTTATCCTTGGTTGGGGAATAGAAAGTACCACGATTTGACTAGGAGAACGGGGAGGCAGTTAAACTAGTGCATTTCCCCTAGGGGAGATTGGGATCAAAGTGTTTGATTTAAATTACGGTTACAGGGTTTGACCCGAAGTTAGGAAAGTACATAGTTGGTGCAATATCATGGCAGGATTTAGCAAGCGCAGGAGGAAAATGAAGGTGTTGCCCTATTTATTGTATCCCTCAGCGATTTCGAAGCAGCTGGGTTCTCCCCAAGAAGGAAATTGAATATCAGAAAAACGAAACCTACCCCTAAAATATTTACCAAGTTCTCCTCTACATTTCTCTTCTGCTACTTCGTCCTCATTTCCTGACTGCCACTTGTGCTTTCTGTTTGCCCAGTTTAAAATTATGTCGACGCTGAGAAGACAGCCCTTCTGGAAAACTTGTGGTGAATTACACCGCGAAGGCTTCAGTTCCATTTCCAACATTTCACAACCCCCGAAGGGTTCACTATCGATCAATTCATTGCTATTAGGACGACCTGGATTTATTGAAAATATACGAGTATATCTACGTCATCGCAATATAACCATGCATTTTCTAAAAAGGGAATAATGATAGGTTACAAAATATAAAGGACATAAGGATAACAGCTTGCCGACATGACGAAAATCGTATCAGAATCTGTTGCGTCACCGGCATAATTATGTAATTTTGTAACATATACATTTTTAGAATAAAATAAGGGAAGGCGCATATTTCCAAAGAATGCCGGAGAAATGTGGGTGGAAAGTCCTTATTGAATAGTTCCAAGTTTGTTGAGAATCAATAAACACAATTTGGAAGGTTTTTTATGAATAAACCATAGAAGACGTCCGGGGCTCGAATGACGTCACAGTCGGTTTGTTGGGGAGGATTGAGCGGAGCTTGAAATATATTATACGGAATGACAGGGAACCAAAATAGCACTAGTCAGACCAGACAAATATTGGCGCATTAATATCATCTGACCACAATACGACATGCTTCGGTACAGGACGATTACGATAAAATACTTTTGAGAATGTCGCGATGAATGAAACAATCTGACATTGAAATCAGGCAGGGCAATAATTTGTTTGGGGGTTCATGGGTAATACAATATGTACAAATTCCAGCTCCACTACCGAGTTTCACTCTCCCAGTTATGGAACCGTCCGCACCGTCGGCATCTTTTAACGACCAGCATAAATCCTAGTCCTAAATAATTATAAACGAAGATGCATCTGCGCATCTTCTTTCCTCCGTATGACTCTCATAAATATTTCGGTCTCTATAATTTTCCACGACGAGATACCCGACTCATGTCAAATGTTTTCTTTCACAACAGGTCCTGTTGTTGAATAATAAACGAAGATGCATTTGCGCATCTTCGCTGCTCAGAATGACCCTCATAAAAGGATTGGATTTTACGTAGATAAGAACCATATGTGTTATGTATTTTCATAGAAGATAAGGAACATATGTATATTATAAGGAAATATAAATACGAGGTGACCGAGAAGGAACCTCACACACGTTCGCTCCGAGACATCGAAGCGGACAGACGTGGCACGGAGCACGGTGAAAGGAAACAAGTGACTTAAATAAAAAAAAAAGTGGTGAAGTGTTAAGTGTAGTACTCTCAAAAGGAAGTACAGTTGATTGAAGTATGCAGTGGATCTCAATATTATTGAGACACTGTATACCAAAGTGCAATTATTGTTAATTGTTTTTCTTTAATTTCAGTGAATACTGTGTGAAGACTCGGAGAAGAGTTGAGGACGGGCTTGGGGACAATAATGTCCGCCAAGAGGTCTAAAATGGCACTCCCTGGGGAGCTATCGTCTGAGGAGGAGGGGAGCACGGCCCCCTCAGAAAATTACGACTACCCGCTGAGGAAGGAGCTTGAAGAGTTCAGAGGCGAGAAAGCAGCCCTCGCACAGCAACTGGAGTGCCAACAACAGCTGATAATTCAGCTAAAAGAGGAGGTAGCAGCGCTACAAGAGGCGGTGCGAACCAGTGTGGCAAGAAATAGTCGTGAACCGATCGTCATCGACAGCGGGGGAGCACCAGCAGCAATAGAGGACTCAACAAGAGCCAGAAGAGTGCCAGATGGACAGCGTGGGACCATCACCATCACCAAACCCCGAAGTCAACGACGAAGGTGACCCGTTCAACTTCGTGCGGAGGAGGAAACGTAACAAGATAAAGGTTAGTGTAAAAACTGTAACCGCTTCTAAACAGGCTACCCCCCCCCCCCCCCCCCAAGCTCCCCAACCTACCAAGTCCAAGAAAATGAGAATCCCCGCTATAACTGGGTACGGTTTAAACGTACCATCTTTTCTAAAACTCCTGAAAAATAAGGGGCTAAAAGCATCCCTTAAAAATACGAGGGCTGACAATATCCTCATATTTACTGAAACGGCGGAAGATCACGGGAAGGTCTTCGCGCTTTTAAAAGAACAGGGGCTTAATGCTACCACTAGGACGCCTCCCTCCCTTCGCACCCAGTCTGTAGTTATCCGCGGACTCCACAGGGAAACGGACCCCGTGGACATCCTGGAAGAACTAAAAACAGAGCACCCAGATTTCCAACTGAAGACAGTTGCGAACTTGGTTACACGCAGAGACAAGTTTCTGCATAGCGAAAATCCGGCCCTCCCGATGAAATCGCAATCGGGATTGTTCATCGCGACTTTCGAGCCCTCTCAAGAGCTCAGCGAGGTGATGAAGGTAAAATATATCCTTCATCAAAAGGTAAGCTTGGAAAAGGTCAAAAGTTTCGAGGAAGTGCAGTGTTTTAACTGCCAGAATTTTGGGCACATCGCCCAAAATTATTCAATTGTGCACAGATGTGTCAGGTGCACAAAGTCCCTCTTTGCTGCAACTTCGGCCAAGCTGGCCACCCAGCGAGCTATCGCGGGTGCCCAGCCTATAAAGAAATGGTAGCCAGGAAGGAAGCTGCCAAACAAAAGCGAGCCAATGAAAGCTCCCAAGTCAAGCGCACAGTGACACAACTGTCACAAAGCTTGGTCAATCCCAGCGTATCGTACGCTCAAGCTGCCAGAAACACTCAACCAAAAGTGGCAGCACAACCTGCTCCCATCCCCGCACCAAATGCCTTCCGCGAATTGGTGCAATCTCTCGCGTCGGCCTCAACTAATGAGCAGCGGCAATTCGCCGCTATAAAACTCATTATGAATTTATGGAGTTAAATATCGTCACCCTTAACTCCGCGTCCCTGATCTCACACGCTCAACGTGCCACAGCCCAAGTGTTGATTAACAGTTTGAAAGCAGACTTCTATTGCGTTTTAGAAACGAAACTAAACAGCAGGCACAACGTGCAATTCACCGGGTATAATATTATCCGGAATGACAAAAACACTGGCGCTGCCCTTTTAGTCAGGAAAGACTATGAATTTGAGGAAGTCGTCATTGAAAACCTGCTGACCTCTTCCGCCGCGGCGGCAATAGTAAAAACCACTGATGGTAGACGGATTTTGGTAGTTTCTGTCTACATCAAATGCAACTCTCGGAATGAGCAACTGGGACAAGATCTTAAGATCTTGGGCAATCTCCAGTTAAAATACAAGTACCTCATTTTCGGTGGCGACTTCTACTCTAGGCACACCTCCTGGGGCGATACGGCAGTAAATAAAAATGGGGAAACCCTGCTTAAATGGATCCAAGCCCTTCCTCGCCAGCCTATGTCGATTTGGTCTTGCCAGACTCTCCGACAAGACCCAGTAGTCAATCAACCATTGACTACTTCCTCCTTTCGGAGAAAACTTCACTGAACTTTCAAGTGATATCGTGCACTACTTTACCAGGCATGTCTGACCATCGCGCAGTACTACTTAAACTTTCCTCGTCCTCCCAACTGGGAAAGCGCATGATGACCACCGTAAGGTCCTTTGCCCACACTGACTGGGACAAATTCAAGTCAGACCTTGCACCAAGGCTGAACTTGAAAAAACTCGCAACTGACCGCAATCTATCAGACATAGAGATCGACGAAGCCATCACCTTGGCCACTGATGCCATTAATACTGCTACACGCGAAAACACAAGGCTTATCAAAGTCGACGAGTTACAATATAACTCAGTCCCTCACGATATCATGCTCCACTTGAAAGTCAGGCAAATATGGCGTAGGCAACTCAAACGGATTTTCCGCAAACACGGAAATAAAGTTAATGCTGAGTATAAAGCATTACTTTCCTGGATTAATTGTCTGAGTACAATAATTCGGCTAAGAGTGGCGATTTTCCGCAACAAAGAACTAACAAGGAAACTAGCAGATATTAAGCCCGGTCCAGATATGTTTCAACATATCAACAGGCTAACCGGCAGACACAAATCCCGTAATATCGCTCTCTCCAAGAACGGGGAGCACATCTGCAGTGACGCTAGGAAAGCGCAAGTTCTCGTGGAATCTTTTGAGACTCGGCTCAATTCCCCTCCGCCTCAAAACAACCCGGCTATATCGTCGATTGTTGATTCAACAATCAAGGCTTTCGTCTCTGAGAACTCCCAGAAACTCACTAAATTCACCACACCAACACCTCAGTCAAACCAACGGAATCGCAACATTTTCTGAGTTTACCACAACTCACCGACTTAACCCAAAAACCTCAACGGTAAAAGGTCAGCCGGACCTGAACTTAGTAATAAAGAATCTGCCCAGAGCCTCATTGAAATTCTTATTAGCAGTTTTCGACAACTGTATTAATAATGGCTACTTTCCATCCACGTGGAAAGTTGCAAAAATAATTGCGATCCGTAAAAAAAGCATTTCCAGTGAGCCAAGCAATTTCAGACCCATTTCTCTATTATCCAACCTTGGCAAACTGTTTGAGAAAGCATGGACAGTTGGGCTAGTCCAGCACTGCAACCTCAACAAAATTATCCCTTCCGCTCCAAACACGGAACCCAGCACGCACTGAGCTACCTTCACGACACTGTTGTCTCAAGACTTAACGTCAACAACAAACCCACAGTAGAATGTGCGTTAGATTTAGAAAAGGCCTTCGACTCCGTGTGGGCAAACGGACTTATATACAAATTAATAGACAATGAATTCCCAGTCCCGATAATTAGACTTGCGCTTCTTCGAAGATAGGCACTTTTATGTTAGCGTGGGGAATGAATTCTCCGATCTCTTGCCCGTAACGTCGGGTGTACCGCAAGGATCCATTTCTGGGCCAACATTCTACAACATCTTCACGGCTGACATTCCGATCCCCGATGATGGCATTGACCTCATCCAATTCGCCGATGGTACGCTTATCTTCGCTTCAAACCTACACCCCAACAGGGCAGCCAAAGCGGTTGAGAACTACATTGTAGTCCTCTGCAGGTACTACCGTAGTTGGGGAATCAAGAAAAACGAGGGAAAAACGCAAATCTGCACTTTTAGGAGAAAATCTAGATACTTAGGTTCTAAAAGCATCCACAGGAAAGCTAAACGCTTAAAAATGAGAATCGGGAATACCACAGTGAGCAGATCTAGTTCAATCAAATACTTGGGAGTAACCCTGCATGAACTCCCCAAGTTCAAACCCCACCTCCAGCTCGCTATCAGCAAGGCACGCGGTGCAGTCAGTGGCATCTACTCTCTTCTTCGGAAGACAGTAGGTCTCAGCACGAAAACCAAACTGACACTGTATAAGACCCTGATTAGACCCGTTATCTGTTACGGAGCACCAACTTGGATCTCATGCTCCAACCAAGCCATGGAAAAATGCGAGTCATTCGAACGCCGAATCCTTAGACATTGCACAGGCTTGTCTTACAACTGGAAAACCAGAAAGATCGGCAAAAACGCCGAAGTGTATAGGAGAGCCAAAGTCAAACCACTTCGAGAACACGTTCTCACAATAATGGAAAGGTTCTTCGAAAGAACGGAGGACCACCCCAACCCATTAATTCGGCATCTCTACCAACAGGGTAAAACCTCCCCATTGGCCACATTCTTAAGGCCCTGCCAAATCGTGAGTTCATCCCACAGACCGAAAATCCGCACCCTTTTTGAAACTCCCTGCCTGGTAGGAGTGGATAGAGGCTAAGCACAGTCATTTGCAAGTGCTTATTGTATATATTAGATTAAGCTAGATTAAGTTAAAATAAGTTAGGTTAAGTAAGTAAATTTCAACCTTCTCGCGTCTTTAGTGCAGGCGCAGTATTGAAAAGTCAAGATTGTACAACAAATTGTCAAGATCCATGTATGTAAAAAATTATATACTAAGTAAAGTAAATTACAGAGAAGGTCGGGTTGGCCAAACAATGTAATAGTCACCCGTTTGATAGAGTTAAGATCAATTAGCCATTATTTAAGCTAGCATTAAGTAACCATTGTCTAGTTGTAAGTCACTATTTAAATAAATGAATTGAATTGAATTGAAGGAACCTCAGTCTTGTTTCGATATTACAATAGTCTTGTTTCAATATTATAGTACGGAAGTACTAAAAGAAACAACTGTGTAACAATGACACTAAGTGTTGTTACTTAACTCTCCCTTCCACACTAGTAGCCACTGGACAACCGAGGCATCCGAGGGGAGGGAGTGAACAAAGAGAACCCTGTGCCGTAAAATAGATACGAATGACTGCCCCTTCAGATTGGGAGGTGTACCACAGGCTGGCAATCTTTTTCTAGTGGAATCCAAAATGGAGATTCAGATCGGATCGGAAACACAACAATGATTGCGGCAACAGCATAATAATAATAGTGCCAAAGGAAGTTGCTTTCTACTCTAATATGGCTTGGAAGGCAGGCTAGGTAGGTAGGTGGCAGTGGCCGTTCTGGGAAGCTCAATTGGCCCTGTGGTGCACCATTTTGATACCACAAACTCCTGAGATCGTGAACGCTGCTCAGATCTTCAGGCCAGCCCGTGGCATTCACGACGGAAAGAAGTTCTCCCACCCTCCAGCTAAAAATCTCTCTGAGGCCCCCAAAGAATGGTTTATCCAGTGTCCGTAACCTGACAGTTAGAGCTGGACAAAGAAAGTGCCTCGGTGGTTTCCCCTCTTTTCGTAACTTCGGCAATGCGAACTGTAGGGAATGTCGAGCCTGGCAGGATGGTCCCCTATGGACCAGTACCCCATGCAAATCGTTGTAATCTGGAATGCACTTACACGCGTCTCGCACAGGAGCTCTCGTGATCGGGCTATGTTATAAGCGGACCAAATCCTCGTTGTCTTCACCAACTAAGGCCCGCGGCTGCTAAGTAGTGTGAGTAGATTCCGTCCTTGACTGCCGCCAGCGAGACACTGACTGTACTCGCTGAAGGACTACCAAGAGCAGAGCCCCGCCGCTCAATCCCCTCTATGTTCCTATGCCCAAGAAAGCAGAGAAGGGTGGTCTTGAGCTTGCGGCCCAGACTGTTTAGCGCTTCCCTGTACTATGACGTTTTAGATATGCTATTTATAGAGATTAAGGTAACTTCAATGGATTTGAAAAAGTCCAGTAAAGCCGGGTTCGAGCTGCTGGAAGTGATCTGTTCGCAATAGATAGTAATTTAGGAAAGAGGGGTTGTAGTGGTGGTTCAGCCTGGTATCACAAAGGAGCACAACTTGCGGTTTGTATTCCTTAAGAAACAGTTCAAAATCGTGCCAGCGCTATCTTCCGGCTATCGAGTTAACGTTGAGCTCAATAAAAATAACGTTCATAAGTTTTTTTTTGTTTTTTTTTTTAGGGGTTAGGGTAGGTGAATGCATTTACTGATACAGTCTTCGACTCCCGGTTCGATACGCCGTCGGACTACCAACTAAATACCTCCCCATCGTCTATTATTGGCGGTTAAAGAATTGACCACTTCATTTATTGTCCATGTAAGCGGTCTTATGAGCTGTCTATCATCAACTTTGTAATTATGTCACGGACTTCGGTGACAGTGGTACCGCAGTAGACAGCCTTCTCTATCGACCTAACCCTCAACCCCTCAGGGGTCGTCAGCGATCATTAACGGGTCGATACAGAATGTGACGTCCTCGAAAAAATAGTTCTGACCCCGTAGCTGGTGGTATGCCTGCGTCCTAGGTAGTAGCCTTGAGAAAGCCTTTCAGTGAAGAGCGAACCGTGAATGATCGACGTCGATGGGGTGATGTGAGCCTAGCTCTGCCAAGGTGCAAGCTGTGACGTGTATCAGGAATCAACCCCTTCGGGACCCTGTTTGGGTAGTGTGGATTCAATTAGTGTTGGTAGACTGCGTTGCTTAGAGCGAGCGCTGATCCGTCAGCTAAGCGCAGGTCATGCTTCAGGGAACTGGGGTAGAGGCTGAGTCCCTGAAGGGACACTCGTTCCTGACTATTGCGGCTTGCTCGCTTGCACACGATACGCTGTTGAATTTTCCATGAGGTTAGGTTAATTCTTAAACTAACAAAACAAATCGATGAAATAGCAGGGAAGGAGGAAGAGCTGAGTGCGTTTGGGCTCAGCACAAAAATACGTCGTTCGTCGCAACGAGAGCTGAAATACCCGATGTGACTCCAGGACATCCAAACAAAGGGGAAGCCTTACCAAGTAGTATCACTAATGGTGCGGGGACAGTAACTCTAACGCGCTGTATTGCCTTTGTTCCAAAAAAAGCCCAATCAGAATCGCTATGTCACAAGCAGGTGGCTTCAGATACGAACCGAGTAGATGTGCAGTCGACGATCCTAGCTAGAGCTGAAAAGGAAAGGCTCGTCAAGAAATGCGTGGCAGTGGTGAAGCGGTCCGCACGCTCCTCAGAGGACCGTCAGCAAAGGCTTCAAAAACGGGCTGATGGAACTGGAGGAACTATGGGACCGAATTTCCTTCAACAGCGAACGTGGAGAGCAGCAAAAGACGATGGGAAAGTCGAAATACCCGTCTCTCCCGCAGAGAAGACTTCAAATGAACCGCAGATAGGTCACTGCAAAGTGAACTGGGGAAGAAGCGGGAAGAGGAAGACGTGTCTCAAGGAGACTTTATCAAACTAGTTTCCAGGCCCTAAAAAGAAGGTGAAGAAGAATAAAAGGAAACAACTGCCAACGCGCCAGGGATCCATCTGTTCAAGACAAGGAGGCTGCACACCAAAAACCAGTGGCAGAAAAGGCGAGGAAAAGAAGAAGGACAAGACCGTCGCGGAAGTATTTAGTGAAATCCATGGAGGAATGGTGTGTTCCATAGGAAAAACGAGGGGTGGAGGAGGCCTCGTCGAAGTGAGCTCGAAAACGACTGGGAGGAGTACGTTCTGCGGAGCGATGAACGGGTTACTGGGGAAGAAGGCTCTTGTTTCTAGTCTAGAACCTGTGTACTCTCCAGAAATCCGAGATCTTCACTGCCTCACAGAACAGGTCGAGGTAGAAGAAGCGATAAAGCGTGAATGTCCAGAGGTAACCAATGCCCGGATAGGTATCACCTCTGTAAATGGTCGAGGCGAAAAACTTGCCGTGGTGGAAGTTCCAAAGCAGTATGCGAGGATACTCCTCAGCGGGTCAAATAAAAATTGGATGGGTAGTATACAGAGTACGAACGCCGATAGTCCCCATCAAGTGCTACAGGTGTCTGGACTTTGGACACAAGTCAGCAACTAACAAGGGACTGGACAGGGGAACAGCATGCCAAAGATGCGATCAGGTAGGTCACCAACCGAAGATTTATAATGAAAGCGAAAGTTGCGTTCTCTGCAGGGAAAGTGGCACATCTGGTGAGAGCGTCACATACACTGCGGGATAGGGACGGTGACCAACCTTTAGGGCGGAACTGGAAAGGGCTAGAGTGCAAATGGTATAAATTAACATGCACCGGAGTGCAACTGCTCACCAGTTGCTAGCGCAGTTCGCTGCGGAGGTAAATGCTGATCTAGTGCAAATCGACGAGCAGTACTAAAACAGGGACCCGGCTTCATGGTTTCAGGACTTACCGGGTACCCTAGACACCTGGGTTTGGGACGACGTTCGATTTCGTGTTCCTGCTCAAGGCCGAGGAAGTGGGTTTGTCTGGATTCGGTGTTTAGGGATAACGTTTTTAAGTGTTTACTTCACGCCAAATGAAACGATGCCAGATTTTCGGTGCCGGTTAGATGCTCTGGATGACACCGTTTTGGGCACGGAGGGGCGAATCCTCGCGGTGATTTTAATAGTGGGGCCATTGAATGGGGCATGCCTCAGTCAGACTCCAGAGGGAAACGGATTCTGGAAATGGCGGCGAGAACCGGGCTCTTGGGGCAGACAGAGCCGTGCTTAAGGGCGCTCCGGAGGGTGGTAGCGTTGCAACTGACACTGTCGTAAATTCAATGATGAACCTGATGATGATAGCGTGTGAAGCGTTCATGCCCGGAGGGGCTCCAGCCGTGACAAGCCTTCTATGTACCGGTGGACGGCAGAAATTGCCGACCTATGCAGGGAGTGTCATAGGCTCCGCGGTTTGGCACAACGTTTACACGCCATAAAGGCTCAGTATAGATAAGCAAAAAGGAGACTTCGCAGCGCTATAAATAAAAGCAAAGCACGCGGCTGGCAGAACCTGGGTATCGGCATTTTCCATGTGGAAGGTGGCCAGATTCACGTTGATCAGCAAGGGAAAAGGAGACCCGGAGTAGCTCCCGTCTGCATATCGACCGATGTGTATATTTGGCACTGCCGGGAAAGTGCTCGAGAAGCTCATCTGGAGTAGACTCGCTGAAGCGATTCACGCTGCCGCGGGCTTATCCCCAAGGCGATTCGGGTTCAGAACAGGCAGATCCACAGTGGATGTTGTTATGGAGGTCGTGGATGCGGTTCATCGAGCCGAGCCACACAACCGCCGATCTCAACGAATAGTACTTTTGATAACGCTTGATTTCAGAAATGCCTTAAATTCCGTAAGACGGACAGATATGCCAGGCATATTGGAAAACTCATTCCAAGTGCCAAGCTATCCTTGGCGGATATTGAGGGATTATCTGAATGACCGCTCAATCCTTAGTGCGACGATAGAGGACCCGAGGAAAATGAAAAACACCGTGGAGGGTAGCACAGGAATCCATCCTATTGATGGGATGGGTAAGCAGATGGATGACTGTTTACGGTTTGAGCCTTGTGCTGGAGAAAACCGAAGTAGTCATTTTGACTAGAAAGAAAATCCAGATCCGGCGTCCCATATTGATCGGCGAGTTGAATACATTGGTTTAATGCTCGACTCGAAGATGAGCTTCTTCGATCAAGCAGCAGCTGCAGTCTCGACCTTGAGTTGGCTAATAGCGAATGTTGGGGGCCTTATACCTACTTGGAGACGTGTCTTCATAGGAGCAATGCAGTTGGTTCTGCTCTATAGCGTGGAGGTATGGGCTGATGCCTTTGACAAGGAGATGCCTCATAAGCGCCTTACTCAAATGCATAGATGAGAAGCTTTGCAATTGGCGTCTGCTTATCGCACTGGCTCAGAATCGGAAGTGATGATGATCGCGGGAGTGATCTCCGTTGCCCTCCTTGCCAAGGGACGTAAAGCTTTCCACCGCCATAAGGGCGAAAACTTAAGAGAGGTGGTCGCCGGTGTAGAATGCCAACGCACCCTTACCGAGTGGACGCTCTCTTGACAAAATAAGCCAAGGGGCAGGTGGATGCACGGCTCATCGACAATTTAGACCTGTAGCCGAACTGAAATCACGGTGAGATTGATTACTTCCTTACTCAACTTCTAAGCGGGAATGGAGGTTTTCAGTCTTACCTGCACAGGATTGGGAAAGGGCGATCTTTTGATTGTGTATTCTTCAATGGAGTGGCGGACGACGCTGAACACACCTTTTTCTCTTGCGACAGGTGGGACGGCTTTCTTCAGCAGCATTTCGATCGGCGGAGGGGCCAGATGGCACAGGGTTCCCTGAACTAACAACTCCCTTCCTCCCCTCCCATTGGTGAAAGGGATACCCTGACTTGAAGGCTCCCAAACCTGGGACAGCCGGAGGGCTAGAACGAAGTAATGTGTTATACGGTTCCAGGCTAGTTCTCTGATGACAGAGAGGTGTTTAGTTGGTAGTCCGATAGCGTGCTGTTGCGGGGTCCAACACTTTGTGCGTAAATGCTTTCACCTACCCTACTCCCAAAAAAACCCCTCAAGGAATTAGTACCTTTTAGGGAGAAGATCATTTTGTTGAAAAAGAAAGGTAATTAGCACCGTCACAGGCCCTTCAACTGTTGAGTTAACCCTTAAAGTGGAATTCTAGACTCAATGGCTTCTGTACTCAAGGCTGGTGACACCTCATCGAATTTCTGTTAACCGAAATTCGCCAGATGCTTCTCCCTCAAGGGATTGGATTTTTTTTCTGTTTCTGCTTTTTTGTGTGACCTGAGTAGGCGCCTAGATAGTCGTATCAAAGCTACTGATGTGTCTGGGTCGTCGCGAAGCTTTGGGACACTTGGGGCAAAATCTATCTTTTAGTTTTCTAGATAAATTATTACATTTGATTGATTTTTTAGTACGAATACCTGATAACTGTTGAGGGAATAAACAAATCAATAACTCATCCCACTTGACTTCTAGCTTGCAGCAAGACGGGGCTCATCCAAATTAACAATTGAAACACCCACGCCAGGGGCCATTCATTCGCATAAGTGATGTTGCTGTTATTCATTATCCACGTACCGGTACTTCACTATAAAACAGAAGGACGCATTAACATACGCTCATACCCAAAAGTATGATTTGTAATTAGGAGGTTGCGGGAACCTGCACCTGACTCGTTTGACGTCACCTCCGAAAACACTCACTATTATGCAGGGAGCGTGCCGCGGAAGGGTGTCATTCAGGGCTCTCACTTTTGTTTTAATCTGCGTTATGGTTTTTCCCCGTGATAAGATAATAGCAAGCACCAACAGTAGTCAGTCCTATTCATAGTACCGCGATTGTTCTACCCCCTCCGTCAAATAGGGTGGATGACTGGCATTAGAGAGTTTCACTCAATTACTTAAGGTGACTATGTCATTGCTATCGAAATGACGCTGAAGGCATTAGAAGTGATTTGAATATGCACATCGGTTATTAGAGTTAATGAGGGCAGTATCTGTAATTATTTTCGGATTTAAGGCCGGAATTATCTGTCAATGAATGTGATTCAAGTTGGGCCTACACATCATTTCCTCGTGGTTTCAATGAGGGCTTCTATCATAAGCAACAGAAAGGACCTGAGCCCTCTCAAATCTCACCTTGGTACGGAGCTAATAATTTGGGTAACCTCTCCACAAAAAAGTGTTTGCCAAGATTTTCAAACTTCATCATAAAATAGTTTTGGGTACCCTTAAAAAATTCGCACCTGTCCACCGCCCATTTAAATCTGCCCCCCTTTCTTGGCCATCCTTGAAATTCCTTGGCATTAACTATGAATGCGAGCATATGAATGTGACATGCGGAGGAAAACAATGGAAGCAACCATAAACGTAATAATTTCCAAGAAATTCTCGTTAAATGGCTCTACTTTGGGAAATTATGAATGAAATGTTGGAGTGATGAAAACATGTGGCAGCGAGGATAATTGCAATCCTTTTCTGTTTTTGTCCAATGATGTCATTATGCGGCTGTAGTGACGGGAATTACGTGAAATTATAATTAACGTTTTGTTTTCAGAATGCCCCCCCCCCCGTTGGATGGGAATCATGAAATGATTAAAATGATTTTCATCCCCTTCTCGGAATGTTGCCCGAGTGATGGAAGCTTATTGCTTGGAATATGTTTTTTCCTAGAAAGTCAACGTTTCCCTGACCTAGTTGAGTAATTTTTCCTGGTAATGGAAAATGCCATTGTTGTGGAAGCGGAATTTATGGATTCGATAGGGATTATGGACTATATCAGAAAGGGTACTGCTAGGCAGGAATTGGAAATTCTGTCGAAAAGGAAATTGCAGTATCTCGCAGGACAGTTTCCTAAAATAGGAATGAATTGACAATCAGTCAATCTCGTCTTCCTTGTAAAAGGATTTTGGCAAATTTCAGCTTTTCAATGTGAAAGCCTTCCGTTACGACATCTGGAATTTAGCCCAAATTATTTCAAATTTCCGCTTTCGGGGCTACAACTTAAGTCCTGGTTCTCGGAAGGCCATATTGTTCTTTAAATATAACAAGTGGGGATGAGTATCCTTTACTCCCGTCTATAGCACTGATTTTCACGGGGAACATGGCTCTAAGTAGTCCTTTAAAAGTTAAGACGCCAAAGTGTGGTCAAGCAAGCTTTGTTGTCAGGAAAGCCTCCAGCTGGGGAATTCCTTCCATAAGGCTTTGCATCATTCTCTTGATTAGGAAAAAGATGGATACGAAATGCCGAGCTCAAAAAATCGGATGAATTTTTGTCGGAATACAGGGACTTGGGTAAAAAGGGAAAAGCTTCTGAGACGTTAAGAGGATATGCTGGTGGGGAGGTGTTCTACATTCCGCACCTAAGTGTCACAAGAAAGGATGCAACTATAACGAAACTTAGGAATGTGTTCATTGTATCAAGTCCAATGTTCAAGGGCTTCAGCTGGAGACCAGTGATGCAATCACTGCTAGTAAGCGGCTGGGTACCTTCTTCTTCTTTTTCTGCAGCCTTTGTCCGGTTCACGAACGGGGTCGGCTAATCGTGATCGGCTTCTACCATTTTGTTCAGAAGCCTGATCTGGATGCAATCGCGAGGCATTCAAATTCTCATCTAGCGTATCAAGTCACCGTTGTTTCACGACCTTTTAGTCGCTTACCATCGACTTCGATGTTTAGACCAATCTTGGCAAGTGAATTCTCATTGGCGCGGATTACGTGATCGTTTCACGATCGGCGCAAAAACCCCTCTTTGCGTAAAGGAAAATGCAGGACTAAATAAGATTCGTGGGAGGATACGGAAGGGATACTTGTAGGGGAACGTGACGTTATTGTGAGGTGGAGTGTGTCTGCTGTATGGGCGGTGGTATAGACTTTGCCTACTGCCGTGTAAATGCTGCCGGTGAAAACAAATCTGCCTATACGGATGGAGTCGACATTGCCATAAAGGAACTGGTTGGAACGGGAATGAGAATCGATCGTGGCTAAACGGAAGAACCTCATCTCGCATTAGTGTAGAGTAGGTAGGTATCAGTAGCCTCTCCGAGGAACCCACTTAGCGCTGTGATACGCTGTTGTGATGTCTTAAACTGCTAAGACCGTGACTGCTCTTATGAGAGCAGGGAAGCAGAGGCCAGCCGACTCAGACCTTCAAAGCCAGTCCGTAGCATTCACGAACGAAAGCAGGTCTGTAACCCTGCAACTACAAATCTCTCTTGCATGACACTAGCTAGGCATTCACAGAGGAAGTGCATGAGGGTTCCCCCACCTCCCTTCTCCGCAGCTTTGGTAATGCCGATTGTAGAGTATGCCGAGCCTGGCGCATGGTCCTCTATGGGCCAGTGCAGACCGCCGTAATCTCATATGCATTTGCACGCGTCTGCTACAGGAGCCCTCGTGATTGGGTTATGTTATAAGCGGGTCAATTCCTCCTTGATTTGGTGGCGTTCACCATCTAAGACCCGGGGCTGATAAGTAGTGGGAGTATTTCCCGCCCTTGACAGTCACCAACGAGACACCGATTGTACCCATCGAAGTACTTCCAAGAATAGACCCCCGCCTGGCCAATCGGCCAGTCCGCTCATTCCCACTCTATATTCCTATGCCAGGGAACCCAGAGGAGGGTGACTTTCAGCGTGTCGCACAGGCTGTTCAGCGCATTTCTGCACTGCCCCACCGGTCGGAATGGATACGTTAAGCTTGGAGATCGGATCATCCTCCAACCATCAACACAGTATCATCAGTACTTCCGTTTAGAATACACTGGCGAAACCTTGGTGACCATACGACTCGGAAACACTATGTGTATTCGAGAAAACCCCCGCATGGACGCCACAGACCGTTATTGATCCATCGGTGAAGAATATTGTGTCATAACCTTGCAACACGCACCGGTCTTCCACTCTGTCCTGGCTGCAAAGTCCACAGCAAAGTTTCACGTGAAGTTCAGCTTACGTGTGGTATAGTCTGGAATACTGGAATACCCACATTTCCCGAGGTACTTCGTCTGGCATATTATTGTGGTCGCTGGATTTAGCTGTCCAGAATCTGGACTCACTTAGCCTGACGGCACTGCAAGCTACAACGTATTTAATGCGGAGTTCCAGGGGAGGAGATGCAGGGGCACATTGAGAGCATCCGCCGGGCAGGACTTCAGAGCTCCAGTAGCACCTGCACGCGCGCTTCTTTGAATCCTATTGAGATTCGTTCAATTGTACTTTTTTCTCAAAGCCTGCTACCATACAGTACAGCCGTACGTCAGGACTGGACGCATCGCAACGGTGAACATTCAGAGAATCATCTTCGACCGGAGACCCCATTTCTTTGTAAAGGTTGTCTTCCACGCATAGAAGGCTAAAAAGGCCTTCTTAAGCCCCATTTCAAAGTTCAACCTTCAATTTAGTTTTGGATCCAGGATTACAGCCAGATACTTTACACTGGAGGAAAGAACCAATCTTTGTTCAATCAACCGTGGTGGGTGGAATTCAGGTACCCATGGCTTAGTTAGTTTAGTTAAATGGGGGGAGCCGCAGCTCCGAGCACTCAGGCCATTATTAGGCCCATTGTACTATCCCCGTAAGTTGCCTATTCAATGGCTTCCCGCCTACGGTGTTCGCAGGCTTTAGCGAATCTGAGAACATTCTCAAGAGGCAGAGAGTGTTCAGATTCTTCATTGAAGAAAACCTTGCCAAGGTGTCTTCGTCTGAGATCTGTGGATGCCGGGTAGCTGCATAAAAAGTGCAAGGCTGTCTCCTCCTCCTCCTCACATTGGCTGCACACAGCCGAAACCACTACCCCAATCTTTTCCATATGGTAGTTTAAGGGGCAGTGTCCCGTCAAAAGCCCTACTAGGGTTTTCATGTCCCACTTCTTAAGGGACAACAAAAATGCCGCTCTAGTGGCCCTAGGCTCCTTCACAAGGATTTTCGCTTGCCGGCAAGAGTTCAAATTTCTCCACTCGGTTGCGTGAATCCTTGCAATTTCACCTTTCAGAGTAGACTTGACAGTAGATGGTCGGATTCCAAGAGCTGGTTCTGGGCCCACCATTGTGGATCCAGACCCTCGGCGAGCCAGTCTATCAGCCCCCTCATTACCGGCGATGTTAGAGTGCCCCGGCACCCACATCAGGAATGTTTCGTTCAGTCGGCCAAGTTTCAGCAGCACCTGATGACAACTCCACACCAACTGGCTTGATATGTTGTTGCCATCCAGTGCCGATAATGCCGCCCGACTGTCGGAACAGATTCGAATGGTGCGACCCCTCCATTTTTGTCGCAGACATTCTTCTGCTGCCAATGAAATGGCATATATCTCCGCCTGGAATATGGTCGTCATTTTTCCGAGGGGTCGGGCCAGTTCTATAATCGGATTCTCCGAGAACACCCCTGCACCCGATCCATCCTCCGTGACTGACCCGTCGGTGAAGATTATTAGGTCTGTAATCTGAAAAGACTCATGGCCACTTGTCGACCATTCTTCTCTTTCGGTGATTACGACAGTGTATGTCGTTTCAAAGACGAATCTGGAAACCATATGATCGGTCGGCATGAGGACTACCGGATGTTTTTCTAGGAATTTCCAGATAGACGCATGCCCGTTTGATTTACCGCCTTTCCACGCCCCAATGGTATCGAGCCTATATGCGTCATTGGCCGCTTTCCGTTTCACCTCCAAGTGAATTGGGGGTAAATTTAGGATAGCTTCAAGTGCCGCAGTCGGCGTAGTACTCATTGCTCCAGTAATACTTAGGCAACCAAGTCTCTGAATCTGCGTTAGCAGCTTCCTGCTGTTAGCAAAGTTCAGTCTTGGCCACCAGACGATGCATGCATACATCAAAATGGGTTTTATTATGGATGTACACATCCAATATATCCTTTTAGGTGAAAGTCCCCAGGTCTTACCTATCGCATTCCTACAGCACCAGAGCAATCTGCAGGATTTCTGATATTGTTCCTGGATATGATGATTCCACGTTAACTTGGAGTCGAAATGTACTCCTAAGTACTTGACTGTTTGTGCCAGCTGGATTTCCGCCCCTGCTAAGGTGGGTAGCGTATAGCTGCCCCACCTGACGTTCCTAGTGAACATAACTAGTCCAGTCTTCCTAGCGTTCACCGTGAGTCCATTGCGGAGGCACCAGCTGTGGATTACATGCAGAGTTGCATACTGTGTCCGCAAACTTGCCGGTAATTATTACGGCTAGGTCGTCCGCAAATGGTTGCGCGAAGACTTTTTTGTCCTCCAGGAGCCACAGCAGGGTATCCATCACCAAGAGCCATAACAGTGGAGAGAGAACCCCTCCCTGTGGGCAGCCCCTGAGACATCCTGCTTCAATAGAGTTCTGGCCGACCGATATGTGGATTTTTCTCCACTCTAGCATGTGAAGGATCCAACTGATTAGCGGTTCGATTCCATGCTGTCTTGCCGCATCACAAATTGTCGCAAATGAGGCATAATTGAAGGCACCTACGATGTCCATGAATGCGCCTAGGGCGTATTCTTTATCGGACATCGCCTTTTCAATTTTTGCCGTAAGTTCATGGAGTGCTGTCTCCGTGGATTTGCCTTTCTGGTAGGCGTGTTGCCTATGGTGAAGTGGCCATTTAGGAATGTGTGTATCCCTTATGAACCGATCTACTAATCTTTCCAGTCCTTTTAGCAGAAAGGACGTTAGGCTGATCGGTCGAAAGCTTTTTGCGTCTGTGTAGGTGAGTTTTCCTGGTTTGGGAATGAACAGCACCTTCACATCCCGCCATTTAATTGGAATATAACCGTGTGCTAGGCATGCATGATATATATTCCGAATGTGTAGACCGAGGGCATCCAATCCTTCTATTACTAGCGCAGGGATGATGCCATCCGGACCTGCGGACTTGTATCTATGGAACGAGTTAAATGCCCATTTCACTCGCTCCAGTGATACTACTTTGGATGCCAGATTCCAGTCTCTCGGTTGAGGGCTGTATGCACCTGTTGGTCCCGAGATTAGATTTTGGATGCTGCCTGGGAAGTGTACTTCAAGCAAATGATTTGCCGTTTCTTCATCGCTTTCTGTGTACTTCCCATTCTGTAAACGTAAATAACCCAGTTTCTGGCTACGTTCTTTGACCAGAATCCGCTTCAGCTTTGAGGTTGCCTGAAGAGAGTTAGTCTCTTCGCAAAAGCGTCTCCAAGATGATCGGTTAGCCGATCTTATGCTCTTCTTTAGAGCCTTCTGTGCCTCTTTATAGCGATTCCAGCTAGTGCTTCATTCACCCTTCAGAGCACGATTAAGGAGCATCCTTGTCGTTCTCCTCTGTTTTACCAAATCCGAGTTCCACCATGGTGTTTTACCCTTCTTTGGCATCTTGAGTGGACAGCTTTCCTCGAAAGCTTCTCTCATGCTAGTTGTGATCATCTGGGTTGTCTTCTCAATTCCAGGAATGGATTTGATGCGCTTCCCAGGGATCGTGACTCGGGCGCTCAATTCTGTTTGATACATTACCCAATCTGTCTTCCTCGGATTCCGAAATGGGGTGGGTGGAGGTAGATCCATGCCCATAACGAAATCAATGCGTCTGTGATCCGAGAGTGTGATATCGTTTGATACTCTCCACTCTCCGATCAGAGCCGCTATGCCAGGAGATGCCACCGTGATGTCGATGACCTCTTGCCTGACCACGTTGAAGCAAGTGGGTTCATTACCCACATTTAATATCTGCAAATCAGTTCCTACTAGATACTCCAGTAGTCTCGATCCTCTTGCATTGATGTTCGAACTTCCCCAGCATATGTGGTGAGGGTTGACATCACATCCTGTTATTACCCCCATGCCTCTACTTTTGGCATATTGGATAGCTCTGATGAATGTTCCACTGGGAACGTCTTCTGCGTCGTAGGGGAAATATGCAGAGCACCATAGTATCTCTTTATCTCCCTGTTGAATTTTTACGGTTAGCTTAGCCGATGTGGTGTCGCCATCACATAGGTCGTTAACCAGGTTAGCCTGGAAGTCTTTGGAGACTTCCATGCAAGTGCGGGGTCGATCGCTTCCATTGGCATACAATAGGTCAGCATGTTGGAAGTTTAGGCCCCTGACTGCCCCACCAATAACCCACGGTTCTTGTATGAGGTATATAAATGTCTTGCAGCTATTGATCCGACGACTGATAAGTGCAGTCGCCGTTTTACAATGCTGCAAATTTACTTGGGAAATGTGGCACCTCATCTACGTTTCAGGTGTAGATGCCGGGGGCTGCATGTCCCCTTCAATGGTTTTAGGAGCCGACACTTGTAACGTGACGGTCCCCAGCCCATAGTAGAGCCGGCAACCTGATTTTTTCCGAACTTTATTAACATCAGGTTCGGGAACGCCGATAGTGAGAAAAGTTCCCGACCTATCGGTTCTCTCTCCTGTTTTGCTGCCTAGCAGCAACCACGTGGAAGTGTTAAGGTTGTTCTGTACACCAAGTTGTTCCAGAACCCCGACACCATTTCGCTCTTCTTCTGGAAGCCAGAGAAAGCACTTTTTGATCGATGGAAGCTCAGAGACCCTTTTCAAGGTTAGTCGTGCACCCTGCCACACATCGTTAAGGGAGGAGCAGTACTGCCTGAGCCACTCGTTCGTGTTTTCGTCGGCAAAGCTCAGCCGTAACATTTTACGATATACACCTACCGACTCAAAGCAAAGCTTAATGCCTTGCGCGGACGCTGTCCATACAGCTAGGAGGAGTCTCTGAGTCTAGACTCAGGTTCTCCATCGATGAGCTCAGGGTTGCCCCTTCACTCAGGGTTTGATCGTCACGATCGAAGTTTAACTGTCTTTGCTTAATAGGTTTATGTTTTTGTTTTTTTGTTTTTTCATAGTTGGCTGCCATGGCCTCAATTTTTCCGGGGGAAGTAAGTCGATCTCGGCAGAGCCCCTTTTTGCCGAGACAAGGCTAGTTGAAACTGGGGGTCGCCTGGTACCCAGAGTTCACCGTTTATGGCCACATCTTAACCCCTGTGACCATTCAGCCCTCGGCACGGTAGTCACACCTTCGCTTGGGGTTTTGATTACCGCTTGGCTTCAGGTGTCACCTCCTGTTTCCTTATTGAGCTCCCTCACCACGTCAAGGTAGGTAATCGTCGAGGGAGAACTATAATGAAACTAATGTCTTCATTGTATCAAGTCCAAGTGTCAATGGTTTCAGCCTTAATCAGAGATTCGCTTGAGGAAAGGAACCGGAAAACGCCGTTCATTGTCTTTTATAGTCAGCCAACACTCAGAACCCTAGAGGGTGACAGGGCGGACGACGCTGCGGTAAATTTTAGGTTTGAGACATTCGTTGATATGTCAATCACAAGGAACACCAGTTGCGGAACGACACTTCATCCTATTAAGGAAAAAGCAGGAGATGATCCAGATGTTGGGCTAGACTTTGCGATCTTCTGCGTTTCCCAACATTTATCGAACGATTCCGAACCTAACATTGATCATTGCTTTCACAAACTTCTTATTCAGTTCGGCATTGTACCGCTTTACCGCACGCAGAGGGGATAGTCAGAAAAAATCCCTTTTTGACTTAAAGAAAAATATAGCAGCGGAACTTGAGGCTGTTGTTCGGTGGAGTATAAAAGCCATGGGCAATGTCTGCTCTATGGCCGGTCGTATAGACTTAGCCTACTGTCGTGATAAATGCTGCCTTGGTTGTGGAGACTAAGGAGGTCTAGGTCGTTATCGTGAGATTTGGATTTGGTGAGGAACTTAATGAGGGAGTTGAAAAGAAATCTGTCGATACGAATGGAGTCGACATTGTCATAAAGGGACTGGTTCGAACGCAGATGGAAATCGGGCGTGGTTAAACGGTAATCATGTAATTGTTCCGTTTGGTGCAACGAGAGGTCTCACCAGGCGACAAAACCATATGCGATAAGAGGTTTCATCAGTTGTTTGTAGCAGAATAGTTTTATTTCGGAGTCGATTGTGGTCTTGTGGAAAATAATTGAACCGACTCGGGTGTTGGAGATGTTGGAGTTGACGTGCTGAATTGGTAACAACCGGGATTTCAGGTGAACACCCAGCGATTTTATGGAACGAACGGGGGGGCTGGAAGCTGCCCAGCATTAACGTTTAGATTTGGGTATCCACGGTTATGTTCCGGGTAAATTTGACTCTACCTCATAAAACGATGGCTTCGCACTTACTTGGATTAAGAAGGAGTTTCCAGGAGCGAAGAAATTGAGGACTTGGAGGGGGAGGTGACGTCTGATTCGACCCGTTGGAGTGTTACGGGATCAGGTCATAGTGTACGAATTTATACTTCAGTTTGATAACCAAGCAAGGTTAGCTTCACTCATAAAAGCAATTATGATGTGGTCACCATTAAAGCTGAGAATTCAAAACAGTTTCAAGCAGGGGAAGAATTATATACAAAGGGAACCCATCTCGTAATTCTGGCCAAAGCCGGTGCGGGTCGGTATCAAGTGGATGGTGCACTCAGGGCTCTTTTAATTTCAAAATTAGTTCAGCTTCGACCGGGTTAGGCGAGAACTACTAAAAGAATTACCAGATCTCTGTTATGTTGCAGGTGCGAAACTTGAACTTTGATTTAGGCTTCTGAAAAATTGCTACACGCCTTTAGAGGGCAGGAATATTTGGAGTAGTCTTGATATCAGATGGCGAATCAGGTATAGCAGACAGCTGTGATGGTCAGGAAGTCTCTAAGGTGGAAACTCCTCCTCAATATGACTTGACAGGCCAATTTTTTCACGTACGACCTTATAGTCAGATAGGAGTAATGCGCCGTCCTCAATGAGAGCAATTTCCCTTTGAAACTCAGAAGAAACATCATAAGGAATGGCAAAGTTTGAGGCAGATTTAGCGACCCATCGAGAGGGGAAAGAGGGTAGTCTGCCTTGAGCCTGAAATTTTGTTCAAGTGAGAGTGGAAAGACGCTACAGAATTTGCCGGTTCTTCCGTGTTGGTATAAGCATTGTCTATAGGAGGGCTACCTGCTTGCATTATGAAACGCTGCCAGAGTGCCCCCCCCCCCCCCAAAATCATCTCCTCACCTTTCTTGAGGGAAATAGCCAACTTGAGCTCCAGCAAAGTAGATGCGTGTCGTTATTGCGTGGTCAGTGTCTCAGTATAAATGGAGAAAGGCGTCGCAAGAGAAAGCGTAAAATGAATCCATGGATTGTTAGTTATTATTCCTTTTGATCTAGAGGTAGTCTGGCAGTCAACAAAAATTTGGAGAAGCGCGCCTTGTGGGAAAGGTGATTTCGAAAATAGTAACCAGGTGGAAGGGTTAGGGTTGCTTGCGGTGTAAGGGGAGAAAATTGGAAATTGAATAAAAGTAGTAAAGATCGGGCTACATATGTGCCTACCAGTGTAAGCTCTGTCGGTGGGTTTTGGCTCCAGATGGGCTTCCTCATGGCTTGACATGTAGCTTGAATGAGTTTCCCTTCTTGCAAAACCTGGCCTCCTGTCAGAATTGTGCTCTGCATGGAAAGGATTCAGAGGGCTGGTTACATATCCTGTGTGTCTGCCCGGCGGATTTTGGCATCCCTAATGTAGACGAAATTTTGATGTTAGCCAGTGCCTTGCTGGCTTCGATACATTAATGCCGATGGGAAGTGCCGTTCCTATATATTTGAGGGAGGAGGTCGGGTTTGAATCTGCAAATGAATCAGCTGAAGTGATTCATGTCACAAGATGGGTGTTACGTGATACCACGGAGATGAGCTTCTGAGAGCATTACTTGTAGAAAGATTGAGGATGCGCTCTTGGACCAGTTACCCTTGGGGTATTTCATGGTGGCTATGGTAACGCCTATATTCCGAGCAGAACTCCTTGTGGGTCTAATGAGTGAAGTTGCTCCCGCTGAAGTGTTAGATAAGTCTTCTCGCATTAATTGGTGTAAGTGCCAAGCAGAAAAATTAATTGGTTTTAGCAGAAGTTTTACTAGAAATAAATCATGCACGGTTCAGTCCATTACTAAATAATATCAACCAATAGTTTATCCTTCAAAATATTTCAAGCAACTACCTTGTATCTTTTTTTCATGCGTAGATAGGAACCTTCAAACTTCTCCACTAATAACTTTCCAATTTTATTTTATTGCCGTAATAATTTTACCCTCGACAAGGTTATAACTTACAGAAATCAACACAGCTCTCAACAGCGGCGACACCTAATACTCACTCAGGATCAATAAAAAAACCCACCCGAATTAGATTTCTTTCCATTCCCCCTTTCCGATAATCATACTATCTACCCCATGTTCTCGTCTAGCAATAATCTCGATATTGTTATCACTATTTTTGGGATTGTCTCCATCCCAACAAGGGGTCTACGAATAGGAAAAAAATCAACAAGTATCTGAGAAAGCTTCGTCCTTGCACGAACAAAGTCTGTTAAGGCGGTCCAAAAGCGGACGCGGACAAACGTAACGACACTTCGACTTCTGGCCTATGCCGTCAACCTTATGCTCTTTAATACAATTCCAGTCACCCCCATACTCGCAGCAGTTTTATGGGGTGAACTCAAATAAATATTTAACCCTGAAACTCTTTCTTTATGGATCTACCACTTTCATTTGCTTTCAATTGACGTCAGAGCTGTGTGTACGGGAGCTGACTGTGATAATGCCTCCCAAAGGCTCCGGCACCTTTAGCTTGACCAGCCACTTGTTGTTGCGTCTATTAAATGTAGGAAAAATTGAAGAAAGGCATTAGCAGGCATGGATTGTGCAAGAAGGGGCCGTCTATTGATGACTAACCGTAATTGTATTATTAGATTTGATAGAGGACACCCTCCCCATGCTGAAAGATTAATAGTTTTCCAGATTGCGGTATTGATTCCCATGAAAGATTTCAATTCCTTAGTTTTGGGAGAACTTACTTCTCACTACCGTGACGAATCCTTGAACTTGGTACGCCCCCATCTTTTATGAGCACTCCAAAAGAGCTGGCTTTGTTTATACTATATTCACACGAGGATATACAGATTCTTATTTAATGGAGCTCGCGGGGAGCGTTGTCTAAATTACCGAACTCAGACCAGCTTTCGACTACCCCGAATTTTTCGAAACTATATACTCGTTAGACGGAAGCTTTTCCGTATGCCTTCCTGACTCATATGTGACCTTAATGAATGGTAGATTACTTCCCAAAAATATATTTCGTCGTGTCATTAATCGCGTACGTACAATCTAAACTACTCGAATAATGTTTATGGCCTGAGATTTCGTGATCGCCATAAAAGTCTATCATCCATTGAAATGTTCACGCCTAACGCGTGACATTTACATTTGACCCCGAAATCCTGAAAGGCAACCGTCTGTCACAAATTATTTAAGGGAAATATGAAACGGAAGTTGACTCGAAGGATTTTAGATTAAGTGAATCAAGGATGTGTACTGTGCAGATGTAATGGGAGCGAACTTGAATGAAGACATAGCTTATTTCTGTATATAGGACGAACTGCAGATATATGGAAATAAGGACTAAAATTAAATTTTGCAAGAAGAAGGCTAAGACGCTATTTTCTAATTAAATCAGGTTGTTTTGTGATGCAGATACTGCAATGACAAAGGTGGGAGGGTTGTAAATTTTTATTACAACTTTTGCTTCGTCCGTTGTGGCCATCAAATCAGTTGGATTTCAGCTGACGAATAATAAGTTAGACCCAATATATATCTCGATCAGCGGTAAATTTAGATAAATAGATGTTCTCTCAAGGACGCAATACGATTGGAATTGCTGCAAGTGCAGCGTTTCATTTCTTTAATCGAACGTTTGACGATCTTTTGATAGAACTGTTGTAACTCCTACAGAACTGCTACTGTCTGCTGTTTTACTATAAAATCGTTGAGGGTATCTTCTTCTTCTTTATTGTGATAATTGGTGGAGTAATTACGTCCTTCATGCTTCCAAACAATGTAATTGGCATGAATTAGGTTGAAACCTATCCTTGATCCTATGTCAAATATCACAAAAGAACTTTCCCAGAGTAAGAGAACAGTTCGCCACTCATCTTCATTCCTCCCCTCGTCTTGTTATCTTGGCCCTCTGCTCCTCTGCTCCTCAGCTCCTCTCCTCCTCTCCTCCTCTCTTCCTCTCCTCCTCTCCTCCTCTCCTCCTCTCCTCCTCTCCTCCTCTCCTCCTCTCCTCCTCTCCTCCTCTCCTCCTCTCCTCCTCTCCTCCTCTCCTCCTCTCCTCCTCTCCTCCTCTCCTCCTCTCCTCCTCTCCTCCTCTCCTCCTCTCCTCCTCTCCTCCTCTCCTCCTCTCCTCCTCTCCTCCTCTCCTCCTCTCCTCCTCTCCTCCTCTCCTCCTCTCCTCCTCTCCTCCTCTCCTCCTCTCCTCCTCTCCTCCTCTCCTCCTCTCCTCCTCTCCTCCTCTCCTCCTCTCCTCCTCTCCTCCTCTCCTCCTCTCCTCCTTTCCTCCTTTCCTCCTCTCCTCCTCTCCTCCTCTCCTCCTCTCCTCCTCTCCTCCTCTCCTCCTCTCCTCCTCTCCTCCTCTCCTCCTCTCCTCATATAGTATCATGTAGAGGTTATCATTGAAGTGATTCACTAATGCGAAACTCGCATTCGCATAGAATAAAACGAAATCGATGTTGAGTTGAAAGTGTAGAAAGGAAGCACATTAGAAATGGTTACAACATCCTGATGAACCCCGCTCAACGGAACTACAGTACCTACGATGGAGAATTGCTTGCCGCGTACTTGAGCATTAAATACTTCCGCTTCTCCCTAGAAGGCAGGCCATTCACAGTGTTCACGGAACCTAAGCCTCTCACGTATGCTTTGAAACAAAAGCCCGACAAAGCGTCCCTTCAACAGCTTCGACACCTGAGCTTTATAAACCAGTTCACGTCCGACATGCAGCACGTGTCTGGCAAGGACAACATAGTTGCTGACGCTTTGTCTCGTGTCTCCGAGGTAAACATCCCCGCTTCACGCGACTTCTTGGCTATCGCCAAGGCGCAGAAAGATGCCGCAATGCTTCAGAGCCTCAAATCCAACTCCAAATACAATAGAAGTAATAAAAACTTGTTGTTTCTTTTCCGTTGGTGTAGGTATTTTATTCTTGCAAATACCGAAAAAGCTCAGCCTATTGATAAAAAACTCCCCGCACACTAGTCATGAAAAACCAACGGTAAGTACTATTCCTAATCAAGTTATTAACAAATCCTCTACTAGTTTCAACAAGGATGAAATGGATCTCCTAAATAAGGGTTGGAACTACGCTGTAAAAACCGACCTGCCAGTTGAGCACACTGTAGTAGATGTAGAAGGAACTATAAAATTCATGGGCAATGAAGCAAAGGAGGAAATCCGGCATGAAATGTCAAAAGCAATGGCTCACCAGAACAGGATTCGGAAGTCTGCTAACCAGCGTGAAATCAAGATCGTACGAGAACTGAAGAAGAAGCCGGTATACTACTTAAAAGCGGATAAGGGCAACATGAGGGAGATGAGGGAGATCATTGCAGATTCAAACTCCCCTACGTACAACATCGCTAAATGGTTGGTCGATGAATGCCAAAAATTGGGATCCATTAACGGAAACCAAACCGTAAAAAACTCGAAAGAATTGATTGATAGATTGAGTGCAGTGGGGGCTTTGGCGGATAATGAACGACTTGTGTCATTTGACGTCAAAGCTCTATTCCCAAGCACGCCTGTAAAAGAAGCCATAACAAAGTTTGAAGAGTGGCTACTATGGTTTGGTTCGACCCCAGAATGGAGGAAAAAGGCTAAACAATATGCGAGGTTGGCTTCCCTCTGCATGAGTGAGAACTATTTCACATTCAGGGGTAAATATTTCAAAACGACCTCAGGTGTAGCTATGGGCAATCCCCTCTCCCCACTCCTTAGTGAAATTTTCACGGCATCACTAGAGGAAAAAATGGAGGAGGATGGATTACTGCCAAACAAATGGTTCAGGTACGTGGACGACATTTTGGCAGTGATCCCGGACACAAATATCCAAAATATGCTGGATAAAATCAACACGCTGCACCTTAAAATAACCTTTACCCACGAGATTGAAGCGAATAATCAATTGGCTTTCCTAGATTTGACAATCAAACGTCAAAACGGACAAGTTACCTTTTCTATTTTCAGGAAACCGACCAGTACTCAACGTACAATCCCTGCCACTTCGTTCCACAGCTACCAACACAAAATGGCTGTTTATGGCACCATGATCCACCGCCTCTTAACAATTCCGCTCACTGAGGAAGATTACCGGAGCGAAAAACTCTACATCTTGGACACGGCTATGAAGAACGGGTACCCCAGCGCCACCATAGAAACAATGATTAAGAAACACACCCGAAGGTTAGAACGTAGTAATCTTACTACACTCTATAGCCAACAATTAACTTTAACTGCTCAAAAAAGATCAAGTGTCACCTTCTCAAATTTGTCCAAACACATACAAAAGACATTGAAAAGGTTTGACATACAGCTGGTAGGATCAAGCCGTATCTACCAGCTGGCGGGGGAAAAAGATCCAAAAACGGTGGAAGAGATGAGCGGCATTGATAAAATCGCCTGCTCGGAGTGCCCGAAGGTATATATCGGGCAAACTAAAAGATTAGCAACCACCAGATTTAGGGAGCACATGAAGGAGGCAGAGCTGGCGGTAAAGCACTCCCGAAAACCCACTAAATCTATGGTGGCAAAACATATGGTCGAATGCGGCCATAAAGTAAGCGCTGAGGACTTGAAAATCCTAAAGCAAGTAAGAAAGACTAACCAGCTGGATGCTTACGAAAGCTGATTCATCAACAAACAACCGGTTGACACTAGCTTGAACTCAGATTTGGGTAACTGCTATTCCCCATTGTTTAGAAAACTCTTAACGTAAAATAATCTCATGGGATGGGATGTTAGAGCGTTGGCACCGGACGCTGAAATCCGCCATTATGGCTCGCGACGATCCGCCTTGGATTCAGGTCTTGCCTCTCGTCCTACTTGGCCTCCGAACAATCCGCCGAGAGGAATTTGCTGCCAGTCCCGCGGAGCTGGTATACAGGGAGAACCCAAGGCTCCCAAGTGATCTGGCGATGCGAGAACTTCCAAGCTGCAATGCTGGAGACGCAGATATTGCGAATGATCCGAGGCCAAGGACCTAGCCAAAATGGGGGAAAATTGAAAATTTCCACGACCCCCCGTCGTACAAATTGGCAAAAATGCGATATAGTCGGACCGGTAATACCTCATTCGCACGGCGGGCGGCCCAAATTCAGGAAATGCAAGAATTTTCATGCCGCGATGCCGGAGACGCGAGATATCGGGTTACTGAATGCGTCTGGACAATCTCAGAGTGTATGTCATCGGCGATTGTTGAAATGAAACGATGAAAATGTCTGCAAGTGACATTGAGTCGAACCATTCAATTAATAAAAGGATTGCGTGCGACGCACATTGGATTACAGTTAATTATATTAAGGCAAAGGATTCGGGATTGAAAAGAATGAAGTACAGGTTGCGGTAGTCTCTCCACACAGCAGAAGTCGTGGAGAGATTGAAGGAGTGCTGTATAGAGGAAATCTTGGTGTCATACGATGTAAAGGTACTATTTCCTAGCACCCCGGCGAAAGAAGCCCTACAAAAGCTGGAAGAATGGATCGAACAGTACGATAGTACTCCGGAAGGAAAAAGAAAGAAAGGCCAAACTGTATACCAAGCTAGTGGCGATAAATATGTCGGAAAATTATTTTACGTTTAGAGATAAATTTTATAAGACGACCAAAGGAGCAGCTATGAATAGCCCCTTAACCCCCCTATTTGGTGAAATTTTCATGACAGGCCAGAGAAAATGGAACGACAGATGACCAAATCTAGAGTTTGGTAAGGCTATGTGGATGGCGTTCTGGCCATTGTAAAAAAGGGGGATAAGCTAGATATATTTGACCACATCAACAAGTGGCACCCTAATAAAAAACTCACGATGGAAGAGGAATCAAACGGTGGCACTCCCTTCCTCGAGATCAAAACACTAAAGAGGAATAACGGCTTCGAATTCGACATATATAGGAAGCCATTGAGTACACAACGTACCATTGCCAGCAGGTCTGACCACTCACACGAGCAAGAAGTGACCGCCTACCAATCCATGGTGCGCAGACTTTTGTCAGTACCTATTACCAAAGAAAGGTTTGAAAAAGAAAAGTCATATATTGTGGATACAGCCACAAAAAATGGATTTCGGCCAACTCTAATCTACAGCTTAATTAGGAAGATACAAGATACGCAGGAACGAAACCGCCTAACAACTTTGTTCGAACAAGGGAGGATGAACAAGCCAGCATAACATACTCAATGGAAATGTTCCCAGTTTTGCGACGAATCTTGGCTAAAGAAGGCATCGAAGGAGTAGGATCCAGCAGGATTCACACGCTCAAAGCGCAATTAGGCAATGAAAAAGACCCGAAGAAGGAAAAGGAAAAAAGCGGCATCTACAGAATGTCTTGCGAAGGTTGTCTTTGTACACACGTAGGGCAAACCAAACGGCTAGTCAACACTTGGACCAAGGAACATTTAAAACGGGGCAGAAAAACACATATCAATGCTGCAGTTGCACGGCGTACTGTAGAACATTACCATAAAATTGAGAGGGTAACGGTGCTGAAAGAGGTCAAGCGCAACAAAGTGAACCCTTACAAAAGTTTTTTCAACGACTTTCGTGTGTGATCGCTGCCGCATCGGCCTCTATTAACGTCCTGAACAGCTGCGACACACGAGTCGCGGATGAAGGCGAGTCTCCCGCGCATAAAAAACCGGACAAATTCTACCAACTGGTCCTCTAGGTTGGGGGTGGGTTGGACAGGGCTAACAACTCTATACGTAAAACTGACGTTATAAAACCTCAGACAGGAGGGAGTTTACAACGACGAATCCGACAACAGTCAACAGTCAAGTAGGGACGGAGCGCGTATTCAGGTGATACGTCGGCTTCTATAGCTTACATAGGGATACCAAAGATGGATTTCGTAATAACCGCAGCTATCATGAAGCATCAACATATGACCTTCATAACCACCCAAAGAACGTCATCATTGATACGGCCACAAACATACTTGGTCCCAGCCGCAAAAGTAGTCCGAAAGGCAGGTTTGAGGATGAATGGAAGCTGTAATACCATCGAAGCGGAAGAATGCCGCATACCGGGCAATGCTGAACTTCCAAAGAATGCGGGCACGCGCAGAGGTTTATTGCGAACTCCGTCGAGAGGAAAAGCGATTTCACAGATGGAAAAAGTGAGCCTGGCAAAACCAAGGAGCACTCGAAAAGTCCAAGGAGCAACCGCACGAGGCGCCCAAGTTTTACCAATAAGTTAACAGAATGAAACCTTATATACCTCGATACTCATCAAAGACAGTCTGGTTGTGGATAAAATTCGCCTCAACAGGTTATGGTGGGCAGGTCACCTAAGCCGTACGGATGAGAATGGTCCAGCCCGGAAAGTCAATAAGGGCAATATCTATAGTAGAAAAAGCAGATGAAGCAGACCCTGCCTGAGATGTAGCGATGGCGAATATCGAATTGGTGTACTTCGCACAACCAGGATGTCTGGAGTTTCTCACTAAGGCCTAGACCGGATATTGGTTGTTGCACCGTTGATGATGATGGTTTTCCCTTCATGATGGGGGGCTCGGTGATTTCTTCAATGGCTTCGGCTCCTAGAATTAAATCGATCCCCGGCTTTCTGTTGTAGTTAGGGTCTGTAAACTGCAGTCTCTTCCTACATTCAGGTTTTGGATCAGTCAGACTTTAACTTGGAGGAAATGTCATCAATGTTTCCAAATCATACGCCTCGACTATAAGCCCAAATTTCGAGGTAAAATTAGGCGTGATTCGAACTTTAACTTTCTTATGAATGGTGGCTGCGCGAACACCACCTATGCCTGAAATCGAAACCAGGGTATTAGGCCCAATTTTTTTGCTGTTCTCAATGAAATGAACGATGTCTGAGACCCGATGTCAATTCATCCGCGTAGAATCAAAGATTTACCAGATGGGCCTGTAGTCTTGACTGTCTGTTTTGACTTTTCCAAGTAGAAGGGGATGTGTATCGGATTTTCATTGCTGACTGCAGCATTGGCGGTTAATTCCTGGAAATCAAGCAGAGTGTGATGATCCTTAGTACATTTGAGACAACGCACCTTTATTTTTCGCTACGTGATAGGCAATTTCTGCACAGGTTTTTTTTTGGCAAACCGACATCTTTCCTCTATGGAAAGCTTGGCTTCCCTTGCAGTATGCGCAACTCGTATTTGTTAATGTAGAAAAAGATTTCCTCTTGAGGAACTGAGCACGCGAATGTTGAGTTTGTATCGTCAAAGGCACCTCTTTAGAAGAAAATCACAAAGGTTGTCGGCGGAGGGTAACATTCCGTTTCCTTCAATAGACTCTTCGAAGTAGCGGAGGGTTTTGTTATCCATTTTTCGCTTGACAATTCGGACCAATATTGGACCACATTGGGACGTCGGTGTAGGCAATACCATTGGTAACTCGTGAGGAAATGTGGGTGCTGCGCGATTGTGAGCAGACGTGGCTACTGGTTGACCAGAAGGGATTTCTTCCGAGGTCGTTGAATTTTTAGCCTGATCCTTTTCAATCAGGGCTCTTATTGCCTCAAAATTTCGCATCCATGTCTTCTTGAACAGCAAAGTATGGATCTTCCTCTTGTAGGCGGTGATTTGCACGAAAATTGGCCACCAATTCTTCGAGCTACTGCAGCTTATTCGCAAGATACTCCGGAGATTTTCGAGCAGGTCCATCCTTTTGGTAATTTTTTTCAAAGGCTTTAGCGTCCTTCGTGCTGTCCCACTGCTCTTTTATAAGGTTTGCTACCATCTTCTTTCAGAACTTCTCACGGGAAACCCAGGGTAACTTTTTGGGGAAACTTGGGGTTTTAGGAGTTTGTAGTTAGAGTTGCAAATACGAATAATAAAGGATTGGATGTAGGGTGCCCCTGTTATCCTTTCAGTTCATTTAAATTTCTACTCCGAACTGCTGAAGAAACCCCCCGTCGGAGAATGTCCCCCACCCCCGGCATCCTTTGGCTTGATAGGATATTTTTTTAGGTAATTATACAGAAATCAATCTAATTAGTTTCGTATAACATGGATTTTTTTTTATGGATGGAGGTGGAAATCTTAGAAAGACGCTGCTGCGCCAGGTTGCAGCAGTGTGTGGGATTCGTACCCACTAAAACCACCCCACTCTTCCGCCCCTCCCCGCGGGACCACCGTGAAGTATTACTTCGCGGGGGAGGCTCTGGTTCGCTATACCAGCTCGTCCATGTCGCGTCTCCGTCGCGCCGTCTTCCGAGCTCGATCCAACTCCAGGAGTTTTGTCTGCACCACGGCTACTGCCTCATTTGCCGCCATCCAGTTTTCCTCCGACTTCAGCATCTCTTCCACCAGGTTCGAGGGCTCGATGTCCGCCCCTAAGATGCTGTTCAACCTCCTTTTCAGCTGTAGAAATCTGGGACAATGGAACATAACGTACTCCGGGTCCTCGGGTGTAGCACCGCATTCAGGACAGTTGGGAGACTCGTCAAACTTGAAGCGATGCAAGTACTTCCTATAGCCACCGTGTCCCGTAAGGAACTGTGTCAGGTGGTAATTCAATTCTCCGTGCTTTCGGTTGACCCATTTCTCGATACACGGGGGTTAAAGTATGGGTCCACCGGCCCTTGTCGGAGTTATCCCACCGTTGTTGCCACTTGCCACACAACTCTCTCTTGATGGCTTTTCGGAAATCCGCATTCACCTCGGCTGGATTGTGCCTCGCTCGCAAGACGATCTATAGGGATCATTCCTGCGATGACATACACTGCCTCTGTCGACGCCGTCCTAAATGCGCTGCACACCCTTAGCGCAATTGGCCGGTATGCCGAACTTAACTTCCTCCGGTTGACAGCGTGGTTCAACGCTCCCGCTCAGATAGGGACCGCGTATAGCAGAATCGACCTCACCACTCCCGCGATGAGTAGCCTGCGACTGTACTTCGGCCCTCCCACGTTAGGCATCATCCTTGCAAGGGATGAGTTGGCATTTGCTGCCTTCTCTCGCGCATAATCCAAGTGTCCCTTGAAACTCAGCTTGGCATCGATCATCACCCCCAGGTATTTGGCAACTGATTTTGAAACGACCTCACGATTACCAACCCGGATGGTAACCGTGTTGTTCTTCCTACGGTTGGTAATGAGGACCGCCTCCGTCTTTTCTTCCGCCAGGTCCAACTTGGCCAGTCGTAACCATGACTTGATGGTATGAATGGCTTCATTTGCATAAAGCTCCACGTCCTCGGGATGCTTTGCAATTGCAACTACCACCAGGTCGTCCGCAAAACCAATCAGCGTTGTCTCCTCCGGCACGCGCAGGCCAAGCACTCCGTCGTACATTATGTTCCACAGTAGTGGTCCCAATACAGAACCTTGAGGCACACCTGCTGTCAGAATGTACTCCTTCGGCCCGTCGTCCGTCTCGTACCAGAGAAGTTGTCTGAAAGGTAACTCTCGATGAGCCGAGCCTAGTAGCTAGGAACAACCAGTTTGGCCAAAGTGCCCTTAATCCAGCCCCAGTTGGCTGAGTTAAAAGCATTTTTGACGTCCAGCGTCACCAGAGCACAGCATTTGCCCATGGCTATTGCATTTCGAGCCAATTCCACGACCTTTGCTACTGCATCGACCGAAGAACCGCCGAAACCCATATTGCCGCTCTGAAAGACCACCCGCAAGCTCGATGAACGGGAGCAGCCTGTTGTATATCACCCTCTCCAACATCTTCCCCATGGTGTCTAAGAGACAAATAGGGCGATATGAAAAGGGCACGCCGGGTGGTTTTTGGGGCTTCGGTAACAACACCAGCTTCTGCCTCTTCCACTGGGCGGGAAACACTCCTTCCGCCATGCACGATTCGAATGTGCTTGCGAACCACCTTGGTCTGGCCTTGATCGCCACCTTCAGAGCCTTGTTCGGAATTCCGTCCAATCCCGGAGCCTTGCTGTCCGCAGTACGTCTGCAGATTTCCCAAAGTTCCTCTTCGGTGACATCAGGGATCGGGAAGACGTCCTGCTGAGCTGCCAGTTGGGGTTCTCTTTTGTCTTGCTCCTGCTGCGGGAAAAGAGTTGTAATTATTTGCAACAAGAGCCGTGGGCATGTCACTTGAGGTGATTTTTGCCCGCGGATCTTGTTCATTACAACTTGGTAGGCTCTACCCCACGGATTCGTATTAGCCCCGTAACATGGAATTTGTAAGCTTGTAAAGGTCTTAGGTCCTTCCTGAAAGGCAAACTTTGGTGGGAGTTGGTTGTTTTTTCAATGATTACAATCAATAAATGACTTTATCGATCGTTCATTTATCATAAGGTCCATCGAAGCCGAAACCGAGTGTTTGTAAAAGTGCTTCTAGTGATGCAGGGTTGCATCTTTTTTCTAAAAAGTTGGTCCGAGAAAGGAGCAATGGCAGGGTTCCCTCTTTTCTTAATAGACCAAATAAATTGTATTCAATTCTCAGACCAAATATCCCTCCAAGCACAATGTTTTACCAAAAGATGCCACTGTCGTCACTTGAACATTTCCATCATTTTTCCGGGAGCTTTTGTGGAAAATGTGCTTGAACCAGTAGTGGAGTTTGCGCCAGAGTACAAACGCAACTCAACCCCCATTTGAAAGGGTAACTTTCATTCACAAATCAGAAACTTTTCAGTCGTGTCTGGGTGAACGTGGAAGATAACTTCGTTCGTGGAAAAGTGTTGAGTGTGAAAAATCATCTTCCCATAGTGAAAGAAAACACTCGATTTCCCTCTTAATTTATTCGTTTATTTTTCAATTTTCTCTTTTAGTTTTTTTCCCATCAAACTGAACTTTTCAGAAACGGATAAAATTCAGGATTAGACCTCCAGACTTTTGACGTGATCCTGCTGTTTCCAGAGAAGTGAAAAGAAGGTGTGTACAATGGGGGCTGATTTCTAGCATGTAGTTCACTAGGAACCTCATAATTTCCAATCAAATATCTTGACTTATCGATTTCCAGCCGTCGGAAAACAAAGTGGTGTAGATTTTTTCTAGTATCTTCCACGGTGGTTGGTGTGAATGGGGACCTGTACTCCCTGATAATTTCAGGCAGCATGCGTAGCCATGTAAAATATCGATTAGTACCACGGTAGACGTCATGGAATTCGTTGGGTAGGTTTGGAGAGGCAACAGGTTGTAGTCTTAATCTCTCCGAGGCGAGTCGTAATCGTTGCCGGCTTTTCACGAAAGCTAACAGGTGATTTCAGATATTCGAGGAAAACACAGATGGTTCGTTGAGTTTTTTTGCTACGAAAGTAAATAAAGGCCACTGGGCTGAATTTTGCTTCGGGGAGACATAAAAAGGGAATTCTAGTAGTTTGCGGAATGTTTCGGTTGGGCCTCTGAATGTACCTTCAACATGAAGTCCTTGGAGTTTTTTGGTAATTCTTCAGAACAATGGGAAAATATCGAATATTGAGCCTTTGAATGAGGCTGTGGGGTGTAGTTGTTTACAATTAAATTAGGTTACGCTCCCTTTCCTCACTCCTTGCGTTTTCCGTTCTATTTTATTTGGCCAAAGTCTTATCATTTGTTAATCGCTCTCTTATTGTGTTAAAGGTCCTTGGGGGGTTTCTTCCCCATGATTGATAGGCTTAACCTACATACATAACCTTCCATACAAGGAGATGAAATGGCTTTCATATTCAATTAGTTCTACGAAATTTCAACTTTCGAAGAGGCGTCCTGAGCTTTTCTGGGAGGATATTGCCTAGGATATTCAAAGAATGCAAATCAACTTCATTAGTTAAAGGTTACGAAAAGTTGGCCTCAATTGCTAGAAAGTTTTTGATGGTGGGTGCATGATTTTCTACTGAATGGCTTGAGAAAACCTCAAAAAGTATCCAAAAATGACTCGACATCCCAGGACCAAGAAACTTTTAAAATCGGAATGTAATTTCTGATGGGTGGCTAACTGAGAAAATTCAATTTGTATCAGAATAAACGTCGATGCTTTTCTTCAATAATAGCAACTGGAATGGAATTCAGCGAATAATATTATATTCTGGAGAGTACGCCTTTCCCTGTTGCCACACTAATGGCAATGTGTTTTTGTACTCTAGAAAGCAGAGTGGTAGGAGACGTAAATCCGGTATCGGGTTACTTCTGAAGGCTACCGCGCTGGCTCAGCAATACCATGCCATCTGCATCTCCGAAACCTGGCTGGACGATCCCCCGAAGGGTACTCCACTTTCGCTGTGACAGGGACCGGGATGCTTCTCGTAAGTCCCCCGGCAGTGGGGTCCTAATTGCTATAAAAGATACACATCCCACCGTACTCGTCTTCTCCTCCTCTGGCTTTCCTTTTGATTGTGTTGCTCTTCGTGTCTCCACGCCCAACTTCCTCCCATTCATTGTTTCTTGTGTATATATCCCCTGTGCTAGCCCTTCTCACCTGTATGAAGAATTGTTTGACATTTTGTCTGAACTCCTTACCGTCAGATTCCCTTCCCTCCCTTTCTTCCTTTGTGGAGATTTCAACCTCCCCATGCTCAACTGGCCTAATCATCCTAGCCTTCCAATTCCTTCCAACAACCTCTCCCATTGTTCCCTCCCACTTTCTTCTTTTATGTACACTTGCTCTGCCCTGAATTTCAATACCACCAAAAACTCCTTGGGCTCTCGATCTCTTCCTTCCCAACCTCCCCCAGCGCCACCTCTTTTTATTTCCTTGCACATCCCCGTATGTCAAAACCGACGCTCACCACCCCGCGGTTGAATTTGAAACGGAGCTCCCTCGTTCAAAACCCAAAACCAAGCGTAAAAAAGTTCAACTTCCGCAAAGCCAATTTTGACGGTCTAAACTCAACTTTAGCGTCTTTCAACTGGGTACATATATTAAGCAATTCATCGTGTGATCAAGCTCTTAACACCTTCTACAATATCCTCTCTGATCTCCTCTCCTGTTATGTCCATTCTTCCCCCTCCCTGCCTACGTTCGTACCCAACTTGGTTCGCAACGGAAATTCTTATTAATATCCGCTTGAAACATACACTGCGGAAGAAGTTTCGGGCTTCTAAGAATGACACCGACCTTGATCACTTTAAGGCTATACGCTCTACTGTGAAGTCAATGGTCAGAAAAGCGCGTAAAAGGTACCTATTGACAGTCGAAGCCGCCCTTACCCGCGGTAACTTAAAACCCTTTTGGTGTCACGCTCGCAATTCTCGTAATCCAACTCAATCTCTCCCTTCTTCTATCAGCTTCGCTGACTCCACTGCCAACTCCCCACAACAACCCTGCGGCCTTCTCTGCACCTACTTCTGTTCAATGTTTTCTCCCTCGAGCCCTCCACCTTCTACACATTTCATAACTACAGACTCCTATGAATTTCTAGCCATTCCTCTCCTTACGCCTTCCTTGGTTGAGTTCCTCATTGGTAATCTTGACCCCAATGTCGGACCTGGCCTCGATGGGCTTCCTAACCTCTTCCTCCTTAACTGTAGAGAACACATTTCCCTCCTCCTGTGTATAATCTACAACAAAAGTCTAGATGAACGCTACTTTCCCCGTCTCTGGAAAGAGGTCCTTACCATTCCTATCCTCAGGAGCGGAGACCATTTCCTTGCTGTGAACTACCGCCTCATTTCCCTTCTCTCCTCTTGCTCCAAAATCCTAGAAAGATACGTCAACGACTGGTTGACCGGGCACTTCGATCACCTCATTGTCAAAGAGCAGCATGGTTTTGTGAAACATAGATCAACGGCCTCAAATCTTCTGGCCTTTACCAACTTTGTTGCTAAATGCTTGAATTCACGACAGGAGGTACATGCTGTTTATACTGATTTCTCCAAAGCCTTTGACACCATTGACCGTCACATTCTCCTCTCTAAACTTTCATTACTAGACTTCCCTACCTCAGTCATCACCTGGCTTTGCTCCCATCTCTCATACCGTTCCTGCACAGTTTCTTTTCATGGTCACTCGTCTGGTTCCTTCTCTCCTTCCTCTGGCGTTCCCCAAGGCTCTACAATTGGCCCCCTACTCTTCCTGTTTTTTATCAATGACCTCGCCTCCATCCTCACCTGCTCGTATTTGCTTTACGCAGACGACCTTAAATTGTTTGCCTCTGTTTCGTGTCCGTTGGACTGTGCTCTCTTACAGTCCAACCTTGATAATTTAGCCCGTTGGTGTTCGGTCAACAAGCTAACGCTGAATGTCAACAAATGCCACTGGATGCGCTATTCCCTCAAACCCTTCCCAACATCCTTTTCCTATTCTCTCAGTGGACAATCCCTTTCACTACCGACCTCCTTCAAAGACCTGAGTGTAATATTCGACGATAAACTTCGTTTCAATTCCCACTTCGTTGACATCATCAATAGAGCTTCCAAAATATCTGGTTTTATCCTACGTTCTTCTTCCGACTTTACCTCAATCCAGCCCTCCTTAACACTTTTCAATTCCCTTGTCAAAAACATCCTTGAATATTGCTGTGTAGTCTGGTCCTCCTACCGCCTCCGTGACTGCCGTGCTCTTGAAGCTGTACAACGCAAATTCACCCGGACCCTCTTTTACAAAAAGAACCTTCCACGGGTTGATTATTCGTCACGACTCCGCACCCTCAATCTCCCCTCCCTACAGCAACGCCGTATCTTCCTTGATATGTGTACTCTTTTCAAACTCTGCAATTGTCTGATGGACTGCTCCGCCAACTCGGACATTACTTCCCGTATCGCCTCGTCTCATAACACACGTAGTGCGGACATTTTTGATGTGCCCTTCATGGAGCTCGAGATTTACTTTCACTCTCCGATCTCGAGGTTTTGCTGGTCCTACAATGCCCTACAGCGTGGGTCCTTTAACTCTGTGTCCCTCTCTAGCTTTAAACGTAAAATAAGCCATTCACTTGCTCCTCCCTCTGAGGACAATATGTAATAAGAAATTTGCTTTCTGTGTATTGCCCTCATTAAATAAATAAATAAATTACTTTTGGAGAGCTGTAACCTTAAAAAAAAAAAAGACTTCCGGTGTAGTTGATATGGATGCTTTCCACGAGCAATTAAACGCGATTGAGGGGAAGCTTCCTACAGGTGACATTGTGATCATGAAGGCTGATCTAAATGCTAAGGCGGGATCGGACCATATTTTGCTCGGGCATGTGACAGGGAAGCATGGTCTTGACGACCGTAACCGAAATGTTGGCAGGTTGCTGGATTTTTGCAGCTTCCATCCCCTCGGCATTGGTGGCGTATTGTTGGAACACAGAGCCTGCCATAAGGGCAGTTGGGTTTCAACTGGTCTATGTCGAGCGAGCCATCAGATCGACCACTTTGCGATCAGCAGTATATTTAGGAGTTGTATTCTGGATGTGCGTAACAGGAGAAGGCGCTCATATTGGCCTTGAAAGGGATCAACATCTGATGGTCGCTTACGTTCGTTTGTGTGTTGCTTCCGCCACTTCTCGCAGGATTGGGGAGCTGCGACCCCCTAAGTTCAACATCGACCGCTTGTACGACCCAGCTGTCGCTCGACAATGGGAGAGCTATCGAGCTGATCGGTCGGTAGATCCACTGTATAACACACCTGAAAACACCGATAGGTTGGCATGAAAACTGCTCTTTTCTCCGGTGCTGCAGTGATCATCAGCCACATCCCAAAGAAGCGTCATAAGATCTGGCTGACTGCGAAGTCGTGGGAGCGGATCGATGAATGGAAGGGGATGCTGGGCGTGACGTGCTCGAACTCCGATACCGAGGAAAATCCAGGGAAGTTCAGTGTAGTGTACATCGGCACAAAAGAAGATTTGGTGTTGCGCTGGTCAGGGGGAGCGGAAATGCTGCAGTCTCAATGGTTTCAGAACTATGTACCGCATCACGAAAGAGCTTGAATATGGTTACAAATCTTTCGATGGTCCTGTGAAGCATGTCAATGGTCGACTTCTCATCCACGGTGATAAACAACTCTCAAGAGGTGGAAAGAACACTTCACCATAGTTCTTAACCGTACTACAGCTCCTTTTGTGGATGAAAAAGCTAGTTGCCGTAACATGCGGATAGGGACTGTTCCCCAAAGAAGAGGAGAAATCATTTTGACCATCAACGCACTCAAACGGAGTAAAGCTGGGCTTGACGGTCCTCCCGGATTGTTATTTATCGCTGCACATGCAGTTACTCCACATCGGCTACTTCCACACATACGGAAATCTCGGGAATCCGAAACCTGTCTCAAAGAGTGGAAGAAGGGATGATCGTTAAGATTGCAAAGAAGAGTACCCGTTTTGAGTGGGAAAATTGGAGGGGTACCTGCGACCTCCCTGTCATCGCAAAAATAATAGCTAAAATAATTCTGAAACAAATCACATCTCGAAAGCTCATTCGACGAAGAGAAGCCTGGTTTCCGCTCCGGATCCTCCTGCACATTGAAGCTTTCGATAGCGGGAACAAGGAGTGTACCTGGAGGGCTCTACGCAGGAGACGCATTCCCGAGAAACTACCAGCTATTATCAGAGCGATATATGGGTGACACGGTGCTGCACCGAGGTAAACTCTGCGAGGATTTTAAGGTTCAGAGTGGATTCCGTCAGGGTTGCATTCTGCCATCGAAATTATTTCTTCTTGTTATCGGTGACGTTCTTCACGCTGGTTTCTCTAGAGGACGTGAATGAACTCAATGGATAATGGCATCTTTCCTCGAAAAACCTCGACTAAGCTGATGACATCTGTTTGCTCTCTCACCAGGTCATGGAGCTTGGCCAATGGCTCTTAATTCGGAACGAGAAGCAAGTAGATAAACACTGATGATAATAATAAGGTTCTCAGTCTGACGGGTCATCACGCTTTCTCTATCTGCATTAATGGGCAGTGCATCGAAAATATCGATCAATTTGTATATTTAGGTAGCGTGGTTTCTACCGACGGCGGCGCCGAACTAGATGTTGCCCAATGCATCAATGGCATTATATCCGCTTTCGTTACCCTGTGTAAAATCTTGAAATGCAGTTATCTCAACACTAAGATCAAGTAGAAACTGCTCTTTGCTAGCGTTCTTTCTGTGGGAGTAGCACATGGAAAGTGAACTCCACTGTTACTAAAAAGCTGCAAAGTTTTCCTCTATACCTGTCTGTGTCGTATCATCAATAAGAACACGGAAGTTGCAGTGGATAGGTCACACATTAAGGAGAGGCAACAATTCCATTGTAGACTATGCCATGTCCTAAGATGCCCAACGAGTGGGTTGTCCAAGAGAACTTGGCGTAGAACTGTAAAAGGCTAGTGCGAGCGTCTCGGAAAGCCGTGTGGGAGGGGGCAGAAGGAGGAGGTGCTGAAGATGTGGTTGACCCGCTATAATCCACCAAGGGGAGAAGGGCAACCATATATATACGTTGTTGAAAAAGCCCACGAACTCTCTTGCCGCCTAACCGGACCGAGCAGCGAAAAACCTAAGGATGGGCTGAAGGCAACATCCAAAGGCCCGCATCATAGCGATGATGCGCTTCAACGCAAAGTGTGAGCGACCATGCGAACATGTATTTCTACATCCCCGATTGCCGCAAGCGCTTCAAGCAATGACGCGATGGTTCTAAACTGCAGAGACATAGATTTTAAATTGAAGATTGCACGAATCGACACTGAAGCGCACTAGACCAGACTATTACCGGACAGGACTCTTTGGACGATACCACAGGTTGCAAGAATTGTCGCTTTTTGCACCTCCGTGTATACCCCGGCCCTTATATCGAGCGTTTTCAGCGCTTTATGTCAATTTTTCGGGACTAATCCGGCGGCTGAAATTACCACTGGGACAACTTCGATTGAGATCGTCCGCCAAGGGGTCGTAGTTCAGGATTTTTTCTAGCTGTTTATCAACAGTGTTCCGGTCCAACTGTAAGGCTACATCGATTATGAAGCACGCTCGTGCTTCCTTGAGAAGCAAAACTAGGTCTGGTGTGATTAACACTGTGGTCAGTGGCAATAGTGCGATCCCACAATAGCTTCGCTCGATCATTTCCAAGATTCTCTGCGGAGTATACTTATAATAAGGATGGTAGGTTGCAAGTAAATTATACTTCAACGCAAGGTTTTGATGAAGAATCTTCCAGACGGAATTCTGACGATTGGGGTATTTGGTACTGCTCAACATCCTGCACGCAGATGTTATGTGCTGGATGGTCTCCTCTTCATAGTTACGTAGCCTACAACTGGACTTGGTGATTGATTGGTGATCCTGAACTGAAGTTGGGAATGCTTCGATCTCATAGAAAAGTGCACCATTAGTCAACCATTTGTTGGAGGCTTCGATGTCAATGCCTGGCAACAAAAAATTTTTGATATAACCTCCGTGGTTGGGTTTCTCTTTCTACATGTCGACCTTCTGTTGGACTGAAGTAACATTCAGCATAGAATCCTATTCTCTGCTTCTCAAGTTCAAAGGAGATAATTCATTAGGCTGCGGTGGCCGGGTTACTTAATAGGTACGAATGAAGATGATCCCACCCGAAAAGTCTATAAGGGCAATATCTATGGTGGAAAAGGGCGAAAAAGGCGAGGCAGACACCAGGCAACTTTTTATCGAATTGGAGGATCTCGGCGCAAATTGGGGATGTCTGGAGTTCCTTATTACGCTTGGGTATTTGTGGACGTGGTCCGAATCCATACCGTCAATTTGGGTATTATTTTGGTTGTATCCTTCGTTGTCGATGTGTTTTCCCCGAACAATTGCTTTTATACTACATTTCTCCAATCCCAACTGTATGCCGATATCCCTGATGAACTGGATGGTGATGGGCTTAGAGAGTCGCCTTGGAAGATACCACGCCTGATTGGTATCTCTCCTGATGTGAGGATACCGATAGCTTCGTGTTCCAATTCTTCATCACTGTTTTCAGCGTAATACTTGTAGTAAAAACGAACGCTTCAGGTCATTAAAATTGAAGGATCCTCCTTTTAATGTAAGTGCTGTGGGGCTCATAGAGGAGGAGGGACTTTTACAATGGACAACTTCTTTAAATTTCGTATTGCTGAGCTTTATGCACGGCTGCTCCGGAAGGTCTCCTCCCGATTGCTTTCCATGGGATAATGTCAGGCAGCTGTCTGTGCTATGAGAAACATCAATCAACTCTTGTGTGGTCACGTAGTAGACCAGGAAAATCCCTCGAACCTAAATGCGTTTTTGAGCTTTCCTCGCAGTCACAAACATGCACGCAATCACATTTAGTCGCCAGCGTTATCAAACCGACGGCAGCACTCCTCTCTTACGGCGCGAATTCCATAAATCAGGACGTCCTTGACAACGCTGACTAAGCTCGCTCAGCACTAAACTCCGCCTACTTCTTTATTAGGTTCGGTATGCCTTCCTTCTCAAGTTCATTATTTGGTAAGACAGGCGTTAAAGCTTTATCTAGATAACGAATAAATAATTTTTTTTCTTTACAAATAAATAATCTTTTTTCAATTACTAGTTAAATTGTTGCAACAACGAATTCAAATTCGCCCTAGCCAGCAACAGAAACGTTAAATTTGCATGCAATAATATGCAGCATGGCCAAGCTTATCTGCTGGTAAAAAGTTCAACGTTTATTTTGCATTATTACGGAATAATAATTATGTTAAAATTGAAATATTTAAGTGTTACAGTTTTGCAGAAAAATGGAAGCTAGCAGGCTTTTGCAAACAAATATTCAAGATTCTTTATGTATATCCCATTTCCGTTAGTGGATGTGATGCTACCCGCTGCAGTTTTAGCAACAAAAATATGATTTCTGATGCATTTATAGGCGGGGCACATACATAAAAAATGTTCCGTGGATTACGTTTCCCTATTACCAAATGAAGTATCATCTTGAAGAATTCCCATTCTAAACAGATGCCCAGCTAGTGAATAATGGCCATTCAGAGTGCAAATCTTCCTACTTTTCGGCTGGATAAACTTCCCCATACGTTTGTTTGGTTCTGACTGGAAAAGTTTTGCATGTTTAGCAGCATTAAGGCTCAGTCCCCTGTCATTATGGAAAGCTTGTTCCCAGTTTTTGCTGGTTCTGGTCCGGGTATAAGGGAAATGTAACCCTCTTTTGCTACCTCATCCGAGATTTCAATTTTTTCTACCCGACAATGACTGGGTACCTGGAGTAGTTTCACCGTATTGAATCCAGAAACAGGACGATTTTTAAAGGACTACTCGACACCCTCAATGCAGCTCGACTATCTCTGCAGATTGCTGTGCGCCTGCCCTTCAACTGCTTCCCAATCATCCAGGTTACCGCCCTTAAGATCGCATACATTTCAGCCTAAAAAGTAAATTTATGTTGTCCTATGGTAAAAGTCAACTTCCCGATCCGATCCAGATCCTGTTCTGTTGTTGAGCCATTGATTTAGAAGATTTTCGCATTACGTATTCTGCTGGCTCGCCCCAGTTTTCTCTTCGTTTCAAGATAACTTCATATCTTCTACCAAACGGATGTATGAGGATCCGAGAATCAGAAGGCATTGCGGAAATTGGATTCAGTTCTCCCAATAACTTTTCCATTGCCCTGTGCTCCACGTCCATTGTTTCCCCATATATCTAATCAAATTAGTCTGTAAGCTGCTCTCGTTCCAGTGTTCTGAATAAACAAATCCAAGGGCTACCAATTGAGCAAAGCATTCAGAGCTGCCTCGGATATCGTGCTCATGTCACCGGTGATACCCAGACACCCAGTTCTTTGCAGTGTGGCTAGTTTACGGCAAAAACAAAAACCTTAACCCACCGCACTGACTGTGGATGCATACTCGAACAGGGGCCTAATGATAGCAACATATAACCACATTACGACCTGAGGCCTAAGTCCCCAAGTCGATGCAATGATCCGCTCACACATAAGTTGTGAGAGGTCGTTCCATCTTTACCTCTATATATTTATTCCAAAGAAGCTTCTTGTCTAGAACAACCCCGAGATATTTTACTTCTTGGGAGAGTCGAAGAGTTATAGCCGTCATCTCTGGAAGGCAAAGATCATTCAGTTTCCTCCTTTTTGGTAATAATACCATTATGGTTCTATTTGGATTTACTGAAAGTGCATGCCTGTGCAACTGTCAATCAAATGAATCTTGTGTGTTGTGTGTTTCTGCATATCGTTCCGAGATTTCAACCAACATCTAGGACAGTCAGGTCATCCGTATAAATTTAAGCATGTATTGGCAGATTTTGCAGTTCGCCTAGTAGTGAGTCGATCAACATCCTCGACAGAATTGACGATAGACCTCGTTGGAGGCAGCCTTTCGTCGCTTTCGTTGTTAGGTAGCGATCAACACCCACTACAGCACACAGCAATCTCCGCGTTAGCATAGCGTAGATTCACTTAATTAAAGTTTCATCGTTGCTCACTGGTGTCATCAATGAGCTTTTGCAAGGGCGTACAGTCAAATGGCCCTACAATGTCCACAAACAGTGCATCGTGTACTCGCCTTTCAGAGTTGCGTCCCCTATCTTTGAAACCAAACTATGAAGAGCACACTCACAGAACCTTCCTCATTGGTAAGCATGTTGGTTTTCATTTATTGGGTGGGATCTTAGCGCCTTCTAGCGAATATGATGCTCAACTAGTCATTTCAGCGGAAACGATGTTAAGCTGATTTTCTTGAAGTTCTTTGGATTTGAATAGTCATCTTTCTCAGGCTTAAGTATAAAGACTACCTTAACCTTTTGCCAAAAGGAAGTCACTTAGGCCAGAGCAAGATATTCTCGAAAAATATTTCTTAGAAGCTGCTCTAAATGCTCTATGCCCTCCTTTAGTATCGCTGAATAGATGCCCTCCATGTTTAGGGCTTTGATGTGTTCAAACGATAGCATAGCAACGCTCGCCTTTTCATTGGTAACGACCCGCTGTCACATTGTCCCAATTTTCCTTGCAACACCTTCTTGTTGAAAGGTTTGACACCTGTTCTCCCGGATGAGGTATTTCCACGAGAATCTATATAGATTCAACTCTGGAATTCGTGAAAGTACCATCCGATTTTCTAAGAGAGTCCAACTTGGCGATTCAGCCTTATCTGGGACTCTGCACAACCTGGAAGTCTCATTTTCTCCTCCCCGTTCCTCACAGTATGCTCTAAAAGTGTCTCGTTTCAAATGTTTTACGAGCCTCTTATATTCACGCTGTGAGTTCCGGAAGTTTAGCCATTCTTCATCTTTATTGCTATTGCAAGCACAATTTAGAAGTCGCCTGGTAGATCTCCTAAGTCTTTGCAGTTCTCCGTTCCACCATGGAACCTTTTTACCGCGTTAGCTTCGGGAAATAGGACAAGCGTCTTCGAAGCACTCTAAAAATGTGTGATTCAGACTTTCCAATTGATCTTCTATCGCCAAAGGAGCCCTTAGTCGGCTAGGGAGCTCAACTTCGTCGTCAAGAAGTTCACTAAAATTTGTCCAATCTATTTTCCTAGGATTTCGTCTTTGTATTACAGACTGTTCGCCTGCAATAGTGAGACTAACTTCTAAGGAACGGTGATATGAGACTGAGACTTCATTTAGCACTCGTCAGTTTCTAATCAACTCTAACAACTTTGAAGTGTAGACTGTTCGGTCAATTACTTCACTTCTTTTTGGTCCCACGAACGTAGGCTGTGCGTCTACGCAGGGTTACACTCTACGTTCGCAGTCATCACACCAGCTGAAGTGATAAAATCAAACAGCTTCTCTCCTCTAGGACTGCATTTGCTTTTACCCCAACAAATATGCTGAGCATTAGCATCACAACCTGTTGAAAGTTCAAGGCCACTTGATTTTGCATATACTACCAGATCCCTTAGTTTTTGCGTCAGCGGAGGACACAAAGAATCATGGGGTAAGTAACCACAGGTAACTATGACGTTTCTCTTCTTACCATTAAGCTGGTATTGTAAGTTGACTGCAACAAGGTCCTGGGAAGAGAATTGCAGTGCCTTCCGTTGTCGTCGGCTTAAAAACCTCCCAGTTTCAAGGAGTCTGGGCTACATGGATCCGTTTTCGTATAGCGGCGTTACACCAGTTGCGTCCACATCACCAGCTTCCCTTTCTTCCATTTTTCCGGGTACAGGCGGAGGAAAAGGTTCTGTCAGGCAAGCCTGTAGTCCCTTCTGCTTTGCGGCTGAAGTGTCTTTCTGCCGAGCCTTTCTTTCCCGTTTTTTGGAAGAATTAGTCAACAGTATCACCGATAGGCTGACTGTAGTTAGGTTTCCAGTTCCTCTTTTTAAGGAAGTCGCTGTACTATCCTTTCTTGCTGACCGCGCCGTAGACACCGGATGTAGGTTTTCCACTGAAGTGGAGAGCCTCTCTTCCACAGATTTCTCTATGTGGGAACATGAATCTGGTTAGGCCTCCAAAACCCATACCTCGGCCACGACCTGATCTCTCAGAGTCGCAGGTGGATTCGAAGTCTGTGACTTTTTACCACTTGGAGAGTTACAACCTTTTGCTTTTATCTTCATCTTTTTGGGACACCCTTAGTGTAGTCGTAAACTACCGCAGGCTCCCCCACCACGATAAGGTGGTAACCAAATGGGAGAGCAATAGTATTACTGCGAGTGGGAGGGCAGTTTTATTTTCGTTTCTCCTTAGAAATTGAAGTGGCTATTACAGCGTTAGTTTTGAAGGGAAATGGGTCAATATTACCAGAGCTTCTTTAAAGGCACGTCAAACCTGGAGACTCCATAGCTCACTGATCTTGGCTGTATTTCTCAGGTCACTATCATCGCACCCTTCACACGGGGTTTAATTCGTGTTTAGCATCAGCCTTCCCTTCTTTTTTTAAGGTTCCTAGTCCTAGCACCATGAAATTGTGTAAACACAAAACCTTATTAAAATCGGTTTACTGTCTGTCCATCTGTCTGTCTTTTTTTTTTTTTTTTTGAGGAGGTGGAAATCTTCAAAAGACACTGGCCTGGACACGCCAGCGTGTGGGATTCTTACCCACTAAAACCACCCCCGACTCCCTCCAAGCCCCGTGGAACCACCGTACGGTATTACGTCACAGGGCGGAGTCAGCTCATTTTAGCTTCGTCTCCTTTCGTCTCTACGCGTTGTACGTAACCGCGCTTTTCTGATCTCCTCTGCCTTTCGCAATTTGCTCTGGATAGATACGACCATGGAGTTGATCGCATCCCAGTCTTCCTGACATGTTAGCATTCTTCGCACCAGATTCTCTGGCACAAGCACCTCTCCTAGAGTCTCCTCTAGGCTCTTCCTTTCCTCCACAAACCTTGGATAGTGGAAGAATACATGCTCTGGGTCCTCTGGGACTCCATCGCAGTTTGGACAAAGGGGTGAGGTATCCAGTTTAAACCTGAACAGGTACTGGCGATATCCTCCATGCCCCGTGAGAAACTGAGTAAGATTATAATTAATCTCACCGTGTCGTCTCTCCAACCACTCCTTGATGGCAGGGATGAGCCTGTGTGTCCACCGACCCTTTCCCGAGCGTTCCCAACGCTCTTGCCATCTATTTAACGATCTCTCCCTTTCGGTGTTCTTCGTCTGCGATAAAGGAGAGATAGACTTCGCATTATATATATTCGTCATCTCATCTGCCAAGATGTCAATGGGCATCATTCCAGAAATGACGAATGCTGCATCATCTGAGACAGTCCTGAATGCCGAGCACACTCTTGGGGCTGTTCTTCTGTAGACTGAACTCAGTTTGTTACCGTTAAATGTAATCTGCAATGCCTTTCCCCAAACTGGAGCCGCATAGAGCAGGATCGAACTCACTACCCTAGCTATAAGCAACCTGGAAGCATACCGTGGCCCTCCTACGTTCGGCATCATTCTTGCCAGGGCCACACTCGCAGTGGATGCTTTGTCATAGACATACTGCACATGTGCTTTATAGCTAAGCTTCCCATCTATCATCACTCCTAAGTATTTGATCGAAGGCTTAGAAGTGATGATATGATTCCGAATTTGAATACGGGCAAGATTTCTTTTACGGCGGTTGGTGATAAGGACCGCTTCCGTTTTTTCCTCCGCAAGTGTCAGACCAGAACTTTCAAGCCAACCCTTAACAGCACTGATCGCTTCGCATGAGTATAACTCAGTATTTTCGAGATGTTTTACGACAACAACCAGCGCTATATCATCGGCGTAGCCCACCACCGTGGCTTCCTCCGGAAGGGGAAGATTAAAAACATCGTTGTACATGATGTTCCACAGCAGTGGGCCCAGTACGGAGCCCTGTGGGACACCCGCGGAGACAACGTACTCTTGGGGTCCGTCATCGGTGTCATACCAAAGCCTCCGTTCTTGTAAATAGCTGTTGATAATAGCTGCAAGATAAGCGGGAATACTAATCTTCGACAGAGATTCCCGTATTAGGTTCCAATTGGCCAAATTGAATGCATTTCTCACATCCAGGGTCACCACTATGCAATATTTGCTAGTACTGCCCCTTCCGTGGATTGCATTTTCGGCCAAGCCAGTAACCATTTTGATGGCATCAATGGTTGATCTGGCTTTACGGAACCCATACTGCCGATCTGAGAGACCTCCCTGGCTCTCAACAACCGGGAGTAATCTATTATAGATTACTTGCTCTAGCATTTTGCCCACAGTGTCCAAAAGACAAATAGGTCTGTAAGAGGTTGGCTCACCTGGCGGTTTGCCAGCCTTAGGCAGTAGCACCAACTTCTGTCGTTTCCATGATGTAGGAAATATCCCCTCAGACAGGTACGCTTCGAACAACTCAGCGAACATGTCCGGTCTGGATTTCACGGCAAGCTTAAGGGCCTTATTCGGCCATCCAGACCCGGAGCTTTATTATCTCCTATCCTAGTGCAGATCTCCAACAGGTCGTCACTGGTGACTGGCGGTATTGCCGTGTCGTTCAGAAGTCGCTGGAAGCTGTCTATGTCCTCCTCTTGCTGAGGGAATAACCCCTGGATGATTTTTAACAAGAGTGTAGGACACGTGATCTGCGGAGATGATCGGCCTCTGAATCGCCCCATCATGATTCTATAGGCGCTCCCCCACGGGTTTACGTCCGTTTCTAAACAGAGCTCCTTAAAGCATTCCCTCTTGCTCCGCTGGATGGCGAGCTTGAGGGTTTTGCGGGCTTCCTTATAGGCGCGCTCTTTTTGCCCTTGGTCAATTCTGCCTACCGCTCTTTGAGCCGCTCTTCTGGCTCGGTGACAGGCTGATCGAAGGCTGCCAGTTCAGCATTCCACCAGTAGTTTGGTCTTCTACTGGGGAATGAGCGCCTTCTCGGCATGGACGCGTCACACGCTTCGGCGATGCATTGGACCACATGGGCAGCTCTTTCCGTGGAGGCGCCTGCTTTATTAGGTTGGTCTAACCACACCTCCATGAAGGTCTGCTCATCCAGAGCTTTAGCGGACCAGCCTGACATCTTTTTCGGTTTCGGGCATGCTGATCTTATGCCCGGTGACTCCATCCATAGCCCAAAGAAGATTGCCTGGTGATCGCTGTGGGTGTAGTGGTTGCTGACACACCAAGACATACCACGTGCCAGTGCAGGGCTGACAAAAGTTAGGTCTACGATTGAGGTAGACCCCCCTTTCTAAAAGGTGTTTACACATCCTTCGATGGCCAGAACGACATCCAACTGTGCGAAAGTGTCTAATAGACTGCGGCCCCTTGCATTTGTCTCTCTGCTACCTCACTCACGGGCCCAAGCACTGAAGTCACCAGCTATCACCCTTGGACTATGACCCCTTGCGTCGGGAACAAGGCTATCGAGCATTTCCTCGAATTCGGGCAGTGTCAGGCTTGGTGGGGCGTAACAGCTGTACACATATACCCCGTTTATTTTCGCCCACACAAAGCCGCTGTATGTCTGATTCCCAGTACATTGTATGGCCTGTCGACCGCATGCCCATATCGCCGCTCCACCAGACGAATCTATAACCCACACGCCACCGTGACGGTTTCTATAGGGTTCGCTAATGATGGCAATTTCCACCTCGGATTCGTAGATGGTCTGCTCGAGTAAATCTTGAGCGATCCTACAATGATTGAGGTTTATTTGAATAAACCTCATTTTTTCATTGAAGTCAGCGCCTTCCTAAATTCCGGGCATTTAGCACTTCCGGCAATATGCCCGTAAGCTCGCATATTCCGTCTGTCTATCTGTCTGTCCGTTCTCGGAGACGGTTATAGCGATTGACACCAAATTTGGTAGAAAGGTGGGAACTGTAAACGCTCACGCATACAGTGAATTACATCCTTTTACGTCGAATTTAAGGGGGGGGGGGGTCTCCATACATGCAAAAGGGGGGTGTAAAATTTTTTTTCATCAAATATAGTCATGTGGGGTATCAAATTAAAGGCCTCGATTAGTACTTTTCAAAGTCGATCTTAGTTTTGACATTCGTTGGAAGGGTGGGGAGCGCGGGGGGTTGAAATTGATCACTTCTTTAAGAGAGCCATTCTTAGAAACTACCAAACTGAAAAATCTGAAAAAAATCAGGGGGCTGCCACTATATGGTGCCTGGGCTCCGAAATACCTTCCATGCCGATATCTGTTTAAATAAAGTCAATAATAGTATATTACTACAATTTTTTGTAATTGGTTAGAAACCCCCCTTAAGTTCATCCTAATACCATGAAATTTTGCAGTGATATAGGCTAATATAGAGCATGGTCTTACCAAGTTTGGTGGAAATCGCACTATTACTAACAAAATTAAGGTTGTTGCAAATGAAATGTCGGATATTTGAATAAAATTTCAAAAAACTATAACTTTTATGAAAATTAATTTTATTAGTCAAAATAAGAACCAGCAGCTTCAATGCACTTCTCCCAACGAGATACAAGGGCATTTATTCCAGTTTCGTAAAAGTCTGGGTTTCTAGAACTAAGAAATTCTTCAAAGGCACTTTTGACAGCTACTTCATTGCTGAATTGTTTCCCCGCCAAAAAGTGATCCAAATGCTTAAAAAAGTGGTAGTCGGTTGGCGATAGGTCGGGTGAATATGGTGGATGAGGAAGAGTCTCATATCGTAATTCATTTAATTTTTGGACCGTCATTCTGGAAACATGAGGTCGGGCGTTATCATGGAGCAGTATCACTCCATCTCTGTTGACCAATCTAGGCCGCTGAACACGTAATTTCTCGTGCATTTCATCAAGTTGGGCACAATATTTCTCTGCATTAATTGTTTCACCACGCTCCAAAAACGAATAATGAATAATTCCAGATGCAGACCACCAAACAGTTACCATTACCTTCTTCGGGTGAAGGCTCGGTTTTAGCATGTGTTGTGGAGGCTGATCGGCATCTAGCCATTGCGCTGATCTGCGACGGTTGTCGTACAATATCCACTTTTCATCGCATGTCACTATTCTGCGCAAAAAGGGATTGTTCCTGTTGCGGTTGAGTAGAGAACTGGATATTTCCATTCGCAGCGCCATGTTTTGCTCGTTGAGTTCATGCGGAACCCACTTATCAAGCTTCTTCACTTTTCCAAGCTGTTGTAAGTGCCGAGATACTGTCGAATAGTGTACGCCTATTTTCTCTGCAATGTCACGAATCGATGATCGGGGATCAGATTCCACTATCAAATGCAACTCGTCGTTGTCGATCGATGGTACTGGGTGTCCACGAGGTTCACTTTGGAGGGTCATGTCGCCTGATCGGAATTTTTCGAACCACCGCTGTGTCGTTCGTTCGTTTGCTGCGTCAGCTCCAAATGCTCTGCAAATGTTTCTGGTTGCCTCCGCTGCGTTGTGACCAAGTTTAAATTCATATAGAAAAAGTAGACGTTTTTGACTCCCTTCCATGCTTTTTTCTTTGAGTTTTACTTGGAACTTCAATGACGATTGAAACTGAAATGACTCCTTGATCGAACGAACGACTATTTATACTCAATTATCCCATACCACCAGAGTCACCTTGCGGCAGTTTTAAACATTAAAATCATAACTAACTTCACTTCATTGAAAAATCCGACATTTCATTTGCAACAACCTATATAATACCTCAACTTTTTTGCTTCTTTGAAAATTGAAGACTATGAATATCAATATCACCCGAAAGTGGATACTCTTACATAATATATGGATATATTACGTGCTACGTACTAAGAAATACACAAAACCTTTCGTACCTGAAGCGTCCAGCTTCCGGTTTTCCGACTTGTTCTTAAATTTAAGTTACTATTAACTCGAAAAACTCCATCTAAATTCCATTCTTTTGTTTCGTTTTAGGTACAATATGAAGAAATTTTTCGGATTATTCATCTGTCTGTTGCTTGCCGTGGGGCTTCAATGTGAAGTTCAGGCATACATGCCCATGTCTGCTAAGGATCACTATTTCTCTGATATCCTTCTCAGGGAAATAGTCGATCGCATGGGTAAGGACTTAGTCGACAGTTCAGAATCTTACATCGATCCAATGAATGATGTACCAGCTCACTTGGCTCTAATGGCGCGAGCCTCTAAAGATTTGGAGGCCGAACAAATGGATTACGATGCATTACTCGAGGGAAATCCCAGCCCTTCTCTACGCGACCAGGAGTATCTTCAACACAGTTCCCTATGGGGACATCAATATGTTTCTGGAGGAGCTGGTGAAGGACCTCACCGGGTTAAGCCCCAGGTGAAAACTGATGCCAGTCTGCCTGCATATTGCAATCCTCCAAACCCATGTCCCTACGGCTATACTGAAGATCAAGGCTGCATTATTGACTTCGAGAACACGGCTTCATTCAGTCGCGAATATCAGGCTTCGCAGGAATGCATGTGTGATGGAGAGCATATGTTTGATTGCCCTGGACAAGATACTAGCGATGACAATCGACAAATGAACTCAGATCTGGAAAGCTTCTTGGCACGCCAATTTCACACCGGAGAGCATAAGAATTTGGTTGCCAAGAAGTTCCATCCACATGAAGACAAATTGAATCCTTTCTTGCAAGGAGAGAAATTGCCGATTGCGGCCAAGAAAGGATTGAATGTTGTCTAAAGTGCAAGCCGCGTTAGATCGCGCCTGAGCCCAGCTTTACCGTTGACGACCCTTGCTAACACACGACACTGGCCAACGCTTTATAAGGACAACATGAAAACGTATATTATATACCATTAAAGTATTTTCGTTCATTGATGTAATCTTAGACTCGTATAACCAGATATGTGTATATGCAAGAGAAAAAATATAAATTTATTATTGTCACAATTTAATCCATTCATGTAAGATTATTGCAGGTATGCGAACTACAGAATGTAAGCTTAAATTCGAACCTGTCGCATACTTAAGTTCCTTTCAGCCTTCCTCTACAGTTCAGGGCGATAGTAGCTAATGCTTCTGCTGACTATGGCCTGGACTAAGTGAGGAGATCACTTTCAGATACAGAAAGAGAAATCTTAAGATAGCTGCGTATTGTTAGGATAAGAAAAACAAATTATATTGTACTTATATCAATGTTATATCTGCTATCCTTACTCAATAATAATAACCACAATATAATACATGTGCATTAATTTTAAATAACTTTACTTTGAAACAAAAGATACAGTGTCAGAAGGAATATGTACACAACATATCAGGCACACAGAGCGCTTCGCCACTCGCCGGCTAAGTCCAATTAAGGTCCCTTTGCTCTCACTAACTTTCTTTCAGGGACCTTGGTCGGACTTATCGCGGCTGCTGGCGACGCGGTAGAATACGAACACCCAAAATGTCAGATAAAATGTCAAAAAGAGTCAAAATCATGAATGACTTTCGAGATAAACATCCATGAAGAGTAAAAAATCTATAAAAATACCAAAAAAATATATATATATCGAAAGAGGCATTTATTTTGCATATTTCGCACACATGACACCGTTTTTGACATTTTATCTGGAAGTTTAATATTTAAAGATATTAAATAACGAGATAAACTTGATTGTTTTGATTTCGTATTTTATTCAGACCGTTAGTCTGATCTGGAGTTTTAAAGTGGACGTAGCGAGTATTTGCATAAATAAAGATACAATAATCCTTAATCACGTTAATTTTTTGAGTAATCAGAAAACTAATCATTAATCATAGAATAATCATAACAATTGCAAGTAAACTACTCTGTCTAGACTAATCAATCAACATGCATGATAAATATTAATCACCAAGCATACATACAATAATAAATTATGATTAATGTGTAAGAAAAGCAACTTTGAGGAATGTGTTATTGTTTAACTCGTCGAGAGAAAATTATTTTATTGACACAAAATACAAAACAAATCATTTTCAAATATAACTATGAGAAACGAGTAAACGAGAAAGAAATTATATTGTCACAATTATCCATATGTCTATCCATTAACACTTGGAAAGCTTCATAAAGGACAATTGATTAAACTAGATAAGATAGAAATTTTTGGTTCCAGGATGTTTTCGCCACCCGCAAATGTATGGAACCAACCAATCGCTCTCATCTGCTCGATATAGCTTGTATGAAATTATAACATATTATATACGGCATAGTTCGCTTCTTATCTTTCACTGTATTTTTGAATAAAAAAATCTTAACAGAAATAACGAGAATGATAGATTGGAAAATTGCGACATGTCTGAGTCATTTGTGGGAGGTGAGAGGAGATGTCATCCTATACAACCTTTGCATTGATGCTTATGATGCCTACTTGGAGTCAAACTATGAATAGTATTAATATGACATACATATATAACAAAAATACATTAAATCATTTCAGATTATTGGTGTACGCATTCGTGTTTTTCGTTTTTGGCGCCTTCAGCTGGTGAACAGAGGTTGGATACCGCTTTCTCGGAACTAATTTTGTCTGAACTAGTAAAATCCCAAAGGTTCTTCCGTTAATGTATTTGGTTAATCTAGGATGACACCTGAGTGTTTTACTAAGTTTACAGGACTCGCTTTAATTGCGGTGACGACTAATCGGCTCAAATGAAAAAACGGTTAAATTTCTTCATTCCAGGATACACACTTGGGAAGCACTGTAGAAGATGAGATATGGGAGAGACATGAGGCTCCATGGGGAAGAAATGAGTGGTTCGATGAGGTACGTCAAAATTCCATAGGAGTCAAAAAATAAGGACCCTCGAGTTGGAGGTCAAAAAAGGGTATCTGAAAAACCAGTTCCACAGCGATTATTTCCGATTTATTAATTTGTGAATTATCTGTTCGTATGCTAGTGTTGTCACCTGCATAAGTTCAAGGAGCCCTCTGCCATTCAGGTCTCTTCCGTTCGAGAAGGGACCGAAAGTGACGCATAACACGGCTCCATTTCTCAGCACTCCTCAGCACAATCATGCCATCGCGCCTTCCCAAATCTGTTCAGGTAAGACTCAAACCTGCATGCCCGCTTAAAAATTGGGTAAGGAAGTAATCAATCTCACCGTGCGTTCGGTTCAGCCATAGGTCTAAATTGTCGATGAGCCGCGCAGTCCATTTGCCTATTGACTCATTTTTCAAAGAGAGTTGCCACTCGGTAAGTGTGCATTGACGTTCTTTGCGAGCAACTACCTCTCTTAAATTTTCGCCCTTACGGCGGTAGACAGCTTTACGCTCCTTGGCAAGGAGGGCAACGGAGATCACCCCCACGACCACCATAACAGCCGGTTCTGAGACAGTGGGATAAGCAGACGCCACTCGCAAAACTCGCCGTTTCTCCACGTGTGCTTTACTCAGGATGCACCTCCTTGTCAATGCACCTCCTTGCCCATACCTCCGCACCATAGAGCAGAACCGACTGCGTTTCTCCCATAAGAAGACGTATCGTAGTAGATATAGGACCCCAACATTGGTCATTAGCTGACCCAAAGCCGAGCTTCCAGCTGCAATCCTGCCCACTACTGCTTTGATTTGCTTGAAGAAGCCCAGCTTCGATTCGAGCATTAAACCAAGATACTAAACAGCTGGTTTTGACTCTATAGCCAGCTCGTCGATCAATATGGGACGCAGGGTCTGGATTCTCTTTCTGGTCACTTCTTTTTTTTTCAGCGGAAGGCTGACACCATGAGCAGTCATCCATCCGCTTATCCGTCACAATAATATGTTAACTCTGCTTTGCAACTTTGCCTGCACAACCGACCAGGCACGACACTTCGGGCATATCGAGTCTCAGGAGACTATTACAGGAAACGTTCCAGAGGTCCGGCCCTAAGTTTGATCCCAGTGCTTTTCCCGACGTGATTTCCATCCTCCTCTGGCCTTCTAGCGCCTCATAGAGCAAGGAACGGTCTTCTAGATAATCCCTCAATATCCGTAAGGCACGTGGAACAAGTTTTCTAATGTACTTAGCATATCTGTACATCTTATGGAGTTGGAGACATTTCTGACTTCCAGGGTTACGAGGAGACTGTGTGCCTCGGCTCGATGAACCGCATCTACGACCTACATAGCAGCATCGACTGTGGATCTCCCCGTTCTGAACCCGAACTACCTTGGGAATAAGTCTCCGGCAGCGCGGATCGCGTTAGCGAATCTACTCCTGATGAGTTTTTCTCCGTGTTTCCGACCGTATCAAGCATACAGAGTGGTCGGTATGCATACGGAAGCTCCGGGTTTCCTTTTCCCTTCCTAATCAACGCAAGTTTAGACAACTTTAAGCGACAAGGAAAAATGTCTAGCTGTGGCATGCTCCATTTAAGAGCCTTAGCATTAGAACCACCGCTTACCAGCTCCAGAAAGTTTGGCATCGTTTCATTCCGCGTCAGGTAAACGCTAAAAAAACGATATCCAGACAAACCCATTCCCTGGGTAAGAACACGACGTCGAACGTTATCCCGAACTCAGATGGCAGCGGTACCCAATAATTGGAGATGCCATGAAGCCCAGTCCCTGTTCTGGTATTCCTCGTTGATTAGCACTAGACAAGCTTCAACTCCGAAGCGAACTGCGCTAGCAACTAGTGAGCAGTTGCACTCCGGGGCATATTAGTTTGAAAAATACGGATCATGTCCTTCGCGCCGTTGCACTCACCAGTTCCGCTCTAAAGACTGGACACGGTTCCGAGCCCGCAATGTGCGCGAAGATCGTCGGAATCCCGTGAAAGATATCTCGATCGAAAGGGGAGACGCACCCGATTGCAAATGCAAAATTTTTGATGGTGCGCCAACGGAAACGCAAGATATGGCAGAAAATCCAGTGAGTTCGAGGCCACGGAGAATCCAAGAAAATAGAAAGTTTTCCTGAACCCCGGGTCGGAAAAATGGCGAAAAATCGAAAATCGCCACTGAGAATCCAAGAAAAATGGCGAAAAACCGAAAATTGTCGTATTTCCCTGGGGGATATCTCGGCGGAGAGGCGAGGCGCCCCCGATTCAGGAAATGCAAAATTTATGATGCTACGCCAAAGGAAACTCAAGATATGGCAGAAAATCCAGTGAGTTCGGGCCCACGGAGAATCCAAGAAAATTGAAAATTTTGCTTTTACCTTTTGAAAGTAAGAGAGATTCCAACAAGTTTCTCTCTCTCTCTTCCGACTTGAAAATTTCTTCTCCCCCTGGAAGATGCCGCTCCGTATATGGATAGGCTCTGAAAAATTGGCACCTTCAGATCAAGGTACTGATAAGGTGGTGTGCCACCCTTCCATGATTGTCGCTAAAAACTTTATTAGTTTGGGATCAATGCGAGACAGATGTAGGACATCGGTTAGTCAGGCATGCGGGGCACTGCTGAAAGCCTTGGTATAATCGATAATGAGTTGCTTTTTGCAACCCCTTGACCCAAGTTGTTCTGTTTTAACCCGTTAAACCGTCGCGAATTCCCTTGTTTGTTTGGTGATTTTCAGATCCGGTGGGGACCCACGCATCGGTATAGACATGTTAATTTTGTTGAGGAATCGAATCACTTAAAAGACCCCCCCCCCCCACATTCACGATCTTGGCTAGCACAGAGGCGTCAAGACCGTGTCAACCGAATGTTTTGATGGAGCTTCAGTATTGGCGAGCAGTTTCCAATTTCTTTTAGGTTTTGGGGTAGCTCTGCCCTCTAGGTCATCTTGGCCACTCAGGATGGTCATTTGACCAACTAAGCACCTTAAGTTGATTACAAGATAGTCTATTCCGGCACCGAATTTCCGTTTGATGTGTCGAAAAAAGATATATCAGTATCTTAGCTTTCTGACCACCTAGCTCAGTTGGTAGAACTGGAGACTTAGGATCGTGGGTTCATGCCCCACGTTGGGCGCCATTTATAGTAAATGTTGAACTAGAGAATAGCCAGGATGACCATCCGGATTGGTCACCCCCAACCTTAACGTTCGTTTACTCAATATTTATGAAGCTGTTTTGGAAGAAAGCTGAGCAGTTTATCCGAAAACATGGTATATTTTTAGAATTCTCCACCCTCTACATAACTAATTCTGCTGAGCATGTAAGGTAGGTAGGTAGATAGGTATCAGTGACCGCTCCGAGGAGCCCAATTAGCGCTTAGGTGCGCCGTTTTGATGCCATAAACTCCTAAGACCGTGACTGTTGTTATGGGAGCAGGGAGGCAGAGTCCAGTCGGCTCGGATTTTCAGAGCCAGTCCGCAGCCTGACTCTAGCCAGAGCTGAGCAATCGCACAGAAAGCGCATGAGGGTTTCCCTTCCTTCTCCGCAGCTTCGGCAATGCGAGTTGTACGGTATGCCGAGCCTAGCGGCATGGTCCCCTATGGGCCAGTGCCCCGTGCAGACCGCCGTAATCTTGAATGCATTTGCACGCGTCTGGCATAGGAGCTCTCGTGATCGGGCTATGTTATAAGCGGGCCAAATTCTCCTTGACTTGGCACAGCTCGTAAGCCTTCGCCATCTCAGGCCGCGGCTGCTAGGTAGTGCGAGTAGACTCGGCCCCCGACAGCCGCCAACGGAACACCTGTATTCGCCGAGGGACTGCCAAGATCAGAGCCTTGCCTGGCCAATCCGTCAGCCGGCCCATACCCCTCTATGTTCCTATGCCCGGGAACCCAGAGGAGAGTGACCTTGAGCGTGCCGCCCAGACCGTTGAGCGTGTCTCTGCACTGCCCCACCAACCGGGAAGATGTCGTCATTAAGTACAAAGCCTTGATGGCCGCTTGGCTGTCGGTCAGAATGGCTATGTTACGCTTGGGGCTCGAATCACGCTCCAGCCATCGACAGAATTCCAATGTCGCCAGGTTTTCTGCGTAGAATACACTGGTGAAACCTGGGAGACCATACGACCTGGATACACCGTGTGTATTCGAGAAAACCCCCGCGCCGACTCCATAGGCCATCTTTGATCCGTCCGTAAAGAATACCGTGTCATAGTATTGCAACATGCCGCCGGTCTTCCATTTTGCCCTCGTTGGAAGGTCCATAGCAAAGTTTCTCGTGAAGTTCAGCTTGCGTGTGACATAGTCCGTGGGGGATGCCCAGATTTCCCGCGGTATTTCATCTAGGATGTTGCTGTGGCCGTAAGACCTCGCTGCCCAGCATCCGGACTCACGTAGTCTGACGACACTGCACGCTGCAACATATTTAATGTGGAGGTCTAGGGGGAGGAGATGCAGGAGTACATTGAGAGCATCTGCCGGGCAGGACTGCAGAGCCCCAGTAGCACCTGTGCGCACGGTTCTTTGAATCCTATTAAACTTCATTCTATTGTATTTTTTCTTCAAAGCCTGCCACCATACAATAGAGCCGTACGTTAGGATCGGACGCACTACAGCGGTGTACCTTCAGAAAACCATCCTCGACCGGAGACCCCATTTCTTTGCAAAGGTTCTTTTCCAGGCATAGAAGGCTATGCAGGCCTTCTTAATCCTTAGTTCTATGTTCAACCTCCAATTCAGCTTAGGATCCAGGATTCCACCCAGATACTTTACATTAGAGGAAAGAACCAATCTTTGTTCATTCAGCCGTGGTAGATGGAATTCAGGTATCCTTGTCTTAGTGGTGAATAGCATCAGTTGCGTTTTGGTTGGGTTTATGCTGAGTCCGCATCTTGCGGCCCACAGGCACACCTTTCGCAACGCTCCTTCTATGATGTCGCTCATAATGGACAGAAACATCCCTGATACTAATATCACCAAGTCGTCGGCATACGCTACCACCTTCACCCCGCTGCTGTCTAATGTACGTAAAATTTTGTCCATTACTATTAACCAGAGCACCGGTGAGATGGCACCACCCTGGGGCGTGCCTCTGTTCACAGCTCTGGTCAAGTGGTTGCCTCCCAGATCCGACTGGGTTATCCTGGTACTCAGCATGGATATAATCCAATGCGTGAGATACCCCTCCAATCCAATACCGGTCAAGGCTTCCTTGATGACATTGGTACTGACGTTGTTAAAAGCTCCCTCTATATCCAAGAAGGCAGCAGGGGTATACTGCTTTAACTGCAGCGACCGCTCAACCGTGCCAATTACCTCGTGGAGGGTGGTTTCTGTGGACTTAGGGAAAGGTGTTCTCTCCATAATCGTCCTTAAGTGAATGTTCAGGACGCGTTCTAGGGTCTTCAGCACGAAAGAGGTCAGGCTGATTGGTCGAAAGTCCTTCGCGAACTTATGACCGCGCCTGCCCGCTTTCGGTATGAAAACCACCCGTGCGCTCCTCCAGGACTGCGGTACATATCCTAAAGTGATAGCTCCGGTAAATCTCAACAAGCCACGACACAACCCTTTCCTGCTGCTTCTGTAGCATGACTGGCATTATGCCATCTGGCCCTGGAGACTTGTATGCGGAGAAGCTGTTTATAGCCCAGCCGATCTTATTCTCGGTAATTACCGATTTGATAGTCTCGCACAGGTGGGGTTGCCGCAAACCCTCCAAATAAGGTTTGACTCACCGTCCTCCTCGCTGGAGGGAAAGTGAGTTTGAACCAACAGCTCCAAGGTTTCGCTAGAAGATTCCGTCCAGAAGCCTTCCGACTTTTTAAGGAAGGATGGGCTCTTATATTCCTTGGATAGAATCTTACTGAGCTTCGCCGATTCACTAGTGCTTTCGATGTTCTGACAATAGTCCAGCCAAGACCACCTCTTGGCGGTCCTGATGGCCGACTTGTACTTCTCCAGGTAGTCCTTGTATGGCTGCCAGTATTTTTGCCTGTAGCAGATGTTGAAGAGTTCTCTGGTCAGCTTCCTAAGGCTAGAGAGATCGTCATTCCACCACGGTGGCAGGGTCTTTTTGCTGTACTTAGTAAGATACGAGACTTTAAAGGCGGTATCAAATGCTTTCTCCAGAGCCCCGACCTTTGACTCCAGTTCGTCTGTCGTGCCAATCATACCAATTTGCGCACCGGAGAGTTTGTTCTTAATTACCTGACCAAACTTTCTCCAATCGATCCTCCTGGGGTCTTTAAAGGGCTTGGAGACCTCTTCGGCGACATCTAGACTGAAGAGTATCCAACTGTGGTCAGAGACGGATCTCTGGTCAGACACTCTCCAGTCCTCCACCCTAAGAATCCCATTGTCGGTTATTAGGGTGATATCAAGGACCTCATCCCAACCATTACAGTTCTCCGAGCAGGGGAAATGGAAGGTTGGTGTACTGCCCCTGTTGCACACCGATAGATTTGAAGTAATAATAAAATCAAAGAATGACTCACCTCTTTCGTTGATTTCGGAGCTGCCCAAAGCATATGCCTTGCATTCGCGTCACAGCCTATCAGCAGGTTGGCTTTCTTTGTTGTTATGGTGTTCGTCAGATGTTGTAGTTCTTCTGGTGGAGCTGATCGGTCATGAGCCATGTATGCCGAGGAAATATACACGTTCTCTGCCCCCGCCTGCTCCAGCTTGACCACAGCTAGGTCACTGGAACTCAGGTCCGGGCACAGGAAAACGTGCAGACTCTTCCTCGCAAGAACACATGCTCTAGGTCTATCCTGATCAGCGTCTCCTATAATAATAATAATAATCGTTGGCGCAACAATCCATATTGGATCAGGGCCTTGAAGTGTGTTAGAGCACTTCATTCAAGACCGTAACGGTACACTACAGAACACTGTAGGAGGCAATATGGTCAGCATTGCGCTCGCCCGAGATTATTACCCTGATTTGACTCGGGTACTTATTCACAGCTGAGTCAACTGGTATCCGACGTCAAGTCACGATACAAATTCCACTGCCACCAGCAAGATTTGAACCGCGGCCTTCCGTATGACAACCCAGTGCTCTAACCACTGAGCTATCCGGCGTCTCCTATGCTGTGGAATAAATTAAAATATTTGCTTTGGAGCCCTTTGATTGTTCGGTCGCTTCCGACCCAGGGCTCCTGTATTAATGCGATGTCGATGTCTTCCTCTAAGAGGAAGACAAGCAGATTAGCCGAGGCGCACTTCGAGTGGTGCAGATTTATCTGCGTTACCCTCAGCATGATCTGCTTGCGTGGGGTTCGCCAGCCCCCGACGTACCGTCGATTGTCATCTTCTCCAACAGCCCGTTGGTGGCGTCGATTGGGTCTAGGTCGTCGGCCGGTTCTGCAGAGCGGAAGACTTTTTCCTTGGCGTTCCTGACTCCGAACCACACTTTATAATCGGCCTTTTTCAGTGCATCCAGGCACTTCTCGTTTATGCGGAGTAGTATAGGCTGGCTGTGTGTCTGAGGTTCCTCCTCCTTGATAACAAACCCAGTCGTCCATGGGAATCCCGAGGTTGTGAAGGCGTAGGAATTGGACGAGCTTGTCCTTATCCATGCGGATCTTCGGCAACCAGATGCGAGCGACCGGTCTCCTGGGAATCTCGTCGTAAGGGATGATCTTGAGCTTAACGCCCTCCCAGGCGTCACTGATCTTAGCGACACACGAACCGAGAAAGTCCTTAGAGAACTGGTCCATGCAAGCTATTACGTGGAACCCACGGACCACCTGAGATGAATCAAAGTGGGGAGTCCCGGGTGTTTGCCTCCGGTGTCCAGGAGATGCTCATATACCATGCCCGACAACCTGGCGTCAACACTAGTCCACACCTCCTGCGCTAGTTTGCCGCTAGCAGAATTGCCATACGCCAGCGCCCCACGTAAGTGATTCCTGGCCACGTCGCTGAAGGGCTCGCAGTACATGGCCCGCCGGCTGACGGTTGCTGTCCAATTTTCTTCGGATGTTGCTTAGCGTCTGCACTCTTGACCATTCTGCTCCGCTTCTTATCTTGCTCGACCTCGTCATGAGATCGATTGCATTTTAGAGCGATGGACTTCGCCTTCTGCTCGTCAGCCAGGCGTTTGCTATTGTATTAATCAACAATCGCCTGGTATTAAGCGAGGTCTTTTTCATCCCGCTCGTCGACAGTACCGGCCTCCTTATTCTTAGCAATCTTGCTGAGAATATGCATGGCCTTCTAGTACTGGCTCTTGAGCAGGACACCCGTGGAGCTTCGCTTCTTAGCCGGTTTCCGGCGACCGACATTCTTGTTGGTTTTCGCTTTCGAGGGATCTCCCGACGCTGAGGGATTCGGGTCAGGAGTACTATGTCTAGTACTCGCTACACCCAGCTTGACGGCAGTAGGTTTCAGGCTGGAAGCCACTAGTCCGTCTGATGCCTCGCTCCGGGAGGTCCCTGCGGTTGGTTTCAGCACAACGGTGCTACGGCTGGCACCGAGTGTACTGCTCTCGACGGCTACTGTCTCCTGGCTGGAGGTCAGCAGCTAGTGCTCCGATGATGCGCCTGGCATCACCCCCTCTTCTTCTATCGTCGTTTTTGTTATTGTTTTCTTGATAAATGAGTCCATGTCTTGGTCCCACGAGTAGTCCGGAAAGAATGTCCACCTTGGCTGGCCCGGCCACCAGGACAAGGGACTTATTTGAAACTGAAGGTGTCCAAGGTATTCAGAGATCGCATACTAAAGACCAAGCTCCCCACTGGCCACGCAGCCCTCGGCGTATGCTGTTCCACCTTGGCTTGGGGTCCTATTAGCACCTTCTCCAGTGCAGGGAGGACGATCCCCGGGCTGTTGCTTCAGTCCATCCCCCCGCCAGATCTACTTGCCCCTAACACATGACCAGCAGACAAGCAGATCCTTGTCAGTTGGATGAGCCTAATCCCAGCCCGGCCCTACACACTCTTGGCCCGCCCGAAGAGGGTTTCCAGTGGCCACCACGCGGAGGTCGTGTGAGGACTTGCCGAATTATGCAACTTTAACCTGAATCATAATCAGACCGGGCCGCCCGGTAGATCCTACTGGTCTTCAAAGTAGAATTTTTCCTCAAAGTTTTTGTTATGTACTTTGCTGAAAATTCCCCTAAGAACATTTCAAGGGTATCTTTCCTCGAGGCTTTCTTTTCTATAATTTAAAGACCATCACGAGGCTCATGGGCTCAAAAACCGGGACTAATCTCCAAAGCAAACCGAATTGTCGGCAATCGTTATTACATCATCGAAACCAGAGATTAATTTTGCTTTAGGATTAATTAGAGGTCAATTAAATGATACGCTTTAACCATTTTCTAATTTCGTCTGGGACGAGTATAAATCTTCAAAAAGAGATTCATGTATCTAAAATACACCCACACATCGCAATTAAAAACCAATTCCGTTTATGTCGACAATAATTGTCTTGGACGACAAATTACATAGCAAAAGAGACAATTTCTTTGCAGACAGACTTCTTTTGCGATATGGTCGTGAAGATACCACGCATCGAGTACGCTTATGGTACCAATGATGAGGCACACATGTTGTCTACGAACATTTTCAACCTGCGTTTGGTCGCATGTAAGCAATTTACTCTATCTTAAGAACAATACAAGAAGTTGATGTACCATTTATAGTTGTTTGTCCGGCACACATTGATTCATAAAATCTGGTGCTAATATACGTTGCATTCAAGTTGAGATACTACAAATGGATACCAGCAAACCGGCATGGGCTGCGGAAGCAGGACACGCACGACGCTCGTACCAGGCCATGGTATTGTGTATGTTAAAGTGCTCCCAGTGTGGGAAGAATCGGATAATAACAAATCGGTAAGGAAGTTAGTTGGGTTTTTTGCAACCAGACAGTATCAAGAGAGTTGGCCTGCAGTGATTTTGGTTACAGTTTTTGGTGAAAAACTTTGACCAGAGAAAGGTGGTCTCGAACTTCGGGTGATCAAATGTAAATCCCAGACGTGTATGATCACCACACGAACCAGGGAATGGAAGTATTTATTGCTCGCTATCAGATTATAGACATTCATAAGACTAACTGTCAAAATACCTGGTCCAATTGTCGGTAGATTTAGTATACATTTCCAGCAGACGCTCCGAGCTCTCCAGCCTCTGTAGTTTTCCCAATTTGGGCACCGATTTTTCAGCGTCTACTGTGCATAGAGATAAATGCTTGGGATCATGGCCTGAAACATTTTAGAAAGTCATTGGGCTCATATGAGGTGATATGTTTGCCTAAGAATGAATACTCGTACGAGGCGAGCCCACGCCTTCCGCTATTTGCTGGCTACTGTTTACTTTTCCATATAACTTTCAAATCTGAGTTCAGTTGATGATTTGATTTCCTACTGTCTGGGTTTTTCAAAGAGATGCGATCATCATCCGAGGATCTATTGAAAATGGCTTCCAGTTCTGATGTCAATCTGTCTGTTTTCATTTGTTATTCAGATTTTCTGTGAGTTTCACTGAGAGTTCCAGGACATTTTTTGAAGCTGGAAAACTAAAATTATATCTTTGACCCAGACGAAGATCGTCTGATATTGATAGCGGAATTTTTAGTTCTACCAGGAGATCTCTAACAGAGTATTTGTCTTAAGTAGCCATCCTGACTAATTTTGGTCTACCCCCCAAAATCACAGTCCCCTTTCAATTCATGTACCGAAACTGCAATAAAAATGGTGCTCAATTTGTAGATTTCATTCATGCAAAATGAAACTGAAACAAGACCAACGTCAATTACAGAAATTTTGCCTGAAACTTCAACTTGTGGGCAGTAGGTTAGCACAGTTAATGGCTTCAATTTGCCTGTGATGCCTTGAGGCATCTCAATTTCCCCGTTCATACGGAACCTCCGCACATTTACCATGAATGAACCATTTCATTCATAAAATTGTTTAGTAACTGTAGACTGCTTACTAAGGAACTCATAGTTGATTTCTTAGTGCAACACTGAAACTGTTTTATATGGCCTTACATGCTGTCTTGCAAACGTGCTGATAATCCGTAATTCAAGCCACAAGCCATCGATGTAGTCACCATGTACACACTTAATAGTAAGGTCACCCACAGATATGAGGATTTTGTCAAGTAGTTCAACCAAATAAGTTTGGAGGAATATGATTCGCACGGATCACTCAGGACATTGCCCATATTTATCCTGGAAAATTTCGTCCAAAGAATTCCAGACACCCCGAAACGTAGCGCAGATAAATCTGCATCACTCGAAGTGCTCCTTGGCTAACCTGTTTGTCATCAAACCCGACATTGTACTAAAATAAAAGTCCTAGACTGCAGGAGACCGAATCATCATGAGCGCCTCTCTGCGTCCGGACCTCTATTACAGTGATCTAACCGGGATCAAACTTGAGAAGGCGAGTACGGAGAATATATATATCCTCGCAGCTTCTCTGGCTCACGACCGATCAGAACCATCGCACCAACGTTTAACTTCACCAGTTGGGGAATTCAATCTGAATCACATTAGTCAAGTGTCTTACTTTTTCACAGACCCTAGAAGTACGTAGGCCGAGTAGGACGAGAGGCAAAACTTGGGTCCAGGGCGGATCGTCGCGTGCCATAATGGCGGCTTTCAGCGTCCGGTGCCAACGTTCTAGCATCCCATTGGATTGCGGGTGGTATGCAATAGTCCGCTGGCGTTTAAAACCAAGGAGTTTGCCTAACTCAGAGAGAAGGGTGGACTCAAATTGCATTCCCTGGTCAGTGATGACCACTGCAGGGACGCCAAAGCGAGGTATCCACTCTCGACAGAGGGCTTAGGCACATGATTGCGCCGTAATGTCTTTCAGAGGTATTGCCTCAGGCCACCGCGTAAACCTGTCGATGATTGTGAGACAATACCTATAACCGTGCGAGTCTCGCAAAGGCCCTACTATGTCGAGGTGTATTGTGTGGAACCGCTTGGTAGTGCGGGGCAATGAGCCCACTTCTTGCCTTACATGCCTGGAGACTTTACACTTCTGGCATGCGATGCACTCTCTGGCCCAGGAATTGACGTCCTTATTCATGGAGGACCAGAAATATTTCTCGGTGACCAGCCGATTTGTTGTCCTGATGCCTGGATGGGCTAAGTCGTGAACTGCGTGGAACACTTCCTTGCGAAAGGTGGCCGGAATGTATGGCCGAGGTCCCTTTTCCGAGTCTTCGCAACAGAGAGAGAGGTTTGAGCCGAAGATGGGCAACTTCCGAAATTTGTATTTGGGGTTGGATTTGAGGCTCTGAAGTGCTGCGTCATCCTCCTGCGCCTTGGCAATAGCCGAGAAATCGAGTGAGGCGGGGATGTTAACCTCGGAGACACGAGACAAAGCGTCAGCAACTATGTTGTCCTTGCCGGACACGTGCTGGATGTCTGACGTAAACTGGCTTATAAAGCTCAGGTGTCGAAACTGACGAGGGGACGCTTTGTCAGGCTTCTGTTTCAAAGCATACGTGAGAGGCTTATGGTCCGTGAACACTGTGAACGGCCTGCCTTCTAGGGAGAAACGGAAGTATTTGATGCTCAAATACGCGGCGAGCAGTTCACGATCGTAGGTACTGTAGTTCCGTTGAGCGGAATTCAACTGCTTCGAGAAGAAACTCAACGGCTGCCAAACTTGATCCACCTTTTGGTAAAGGGCAGCACCTACTGCGATGTCAGAGGCATCAACAAAAACGGCTAGTGGTGCATCTTGCAGAGGGAATGCCAAGAGTGTAGCGTCGGCCAGTTATTGACGGGATTTGTCAAATGCGCGGATAGCCTCTTCAGACCACACGATCTCTCGTGTGTCCTTAGTTTTGGGGCCAGACAAGTACGCGTTCAAAATGGACTTGGGCCTTGGGCAGGAAACGACGGTAGAAGTTTAGCATGCCCAAGAACCTCCTCAACTCCTTCACTATCTTTGGACGCGGGAAGCTTGTTATCGCTTGCACCTTGTCTGGGTCGGGCTATATTCCTTCAGGGGAAATGAAGTGGCCGAGGAATCTCACCTGTTTTTGAAGAAATTTGCATTTCTCAACGTTTAGGATTAAACCGGCCTCAAGGAGACGTTGAAAAATGCACTCGAGATCGAGAAATCGAGGTTTCGCAGGACTGAGTGAATGACCCTTTGAAAGGTTTGCGCCGCATTGCACAATCCGAATGTCTTCAGGAGCTACTGGGATTTGGTGATAAGCCTTGGTTAAGTCCAAGGTCGAAAAGATGCGGCAATTCGCGAGGTGATGCGAAACCTCGATTTCTGTTTCGTATATTTGGGTGACGTTTTGGTCGCTTCTTCCAATGAGTATGTTTAATTAAGTCATACTAAGACTAAAAATCGTTTGGCGGAAATTTGGTCTGATTATCAAAACCAAATTTCCTGGTGCCCCCAATGATACTATCTACGCAAAAGACAAAATAAAGTCAATGTTCGTAGCTATGGCGGAAGTATCGGAAGGTGTCTTTAGAGCCTTGTGCCCAACAAAATACAGTTAACTTCTGGTAGTTTAACGTGAGTACCTGTCGAGTTGACTTAACCTCACTTTCTTCTTCCACAATCCTAACCCCGCTGAGACAGGCACAACGGTACCGCTCTATACTGCGTGCATGGACCAGCATTCATACTGGTGCATGCAAGACCTACCTAAATCTTTACCGAACTAAGGAGTATGGCACCAATGTTGAAACGCAACTCCACTTTTGGGTCCGAAGTTTCACTTCACTTCAGCGTCAACCACAACCCCCATGTAACCTCCCTTAGGGGGCCAACCGCTACAACGGAACTGAAAGTACATGAGTCAGGAATTTTTTCTGAGACATGTAAATTCAGAGGGGTACCCCTTGATCCGTGGTACCATTATACTCGTGGTAAGGTTTCTTGGCCAAAGCCACTTCATATGACTTCAGACAGACTCGGAACTGATCACCCTAATTAAGCCTTGGGGCATTCATGACGGCCAGCAAGTCAAAGTGAGTGCAATATTCCTACTTCTTTGCAATCAGAGAAACCCGAACGTAATAGGCAACACGGCCTCACCTGTCAGCACTCATCAGCATATCCTCGACAATGTTATGTGGAGACTGACGAATCCCATTCCAGCTTCCACAAAAAAAAAACCGGGATGGGCATCGTGCACAAGTCCATTGCAAAACACACAATCCGGAGACTGCGCTTTCCCAATCTCAGGTAAGACTGAAAACCCCCTCCCTTTCCCACGTAAGAACTGGGTAAAGAAATAGTCAGTCTCACCATGCTTCCGATTCAGCCACGGACTTATGTTACCAATGAGCCGCACAGTCCATTTGCCTCTAGTTTCATTTTGTCAAAAGAGTTGCCAGTCATCTAGGGTGCGTTACCGCTCTTCACCAGCAACCTCCTCCTTTGGGTCATCCCCTTTGTGCTTGTATATGGCTTGACCCTCCTCAGCAAGAAGGACAGACAGTAAGAGATAGTTCGGCACGTGAAAAGTATTGTCTAGTGTGCCTAGAATGTCTTTCTTCTTACGGAATTAAAGGCGTTTTTGACGTCAAGCGTTACGAAGAGCATCTCCCGTCTAGTTCGGTGGCTATGTGCCTCTGCTGTTCGAACGGTATCCACTACTTTCATGACAGCATCAACTATGGACCTCCCTTCTCTAAAACCGAACTGCCATGGAGATAAATCTCAGGCAGCGCGTATGTCTTCAGCGAGTCTACTTCCGATGAGCTTTTCGAGCATTTTTGCAGCAGTGTCAAGTGTACAAAATGGGCGGTATGAAGACGGCAACTCAAGGTAGCTTTTCCCCATGCTGATCAGCGCAAGCCTGGCCATCTTAAACCAAGAAGGGAAAATACCCTCTTTCAGGCAAGTGTTGAATGCGTCGAGCAATAGGTCTGGCCGATGTTGGAATACCTATTGTATATCTCTGCTGAAATATTATCGGGTCCTGGCGTCTTCTTGATTTTTATAAAAAGGACTGCCTCTTCCATTTCTTTTATAGAAAAAAGTGAATAGTCTTCGGCGCTCTCCGCACCGATGTCATTTTACTGAGGACTTCCACAAAAGTCTTGCTTTCCATCGACTTAATGAGGAGAGCTTGGGTCTAGTTCTCCTTCATCTCCCCATCTTCTCTTTTTGTACTCCGTCCTTCGGTTCCGCCTCAATTTTAAGCAGAGGTTTTTCTGACGGCGCGGCCTATTGTTGTCCCTTGCCCCTCTTTACTTTCTTCTTTTCAGCCGTGGAGAAGCCCTGAGCAAATTCTCCTTCAGATGCCCCTTCCTCCTTTTGGTTTTCCCCAGTTCGCTCTGCAATGGGCTGTCTGCTATCCGTTTGGCGCTCACAGTGTTCTCATCGGAGGGCGCGGCTATGTCTGCTTCCAGCGGATTTTCTCTTACTCTCCATGTCCATGTGTAATATGAAATTCTGTCTAAGGGCTCCTCCAGCTTCATCAGCCCGTTATTCACCCTTTTGCTGCCTAGTCGATGGCGCTCCCATTCAGCTTATATTTGGAACCATTTGGTTAGTTTCGGCAGTTTCCGCTGTTCCTCTTTCCACAACTATAGCACTGCTTGGCATTGTCTGGGTTGCCGTCTCCGTTGTAGGTGCCACAATACTTTGCGAGCCTTCTTCTCTATTTGCGCATCTCGATGTCTCGTCGCCGAGGATAAAGTCAGCTAGACTTTCAAGAGCTTTTCCAGAAACAGCAAAAAAGGGTTGTGTTGTTACTCGTGGATTACCGGTTATCGGGACTGTGTTCCATTCAGATATTTACCACACTCTTGGAGATACCCGCGGATTTACCATACCGACAGTAGGCGGGGTAGAGCTCAATGCTCTAATAACGTGATTGCCAAAGCCATGAAGGAGGTCCTCACTAGAAAGTGTTTGGAGGGATGTGTTGTCGAATGTATAGTATCTACGCTACGAATCAAGATAATCCACCCCGGGGTGACACATTACCTCCGGTGCTCTAGTTGCTAGTAATGAATGAAAGCGCACGGATACTACATAGGAGCGGGATGGAGATGGCGGCGTTTGCCGACGGCTTGTGTTTCTGTCCGTCATCAGCGAGGGCGTTTTGGGAAAATACGTCTGCGGGCAGTAAGATGCGGTCTCAGAATAAATTTTACTGATGCTGTTTACCACCGCAACAAGGATACTCGTATTCCACCCATGTAGCAAAATGGATAGAGATTGCCATCTGGGTCTTATACTGGATCCTAAGTTATATTGGAGACGCAACATAGAACTGAGGATTAAGAGCGGAGAGAGAATACGCGCGTCCCAGTCTACATATTTCTTTCACCCCGCTGCTCTCTAATATTCGCAAAACTTCGTCCATCACTATTAACCAGAGCACCAGAGCGATGGCACCACCCTGAGGCGTGCCTCTGTTCACAGCTTTGGCCATGTGGTTTTCTCCCAGTTCCGACTGGATTATCCTGGTGCTTAGCATGGATATAATCCAATGCGTAAGATACCCTCCGATCCAATATTGGTCAAGGCTTCTTTGATGGCGTTGGTACTAACGTTGTTGAAAGCTCCCTCTGTATCCACCAGCTGGGGTATATTTGCTTGCACTGCAGTGACCGCTCAATCGTGCCAATTGCCACGTGGAGAGTAGTTTTTATGAATTTGCTTGTGAGGTAGGCATACTGAGACTTAGGGAAAGGCGCTCTCTGCATAATCGCCCTTAATTGGATGTCCAGGACACGCTCTAGGATTTTCAATACGAAAGAGGCTGATTGTTCGAAAGTCCTTCGTAGACTCATAGCCACGCTCGCCCGCTTTCGGTATGAAAACCACTTGTGCGTGTCTCGAAGACGCATCCCAATTAGATATAGCTCGGGTAAATCTCAACACCCACGTCACAACCCTTTCCTGCTGCTTCTGTAGCATGGCAGGCATTATGCCGTCTGGACCCGGAGATTTATATGCGGAAAAACTGTTTATAGCCCCGCCGATCTGATCCTCGGTAATTAACGATTTGATAGTTTCGCACGGCTGGGTTGACCCCAAACCCTTCAAGCAAGGCTCTGACTTACAGTTATTGTCACTGGCGAGAAAGTGGGTCTGAACTAGCAGCTCTAAGGTTTCACCGGAAGATTCCGTCCAGGAGACTTTCGGCTTTTCAAGAAAGGATGGGCTCCTATGTTCTTTGGACAGGATCTTATTTTGGCTTGTGGATTTGGTAGTGCTTTCGATGTTCCGACAATAGTCCACGCAAGACCGCGGTCTTAATGGTCGACTTGTACTTCTTCCGGCAGTCCGTATATTGCTGCCAATATTTATGCCTGTAGCAGATGTTGTAGATTTCCCTGGTTAGCTTCCTGAGGCTGGAGAGATCTTCATTCCATCACGGTGACAGTGTCCTCCTGCTGTATTTAGTGGGGCATGAGACTTGTGCTCAAGGTATGGGATAGCGAATCAATGCCTGAAGATTGGCAACGAGGCATTATCTGTCTCATACAAAAAAAGGGAGATATCACACAGTACAGCAATTATAGGGGTATCACGTTGCTGAGTACCATCTATAAGATATTCTCCACTATCTTGCTAGGCCGGATAGACCCATACGCCCAGAACATCATTGGCCCATACCAAAGAGGCTTCACTCCTAGCAAATCAGCAACAGATCAGATTTTCTCTCTGCGACGAGCGATGGAAAAACTGTGGGAATATGGACAACAGTTGCACCATCTGTTCATCGACTTTAAAGCCGCCTATGATAGCATAGCCAGGGTAAAACTGTAAACGGCCATGAGAGAATTCGGTATCCCGACGAAACTAATAAGACTGACTAGGCTGACCCTGACCAATGCGCGAGGCCAGATAAAAGCAGCAGGATCACTCTCAAGACCTTTCGACGTCAACAACGGTCTACGACAAGGGGATGCCCTATCATGCGTCCTCTTTAACCTGGCCCTCGAGAAAGTGATCCGTGATGCTGAGGTAAATGCAAGAGGTACGAACCTCTTCAAGTCCACCCAACTACTGGCCTATGCTGACGATATCGACATCATGGGAAGAACCACCCGAGACGTACAAACTGCCTTCATCCAGATCGAGCAGGCGGCAATTGAGGCGAGATCTTGGTCTGCACATCAATGAAGGCAAGACAAAATATATGGTGGCAACGTCAGCACCGAAGACGAATCAACCAACAACATCAAACCGCACTGGTCAAACCCAAACACGAAGAAGAATAAGGATAGGAGAATACAACTTTGAGACCGTTGACAATTTCTTCTATCTAGGGTCGAGAATCACAACCGATAACAACTACGATGATGAAATCCGCGCACGGTTGTTGTCAGCCAACAGAGCTTATTTCAGCTTACAAAGACTGTTCCGCTCGAAACGTCTCACCATAGGGTCAAAGCTCTTACTGTACAAGACTACGATCTTGCCAGTCCTCATGTATTCCTCGGAAACTTGGGTTCTTAGCAAGAAAAATTGCGAACTCTTGGCCGCGTTTGAGAGAAGAATCCTCTGAAGAATTTTTGGCCCCCTACATGAGGATGGACGATTCCGTAGCCTACACAATGACGAAATCTATGAGCAATACCATGACCGTTCGGTTGTGGATAAAATCCGGGTCAATAGGTTACGGTGGGCGGGTCACTTAATCCGTATGGATGAGGATGATCCCACCCGGAAAGTCTATAAGGGCAATATCTATGGTAGAAAAAGAAGACGAGGCAGACCCTGCCTAAGATGGAGCGATGGCGTGGTTCAGGACGCCAGACAGCTTTTAGGGATATCGAATTGGTGGACCTCGGCGCAAAACCGGGATGTCTGGAGTTCCTTATTAAGGCAGGCCTAGACCGGATACCGGTTGTTGCGCCGTTGATGATGATGATCGTTTCCTAGTGCCCCAATGATAATATGTACACGGTAGACAAATTAAAGTCAATGTTCGCAGCTCTGGCGAAAGCATCGGAAAGTGTCTTTAGAGCCTCGTGGTTTGCAAAGTTGAGTTGAGTCCCGGTGGTTTAACGTGAGTACCTTTCAAGTTGACTAAACCGAATTTTCTTCTCACGACGCGGATTGATTTTGTGACCACAATCATAGCCCCGCTGAGCACTACCGTACCAATCTGCATGGATCCGCATTAATAGTAAGACCTACCTAAATCTCTATCGAACTTTGGAGTACGCACCGGTGTTGAAACGCAACTCCACGTTTGTGGCCCGAAGGTATCCTCTCGGCTTGAGTTTCAACCATAACTTCCCACAAACCCCCACTTGGGGGTCAAACCCTACGACGGAACTGAAAGTACATGAATGAGGAATTTTCCAGAGACATGTAAATTCGGAGGGGTATCCCGTGATTCGTGATACAATTATACCCTTGGTAAGATTTTATTACCGAAGGCATTTCATATGAACCCCGGTGCAGACTCGGGTCTGATCACCCTAATTAAATCTTGAGCTATTCACCAACTGCGTTATGACCAACAAGTGAGTACAACATTCCCAGTTGAGGCGAAGGTGGAAGTTCTCTTCGGCCACATAGTTTTGGTTTGACCGACAAGGTTGCTGCCTCGTCTTCCTAGCCGCCAGCTCAAAGCAATCCCTACAAAGTACAGCAAAAACATTGCACCGTAGTCGAACGAATACTTGTCCTATCCTAGAAGCTCTGCAAAATCTGTTACAGTCATGCTAGTTAAGTCACACCTCCTTTCTAGCGAAGAGAACTAGGAGTTGTAACCCCAAAGTTATACAGCCTTGGTGGTTTGAGAATATCGAAACAGTTTCCCCTTTTATAAATCCTTTGGCTCAGATGGTGGTCATGCTTAAGAAACAATAAAAAAGAGTTGGGCTGTGAATCGTAGATTTTCGGTTATCAGAGCTGTGTTCCATTTAGATATTTATCGCATCCTTGGAGACGCACTTTTAGTTTTCAAGCCGACCGGGGGCAGGCCCGGCAATGAGTTTGCGAAAGACTTTCGGCCAATAAGCTCCACGCTACACGCCATCAAGGAGACTCTAACCAGAATATGGTTGCAGGAGTCTCTTTCCGAATCTATAGTATCTATACTAAGAATCAAGATAATCTAATCCAGGGTGGCACATTACTTCAGTACTCTAGTTGCTAGAAATGAATGAAATCCCACGGATACTAAATAGGGGCAGAATGGAGATGGCGGCGTATGCCCGCGGCTTGGTCATTAGTGTTTCTATCCGTCATCAGCGATATTACGGAGGGCGCCTTGGGGCAAATATATTCGCCGTTAGTAAGATGTGGACTTAGAATAAATCTTACTGATGACAGAGGTTGCCATCTGGGTCTTATCCATTATCCTAAGTTAATCAGTTGTGGGGGAGTGGGGTCTCCGGCCTATCATTATTCTTGGTGCTGTGGTCCACCCAGTACTAACGTTTGATTCAATTGTGCGCTCAGCAGAAAATACAAAAGGAACAAGTTCAGTAGGATCCAAAAAACTGCGGGTGCAACGGAGACTTTGCAGTCCTTTCAGGCAGATGTCCTTAGTATATTCTAATACCTCGTTTTCTGGGAACTTTATATTAAATACTCTATATCGAACAGTGCAGTCACATTTCGTGAGCCCAACGAAGCACCACTATGCCACATGCAGACCGACCTCCAAAAGGAAATTCGCGGTGAGCTTTTCAACAAGGGGAGGGAAGACCGATGATGTAACTCTCGGGCACTTCTTTTATGATTGTCCATCTCTAGCTAGAAGTAAGGTGTGCGTAAAAAACAGTTCTTTCGGGACCTCAAAGAAATCTTTCGGTGTAAAATGTGAGAGTTGCTGACCTTCGTGGAGAATACGGGTTGGCTCTGAAAATCTGACCCGGCTAGATTTTGCTCCTGTTATTCTTTCTTGCAGTCTGAAAACGAATACGGGGTTCATGTTCTTACTATTTGAACAAATCTAGGGAAAATCTAGAAAAACAGGAATCGGGGCGGCGAAAAAAAAAACTTCGAAATTTGTTCGGAAAAGGGTGAACATACGAAAAGTCGTTGAATTTGAAAACAAAGGTTTTTGAAAATTTACAGAAAGGATTGGCTTCGAATCGATCATGGATTTTAAAAGTATAAGAGTTTTTCGAGTAAGAGTTCTGCAGTTCTGGATCTGGAAAGTTAGGCTCTAAGAAAACAAGGATAACGGCACCTCAGCTGAACTATTTTTCGGAGCAACATTTCACATTTCAGGAGGATTTTTCCTTGACCCCGACTATCAACTAAACCCATCTTCTTTTCCCGACAAACACCGCACAGCAGTTCGATATGACACACGCAACTCTTGCACCTAAAAAAAGTCTTCAATGGAGCACCGAAATTTTCATAAGGACTGAAAGGATTAAGCCGCTTTTCCCCTCTCCATTTGAATAGGGATGCACACCATGTTATTCCATCTCCTAGCAATGAGTATTATCCACCCCCCATTAATGGGAACGAGGAGTCGGTGAACTTGATTCGGATAGTTGCTACATTTTTAGAATTTTCAGCTTCCACTAACTTCAACTCCTTCAAAATCAACTCCTCCAGATGCGAGAGACGATGGCATACCGTTCTGCACTTAATTTTGAAAACAGAAAAGGAAAAAGTCCCATTCGTTTGAAATAGTAAAAAACTTGTCTTTTCTTTTTCACTGGTATAAATATTTATTCTCGCAAATCCCAATATTTCGAGAACCAATTGTTCCCTTCATCAGTGCTAATAAGTTCCCGAAATATCGGTATTTGACTGAAAATACTGTTCATTACAGGTATCATGTCGAGGCCCAAAAGTCTCTGTTCCTATGGTACCAGTATACCCCTGGTAAGATTTGCCAGTTCAGATGAGTCCCCGTGCCGACTGGAATCTGATCACCTTTTGCATCACGATCAGCAAACCATAGTGAGTACCTGGGGGTCTCCTCGGTCACTTGGTTTTGGTCAGACGACAAGGTTGCTGCCCCGTCTTCCTCGCTGCCACCTGAGGACACTGCTACCGGAGTACAGACAATTTGTCCTGACCGACGTGGAAAAGTACGCAGATTTGGATACTTTGGGGAAAGCTGACCGCATAGTGGAAATCCAACATACGCCGATAGTGTAGCAAGCGGTTGTGAAGAATCTCGGGCGTAATGAGATTGAGGATATACCAACTTGATTGTTTTAGCCAGTGATTAATCAACTAACCCGAATATGCCGTGAGAAGTGTGCAAGGCCCGCAATCCGGGAAGGCCAGTGAACACATGCTACCTCCAAGTCGCGGGACCACTGGATGGGAAAACCCTCACGCTACTAGCATCACGAATTACGATCCGAGACGGGAAAATGCACCAACGGGAAAGTAGGAAAGGTGAGCGGAAGCGTGAAAATTAAATTGCTTACGAAAGGCTCATACTTTGGAATCAGTTTTCGCCATAGATCTACATGGAAAAGACAACAACGTTAAAACCGGTTGAACCTACGCACTTCGAAGTATTGGCCCACATGGAGGTTGTTCAACGGCGGCGGCGAGTTTCACCGACTTCCATCCCAGCAGAGAAGACTGATCCGGACCTGAAAGTATAGAAATTAACCTTCACAGCATCAACAGTCGAAGCATCGGCGAGGACACTCTCGCGCCTCTAAGCTGCTCAGTCGGAAAGAAATGATGTGTGGATAGGGGTAAGTATCTGTGACCGCTACGAAGAGCCAAACTACCACTGTGATGCACCGTTTTGATGCTAAAAACTCCTAAAACCGTGACTGCCCCTAGTATTCACGAAGGAAAACAGCTCTGCCACCTTGCAGCTAGAAATCCCCCTGCAGCCCCAAAGAATGGTTTACCCAGTGTCCGTAGCCTGATTCTACCTAGAGCTGGGCAACCGCAGGGGAAGTGCCTGAGAGTTTCCTCCTTTCCCCGCAGCTTCGACAATGTGAATTGTAGGGAATGCCGAGCAAGGCGGCATGGTCTCCTATAGACCAGTCGTCCGCGCGGACCGCCAGGTTATGTTATAAGCGGGTTAAATCCTCCTTGACTGGTGTGGTGGTGGTAAGCCTTCGCCATCTAAGGCCCGCGGCTTGTAAGCAGTGCGAGTGGATTCCGCCCTTGACAGACGCCAGCGAGACACCGACTGCACCCGCCGAAGGACTGTAAGAGCAGAGCGCCGCATGGCCAATCCGTCAGCCCGCACATTTCATTCTATCTTCCTATGCCCCGGAACCCAGAGGAGAGTGACTTTGAGCGAACCGCCCAGACCATTTAGCGGGTTCCTGCATTATCCCATCAGCCTGGAAGATGTCATCGCCGAGTACAAGACCTTCATGGTAATAATACACTGGCGAAACCTGGGAGACCATTCAACTCGGATACATTGTGTGTATTCGAGAAAATCCCCGCACCCTCTCCACAGACCATCTTTGGTACATCGGTGAAGAATATTGTGTCGTAACCTTGCAACACGCCGCCAGTCCTCCACTCTGCCCTGGTTCGAAAGTCCACAGCAAAGCAAAGCTTCTCGTGAAGTTGAGCTTGCATATGTCGTAGTCTGTGGGTAGTGTCCAGATTTGCCGAGGCACTTCGTCTAGGATATTACTGTGGTCGTAGGGCTTCGCTGTCCAGCATTCGGACTCACGTAAACTGACGGCAACGTATTTAATGTTGAGGTCTACTTTTTGTTCAAAACCTGCCACCATACAATAGAACCGCAGGTTACGATTGGAGGCACGACAGCAGTGAACATCCAGAGAACCATTTTCTATGCAAAGGTTTTCTTGAAGGCATAGAAGGCTTTACAGGCCTTCTTAACCCTGAGTTCAATGTTCAATCACCAATTTAGTTTTGGATCCAAGATTACATTCATTACATTGAAGGAAAGAACCAATCTTTGTTCATTTCAGCTGTGGCAGGTGGAATTCAGGTACCCTTGTCTTGGTGGTGAATAACATTAGTTCCATTTTGGTTGGGTTTAGACTGAGTCGGCAGCTTGCAGCCCACAGGCACACCTTTCGCGGCGCTCCTTCCATGATGTCGCTCATAATGGACGGAAACATCCCTGATACGCCACAACCTTCACCCCGTTATGTCCAATAATCTTAAAATTTCGTGCATCCCTATTAACCAGAGCACCGGAGAAATGGCGCCACCCTGGGGCGTGCCTCTGTTCACAGCTTTAGTCAAGTGGTTACCTCCCAGATCCAACCGAATTATCCTGGTACTTAGCATGGATATAATCTAATGTTTGTCTGGGGTTCTTCCTCCGTGATAACAACCCAGTCGTCCATGGGAATCTTGAGGTTTTGAAGGCGCAGGGATTGGGCGAGCTTGTCTTTACCCATGCGGATCTTCGACAACCAGGCGCGAGCGTCCGGTCTCCTGGGAATTCCGTCGTAGGGAATGATTTGAAACTTTACGTCCTCTAAGGCGTGAGAAACCGAGAAAGCGCCTGGAGAATTAGTCCTCGCAAGCTATAACGGGGAACCCACGGACCACCAGAGAGGAAAAGAAGCAGGGGATGGATTTCGTGTGTTTAGCTTTGGTGTCCAGGAGATGCTCAATGCCCATGTAGGGATAGAGTAGTATTGGCGACAGGTTTTGAAAACTGCCTGGATAAGTGGGGGACATTTTGCTACTGTTGCTTTCAATGTCCTCCACTCCCAATTTGGACGCTGCCTGGGTCCGAAAACTGGATCGCTCTATTTTGAGGAATGGGGATGCCCTACTTCTTCCTCATTTCTCATGTAATGGGGTTTTCGGAGCTCCACCGTTGGGAAATATAAACCTTCTTTTTTGAAGAACTACAAATTCTTTGCGAGTGTACTACTCTTCTTTGATACGTGTGTTGGGTACTCTAATGAAGTCCATTCCCATAAACAGCGTTTAAATCAGGTGACAGACAAAGGTGAGTCGTGACAGAGCGTATTCCTGTGCCCTTACCAAGGCGACACTTCGTGAAGTGCAAAAGTTACCGTCGACCGAAAGGTACACATACGACAGGTAATTCTTGAGATTCTATTAATGGCCGATGACGACAGTCTTAACAGTCGCGTCTCGTTCGCAATCTTTAGAAAACGCCACACATCCAGTACCTACATGTTTTCACGTCGTAATTTTTAGTCTAATAAAATGCGTAGACGTGCTGTAAATTGTGGTAACACATGTGGACACAACTTTAGCCACAAACTTGGCTAAGATGCAAGAAAACATATGCAGCCATTTGTGTACCGTGGCCCCGGAGAAAGGTGGGTGCGTTTTCAACTTGGCCATAACATCACATTTTACACGAATTATTATTGTTGTTATTATCAAGAAATAAGCATAATAGGAAAGTGCAATGACAATATTGTAAGAGGTGTTAAGTGGTCTGCGACACCGAAAAGGAGGCAGAGCGGGTGCCATTAAACACCAGGTCGGACATACGTTTCAGGATTTAAGCACCCAATTTGAAAGTTAAAAGGCAAATAAAAGATACGATTTGATGTTTAGTTACTTCTTCGAAGTGGCTCACAATAAGTTTTAATTTGCATGAATGGACGCCTCATTAGCTGCCGGCAATATTGGCTCCAATCGAAGGGGGTTATCCAAACAACTCTCAAGTTCTACGAAGCATTATCATTTGTAATAATTCACAGAAACCATTTGAATAGAAGATTCATTGCCTCAGGTTCCTGATACCTCGTAATATAGCTTCATCCAGAAAATAATATCGTTTTGCTGATTGTTACCCTCAGGCGCCACTAATAAATCATCTCCGGAGACATGTTTTCCCCGAGCCTATCAGTAAAGACCAAATTACACGTGTGGTTCTCAGATAATATCTCATTCATCCGTCACCAGGTAAGATGATTCAGCAATAATAATAAATTAAACGAATGAATGGAATTAAATGAATGTCCTGCCTCGTTAACCCTGCAGACCCTCCCATGTCATTATGCTTAGACGAAAAGGCGTCAATAGACTGATAATTTAGCTCAGGTTCGATAAGGGACATCTTTGTTCGTACACCTTGAGGCAGAGCCATTGAAAACCCTTCGACCTTATCTTATTCCCATCAGGATTCAATTTCAGTAGCATCTATTTCAATGCTCTACATGTTTTCCAGGAGTTATTCCGCCATTAAATGTGATACGAGGGATATGAGACGGACCGGGCAGGCGGGTGGTTGTTTTCGGGAATGAAGGAATTGCCGCAAAGTTAGTGGACCTGCTACGATGAAAGAACATCATCAGCCACATCTGTTGATAGATAGCATCCCATTGGACCGAAGGAATGTCGAGATTATGTCGGAACTTCAGATAAATTGATGCTATAAATTTGATTGACATTTCAAGGGATAAAAATCTTAGAATTCACAGAATAATTCGCCTTTGATGTGGCGAGGTTTGATAGTTTGTGGTTTTTTTATGATAATTTTTATAAGATGTCGTTTAATTAAGGAGAAAGTGGAAGGATTCCTTCCAGACTACATAATGGAGTTGCTTTTTTTGGGTAGGGTATCTACGCACATAGCGTTGGACTCCCGGTTCGCTTCATCGTCAGACTACCGAACAAAACACCTCCCCATTATCAGAGAGCTAGCTTGGAACCGTTTTTCACATTACTTTGGGCTAGCCCCCGAACTCTCTCGCCTTGCAGAGCCTTCAAATCGGGTAATTCCTTTCACCAACGGGGGTGGAGAGAAGAGATGAAACTGTCAGTTCAAGGGACCCTATGCAATCCGGTTCCTCCACCTCTCAGCGCTTCCCAGCATCTCTTCGACAATTTTATCTGGAGAGAGATCGCCTGTGCTTAAATAGAGCTGCTGACGAATCCCATCCCACCTCCCATAAGAAAAAAAGTGTGATAGGCATCGCTCACAACTCCATTGCAAAACACACAATCCGAAGATCGCACCTTTTCAATCTTGTGCAGGTAAGAATGAATACCTCTAAGCCCCCTTAAAAATTGGATAATGAAATAGGCGGTCTCACCATGCTTCCGATTCAGCCACACACCTAAGCTGCCGATGAGCAGCGCAGTCCATCTGTCTATAGTTTATATTATAGCCAAGAGAGTGGCAGCTCTCTGATCTAGAGTGCGTAACCGTTCCTTACGAACTTGGCTCTTCTCCCTTGCGCTTGTACACGGCTTGACGCTCCTTAGTAAGAAGGGCAACGTGGATTACTCCCGCGATCACCATCACGGCCGGTTCAGAGACAGCACGGTACGGAGACACCACCCACAAAGCTCCCCGTCTCTGCACTTGCCCGAGACGTTTGCGATATACCTCCTTGCTAAAAGCGTCAGCCCATACCTCTGCGATGTATAGCAGAACAGACTGCGTTGAACTCATCAGGAGACGTTGCCTGTCAAATTTAGGACCCCCAATGCTTGCCATTAGCCTTCTTAACATCGAAACTCCAGCTGCAGCCTTGTTCGCTGCTGCTTTGATTTGCTCAAAAAAGCTCATCTTTGAGTCAAAAGTCAGCCCGAGGTACTTTACCGCTGGTTTCGACACGATTATTGACTCGCCGAACGATATGGGACACAGGGTCGCTCCACTAGCCTACTGAAAAATCCTCCATCCGAGGGACAAGTTCCCTACGCAACATCGGATGGCGTTTATCCTACAGTCGCTACATTAGCACCACCGCACGCTTCCTCCTGTGTATCATCGACGCCCGCCACCGCTGAACCGCAGGCCCTTCCGACCTCATGTCGTCCGAGCGGCCCCCAATTGAACGTCGCCTCATCACCGAAACAGCTGTTCGTGTCAAGGCTAGCGTACTCCACCACGCCCGACGAAATTCTGGCCTATATCAGAAGCAAAAGCAACTCAACTTTGTCACCTCTTTCCTGTGTGAAGCTGACGAAGGATGGCTCTCCTGACCGAGTGATAGCTTCCTTCAAAGTGACATATCCCCATGACTTCGATGCTATCGTCCAATCCTCCTTTTGGCCACAGGGGGTCTTCGTTAAACCTTATCAGAGGTCTAAGATTCGTGAAAATTTCCGGCCCGCCCGCCTGCTTCGCCGAACTTGCATGATACCAATAATTATACGTTGTTTTATCAAAATGTAAGGGGTCTAAGGACCAAGCTGTCGGATTTCAAACTGTCTGCCTTAGCATTCCAACATCATGTCATCTGCATTTCTGAAACCTGGCTGGATGACAGGATTTTAGATTCTGAGCTCCTCGAAGGTTACTCTGTGTTTCGTTGTGACAGAGACTGCGTTGCGCTTGGCAAGACAACTGGCGGAGGTGCCCTAGTAGCTGTTAAGTCCCCTCTCCGTGCCGAAATCATCTTTTCCTCCTCCTCCTCCTCCTACGATTCTGTTACCGTACGTGTCCTTCTGCCAAACGTATGTCCCTTTATCATATCGTGTGTATATTTTCCCTGCCTAAGCCCGCCTTCTCTGTACGAGGATTTCTTCGACAGATTATCAGAGGTCCTAACCGTTTTGTTTCCCTCACTTCCTTTCATCCTCTGTGGTGACTTTAATCTTCCTAAGCTCTCCTGGCCCGTTACACCTGGCCTTCCCTCCCTCCCTAATAACTCGAACCACCCTTCCCTTCCTCTATCCACTTTCATGTACACCTGTGGGGCCCTCCAATGTAACCTTTCTAGAAACCTGTACGTTATCTTTCCCAATCCCTTCATGCTCCGTCTTACGTTGCCCCTGACGCCCATCATCCTGCTCTCGAGTTCGATGTTCAGAGATCCCGACTCCACTCTCCTGTCGCTCGCAAGCCTACCAAGTTCAACTTTCGTAAGGCGAACTTCGCGGAAATCTGAAACCTTTCTGGTCCCACATTCGCAACTCCCGCTGCCCCGCCCAGCTATCCCCTCCGTCCATTAAATTCTCTGGCTTCTCTGGTAACTCCCCCCAACGATCTTGTGATTTACTCTGCCGCTACTTTTCGTCAGTCTATGTTCCTCCTCCTTCTTCCGAATCCCTCCCGATAGTAGATGTAGCCTGCCTCGCATCGCCTACCATTCCCCTTCTTACTCCTATCCTTGTCGAATACCTCATTGGCGAACTTGATGCCAACGTCGGACCTGGCTACAATGGTCTTCCAAACCTCTTTTTGATCAAAACTGGTAAGTCCATCTCCCTTTCCCTATCTCTTATTTTCAACAAAAGCCTTGAAGAGAATCATTTTCCCAGCTTGTGGAAAGAGGCTCTCATTATCCCCATTCACAAAAGTGGCGATCGTTCGCTTGCCGAGAATTACCGTCCCATTTCCCTTCTCTCCTCCTGTTCCAAAATCCTGGAAAGATATGTCAGCGACTGGTTGTCCGCCCACTTTGGCCAACACATAGTGAAAGAACAGCACGGGTTCGTTAAATGTAGGTCCACTGCCTCCAACCTGCTTGACTTTACCAACTTTGTCGCCAAATGTCTTAATTCACGGCAAGAAGTGCATACCATTTACACTGACTTCGCGGAAGCCTTCGACACTGTAAATCACAAGACACTTCTATCCAAACTCTCGTCCCTAAACGTTCCCATACCACTTGTTTTATGGCTTGCCCCTTACCTTTCCAACCGATCCTGCCGCGTCTCTTTTGACGGCTTACTTCTCGCTCCTTCTCCCCCTATTCTGGCGTACCATAGGGGTCTATTTTGGGTCCTTTGCTATTTTTATTTTTTATTAACGACCTTCCTGCCCTCCTTACTTGTCCCTGTTTGCTCTATGCAGACGACCTTAAGCTGTTTTCCGCTATATCGTCGCCTATGGACTGTGTTTCCCCTCAGTCTAACCTGGACACTCTGGTTCGTTGGTGCTCGACTAATGGTTTAGCGCTAAAGGTCAGAAAGTGTCACTCTATGTGCTACTCCCTAAAATTCTCACCCACTTCTTTCTCCCACTCGCTTGACGAACATTCCTTATCCTGTTTAAATTCCACTCAAGACCTCGGAGTCACTTTCGACAATAAGCTCCGCTTTGACACCCATTTCCTCGATGTCAGCAATCGAGCAGCAAAATTGTCAGGCTTTATTCTTCGCTCCTCCTCTGATTTTGACTCCATCCAACCCTCCTTAGCCCTCTTCAATTCCCTCGTAAGGAATACCCTCGAGTATTGCTCCATGATCTGGTCACCGTCCCGTAACTGTGATTGTCTTGCCCTTGAAAAGCTTCCCTCGTGTGGATTACCCCTCCCGCCTCCGCTTTTTAAACCTTCCCTTCCTACAAACTTTCCTCGGACCTGATGGACTGCTCCGCCGCTGACGAGATCACCTGCCGTCCTGCGTCTTATAACACACGTAACGCAGAGCGGAGCTCGAAGTCTATTTTCATTCCCCGATTCCCAGGCTTTGCCGAAATTATAATGCAAAACAGCTTGGTCCTTTTAACTTCCCTACTTTAAGTAGTTTTAAACGTAGAATAAGTTTTTTGCTTTCTCCTCCTCCTGAGGACAATAATTAATTGGAATTCTTTCTGTTTGTTGTCCGTTAATTAAATAAATAAATAAATATGCCGAGTCTGCTTTGCGCCTGTTCGACAGTGCGTCCAGCAATAAGCACCGCGACATCATCTGCATAACCAACCAGGCGCGACTGTTTTGACATGTCGACTATTATAGCTAACGTTCCAGAGGTCCGGCTCTAGAATGGATCCCTGTGCTACCCCCGATGTGAGCTCCATCCTCCTCTAACCCTCTGGTCTTTCATAGAACAGGGAGCGGTTCCTCAGATAGTCCCTCAATATCCGTAAGATATAGTTCGGCACGTGGAAAATATTGCCTAGTGTGCCTAGAATGTCTTCCCATCTTACGGAATTAAAGGTATTTCTGACGCCAAGCGTTACGAGGAGCAACACCCGTCGAGTTTGCCGGCTATGTGCCTCCGCTCGTCGAACGGCACCCACGACTTGCATGACAGCATCAACTGTGGATCTTTCTGCTCTAAAATCAAACTGCCGGGGGGATAAATCTCCGCAGCGCGTATCGCTTCAACGAGTCTACATCTGACAAGCTTTTCGAGCACTTTTCCAGCAGTGTCAAGCATACATAGTGAGCGGTATGAAGACGGAAACTCGGGGTCGCCTTTCCCTTTGTCGATCAGTGCAAGTCTCGCCACCTTCCAACGAGAAGGGAAAATGCTCTCTCTCAGGCAAGTGTTAAATGCGCTGAGCAGTAGGTCTCGCCGGTGTTGGAATACCAGTTTGTATACAACTGCTGGAATACCATCGGGTCCTGGTGCCGTCGTGCTTTTCATAGATAGGACTGCTTGTTCCAATACTTTTATAGAGAAAAGTGGACAATCCTCGGCTCTCTCCGCGTCGACGTCATCTTCCCATACGAGGTGCGCAGAGAATAGTGCTCTTACAATACGGTCCATTTGCTCGGCCTTAAGTGAACAGGGTTTCCGCAGAGTTCCGATTTTTCGGGTTACCAGTTTGTAACCGAGTACCCACGGGTCCCCATTCACCTCGTCGACCAGATCCTGCCAGCAGCGGGCTTTGCTCTTGTTTATTACGCTGCGGAGTTTCTTTCTGGCTGTTTTGTACACGGTCACTATGGAACATGGCTCCTCCACGTTGCTTAGACGTTTTGTTATGCGGCGGAGCCTGTGACACTCCGTCCGTAGCTCTTCGATTTCCACTGTTCACCAATACATAGAAGGTTTGCCACGTCTCGATGCCCTCTTGGGTATGTAGGCTCCGAAGGCCGTCGTTATCAGGTTCATAACTGAATTTACGACAGTGTCGGCTGCAATACCACCGCGCCTGGAGTACCGTCGACAAATCTCCCGGTATTCACTTTCGTGGCATTCCATGCACAGAAAGAGCGCCGCGGTGGCGCACACCGAGAGTTTGTGTCCACCACTTTGAAGGCAATATTCTGATGGTAGCTTGCCGGGAATTCTTCCAGAACCCACCACCCGTCCACCAGCGACACCAGTGATTCCGACACGAAGGTTACGTCTGGAATGCGTCCCTCGCAGCCCGGGCGTTGGAACGTTAGGGTGGATCCGGTGTTTAGAACTACCAGTCCTGGGCTCGCCGCCATTTCCAGAACTCATTTCCTTCTGGAGTCTGTGTGAAACATGCCCCATTCAAGTGCCCTAGGATTGAAGTCACCCCCGGCCAGGATCCGCCCATCTGTGCTTAAGATAGCGTCCTCCAAAGCATCAAGCATGCGTCGAAAATCCAGCATCGTGTCATTCGGCGTAAGATAGATACTAAAAAACGTTATCCCTAAACATCGAATTCAGACGAAGCAGTCCCCTCGGCCTTGAGTAATAACCCTAGGGAGGGTGCCGTCCCGAACCGAGATGTCAGCGGTACCTGATATGTCAGGTTGCCATGAAACTGGGTCCTTGTTTTGGTCCTGCTCTCTGATGAGTACTAAACCAGCTTTGGTCTCCGCAGCGAACTGCGCTAGCAACTCGTGAGGGGTTTCAGTCCGGTCCATATTGATTTGTAGGATGCGAATAATGTTGACCGCGTCCTGGCTCCTTCCAATTCTGCTCTGAAGACTGGACACTGCCCGGAGCCCGCAGTGTGTGCAACGGTCTCATCAGTCGCGCAACGGTTTCTGCATAGGACGCAGCTCTTCTACTTCGGTTTTTAACCTTGGAGCTCTACGAGAAGGATGTCTGTCTGATAAACATCAGTCGAACCACGACGATAAGAAAGGACGACAATGTCTTCTATTCCAAATTAAATGGTTTGGAAGTAAATAAAACGCTTAAAGCAACAGACCAACCTAAACCCCGAATATCCATTTTTAATATTCCAGACTTTCGATATCTTCACTTCAGAATATGTTGGAAAACTTTTTAAATAACTCATTTTTGCCATCATATCATCTCCATTTGCCCTGCTTCAAGCAAGGATGGCCTCCGAGACGCAATATCGCAATCTGTTGGAATAGAAACTATCTGTGGAGCGAGACGATGAAATAAAACTTTATCGTAAAAGACTTTCTCTACTTTCCCATGATTTTCGCTCTATTTTTTTTTCCTACAATCAAAGTATGCACATTAGGGTCTGGTAGATGGTCTTTGTCGAGGATAAAAGAGCTTTGTTATTACGCTCAAAGTGTTCACGAAATCCAATTTTATGACGGGAATATTATCCTCAGGTCAATTTGCAACTGTTATTATTGCAAGGATGATAATAACCGTGGCCGGGTATTGTCATGTATATTCGAGGAAACTCTTGAATTGAGGACAATATAATAGAATTTAGTTGAATAGTCCTTGCCTCGAAGACTGTCCCGCTATGAGTTTGAAATTATTTGAATAGCACCTGAAAATCGTCCTTTATGACCTAGCTTTCAGGTACATAATTGAAGCTCGTTTGACTCACCGAATATGCAGCCACCCACCCGAAATCACTATTTAGACAAAACAGTCCAACCAGTACTCCAAACAACAGTACCCCCGCCTGGTCTGCTTCAGGTTAAAATTGCTTAATCCGGCAAGTCATCACATGACCTTCTGGCGGTGGCCGCTGGAAACCGTCTTCGGACGGGCCAAGAGTGCGTAGGGTAGGATTGGTAGTTGTCTCATCGAACTGATGAGGATTTCCTTGTCTGCTGGTCATGTGTTAAGGCAAGTGGATCTGTCGGGGAAATGAGCCAAAGTAACAGCCCGGGGATCGTCCTCCCTGCACTGGAGAAGGTGCTAATAGAACCCCAAGCCCAGGTGGAACAACATATGCTGAAGGTTGCGTAGCCAATGGAGAGCTTGGTCTTTAGTATGCGAACTCTGAATACCTTGAGCACCTTCAGTTTCAAATAAGACCCTGACACTGGGGGCCGGGTTAGCCAGGGTGGACATTCTTGCTGGACTACTTACTCGTGGGCCGAAGACACGGGACCGACCATAGAAAAACAGGTGGTGATGCCAGGCGCATCATCGGAGGACGAGCTATTGGCATCTAGACAGTAGCCGTCAAGAGCAGTACGCTCGGTGCCAGCCGTAGCACCGTTGTGCTGAAACCAACCACAGAGACCTCCCGCAGGGGGGGGCCCACGAACTAATGATTTCCAGCCTGGAACCTACTGCCGTCAAGCTGGGTCTAGCGAGTGCCAGACATCGATATCAGTGATCCCTCTAAAGTAAAGACCGACAAGAACGTCGACCATCTGAAACCGGCTCTTAGCAAAGGTCCACTGGTGTCCTGCTCAAGACCTACTTCCGGAAGGTCAAGCATATTCTCAGCAGGATTGCTAAGAATAAGGACGCCGGTACTGTCGACGAGCGGAATGAAAAAGTCCTCGCTAAATACAAGGCGGTTGTTGAGGAATGCAATAGCAAACGCCTGGCAGATTAGCAGAAGGCGAAGCCAACCGCTTTCAAACGCAATCGATCTCAAGAGATCTCTGAACGTGAAGGAAATTCCTGCAGTAACTAAAGGTGAGTTGCTGGAAATTTGCAGAGAATAGGTGAAATCAAACCTCCGAGTCTGGATGGAGTACCAAACAGGAACGAGGGAAGGTCGGCGTGAAATCTAGGCTGGATATGTTCGCTGAGATATTGGAAACGTGCATGCCCGAAGGAATATTTCCTGTAAGGTAGAAACAGTAGAAGCTAATACTGTTGATTAAAGCTGAGAAATCCCCAGGTGAGTCATCATTGAGTTTAGAATTGTTCCACTTGCACATAACCGGTAATGTATGTATATGCATTAAGCATACCAGGCTATTTACTATCGCGTCACAAATGCTAGAAACCACTTATTATTCAAAGCACTTTTACGTCTGAATGTGGTTCCGGCATATGTCTGGCTTGTCAATACTTTTCAGAGACGGGATGTCGGCTCACTGGTGGACCTTACGTTTGTAAGCGACACCTTATCCAAGGATCTCCAATAGTAAATAAGCGACGAATATGCGCATATCGACCACCTTTCAACCATTTTTGAGGTGAAGCATGGAACGAAAATAAAGCAAAACCAAGGAAACAGCAAGAACGGCCGATGTTCGAGGAAGTATTACTGCAGAATACGACGCTAATGAGGAACGCAGGAGGAGGAGTTACAGACAGCGTGTGACACTTCCATGTCACGTCACATTGTATCCAAGAAACGAACGCCCAATTTTTAGTTGAATTCAGAAATTGAAGAATGGCGCAAAATCCGCCTCAAAGTCAGCAGATGTACCTAGCGTATCAGACACCCTCTTTAGGTTGATAAATGACACAAAGAATGTATAAAGACAAGGGAAGAACTGTAAGTAGCCATTTCCAGAATTAAAACAGAACACCTCAAAAGCTTATACAAGGAAGCGAACCGTGAACGGGGGGGGGGGGGGGGCTATGCAAGGCGGTCATCTACAATAGGCTTATTCCTATCACAGAGGTAAAGCAATAGGCAGTTCGGATTCCGAAAAGGGAGACCTACTGTCAACGCAATCAGTGCGGTAATGAACAAATAGGGGGCAAAATGGGTAAGAGCTCGCACGCGAAACAACATCTGTAGAGATACGCAGCAACAGTCAACCAAGGAGTTACGAACTGTGAAACCCTTCAGCGACGTAGCCAGGAGTCACTTACGTGTGGCACTGGCAGACGGTAAGTCCGCTAGCAACAAACTAGCACCTTAGTTGTGGAACAGTGTTGAGACCAGACTGTCGGAGATGATCATTGAAAATCTCCTGGATGATAAAGGCAAACACAAGGAATCCGTCCCCTGCTTTGATCCATCTCAGATGGTCCGTGAGTTCCATGTTATAACTTGCGTGGACCGATTCCCCAGGGACTTTCTCGATTCGTACGTCGCCTGGGAGGGCGTAAAGCTCAATGTCATCCCCCACAACGAGACGCCCAGGAGACCGGTCGCTCGCACCTGGTTTCCGAAGATCTGCATGGATAAGGAGATGCTTGTGAAATTCCTGAGCCTTTAAAACCTCACGATTCTCATGGACGATTGGGTTGTTATCAAGGAGGACTAACCTCAGACAAACAGCCAACCTCTTCTACTCCCTGCCTTGAGGCACTAGAAAAGGTCGACTATAATGTGCGGTTCGGAGTCAGAAACGCAAAGGTAAAAGTGTTCCGCTCTGCAAAACCGGACGACGACCTGGGTTCAATCGACGCCAGCAGTGAGCTGTTGGAAGAGATCATCTCAGGGTAACGCAGGTAAATCCGCGGCAATCGAAGTGCTTGTCTTCCTCCTAGGAGCAGAAATCGATACCGCACTAATACAGGAGCCTTAGTTCCTTGGCGAACGAACCATAAAAGGGCTCCAAAGCCGAAATAAGTTTATTTATTTATTTCACAGCACAGGAGACATTGATCAGGACAGACCTAGAGCATGTAGCCTCGTGAAGAAGAGTCTGAACGCTTTTCTGTCTCCGGACCTGAGTTCCAGCGACCTAGTCGTGACCAAATTGGAGCAGACGAGGGGAGAGCACCTCTATATTTCCCTGGCTTACATCGTTCGCGGCCGATCAGCTCCGCCAGAACAACTGCAAGATAGCAATAAACAAGGCCCTGTTGATAGGCTGCAACGCCAATGCAAAGCGTACGCTTTGAGGCAGCTAGGAAATCAACGAAAGCGGTGAATCATTCTTTGATTTTGTTATTACTTCAAACATATCGGTGTGTAACAGTAGCAGTGCACTACACTCCCATTTCCTCAGAGGAGGAGATCGTTGATATCACCTTACTAACCGACAACGAGATTCTTACGGTGGAGAACTGGAGAGTGTCTGACCAGAGATCCTTCTCAGATCACAGTAAGATATTTTTCAGTCTAGATCCCACCGCAGAGATCACCAAACCCTTCAGAGACCCCAGGAGGATCGACTGGAAAAAGCTTGGCCAAGTAATGAAGAACAAACTCCCTGGTGCGCAAATTGTCAAGATTGACACGACAGACGTACTGGAGTAAAAGATCGAGGCTCTGAAAAAGACATTCGATACCGCCTTTAAAATCTCGCGCTCTGCTAAATACAGCATGAAGACACTGCCACCGTGGTGTTACAGAGATAAATATTGGTAGCCATACATGGAATGCCTGGAGAAGAACAAGTTGGCCATTAAAACCGCCAAGAAGCGGTCTTGGTTGAACTATTGTCAGAACATCGAATGGACTAGCGAATCCGCGAGGCTCAGTAAGATTCTGTCCAAGGAACATATGAGCTCATTCTTTCTTGAAAGTCCTCTATCTCTAGATATTACAGCGTAGGCTGGGTGAAAGCCGCACCAACTTACTCCCTCGATGAGAGTTTCTCCTTCTCAAACGCTTTTTCGTAGGCCCCCTAAACTCCCAATCCTATGATGCCACGCAAAAGTTGTTTAAGTTGTTCCCTTTTACTGGTTATAGCGTAACTATTAATCATAGTATCTCAAACAAGCCTATAACCGTTAGGAGTTTTAGTATATTCCCTACTTCCAAATCCTTCAACTTTGCATCTGGTATTAAGTGTTCCCCCAGATACCTCAACCTACTTTGCACAAGTGCCGAACACCGTCCCTAAATGTAAATAGAGGTTTCACATACCGCTCAGAACCTGCAGGCAGTGCCTGTAGATATCTCTAGTTTCCCTAGGCAGGTACCGGTGAGAATTCCCACTATGATTCTCTTTAGTGAAGGATAAACAGTCTGCCTGTGCTTGGATTCCTATCCCCCAGTAAGCACTCTAGATTGCTCCATTCCTGGTAAATGTGCCCCTTATAGTTCTCTTAGTTGTTCTTCTTGAGTTAATATCATAGCCACGAACCCGTTTCCGATTCCACAGAAAGGTTCTAGCCGGTGTAAAGGCGTCCCCGTTTTCTTCTTAACTAGTTCGTCCGCTGTCTCAATGCCTTCCACTCCAACATGGCCTGTAACCCTGAGAATCCAGACCTTGTTGAGCGAGCCGAGCGTATTCAGTCTCTCAAGGTATTCCCATACCAGTTTAGAGTTCACCTGGTTGGACCTAAGTGCCTCGATTGCTGGTTGGCTGTTAGCCAGAATAGCAATGGTTTGCTACGGTGCTTACCCATTGGTTCCAAATACATTTTCCTTGGACCAATGACCCCGGCACCCGCTCTCTCTATTGTGAGACATCCGTCAGTGCACCAAGTAATCAGTTGCTTGTTTAAGCCGTATGTCATGGCCATGCTCCCCCAGTTTGCCTTCTTACTCCAACGTGTTTCAAACTTCTTATCAAAGTGAAGCCTCTTTGTCATGGTTTCCCTTGGTATCAATAATTCGGGATACCGCCTAGAAAAAATATCGATCTTCCTTTGATTTAATCGGCTCCCCGTCTCACTGATACTCTCGGCCATCCAGAAGATTGCCTTCCTTACTTGTATCTGTATGTACAGATGAAGAGGGGTTAATCCCAGAAGGACCTCAAGGGATGCCGTTGGGCATGTTCTCATTGCCCCATTGATACACACACAAGCCAGTCTTAGGAGTTCGTGTAACTCCCTGGCTTGTGTGCTGAGTTCAGTTCTTTCTGCCCAGATTACCGCCCCATAGGCAATCATCACTCCCTGCCTGGTAAGCGTGTTGACACTGATGTGAAGGATTACACTTTAGAATGTCAGATCAAATATATTTGTCTATGGCCTTCTCCACCATTTTGAATACGAACGATATGAGGCAAATTGGTCTGAAAGATTTAGGGTGAAAGGGATCCTTTTTATCCGGTTTCGAAATAAAGATCACTTTTGCCCGCCCTTGTCAATCCCCCCCCTTACCACCCTCAGTAGAGGCTCTAAGATGATTTATGATTGGTACTGGATAGATGCCATCTAACCCGGGGGATTTCAGTGGTTTGCTAGTTTCCAGTTCTCCTTTCTTCCCCTTTTATTTGTTGTTGGGGTGTCAGACTGAATGTTGTCAATTCCGCCGTGGGGAGGGACTCGTGAAATGAGTTCTGAGAGACAGATATATTTTCTCCTCCTCATTCTCGGTGAATGCTCCATCCACCTTCTTCAAACAGACAGGAGATATTGCTATGTCTTCGGCTACAGCTTTGTAAAGCTTGGTTGCTTTTGCGGTTTGTTCGATCCCTTCATATAATTGCCTGAAGTTTTGCTTCTCCGATATGCAATGCATGCTATGCGCCACCTGCCTGGTTGAAGAGTTTTGGTAACTTTGTTCTCATTCTAGCCAGGTTCCTATTCCAACAGGGTAAAGCCCTTGATGAGTTAACTGTCCTCGCGGGACAGCTGATCTCATATGCATCAATGACCACCACTGTTTCTAGTTCCACTTCGCTGCTGATGTCACCGCCCTCTTGAAGGTGAGCCATATTGTTGCTTAGGTTCTTTCTTTTTATTTCGGAGTAGTCCTCATTGTCGAAACTGATTATTCTGTGATCAGACATAGAGGACTCACCTGACATCCTCCAATTCCTTACTAGCCCGTTCATTCGAGTATTACCGAGAGTTATGTCTAGTACCTCCTGTCTAGTGTTGGTCACAAATGTTGGAGTGTTTTCCAAGTTATATATTTCTGCTAAGAATAAATTCAAGAAGGTACTCACCGCTTCGATTCACGTCGTTGTTTCTACAGATTTCGTAGTGGCCGTTGGCATCGCAGCCGAGGAGAAGTGGTAACGCCCTCCTCTCACAATACTTCACCAGTTTAGCGACTAAATCCGACGGGACCCGGATGTCGTCTCCTGGGAAGTATTCCGATGCCACGGCTGCCTCTCGAATGCTCCTACGGCTTCCAATGAAACTTGGATAGCCACAAGGTCCCCGGTTAGGAACCCTAAAAGGCATATATATTTTAAATTATGTTTAAAAATGTTGCAAGAGGAGTCCAAAATTATTTGTATGGTTCCTCCTTGCAGTCCGCGAATCTGCCTGCGGTACACCCAAGGCTCCTGAGCCAGCACTATTGCAATGTTCTCCTTCGAACTTGCCCTTGCAATTAACACTGATGAAGCTTTCGCATGGTGGCGTTTTATCTGGGCTATCTTAGTGCTGGCCATTGGCTCCGTTTTAATTTGAAGCTTTTCTCCATAGTTGCAATATCACCCCCCTCCTCCGACATGGCACTTTCTTGTACGTCGCTGTTCACTTAAGCCCTAGAAGATCTAGATCTAGGTCGTCCAGTTTCTGCTCTTCACTGTGCAGCAGGTCTACTTCATCGACTAATCCAGTACTTTCCGGATCTATGGCCTCCGAGATTCCTTCGAGTACCTCGATAAGTTTTCCACTCGATGTCTCCTCCGAGGATGTCTTTCCTCGGCTTTCCACTGTGCACCTACACATGTTTGTTGTCAATTTGATAGTGGATATGACAACTTCGACGTTTGATTGCCTCCCTGGATCGGTTATCAAGCCCGATTTTGCTTCTGAAGACTTTCCATAACCGCCTATGGAGATTCTCATTCTGAGCGATTAGGAGGTACATGACATCTCCCGTCTCTATTGTTGCGGGTTTCCGAAGAAACACTGTCACCATGTATGCTCCTGGTATATCATCTCCATCACATGTTGACAGTTCTGCTCTTTCCCAGGCTGTCAATTTAGGAACTATGGTCCTAAGCCACTCTGCAGTGTCTTCCGTAGCGCAGTGCACCAGTATATGGATGGCATGGTCGAAAGCGTATCCCGGTGAATAAAAGTTTCGCAGTCCATTCCTTACACATCTGCCTGACGACAAGGTCTGCGAGAGTTTCCTGCTCCTCACGAGTGAGTATTTGCTCGTATGGCCGGGCGAATGTCCTTGACCGCACTAACATAGCTAATGTCGGGCTTTCTAATTCCCGCTTTCACCTCTAACCTACATGGGCTTTCTCCCCTCTTGGGTATAGGTTTCGATTTTTTTGGGAGCACTCCAGCAAACCGAATTTTTTCAACAGCAGTAGAGACCCAATATGGAGCCTTGGGTTCGTTCAGTCCGTTATACGTTTTGCACAAAAGAAGTCTCCCCGGGAAGTAAATATCGATTATCAGAGAGAAGTAACCGGGTCCAACCCGTTTAGCCAAGGAGCCTTTAATCCAACCTCAGTTGGTCGGATTTAATGCACTGCTGCCAACGGTTGTCGCCTCCCGAGCCTAACCTACGACCATTGTTATTGCATTGGTCGTAGAATAGGCTCGCCGAAACCCATACCACCAGCTAACTCGACAAAACAAAGCTATCTGTTGTATATCCAGCACTGCTCCTTAGGGAAGTGACCCCCCCTTCAATGCATCAGACAGCTATCCGAGCTTTTTCACTTCTGTTGCCCCCCCCCCGTTTCTAATAAGCAGCGCTTTAATAGAGATAAATAAAGATTGTGGAAAACTTGTAAGGTTGGTTAATAATCACAGCCGTTGCTGTCAAGGACTCAAAGAAGGAACTAGTGATTTGAGGTCCTTGGCATAAGTGAGCTTTCCTGATTGATCCCTATATTCGCGGTGCGAGAAATATGTGAAGCAAGATGAATGACTCGTTTGTCGGTGAGATCCTGCTCCTTTTCTATACAAGCTGTACATTTCCATCTAGCACCTATCTGAATTCAAAGGACATCGAAAGGCTCCGAATAATGTGTGTAACAGTTCCATATAGACAACTTTCCATTGATTTAAATGTGATTGTAAAATCGCCCAAGGTCGTTCACTGCGCCTCTAACAAAGCAATAATGGGAGTTTTCTTATTCTTTTGGCCATCTAATAGCTATGATATGCGATTATTAGAAATTATCAAGGATTAAGGACCCATTTGTTCACGTTTTGGTGCTGTTGTTGCTTCTTAAGTGGAAGGATGACCGACGCGGAGAGACTTCAAGCGAGGGCAAAGATTTTACGAGCGCTAAAAATATATTGGGTATTCAAAAGAAACTAGAAAGTTGTATCTTTTACAAGTAAGATATATGCGAGCCTTATTCTGTTTGATTGAAATGAAGATTTCATCAAGGACTTTGCCTTACTAGAATATTTATTGTTTTTAAGGTTTTGTGTAAACACAAAACCTTATTAAAATCGGTTTACTGTCTGTCTGTCTGTCTGTCTTTTTTTTTATGGATGGAGGTCGAAATCTTAGGAAGACACTGCCGCGCCAGGTTGCAGCAGCGTGTGGAATTCTCACCCACTAAAACCACCCCCACTTTCTCCTTTTTCCTTCCCCGGAGGACCGCCGCAAAGCATTACTTCGCGAGGTGGACTGCGCTTTACGCGACCACGCCTTCCGTTCTTCGCGTCCTCCTTGCGCGCGTGTTCACCGCACACCAGTTTCCCTCCGATTTCAACATATCCCCGACGATGTTCTGAGGACTTAGTGTGGTTTTCAGGGAGTCTTCCAGACTCCTCCCTTCTGAGAGAAATCGTGGACAGTGGAACATAACATGCTCCGGGTCCTCAGGTGTGCAACCACATTCAGGACACAAGGGAGAATCATCCAGCCTGAATTGGTGCAGGTACTTCCTGTAACCACCATGTCCTGACAGGAATTGCGTCAGATGGTAGTTAATCTCACCGTGTCGTCGCTGGATCTACTCCTCAACACGCGGAATCAAAGTGTGGGTCCAGCGACCCCTCTGCGAGTCATCCCACCGTTTCTGTCATTTCTCCAGCGACTCTCGCCTTGCCGCCTTTCGGTATTCTGCATCCTTTTCAAGAGGATTCATTTTCCTTGTCTCGTACAGGCAGCGTGTCTCACTTGCCAGAATGTCTATCGGGATCATTCCCGCAATAACACACGCTGCCTCGCCTGATATTGTTCTGAAGGCGCTGCACACCCTTAGCGCCACTAAGCGGTAAGTCATATTCACTCTCCTACGATTACCCTCACACACTAGTGCTTCCTCCCAAACTGGTGCCGCGTATAATAGTGTGGAGCGAACCACTCCGGCCACAAGTAATCTGCGACTGTACCTTGGACCTCCAATGTTAGGCATCATCCGCGCTAATGATACGCTGGTATTTGCCGCTTTCTCACAGGCGTAGTCCAGATGTCCCCTGAAATTGATTTTAGCGTCAATCATCACCCCTAGGTATTTGATAACCGGCTTCGAAGTGATGACGTGACCACCAACGCGAATATTAACCGTATTCCTCTTCCTACGATTGGTAATCAAGACCGCCTCCGTTTTCTTGTTCCGCAAGGTCAAGCTGAACCATCTCCAGCCACGCTTTTATGTCGCTAATGGTTTCATTAGCGTACATTTCAACGTCTTCAGGTTCTTTCGCGACGACAACCATAGCTAGATCATCTGCGAAACCGATTATCGTGGCCTACTTTGGCACTGGAAGGACAAGGACCCCATTGTATGATACATGACGTTCCGCAGGAGAGGACCCAACACTGAGCCCTTTGGTACTCCTGCGGTGACGGTGTACTGGTTGGATCCCTCATCCGTGCCGTACCACAGTGTCCTCTCGAAAGGTAACTGTTGAGGAGCTTAGTCAAGTAACTAGGGACACCCGTTTTGGCCAGTGAACTTTTTATCCACTCCCAGCTTGCAGAATTGAACGCATTTTTGATGTCCAACGTCACGACGGCACAGCATTTTTTAGACGACATCGCGTCTCGAGCCAGCTTCAAAACAACGTCTACGGCGTCGATCGTTGAGTGGTCGTGACGAAATCCAAATTGTCGCTCCGATAGTCCATCCTTATATTCGACGATAGGGGAGCAGTCTGTTGTAGATGACCCTTTCGAGCATCTTTCCTGCCGTGTCGATAAGGCAAATCGGTCGGTATGATGATGGGTGTACTGGGTGTTTATTCGGCTTCGGGTGCAAAACTAGTTTTTGCCTTTTCCACCGGTCGGGGAAAACTCCTTCTTTCATGCATGTTTCAAACACGCTCCACCAGTCGGGTCTGATCTTAACAGCGAGTTTAAGGGCTCTATTGGGAACAGCATCCAGACCGGGTGCTTTGTTGTCACCAATTCTCCGGCAAATTTGCGTAAGTTCCTCCTCAGTTACCGCAGGTATAGTGTAGACGTCCAGTGCTCGCTTGTGTTGTTTGCGCTCCCCTTTATCCGGGGGAAAGAGCGCCGTCACGATATCGAGCAGAAGATCTGGGCAGGTCAATTGTGGTGTTCGCCCTCTCATCTTCTTCGTAACTATCCTGTACGCTGTTCCCCAGGGGCTTTGGTCTGCCTCTGTGCAAAGTTCCTTGAAGCATTGTTGCTTGTTGGTCCGTATAGCCTGCTTAAACCTACCTCGAAGGTTCACATATGCTAGCCGTTTCTCGTCGAAGTCTGGTCTTGCTCTAGATCGTTGGCAGATCCTTCTAGCACGAAAACATGCATCCCGTAACACCGCGATCTCTTCATTCCACCAATAGTTTGAGCGCCTTTTTGCGAGAACTCGTCGCCTCGGCATAGCTGCGTCGCATGCTCTCGTTATGCGTCCCATCATTTGCTCTACCTTTTCCGTAGCCGCACCATCGGGACTTTGACCTCCCAATAGCATCTCTATGAATGCATCCTCCTCAAGCCCCGTCACGGACCAGCCCCGGTTTCCAGCCTCACGGGAACACGCATCGATGCATGGCCCATATTCGATCTGGAGGAAAATCGCCTGGTGGTCGCTGTGAGTATAATGCTCACTGACAAACCATGTCATTCTCTTCGCCAATGTGGTACTCACATATGCCAGATCGACTATTGAGCCCGACCCTGTCCCACGAAAAGTGGAAACGTTTCCCGTGTTGGCAAGCACCCAATCTAGCTCCGCGAAAGCCTCGAGCAGGATACGGCCCCTGGTGTTCGTAGTGCGACTGCCCCAATCCACGGCCCACGCGTTGAAATCACCAGCTATGATATGACTTCTTGCATCCGAGACTAGCATACCTAGCATTTCTTCGAATTCTGTTATCGTCGCGCTTGGTGGAGCATAGCAACTATATATATAGATGCCAGCTATTTTTGCCCTGACGAATCCAACTTCTGGAAACTCCATCACTTCTTGAATGGCCTGATTTCCACACGCCCATATTGCCGCCTTGCCAGTTTCATCTGCAGTCCAGGCACCGCTCTTATTGTTGCGATAAGGCTCGCTGATTATGGCAGCTTCGATTCCCTTCTCATAGATGGTCTGCGAGAGAAGGTCTTGCGCTGCCTCGCAGTGGTTGTGGTTGATTTGTATCAACCTCATGTTTTTACTGCATTCAAGGCTCGCCTAAACACTGGGCATCTGCTGCTGCCTGCAACGTGCCGACAGTCGACGCCCTTTTTTTTCCTTGCAGAGCATGCATTCAGGCTCAGCCTTGCACTCCCTGAACATATGGCCTTCTCCCCCACATTTTCTGCAACATTTTGACCTGACACAGTCACCGATGCATTTCGCCGCTATGTGGCCGAATTCCAGGCATCTAAAGCAGCGCTTAAGGGACACCTGCTCCCTGAGTCGGCAAACGACCCAACCTATTTTTACTTTCCCAGCCGCCAGCAGTTTGAACGCTGCTTCAGTTGGTAAGCTTATGGTTGCCATTTGCGTGCCTCCGTATGCCTTCCTCAGTCCCCTGATTGCGGAATCTTGCAAGCCAAGTGGTCCGAACTGCTTTTCTAAGGCATCACGGATATCCTCCTTGGTCGTGATTTCGTCAATGTCCTTACATTCTATGACAATCTCCTGCCTTCTGGCCCGTACTTGAGCTTCTTCCCCTAAGGACTTCTCCACCTTGCCGAGGAAATTTTCCACCGTTTTGCCTGGAGACTTCTTCAGCTCCAGCGTCAAGTCTCCTTTTTGGGAGCGTCTGATTCGGCTGACGTTTTCTCCAAGGTCCATCAGCTCAGGATCGGATTTGACCTTCCTAAGGATATCGGCGTAAGTCAAATCCCCTTTTTTGGAGATGATGATTAATTCGGGCCGTAATCTTCTTTTCTGCGTCATATTTTTCCTTCCGCCAACCTTGGTCCATGCTTCCTGGGTCCCTTTTTGAGGCTTTGCCTCCCTTGGGTCAATTGGAGCCGGCGCCGCAGTTTCCACGGTGGTGGTAACTTTGTTTCCCTTGCCTTTTGCTGGTGAGAGGCCTTTTTGCCTTTTCGCGTCCTGTGAGGATCCGAAAGAATCGTTCGCGCACTCTCTACTCCTCTTTTCAAGTTTACCGCCCTTTGGATTTTGAGGGGGTGTCACTTGTTTTGCCTGGGTGACGCTTGATTTCTTCGAGGCGTTTTTTCTTCCTTAGCACCATTGTATAGTACCTGAATGGTACGGACGATGTTTTTGATGGCCTGGTGCACGTTGTGTTTGTCTTTAATAAATTCAGACAACTCTACTATTTTGCCTCCGAGTAGGGCAAACGATGATTCGTCCGGACTCTGACATAGCTCCTCCGCTTGGTTTTCACATTGGGCGCTTACGTACTTATTAGCCTTCCGAAAGCTTCCCTGATTTCCTTCCTTTATCAAGGTTGATTTCGGAGGAGATCGCACGATTGTCGAGCTTCTTTTAAATGGATCAAACACTAAGCCCTGCGGCAAGTTTCGGCCAGGTGTAGTTACCCCGCTATAGGCTAATAACTGACCAGTTTGTGCCCCATCTTTTCTTGTGTTTTGAACAGGCGTTCTCGGGAGTGATGTACTCCTTTTAAATGCCTCTTTCTCCAGGCTACTTGTAGTATTTGATGCAACGGTGGCCAAGTAATCCACCACCGAGGCACTGCAGTCGAGGAATATCGACGGCCGGGAGCCTGCTTGCCCACTCCCAAAAGCCGCCGGTACTGGGTTTCCGAAGCCCTGCACCGTAACTTTATTCTCCTTCTGTTCCTCCATGTTTGGTTTTATTTCTGGGTATTCTTCCCATAGCCAATTTTTATTCACGGGCGGGCGTTTACTTCCCACCTACCCGGCCTGCGCATAAGCATGCCCATACACGCACACCTCCAAATGCGTATATGTGCATATTCCTACGGATCCGCCGAGCATTCCCTTATCCGCACGAAGGGACGCGCCTGATGGGAGATTTGGTAACTCGGCACTGTCTGTCTGTCTGTCTGTCCGTCACATGCATTTTTCTCGGGGACGGTTGGGACGGTTGTAGCGATTGGCACCAAATTTGGTGGAAAGGTGGGAACTGTGAACGCTCACGTATATAGTGAGTTACATCCTTTTACGTCGAATTTAAGGGGGGGTCCCCATACATGCAAGAGGGGGGTATACATTTTTTTTTCATCAAATATAGTCATGTGGGGTATCAAATTAAAGGTCTCGGTTAGTACTTTTCGAAGCCGTTCTTAGTTTTGGCATTTGTTGAAAGGGTGGGGAGTGCGGGGGGCTGAAATTGACCATTTTTTTAACAAACCCATTCTCAGAAACTACCCAACCAAAAAATCTGCTGCCACTATGTGGTGTCTAGGCTCCGAAATACCCGCCACACCGATACCAGTTCAAATAAAGTTAATAATAGTACATTACTATAATTTTTAGTAATTGGCAGGCACACCCCCCTTTAAGTTCACCCTAGAATCACAAAATTTTGCAGCAATATAGACTATAGCATACAGTATAATTCTGCCAAATTTGGTGAAAATCGCACTATTACTAACAAAGTTATACTAGGTCGAAAATGTTGCGACTCTGCAAATTTAAGACTATGAATGCCAACATCACTTGAAAGTGGATATTTTCACATAATATATGCATATTTTAAGTGCTACATGTTAATGGGACAAATGCACACCCAAATTTCTTTATAAAAGAACTACACAAAACCTTTTTGAAGCGTCTAGCTTCCGGTTTCCCGACTTGTTTATGTTTGTTTACGATTGAATGGGAAACTCGTTCCAAATGTGTTTTTTTCTGGAAGTAGGACTTTGTTAACTAACTTATTGTGCAGAGTAGTCAATAATTCTCCCGTAATTCCATAATTGCTTCTATATATACACATAATTCCATCTTTTCATCATTGAAGACTTAATCTAAAGTTAAATAGCGAATAATTACCAACTATTTTGCTAGATTTATGTATGTACTGTGCTCGAACATGACTAATTCAAAGGAGATAAATACCACAACGACTAGCTCTTGAGTTAAAAATAAATTTCTTTTATCGTGCGTTGTATACAAATCTATCTTATATCTTTTTATTACGCGGCAAAATCAAGGAATTCAACCAAATGCAATATTTCAAAAATATCAAACAATGACTAATGGAATTTCTCCAGTATGTGTCCATAAAATCGAGCTACCAAAATAAGGCCGATAAAAAGCCGTATTTATGTTAGTCACGTGTGGGAGCATTAGAATCATTTAACTACAGGAAGAAGGCGATAACATAGTTGTAATAAAATGACGTCAGAACACATACTGGAGCATAAGGAAGCACCCTCAAGTATATTCTTAGAGGCGCTAAAAATAGGTTTCATGAAGCAGTAAATCGATCCTAAGCGACTCAATTGAAATAGCTGAAGACTTGCCGAACAATAGGAAAATAATTGAGGCTTGGGTACGGTTCGTACATGCTTTTCTAATTTTCACTTAGGTGAAATGAGCTCAACTCGACTGTAAAACGTTAAGAAAATGGAAAAGGTAGCAACCGCATTAAACCGTAGTTGGAAAAATTGCGGGATCCTGAATTCGCCCCGACTGAAGATGTTGAGGATAATATCTTGGGTACATGACATCCTTTCCAGACAAAGTCAGTTGGAATAGTCAAAATCATGAGTATCTTCTTTTTGTTGTGGGATGGGGTAAGTGAATGCATTTACGCACACAGTGTTGAATTCCCGCAACGGTACGTCGTCGGACCAACTGAACACCTCCCCATCGTCAGAGAGCTAGCCTCAAACCGTTTTTCACATTACTTGGAACTCTCCCGTCTTGCGGAGCCTTCAAATCCGGGAATTCCTTTCACCAGCGGGAGGGGAGGGGAGGAAGGGAAGTCAGTTCAAGGAACTCCCTGCCATCCGGCTCCTCCGCCGGTCGAGCTCCATCTTCTTAGCAACGAAAAGGACCCGAACGTAATGGGTAACACGGCTCCACCTACCAGCACCCCTCAGCATCTCTTCGACAATGCTGTCTGGAGACAGACCCCTTTATTTAAATAGAGCTACTGACGAATCCCATCCCACCTTCCACAAGAAAAAAAAGTGTGGTGGGCGTCATTCACAACTCCATTGCAAAACACACTATCCAAAGATCGCGCCTATCCAATCTTGCGCAAGTAAGACTGAAAACCTCCACGCCCACTCAAAATTTGGGTAAGGAAATAGTCAGTCTCATCATGCTTCCGATTCAGCCACGCACATGAGTTGCCGATGAGCCGCGCAGTCCATCTGCCTCTAGTTTAATTTTGCCAAGAGAACTGCCACTCGTCTAGAGTGCGTTGCCGTTCTTCACGAGCAACAACCTCCCTTGGCTCATCTCCGTTACGCTTGTATATGGCTTGACGCTTCTTATCGAGTGATCACCATAACCTTCGGTTCAGAGACAGGACGGTACGCAGACGCCACCTGCAAAGCTCCCCGTCTCTGTACTCATTAGAAGACGTCGTACGCTAGACGTAGAACCTCCAATGATTGTCACTAGCCTACTTAACGCCGAAACTCCAGCTGCAGCCTTGTTCGCTGTCAAGAGTCAACCCGAAGTACTTTACCGCTGGTTTTGACTCGATTATCGACTCGCCGAACAATATGGGACGCATGGTCGGAATTCTCTTTTTAGTTAGGATGACTACTTCGGTTTTTTTCCAGTGCAAGGTTGAAACCATGAGTAATTCATCCGCTTGCCAGTCACATCAGTATACCGAGTCTGCTTTGCGCCTGTTCGACAGTGCGTTCAGCAACAAGCACTGTGACATCATCTGCATAGCCGACCAGGTGCGACTCTTCTGGCATGTCGAGTTTAAGTAGACTATCCTAGGTAGCGTTCCAGCGGTTCAGCCCTAGGATGGATCCCTGTGCTACCCCCGACGTGACCTCCATCCCCCTTTGACCCTCTAGTGTTTCATAGAACAGGGAGCGGTTCCTCAGATAGTCCCTCAATATCCGTAAGAGATAGTTCGGACGGCACGGCTCATGACAGTCCTTCGGTAGGCATAGTCAGTATCTCGCTGGCCACTTCTAAGGGTGGAATCTACTCGCACAACTTAGCAGGCGCGATTCTCATATGGCAAAGTCTCACCATCTGCTCCAAGCCAAGGAATATTTGGCCCGCATATAACGAAACCTGATCGTAAGAACCTGACGGGTGCAAATGCATAGAAGATTACAGCAGTTTGCACCATTCCGTCGCATTCGGAATACCCTATAATTCGAATTGCGAAAGCTGCGGAGAAGGGAGAGAAACTCTCAGGCACTTCCTTTGCCATTGTCTAGCTTTAGTTAAAGCCGCTAGATAAACCATACTTTGACGACCTCAGAGAGATCTCTAGCTGCAGAGTAAGAGAGCTGCATTCCTTCGTAAATGATGCGGGCTGCCTCTGGAGTTCTCCATTGCTCCCTTCGCAGTAGTCGCTCTTCTAGGGGTTTGCGGCATCAAAACGGCGCACCGTAGCGCTAATTTGACTCCTAGGAGCAGCCACTAAAACCTACCCACTTACCTACCCGATGGTCGCTCGCCTTCGCTTACATATCGTTACTGCATCTGCTCCCAGATAAAACCACCTTGCCTACAGAAAATTTGGGTGGATCAATAAATGAAAGTAGTTGAAGGCTCTGTGTATTGCTGGGGCGGCATGGGCAAGGCTCCGCCATGACAAAAGAAATTCGATCATTGCGTTCATGAGGTAATCAAAGGGTGCTGAAAATAACAACGATTTCACTACTATATACTGCACCATTTCCTGGTGTTCCTAAACCTTTCGATAGTCCTTTGAGAGACTTAAATGCAAGGCTTTTCATCCACCATATTTAGCAATCAATAGGTGGAAAGAACACTTCATCATGATTTTGACTTGTATAACATCCGGTGAAATTTCAGCTCTTTTGAACGGTATGGCATTGGAGATCCAGGTCATTATTTCTAGGAATTTATTTGTTTCATGGGGAAACCAGGTCTGTGCTAACTCATAGACGATTACAGGGAAGAGTGGGCCCATTTACGAGCCTTCCCAACTGGGGTCCAAGATTCAGATTTTACTGATGACAAAATGATAACGGATACCAATCGCCTCAACGGTCAATGAGTAGTTTAATCCAATAAGGATGAGAAGGAGAAAGGTGTTATCGGCATGTGGAATATAACCCTTGCTCAGGTAGAGCATCAAAGATTCGTCCAATACCACGCTTCACCACAATCCAATTTTTGACCCCCGCTCTGTCGCTGACCAATATTCATCTGGCGGCCCAGGTTGATGATGGTCGAAGTCGGCCGATGTTATCTACTTCAGAGTCATCTTCAATCTTTCTACTAGTGATTGATCGTGTGTGTTTATCTCTGTTGGATAAAAGAATTCATCTGGAAGTCGCAAGCCAGTGCTGTTGACCAATTCGGCAGTGTTATGTCTAGTATCTTCTTTCGGCATGGAACGAAGGTCTAATAAAACGGTGGGTCAATGTCGAGTCAACAGCGGATCATCGGAATGGGCTATGATAGCGCTTTTCAAGGATCGGTACCAGCATTGGATACATCTGTTGGCATGTGGATAGTAGGGTGTGATTTCCGCTGAAGTTTTTTTGACTGGAGTAGCTTCTGCTCAACGTGTCCGTTTGTCGATCATGGTCAGATAGAACCTTTTTCCCTAGGACTTTGGTAAAAGGCTTATGGTGCGAGGTGGTGCTCGAACCTATCCGCTGGTGGAAAAAGGTCTTCTGGGTGTTGTGCTTGTGTCATCGATCGTTGGCCGGCTGGGCAAACTGGCGACCATTCCCCAATATGGTTATGCATGTTTGGTCAGAAGTAGCGTTAAGAAACGAGCTTTTAAGAAGCTTGGATGCCGGGGTAGCTGAGCTCATGGAGGCTGTCGAAGATGTTGACTGTTAGGTAGGGTCGTCGTTTTGAGGTTATTTCACACAGAATAGAAGTTTACATTCCAGAGATTTTCATCCATTGGAACCACAGGTCCGGATTAGCCTGCAAGTCCCATAAGAATGAGTCGTCCCTCTATACGCTAGCTAGTCTAGTTGCATCTCTAGGTAGACTCATTTCTTCCATCCTGGAGAATGCATAGGCTACTTTCTTGTCGGTTCTGCTTAAGGACCTTATGTCGATGTTGAACTAGCTAATGTAGACGAGTTACCTAATCCTACTTGGTTCGGTAGTTTCCTACGAACACCAAAGGTTTGTGGTCTGTACGTATGGGAAATTGTCCGCCTTCAAGTAATTGCTGAAGCTACGTATGACACTCTAGATAGGCTGAAGTTGCCTATCATACGTAGAGTCCTTGCCCTTAGCTTTGTTCAATGCCTTTGAGTAGAATCCAAAAGTTTGCCAAGTTCTGCTAAATTATTGGTGAAGTACAGCCCCGTACCGTGATCTGAGGTATCACAGTCTAATGATATTTCTCCTTCTAGGTCTGGATGAGCTAGTAGTGGCGCCTTCTGAAGATCAGCTTTACATTTTTCGAATGAGTCGGTCCAGAAAATCGGAGACTTGGCCTTTTTCTTTAACATATGTTGAAGTGCGTTTACAGGCTTCTGGGTACGAGTTCAGCATTCCGAGGAATCTTCGTAGTTGCATAGCCGTTTCCGAACGCGTGTAATCCTGGTCTGCTTGTACCTTTCTAAGTAGTGGCAATATATCTTGTGACGTTACCTTATAGCCTGAGAAGTCGATTTCTGACAGGCCTAGATCGCATTTTGCAGGGTTGAGGTTGATTTTGTGCTCGGAGAGAGACTTTCTCCGCTCGTACGCGAAGACTAAAGATAGCTCTCTGAAAATAGAGACAATGAATCGTTGGAAGGTCTCTGCTGCATTTCTGAGACCAAAACACATTCGATTGAGTTCGAACTATAATAGCTTAAATGGGGTCATAATGGCTTTTTTAGGTATGTCGGCAGCTGTCATTGGAATCTGGAAGAGAACCCGTTTTAGATCGAGCGAGAAAATATGTTTATCGTGTAGTTCCACGTTGAAGTCCGCTATCTTGGGCAAACCGTACTTGTAAGGTACAGTGTGTGCGTTGGGCCGGCGACTGTCGCTGCAGGGGCGAATAGCGCCGTTCGCCTTTTCCGCAATGTGCAGAGAACTCGACGAAGGGCTGTTAGCAAATTCCCTGGTCCATCATCCTTTGAAATTCTTGTTTTGCCGTTTGGTACTTAGCTGGTGGTAGTATTCTAGCCTTAGCGGTCAGGGGCTGGTTGTAGTTTCTAAGATGTGTTCCACGACGTTCTTTGAACGTTCATTAGGATGTGTAGGTCTTGTCATTTCAGGAAACTGGAGTAGATGCTGGAAAGAGTTGCCTTCTGGAATTGCCGCGATTGTGGGTATATTGCTCCACATCACTCTTCCATTCGTAGTGGAAAAATCGAGTCGTATGATTTTTGTTGTTGTTGGGAGTAGGGTAGGTGAATGCACAGAGTGCGGGACTCCCGCAACAGCACGCTGTCGGAAAACCAACTAAAACGTCATCAGAGCGGTAGTCTGGAACGGTTCGGCACATTACTTCGGACTAGCCCTCCAAGTCAGGGAGTCCCATTCACCAATGGGAGGGAAGGGAAGGAAGGGAGTTGTCAGTTCAAAGAACCCCTTCCCATCCACTCCCTCCGCCGCTCGAGTTCAATCTTCTTCGGGATGAAAAAAGCCCGAATATAATGCCCAACACGACTCCAGTTGCCAACGTTCTTCAGCATCTCTCTGACAATGTTGGCTGGAAAGAGTTCTGCTCTGTCCGCATAAAGCTGCTGCCGAAAGACATCCCACCTTTCGCAAGTGGAAAAGGTATGTTTAGCGTCGTCCACCACTCCATTGCAGAATACATAATCACGAGATCGCGCTTTTCCAGTTAAGATTGAAAACCTCCATACCTGTTTGGAAGTTGGGTAAGGAAGTAATCAATCCCACCGTGCGTTCGATTCAGCCAGGGGTCTAAATTTTGGATGAGCTGCGCACTACATCTGCCCCTTGGCTCATTTTGCCAAGAGAGCTACTACTCGGTAAGGGTGCATTGCAACCACCTCTCTCAAGTTTTCGCCCTTACGGCGGTAGATAACTTTACGCTCCTTGGCAAGGGGGGCAACGGGGATCATTCCCACGATCAGCATTACCGCCGGTTCAAAGACACCACTCACAAAACTCACCGCCTCTGTATTTGAGCAAGACACTTACAATGCAGACGTCTCCTAGTAGATATAGCGCCCCAGACATTCGCCATTAGCCGACTCAAGGCCCAGATTCCAGCTGCAGTCCTGTCCGCTGCGCCTTTAATTTACTCGGAGAAGCTCTTCGAGTCGAGCATTAAACCAAGGTATTTAACAGTGGGTTTTGAATCTACAGTCAACTCGTCGATTGATATGGAACGCAGAGTCGGAATTCTCTTTCTAGTCAAGATGACTACTTAGCTTTTCCCAGTGCGAAGCTGAAAACATGAGCAGTCAATCATCCACTTACATCCACTTCCTGTTCAACAATGCGCCCGGCAACAAGTGCCGTAACGTCGTCTGCATAACCGACCAGCCACGACTCTTCGGGCATATCGACTCCCAGCAGACTATGGTAGGAAGCGCTCCAGAGGTTCGGCCCTAGGATGGATCCCTGTGCTACTCCCGACGTGATCTCCACCCTCCTCTGGCTCTCTAGCGTCTCATAGAGCAGGGAACGGTCTTTTAGATAATCCCTCAATATCCGGAAGAGACAGCTTGGCACATAGAATGATTTTTCTAATGTGCTTAGCATAACTGTCCATCTTACCCAATTGAAGGCATTTCTGACTTCAAGCGTTATGAGAAGCACTATCCGCCGAGATTGGCGGCTGTGTGCTTCAGCTCGATGAACTGCATCCACGACCTTCATAACAGCATCCACTGTGGATTTCCCTGTTCTGAACCCGAACTGCCTTGGGGATAAGTGCCGCATAGAGCGGACCGCTTTAGCTAGTCAACTCCTGATGAGCTTCTGGCGCACTTTCAATGTCAATCATACACAGCAGTCGGTATGTAGACGGAAGCTCAGGTTCTCCTTTTCTCTTGTTAATCAATCTGGCCACCTTCCAGCGATAAGGAAAAATGCCCTCCTTCAAGCCAGACTTAAACACCCCAGGCAATACGTCTGTCCGTTGGCGGAACATCAGTTTGGAAACTGCCGCCGGGATGCCTTTAGGACCTGCGCGCGTTCTTGTTTTTTATAGTGAGAACCGCTTCTTCAAGTGTGAATTGTGAATAATGCCCATATAATGCGGCTCATCTGGTCGGTACTTAGTTTGTAGGGCTTGCACAGAGCCTCGGTTTTCCGGGTGTTTGCAGCCAAGTCCCCACGGGTCCTCATTCACCTCGTTAACCAGGTTCAGTCAGCCGCGAGTGTTGCTTTTATTTAACGCGCGATGGAGTCTCTTTTTTGCTGATTTATACTGTGCCTTTATGGCGCATCACTCTTCGTGGGCGTATAAATTTGTGCCAAACCGCGGAGTTTATGACACTCCCCCCGTTGGTTGGCAATTTCTGCCGTTCACTAGTACATAGAAGACTTGCCACCCTTGGGGCATGCCCCATTCAAGGGTCCAAGCATTAAAATCACCGCCTATCAGGATTTGCCCTTCCGTGCCCCAAACGGCATCCTTCAGAATATGAAGCTGGCGCCGAAAGTCCAGCATCATTCCATCCGGCGTCAGTAAACAATAACAAATGTTATCCCTAAACACCGAATCCACACAAACCCATTCCCTCGGCTAAGGGCAAGAACACAAAGTGGAACGCAGTCCCGAACCCAGATGGTAGCGGTAGTCGATAAGTCAAGATGCCATGAGGTCGAGTCCCTGTTTCCTGCTTTACCTTCTCAGCGAACTGCACTAGGAACTGTTGAACGGTTGGACTCCGGTGCATATTAATTTGTAAAATCCGGGTCATGCTATTCGGGCTCTATCTCTTTTCAGCTTCGCCTGAAAAGTTGGACACCGTCTCGAGCCTGCAGGCGCGCCACGATCCCTGCAGAGAAACCACTTTAGCTTTCTTTGGTTGGTGACCTACCTGACCGCATCTCCGGCATACTCTCCTCCTGTTCGGTCCCTTGGAAGTTGCTGACATGTGCCCATAGTCCAGACATCTGTAGCGGTTGGTGGAGACTATCCGCATTCATACCCTGCTAAGGAGTTTCCTCGCATATTGTTCGGGGACTTCGTTTTCCGTATGGAAGACACCTCTGCCCCGTTGTCTTCGGGTTTCATCCTGTAGCAAATATCTTACCTTCCATCGGCTTAATGAGTAGAGCCGACGGTTTAATCCTTCTTTGTTTCCTCGTCTTTTGTGCTACTGGCTTTTGGTTTGCAGCCTCCTTGTCTTTGGATTTTTTTTTTTTCGGGGTAGGGTAGGTGAATGCATTTACGCACACAGTGTTGGACTCCCGATTCGGTACGTCATCGGACTACCAACTAAACACCTCCCCATCGTCGGAGAGCTAGCCTGGAACCGTTTGTCACACTACTTCGGGCCAGCCCCCGAACTCTCCCGCTTTGCGGAGCCTTCAAATCAGGGAATTCCTTTCACCAACGGGAGGGGAGAGGAGGAAGGGAACTGTCAGTCCAAGGAACCCCCTGCCATCCGGCTCCTCCACCGGTCGAGTTCTATCTTCTTAGCAACGAGAAGGGCCCGAACGTAATGGGCAACACGGTTCCAGCTATCAGCAGTCCTCAGCATCTCTTCCACCATGTTGTCTGGAGAGAGATCGCCTATGTTTAAATAGAGCTGCTGACGAACCCCATCCCACCTTCCACAAGAAAAAAAAGTGTGGTGGGCATCGTCCACAACTCCATTGCAAAACACACAATCCGGAGAACGCGCCTTTCCAATCTTGTGCAGGTAAGACTGAAAATTTCCATGCCCACTTAAAAATTGGGTAAGGAAATAGTCAGTCTCACCATGCTTCCGATTCAGCCACGCACCTAAGTTGCCGATGAGCCGCGCAGTCCATCTGCCTCTAGTTTCATTTTGCCAAGAGAGCTGCCACTCGTCTAGAGTGTGTTGCCGTTCTTCGCGAGCAACCACCTCCCTTGGCTCATCTCCCTTGCGCTTGTATATGGCCTGACGCTCCCTAGCAAGAAGGGCAACGGGGATAACTCCCGCGATCACCATCACGGCCGGTTCAGAGACTGTGCGGTACGCAGACGCCACCCGTAAAGCTCCCCGTCTCTGTACCTGCGCGAGGCGTCTACGATATACCTCCTTGCTAAGAGCGCCAGCCCATACCTCTGCGCCGTAGAGCAGGGCAGACTGCGTTGAGCTCATCAGGAGACGTCGCCTACTAGACGTAGGATCCCCAATGTTTGCCATTAGCCTACTCAACGCCGAAACTCCAGCCGCAGCCTTGTTCGCTGCTGCTTGGATTTGCTTAGAAAAGCTCATCTTTGAGTCAAGAGTCAACCCGAGGTACTTTGCCGCTGATTTTGACTCGATTATCGACTCGCCGAACGATATGGGACGCAGGGTCGGAATTCTCTTCTTAGTCAGGATGACTAATTCGGTTTTTTCCAGTGCAAGGTTAAAACCATGAGTAGTCATCCATCCGCTTACCCGTCGCATCAATATGCCGAGTCTGCTTTGCGCCTGTTCGACAGTGCGTCCAGCAACAAGCGCTGCGACATCATCTGCGTAGCCGACCAGGCGCGACTCTTCTGGCATGTCGAGTTTAAGCAGACTGTCATAGGTAGCGTTCCAGAGGTCCGGCCCTAGGATGGATCCCTGTGCTACCCCCGATGTGACCTCCATCCACCTTTGACCCTCTAATGTTTCATAGAGCAGGGAGAGGTTCCTCAGATAGTCCCTCAATATCCGTAAGAGATAGTTCGGCACGTTGAAGGTATTCTCTAGTGTGCCTAGAATGTCTTTCCATCTTACGGAATTGAAGGCGTTTCTGACGTCAAGCGTTACGAGGAGCACCACCCGTCGAGTTCGGCGGTTATGTGCCTCTGCTCGTCGAACGGCGTCCACGACCTGAATGACAGCATCAATTGTCGATCTCCCTGCCCTAAAACCAAACTGCCGGGGAGATAAATCTCCGGCAGCGCGTATCGCTTCAGCGAGTCTACTTCTAATGAGCTTTTCGAGCACTTTCCCAGCAGTATCAAGCATACATAGTGGGCGGTATGAAGACGGCAGTTCGGGATCGCCTTTCCCTTTAGGGATCAGCGCAAGCCTCGCAACTTTCCAACGAGCAGGGAAAATGCCCTCTTTCAGACAAGCGTTGAATGCGCCGAGCAGTAGGTCCGGCCGGTGTTGGAATACCAGTTTGTACACCTCTGCTGGAATACCATCGGGTCCTGGCGCCTTCTTGTTTTTCATAGAGAGGACTGCCTGTTCCAACTCTTTTGCAGAGAAAAGTGGACAGTCGTTTGCGCTCTCCGCGCCGACGTCATCATCCCATACGGGGTGCGCAGGGAAGAGTGCCCTCACAATGCGGTCCATCTGCTCGGCCTTAAGTGAACAGGGTTTCCGCAGAGCCCCAATTTTTCGGGTTACAAGTTTGTAACCGAGTCTCCACGGATCCCCATTCACCTCGTCGATCAGGTCTTGCCAGCAGCGAGCTTTGCTCTTGTTTATTGCGCTGCGGAGTCTCCTTTTGGCTGATTTGTACTCCATCATTGTGGTACATGCCTCCTCCCGGCCGCCTAGACGTTGTGTTAAGCGGCGGAGCCTGTGACATTCCTTCCGGAGCTCTGCGATTTCCACTGTCCACCAATACATGAAAGGTTTGCCGCGCCTCGATGTCTTCCTGGGCATGGAGGCTCCGCAGACCGTCGTTATCAGGTTCATAACTGAATTTACGACAGTGTCAGCAGCGGCGCCACCGCCCCCAGGAGTACTCTTCAGCGTGGCCCCACCTGTTCCCAGAGTTTCGACAAACTTCTCGGTGTTCACTTTCGCGACAGTCCATACACAGAAAGATCGCTGGGGTGGCGCACACCGAGAGTTTGTGTCCACCACTTCGAAAGCAATGTATTGGTGGTCACTTGCCGAAAAATCTTCCAGAACTCGCCACCCGTCCACCAGCGACACCAGTGATTCCGATGCGAAGGTTAAGTCTGGAATGCTTCCTTCGCAGCCCGGGCGCCGGAACGTCGGGGTGGATCCGGTGTTTAGAACTACCAGTCCTGTTCTCGCCGCCATTTCCAGAATTCGTTTCCCTTTGGGATCTGTGTGAGGCATGCCCCATTCAAGTGCCCTAGCATTGAAGTCACCTCCGACCAGGATTCGCCCATCCGTGCTTAAGATAGCGTCCTCCAAAGCATCAAGCCTCTGACGAAAGTCCGGCATCGTCTCATTCGGCGTAAGATAGACACTAAAAAACGTTATCCCTGAACACCGAATCCAGACAAAGCCGTCCCCTCGGCCTTGGGCAAGAACCCCCAGGAGGGTGCCGTCCCGAACCCAGATGGCAGCAGTACCTGATATGTCTGGGTGCCATGAAACTGGGCACTTGTTTCGGTACCGCTCACTGATGAGTACTAAATCAGCTTTGGTCTCCGCAGCGAACTGCGCTAGCAACTCGTGAGCGGTTGCACTCCGGTGGAAATTGATTTGTAGGATGCGAATCATGTTGACCGTATCCTAGCTCTTTCCAGTTCTGCTCTGAAAACTGGACACCGCCCCGATCCCGCAGTGTGCGCAATACTCTCATCAGTCGCGCCACGGTCCCTGCATAGGACGCAGCTTTCCTTTTCATTGCAGCTGTTCGCTTTATGGCCTGCCTGACCGCATTTACGGCATGTTGCCCTTCTGTCAGGTCCCCGACAGTTTGCAGATGTGTGCCCATAGTCCAAACATCTGTAACATTTGGTTGGGGCGGCCCGAATTCGTATCCTACACACTATCCAACCAATTCTTATTTTCCCGCTGTTTAGAAGCTTCCTCGCGTATTGCTCGGCAACTTCCACCACAGCGAGTTTTTGGCCTCGGGAGTTTGCGGGGGTGATACCAATCCGGACATTGGTTACCTCCGGGCATTCGCGTTTGATGGCCTCTTCTACCTCGTTCTTTTCCGTGAGACAGTCAAGGTCTCGGATTTCTAAAGCACACATGGGCTCCAGGCTAGAAACCAAAGCGTTTTCTCCTAGAAGCCCCTTGACTGCTTCACAGAACGTGACTTTATTTATAGTCTTCGGGCCTAGTTCGACTATGACTCCACCACCCTTCGTTTTACGTATGGAAGACACCTCCGCTCCGTTGTCTTCGGGTTTGATTTTGTAACGGATTTCGCTAAGGACTTCCGCAAAAGTCTTGCCTTCCGTCGGTTTAATAAGCAAAGCTGGCGGTCTAGTCCTCCTTCGTCTCCCCACCTTTTCTTTTGGCACTCCGTCCTTCGTGTCCGCCTTAGTTTTAGGCAGAGGTTTTTCTAATGGCGCGACATGTTGTTGTCTTTTGATCCTCTTCGCCTTCTTCGTTTCAGCCCTGCAGAGTACCTGAGTGAAGTCTCGTTCAGATGTCCCTTCCTCCTTTCGTTTTTTGCCAAGTTCGCTCTGCAATGGGCTGTCAGCGATCCGTTTGGTACTCGTGGTGTTCTCCTCGGGAAGCGCGGTTGTTTCTGCTTCCTGCGGATTTTGTCTTACTTTCCATGTTCGCCTATAGTATGAAATCCTGTCCAGGAGCTCTTCCAGTTCCATTAGCCCGTTTTTCACCCCCTTACCGACGTTTTTCTGAAGCAACGTCGAAGATCGCATGTGCTTCACAACTGCTGTGCATTTTTTAATAAGTCTTTCCGCTTCCGCTTGTGTCAGAGTAATCGACAGTCCTCCCACTCGGCTTATATTCGAAACCATTTTATTAGTTTCGGCAGTTTCCACTGTGCCTCTTTCCCCAATTACAGCACTGTGCTGTATGGTCTGGGCTCCTCCTATCTGTGTTGCAGGTGCTGCATCACTTTCCGAGCCTTTCTCTCCGTCTGCGCGTCCCGATGTCTCGTCGGGTATTTCAGCCCTTGTTGCGTCCTTCGCTGGGCGCTGGGACGAACGGCGCATTTTCGTGCTGCGAATAAACGCAGTCAGCTCACTCTCCATTTCCACTATCTCCTCGTTTTGTTCGTTTTTTTTTCTCCATTTGATTTGTTTACCAGCGCATCGTGTGCAAGGGAGCGGGCCGCAATAGTCAGGAACGGGTATACCCTCGGGGACACAGCCCCTACCCCAGTTCCCTGAGGCCTGACCTACGCTTAGCTGATCCCGGAATTCACGGACGGATCAGCGCTCGCTCGGGGCAACGCGGTCTACTAACACCGGTTCAATGCACACTACCCGACCAGGGTCCCGAAGGGGCTGGCTCCTGATACACGCCACAACTACCACCTTGGCAGAGCTAGGCTCACATCACCCCATCGACGTCGACAGGGAGTTGTCGACGGCTCCGGGGACTCCCAGTGTGTCCCAGCGTGTATCGGTCATTAGCAGTTCGCTCTTCACCGAGAGACTTTCTCGAGGCTACTACCTAGGACGCAAGTATTATGCCAGCTAGGGGGTCAGAACTACTTGCTCGGGCACCTCGGGGACGCCACTCCCCGTATCGTAAACGACCCATGAAGGATCGTTGACGATCCCTGAGGATAGATGGGTCTTTGGCGGCGTAGTCAATTGTTTTCTTTTACCTTTCTTTGCCTTCTTTTTTGGGCCCTGGAAACTAACGTTCTTAGCAGAGGATGCGGCTGCTTCTACTTTCCTATCGTCTTCCGCTGCTCTCCACGTTCGCCTGTGGAAGAAATATGAAGGCTTCCAATTTGTTCAGTTAGTCTGAGGCCTATTGGATCTCCTGTGTAGGCTTCAGTAGGGCTAAGTATTAAAAAATAAAAAGACACCATATAAGGCACGATATTAGATTAATTAGCGGATAGATATAAAAGTAGTTGGCCTGTGGCGGAAAAGCTAAAACTTTATATTCAAAATCAATGACCAGAACGGAATCCGGAGCACAATCAATAAAGCCACAGATCATGCAAGCTTTCTAGTGATGTTGTGAGTCACTGTAATCGAGATTAATACGTAAATATCAACATGCACACTTATATCTTGAAGACGTTAATCCACATATTGTTCAAAAATTTGACTCTTTGCCAAAGCAATGATCCCATTTCCATTTTATTGTTCTGATATCATCAAGTGTAATTTCTGTAGACTTTATGACCATAACAACGTCCATGATTGCTAGGCGCCACCGAGGAAGTGAGCCACTTCCACTTAGCCATATCAATTCATTAGTTCGCGGTGGAACCACAATCTTACCTGAATTGAAAATATTTTTGTGGTTATTAACAATTTAAATCGGTCTCCGAGTTTATTAACAAAAACCAACAGAAATGGAGGCAAACAATAATAATTATTGCAGTTGAGGAGACGAAACATCGACGAGCTGGACGCTGCTACGTCGCCTTTTGTTCTTTTCTTTTTGTTAATTAGACTACGCTGGATGTGGGTGTAGGGGAGTGTAGCCAAAAATGAAGTATCTGATCTTGCTAGATCTGGGAAGTTCAGATATCAACCATGAAATATCTTAGACGCTGAAATTTGGGCCTTAATGGAAATGTGTCCTTTTCAGAAACCGGATTAAACCCTCTGGATATATCCAGAACCTAGTGAATAACTGGGAAGGTTATGGGATGTTATAAAATCTATGAATTGGAAATTAGTTGGCGAGGATCCATTGCTACTTTTTTCAGTTGGAAAACTAGATAAATTCCCGGTAGAGCTAGAGAACCACGCAACTATTCCATGGATGGATCATGCTTCCAAAATTCAAATCTCCAAAAGTCCATCTTCCTCTACAAGATCTTCAGTGGCGACCTGAAGTGGCGCCAGCCTCCACCGGTACCGTACAAGATGCCCCACGGCTTGAATGCCCCCTGTATCTCTGTCTGAGTTGTTCCTCAGATACCATGCCCGGCTTCAGGTTGCCGTGTTTCGTGTTGCGTGCTCTACTTCAGACGAACGACTTTTTTCCTGCGATTGGGGCCTCAGCCAAAAGTTGAACAATCGACGGACGGGCGGCCTAGCGCCACTGCGCCATATCCGCCAGCTTTGACGAATTGTGTGCTCCACGTTTCGCTGGGACGCGTCCCGCTCCGATATTTGCGTACAAACATGGACCATGGCGCTTAGCTTTCTAGCCTTTCTTTTTCCCGGGGGAGTCGAATATAATTCTCTGGTTTTTATTTGGTCTCTGTTTGCTGACCAGTACTGCTGGAAGCGTAGATTGACCACAGACTCTTGGGTGATTTTGATTTTTTTTTTGGGATAATTTTGAGAATATTTGATTTATGATCAATTGGGTTGCGTGCAAGAGTTATCAGGCGGAATTTGTGTTATGACCCAGGGAGCTAATGAAGCGGTCATTAGAGATCTTTTGAAAATGAATGGTGATGGCAATTAATTATTTTTGCGGACAATGGTGAATGTCAAAGACGCCCCAAAGAGGTAAGGGTCTGAGGGAAGGATTGATGATCCTGATGGGGCACATTTGATATTTATTAAGAGAAGATTACAGTGCAATATTCGACCCAAAATGGCTATAGTTTGTGACCATCCTGACTGTGATAATGATCACACTCAAAATTCGTTACATTGTGATTCGTAAACTTCAATATAAAGCACTATTCAAGAAAGAGTGTTTTTTAATCACCCCTTTATGGAGTATAGGGAATTCCCATCTCCTTGACCCGCCCCCCCCCCCTTATTGATTTCAGTGCAGCATATCTGACGATCACTACTCAGCGTTAGCGTTCTCTACTATGTTCTGTTATGAGGAATCTCCAATTATTCGTTAATACTTGTCTCCTCCATGCTATTCGGGTACCCTGGCCCGGCACAATCTCGAATCAAAAATTTTATCTATGCATGAGCTAGATTCCTTTTGGATATATTACTCAGAAAGTTAAAATGGTGGGTAAGAGGCTGTGGCAATTCAGTTGAACAGATTCAGCTGCTTTCGAACTTTGCCACCAGAGGCAACAGCATCGGCAAAGGGAGTATCGAGACGTCAGCCGCACCAATGCGTAACCTTCTAGTTTAGTTTTAGTATTTTTGAACGGAATAAAGTGGTTTGTATTTAGAAATATCTGCTCGTCTTTTCCTTATAGAGAAGGCATACACGTGGCGATGCACCGGCTCCCTATACTAGTGATCTACGACCACTTCGGAAAGCGAAAATTTCATGAACGCAAACGAAGGCGAGCAACAATGTACTGAAATAAACAATATCATTGCCCTCAAGCTTCCACCGTTCTGACAAACGCAACCAACATTATGGTTTGCGCGTACGGAATCACAATGTCGATCATAAAGAATTAATAGCAATACATCGAAATTCGATAAGGTCAGTGGAGAATTGGACATGATCGCCTTAGCACAGGTGGCAGATATCTTGAAAAATCCCCCAGCTGCAGGGAAATATGCTATGATCAAGCAAGGTCTTCTAACCGCATTCGGGGCTGGCTATGAGGAAATCATATATGGCCTAGAATTGGGCGACCAGCGTTCCACGCAGCCCCTGCGGCATATGAAATGCATTGCAGGTAATAGATTCTCGGAGGTGTTTTTGAGATCTTTGTGGTTAGAAATACAGTCAATACTGGCAGCTTCAAATACCTCGTCCCTGGACAACAATATGTTAATTCCGCTCATGCGTATGGAGAAAAACTGCTTAAAGTCAACTAAGGACTGGAAATTCCGGGAAGCAGATGTATCACGATCAATAACAGGCACAGATTTTTGACGACGTTTATTGATTGATCTGGAAAACAAGAAAATTGTCGACTCCGTAATCGTGCTGGTTCACCTGCACCTGGTCAAATGAAACAGAAATACCGACAGTCTGCGAAACCAGCGGATTCCACGACCTGGTAAGAAAATACTAGCGCCAACAAACCGACAAATTGAAGATCGCACAACAGGAGTTCGAGGTCATGCTAGACAGAGGATTCTGCCAGCCGTCGTGGAGTCAAGGAAGCCCCTTACATTGGTGGTGGCAAAGAAAGGAGGGTGGAGCTCATGTGGCGATTTCAACTGGATCGCTAGCCACTTCGACACATCGAGATATAATGACCAACTTCGCTTTTTTAGAAAATTGGGTCTAGTACGCGCATTCGATCACATCCCGTTCGGGAAATTACCTTTGGCCTTTGATACCCCACCTAGTCCTTTCAACGCTTCATGGATGAGGTACTAAAAGGACTTGCGGACGCCCAAGGTGCAAGGCAATTGCGCGAAAATTCGTTTGGGTTAAAATACCCATGGACATACATAGTTGGCCCTGTAGCTGTGTACCCTACCAGCGATTCAGAATCGGAAAACACACGGTCAACTCGATTCAACCGTTCGCAGTACCAGACGGCAGATTTCAACGCGTGCAGGTAAAGTAAGTCAACCCGATGATATCATCTAATTGCTTCAGATATTGTCTGACCATGATGGACCGGTACTAAAGATGGCCCGAAAGAGTGCCACTTCCGAAGTTGGATTTCCCGGTTCGGTATGCCACGCACAGTAACTACGGATCAGAAGAGACAATTTGAGTCCACCTTTTTCCAAGCCCTAACAAAGCGAATGGGCTGTGAAAGAAGCCGCACAACCCTCTATCACCCCGCAACGAACTGAATGTGGGAACGCTGGCATCGGTTTCTTAACACCTCCATAATGTGCCATCATGTCGATATCGTTACCATAGGTCAGAAGTTGGGAAGGTTTTAAGACGGTACTCCCTCTGGAATTCACCTCAGACTTGTGGATTAATTTCTTCAAGGTCAAGCTAAAAACGATGCAAGATAGAGGCTTCCATTGGCCTAAACCTATGTTGATGCTGAAAGATCTTGACACTGATACCGAAATCTCTCATTGGCTTAGAGCCGATGAAAAAATGTTGCGAGTGATGGCTTTATCCAAAGACTTGCCGTAGAAGGGAAAATCTGATCTGTCACTGATTTGCCTGGCGTGGAGCTTCTTTGGTATAAGCCGGCCTCTTTTTGCGCAAACCAGGTGTTCCAAACAAGCTTTTCGTGTGACGACTGAGGTAGATAGTTTTTGTTAGGAGCACTGAATCCGCCATCGATTTGGTAGCGGACCGGACCAATTGAGGAGAAACTTCTTTCCAATCTTCTGGTCTATGGGCTCTGTTAGGTTTAGGGGTCTATTAGGTTTACACCCAAAGTGAAATTTTTTATAGACGACTATGTTTTGGTCCAGGGCAGAGGCAGGTCATAAGACGTTGCCTTTTTATTAAAATGAGTGAACAACATCGACTAACCATTTCGGTCATGCTGCCCCCAGGACAGAGGCAGAGGTAGCATCTTATGAGTTTCTTTGCCGGATCCGTAGTTGTGTTGTCCGTCAATTTCAGAGGCAGGTAATTTTTTTGGGTAGGTTTATCAGTCTTACACCAGCCACCAACGTGGAGGCTGAATTGCACAGTTTGTCTCGTGGTGGACTCGTCCTCATTCTTTTTCGTCTATAGTTTTCCGATAGGAGAGAACTCCGCACACACATGGAAGCTGACGTAGAGTTTAGTAGCAGAGCTGTTGGTACTGGTTCTTCAGCTCTTATGTAGCCGAATTCCGAAACGATTGCTAAAGGGGCCCGGTTGAAAAAATTAAGCTTGTGTATGATAGGAGTATTCAGTTGACATGAAACAGTCGAGAAACCTACCATTTACTAAGTGTAGGTAGTTTCGAGGCTTCAAAATGATTCAGCTCCCTCCTATATGCCTGATATCTGGTACCATCAGCAACATGCGAATGAGCCACACCTTCTTTCTCTTTGATGCATTGTGGATCTTCAGTGCAATCTCTGATCAGACAGTTCCCTTTTCGATCTATCGTATTGGCAGCTCCATACTACTGAAAAATGATCAAAATAGAGGCTTCTGAAGCATCCCTTCAGAGATACTTGCTCCCTGAAATAATACGTGTCTCAACTGATTCTTTGCTTACCCGCAGTAATCAATTTAATGGCTAATTCCAGTGGTAAGCTAATAAGTGTGAAATTTGTAACCCCACAGGCTTTAAAAGCCATGGTTAAATTGTGAGCGCAATACTGATATTTTCCCGCGATGTAACTTTGTCTAGTTCCTTATACTCGATTGTTGTCTCTTACTTTCGGGCTTTAACCGCGGCAATATCTAACTCTCAACTTCTCAATGCTTTCTTCATCCTTTGCCTCTTTGTGATACTCATCTTATCTAATATCCATTGATTTACCACTTTTTAATTCACACCCTTTTCTCGTGCTGAGAATTTTCCTCGTTTTTTTTTCGCTGTCTTAGCTTTTTTCAGCGGAGAGGCTTTTCTTCTTTTTGACCGCTTGCTGGTAACCAGAAAGCTCACTAATATCGGTCGCTACCCCGTTTCGCAGCTTTCTCGCCTACCTTATCTTGAGGAGATGTGATCTTACTCTGCCACTCGACGGTTGGGAGTTTTTCTACTCCAGTTGCCTAATATTAAACAACTTAATACCCTTCATCACAGTATGATATTTTGATGGATATTTCGCCCCTCCTTAATGAACTCAAATAATTCCTTTGCGTCTTCAACCAGTGGAAAAGACGCCACTCGGATTGGCTACCTTCTAAACTGCCCTCAAGTTGGCTGCTAAAATCAGTCCCCATTGAATCATGCTTGGCGGAAGTGGTTTGGTGTTTCTGGTGCGGAAACCCCCAAAACCGCTTATAGCGCCATCTTCATATCGTCTCTCTATCTTTCAGATGGAATTATTACTACTATGCTGAACTACCGAGAGAAGTTATACCCTGTTAAGTGTGGTGGTGGCGCAGGTTGTGAATGCTTTTAATTACGCCGATTGAGGGTGAATCAATGGCATCTCGGTTAAATTGGGTGTTTCTGATTAGTGACCTCAGTTAATCAAGAGTTAGTAGAGACTTCTCGCGAACCAGACAGACCATATTCTGAAAAAATGTACGGTGAGTCAAGCGTTCTTTAAGGCATAAAGTATCAAAAAAAGACTCTATCGTACGCATGTAACCAGAAAAGTCGTAACCCGGATGCTGCAATCGAGAGGGAAGATCCACTAAGGATCGCATCCTCAATTGATTCCCCCTGCTTTGCAATTCAATAAGGCGCAGCCGGTAGGGTCTTCATCCTATGTTGGCGTGACAATATTAAATTCTGCAGGTAGATTTGTGAGGAGTGTAAATTTAGGGTAATATAGGATCCTTTATTTTCATCTTGAAGAGCGACAGAGACGTTACTTGGTTCGGTGTATCCATAAACAGAAGACATACGTGACAAGTTATCTAATGCACATTATCCCAAACGAAAGCTTTATGATGTAACGCCTGAGTCCTTTCCCTCACCTTAAAGAACCCGCCAGAGATGGACCCATCCTCAGCCGCTGTTTGATTGCAGTCGACGCTGTCTCTTTTGACACTCTTAGCAGGTTCAATAGCACCTTCTCGTGACACTCGGTACTTCGACAGTGACCCCGGTTTTGAGTTCATAGGATTGATGTTTTCAACCCGAGATCATACGAGCCCGTTTTCTCATTCACATCTCCACTGCCCAAGAGTTACATGGATGGGTCAACAAATTTGAAAATCACCAGGATCGTTTATTGGTTCGTAAACTCATGGGATCAGCTTTCCAAATCGTAGTTTTGTCAAAACGGCGGAACTTTCCTGGGAATGGTGATTGGGTTACCTACGTGACTCTAGAAGCCCAGGTGAGAACTATCCACCCACGTAGTTGTTGGAATTGTAGAAGAACATAGGGGAGCAGAGCCACTCCTGCTACAGATGTGGTGCTCCTAATGTCTTTATGACATAATGTTTGCATTGTGTTCTGCCAATAAATTCTGGTCATCTGCAGCATCAGCAAGGAATGGTGGCCCTTTATAGAGCCATTGGCGGCATAAAGAAATTTCGACGTCTTCTAGTATGCCACCTCCACGTACTAGAGAAGGATGATCAGGGTGGTGTCTGTAATGGAACTCGTCTGAAATGGATTTTACAATGAAGCCTCACCGTAAGTTATCTGGTACCATGGGCACCGAGGTAGCCCTCCGAAAAATTCTAAAGAGGTAATGCACTCGGTCCGGTTATTCGCGGTTGGCCTCCATGGTCGTTGTGCCCATATCTCGAGCAGACCTCCTTGTGGATTCATGCGTGTGGTTGCGGTGTACAACTCGGGTGATAAACCTCCTATTTGCCGCAGAAGTGTTTGACAAGTTTGGGGGCTGCCAGCCAAAGGGGAAATCAGGGACACCGTCCGTATTATTAGCAACGCATTGGTAAAAACGACAGGAGGAATTTGATCGTTCATTTCAATGGGAAAAGCAATTTGGGAGTAAAGAAAAGGAATGTCTTGGTGGATGGATGGGTGACGTCCATGTGGCTGCAATTTGGGAGGCAGTCGAAGGATAAAACTTCATTTTACTTTTGGCTTCGAGCTGAAAGTTGAGACTTTTACACTACAATTTTCAACATACTCTCTGCCAAATGATGACCCGACTGAAAGTGGTTCGGGATGAACGAGAAAACTTCAACTTGCCAACGTAAAGACGGATATCAATTTGGTATTGAGAGTCGAGATATTTGAGGAGAGGCTCGCATTGATAGCCGAAAAGGCGGAATACTAAATAGCAAGCACGAACGAGCTACATGGCTACTATGACGTGCCATAGTTCGCAAAGGATTACACAAATATTTTCTATTATGTGCCAGAACGCGTGATTGGAACTGAACGGGGTTTTTCTACTAACCGTGGTAGTGCACATGGTACATACTACAATGCAATTGCAATTTTCCAAAGTAAATTTTTGGTTTAACTTGACCATATCATTGTCGAAAGTTGGGTACCCAAAGTACGAACGATCTGTAAGGAATCCTGGCTTTGTGGATATATCAAATCGAATGACACAGCAGACTGAGCTTCGAGTCCTCATCCTAAGATGCTCGTAGGCATCCACTATGATGAAACAATCCTCAGTGCCTTACAGATAACTGCATACCCGAGGACGTGAAGCGTTATTAAAATATGATTACTGATTAGGATTACCCCCCTCCCCCCCTTCCCACGTTCGAAGCTTGTAAGAATAAAGGCGTGTATCCTATGCTTCGTGATGATACAGAAAGGGCCTATCTCTTCGCAGGAGTATGAAAGAAGTCGATTAAGAATTCTGCGGTTAATAGAAAAGACGAAGTTTGGACGTTATAGAGAATAACCTACTGCAGAAAGTGCTACAGAAACTAAATCCGCTCGTGGATTACCAAGGCTTCCTAGGAGTTGAAAGTAAGCTACGAAATGCAAATGTGGCAGGCGAACATAAGCACTACGTTATTGGCTTAATAATCAAGGAACCACAAAAAAAAAACGCTACATGGAAGCACCCAGATGATCCCTAATCACGAAGTATGACAAATGTGTAATCTTAAGGTATGTCAAACGTCGTGGCCAATATCTTTCGGGTGACCCCTCGCAGTCAGGACTACTACAAGTTCATTATTCCTGCATTGCTGAGGGAAAGAATGTTTCTGGGCGCTTTCAGTATATATAGTAATATCCTGTGATCATGTCATCATCATCTTTATGAAGAAACGCAACAGAGTTTGGCATCAAAAAATGTTTCCTCCATTGCTGCGAAAGATTTGGTCACCAATCTTCACCAGAAGTCGATAGATCGTAGCGAGACCTTTACGAATGATGGCAGCTGCTGAACGCACTTCATTACTTCATTAGGCATTCTAGCATAGGTTACCCGCGGAATATAAGGACCACCTGCAATCTAAAAACAAGTCGGAATACCGGGACGATTCAGAGGCCGTTCATCTCCGGAGATTACGTGTCCCAACCTCTTACTGATAATCATGCAGGGGTTATTTCCCCAGCAAGAGGAGGGCATCAACACATTCTAACCATCTCTGAATGTGGTGGCAATTCCACCAGTCACCAGAGGCGAGCTGGAGCAGGAGACAATAAAGTGCCGGGCCTAGAGGGAGTACCGAATAAGGCCCTTAAGCTTCCCGTGAAATCCAGGCCGGACATTGAGTTATTCGAAGCGTGCACGTCCGAGGAAATATTTCCAGCCTGTCAAAGCCTGGTAAACCTCCAGGTGAACCATCCTCATACCGACCCATATGTCTTTTGGACACTGTGGGGGAAATGTTAAAGTGAGTAATTTATAATAGACTACTCCCGGTTGTTGAGAGCCAAAGCGGCCTTTCAGATCGGCAGTATGGGTTCCGTAAAGCCAGATTAACCATGATGCCTTCAAATTGGTTACTGGGTTGGCCGAAGATGCAATCCACGGAAAGGATAGTACCAGCAAATATTGCGTGGTAGGAACCCTGGATGTGAAAAATGCATTCAATTCGGCCAATTGGAATATAATACGGAAATTCCTAGCCAAGGTTGGTATTCCCGCCTATCTCGCTGCTATCGTCGATAGTTATTTATGTAACTGAAAGGAGGTTCTGGTATGACACCAATGACGGACCACAGGAGTACGTTGTTTCCGCGGGTGTCCCGCAGGGCTCCGTAATGGGCCCGCTGTTGTGGAACATCATGTAGAACGATGTACTTATTCTTCCGTTTCCGGAGGAAGCCAGAGTGGTGGGTTACGCTGACGACATAGCGCTGGTTGTTGTCGCAAAGCATCCCGAAGATGCTGAGTTATACTCAAGCGAGACAATCAATGCTGTTAAAAGTTGACTAGAGAGCTCTGGTCTGACACTTGCGGAGGAAAAAACGGAAGCGATCTTCATCAAAAAACGCCGGAAGAGAAATTACGCCCGTATTAGAATCAGGAATCATATCATCAATTCCAAGCCGGCCATCAAATACTTCGGGGTGGTGATAGCCAGGAAGCTCAGCTATATAAGCAACACGTACAGTATGTTCGCGATAAATCATCCATTGCTAGTATGGCCCTGGCGAGGATGATGCCGAAGTTGGGAGGACCACGGCATACCTTTAGGTTGCTTATAGCCAGGGAGTTGCGGATGTCAGCTAATACCAACAAACTGAATGCAGTCTACCGGAGGACAGCCCTGAGACTATGCTCTGCCTGAATAATGCCGATTGACATCTTGGCAGATGAGATGGCGAATATATACAATGCGAAGCCAATCTCTCCCTTATCGCAGACGAAGAACGCTGAGAGGGCGAGCTCCATAAATAGATGGCAAGACAAGTGGGAACGCTCGGGAAAGGTTCGGTGGAGTCACAGGCTCATTCCTGCCATCAAGCAGTGGTCGTAGGGACGACACGGGGAAATTTATTATAATCGCACCCAGTTTCTCACGGGGCGTGGAGGATATCTCCAATACCTGCACAGTGTAATGATGTGAGTGGAAATAAGAGATCAGGTCGATCATCCTGAGTGGCCGATAACGACCTAGAGGGCGGAGCTATCCCAAAAATCTAAACAAATTGGCTAAATTGGCCGTGAAGGTCCGCCCACAAAGATTGAAGCTCCATCAAAGTGCTCGGTCGACACGTTCTTGCACGCCTCTGTGCTAGTCAGGCTCGGGAATGTGGGGGGGGGGGGTCCTTTGAGCGCTTTGATCCCTCACGCTTCACTACTACAACACAACGTGTCTATTCCGGTGCGTGGGTCCGCACCGGATTCTAAAATAGACGTTAATTAGGATTTCGCGACGGCCTATCGAATGATAAACAGAACGCGAACTAAAATTGGAAATTAGAAAAGACAAAAAAAAACGGCTCGACTGCGCGCGTGGAGCCGTAAGTCTCCGGACCCGAGTGCCGCGATCAAGGAGGGGAAGATCCACGACGGATCACCGATTATTTGTAATGATTAGAGTGCAATAGGAGATCAGGTCGATCATCCTGAGTGGCCGATAACGACCTAGAGGGCAGAGCTATCCCAAAAATCTAAACAAATTGGCTAAATTGGCCGTGAAGGTCCGCCCACAAAGATTAAAGCTCCATCAAAGTGCTCGGTCGACGCGTTCTTGCACGCCTCTGTGCTAGCCAGGCTCGGGAATGTGGGGGGGTCCTTTGAGCGCTTTGTTAGAGTTTCAATCTTTGTGGGCGGACCTTCACGGTCAAGTTAGCCAATTTGTTTAGATTTTTGGGATAGATCTGCCCTCTAGGTCGTTATCGGCCACTCAGGATGATCGACCTGATCTCCTATTCCACTCTAATCATTACAAATGGCCCCACGTTGGGCGCCGATGTGGAAGTCGAGGAAGGGTGGGAACCTCAGAGGCCGCGCCTCATACAAGATCTGAGGCGGAAGAGACAATAATTGAGACGGTGATCCGTCGCAGAATATTAAATAAAAAAAAAACGGCAAAAAGGGATCGCGAGAATTCAGTCTTTCTCGACTGGAGTTAGAGAACAAAGTGAATATGAATCATTGAGGACGGAACAGCACAGCATATAGCCGACTACCTCCGTATTCCATCAAGGATTCATCTCACCCGTCACTTCAACCATACGAAGAAGAAAGAATATTTAATTTTCTTCAAATTCTGAAACGAAGAGATAACCGTTTCACATAAAGGTAGGGAAGGACACTCCTCAGAAGCTCGGACGGCAATACCTTTCAGCTTATAGCCGCAAAGGTCCGTAGATCCAGAGGCTTCTGGAAGGCAATCACCTACGAGACGTTAAATCTCAAGACAAACACAACAAACGACTAGCTCTTATGGTATATTACCAAGGATAGGACAGGAAACTCTACGTTACAAGGTGGGAAAGAAAAATGAGGCTTAGGAACACTTGCTTTCGGGAAAAAAGGCGTGAAACCTAAAACTAGAAATCTGAAGGCAAGTGTACGTGGAGCCTAGCCGGGAACAATGTTGAGAATCTATTGATTCTCTATCCGACTCCACCAAACGAAGTTGTGAGCCGGAATAGGCTATCTTCCACTTGATTCAGAAAACCTGCAAATAAGAAATTAGGCTTGAATCCAGGAAATGTTCGGGCCCCACGTTGGGCGCCATTTGTAGTGATTAGAGTGGAATAGGAGATCAGGTCGATCATCCTGAGTGGCCGATAACGACCTAGAGGGCAGAGCTATCCCAAAAATCTAAACAGATTGGCTAAATTGACCGTGAAGGTCCGCCCACAAAGATTGAAGCTCCAACAAAGCGGTCAAAGGACCCCCCCACATTCCCGAGCCTGGCTAGCACAGAGGCGTGCAAGAACGCGTCGACCGAGCACTTTGATGGAGCTTCAATCTTTGTGGGCGGACCTTCACGGTCAATTTAGCCAATTTGTTTAGATTTTTGGGATAGCTCTGCCCTCTAGGTCGTTATCGGCCACTCAGGATGATCGACCTGATCTCCTATTCCACTCTAATCATTACAACAGGTTTAAATTGGAGACCTCACCCGATTGTCCAAATTGCGATGGAATCCCAGAGGACCCAGAGCATGTATTCTTCCATTGTCTGAGATTTGTTGAAGAAAGGAGGAATCTAGAGGAGACCCTAGGAGAGGTGCTGCAACTAGAAAATATGTTGCCGAAAATTGTAGCACGTCAAGAGGATTGGGATGTGGTCGACTCCATGATCGGATCTATTCAGAACAAAATGAGAAAGGAAGAGAAGAGGAGAAAAGTGCGGTCACGTAAGGAGGGAATCGGGGGTGGTTTTAGTGGGCATAAATCCGTGTTTTTGGAAGATTTCCACCTCCTCAAAAAACAGGCAGTAAACCGATTTTAACCCAGTTTTGTTTTACACAAAACCCACCGGGCCTAGTTTTCCGTGCAATTTCACTCGGTCCCGGATCTTTTTCCTTCGGCTCTGTAGGATGCCAACAGTTTGTCTATTGTCATTTCACCTTGCGGATTGATTTTCCCGAAAGTTAAGTGATTCCATACCTAAGCAATGGACACCTAACATTATATCTATTATATAAAGAAAAACTCTTCCTTATTAATCAGATTCCAAGACAAAAGACATGAGCTCATTACTATACTATTAAAGACCGCGGTAATTTATTTCTTTTGGGGCCACCATCACTATTTTATTGTTAAACGCCTCCGCCCATTGCAAGGGGTTTTTATATTGTTAATCAATTCAAAAAATTGTATCTGAAAAATGTTAATAGTTCTGGGAAATCTGCCTAAACTGATCAATTCAGCGACAATCCGACAAAAGTTTTTCTACCCGTCCATGATCACAGCAATCTCAGGTAGTGGTTTGTATATTTCAGTGATTCGTCGTCTTGTCTTCAATGATCGTTATATTGAGGGAGAATGCGGCATCAACAAGAAATTCCGTAGATGATCGAGATACCTTTAACAACATTCTAATCCGGTCGCAAAAGGATTCCAAAGTTTTTGATCTTATTGTTCATGTAGGAGACAGCGACACGTCTTATTCTGATTTATAGTTAGGGGTACGTGGTTTTGGGATGAGGTGCGGTCTCCTTTTTTTTAATTTTAAGGGTGCCTAGGGACTAGTTTCAGGAAAGAAAATCTTTTTCTAACTTTCTCCACAATAAATATGTATAAAACTGATTTTTCGGGAGAATCATCCTCAGGATGGCGAGTGGAGAATCAAGCCCTCACTAAGAAAATTATTGTAAAATTTAAAGGGGTCATCGCATCTTGTCCCAACTGTTTGAGAGCGCGGAGTTGATTTCTTTCATTTAAATTAACTGCAGAAAAATAGACCTCCATGTATTCAAGAGGTATCTATAAATATATGAGTATCTTTCAGGAAGAAATGCTCATACACTCTTAAGAGACACAAAATTCCACTCTACAAATCAGGACACCCCTTATAAGCCAATAGAGAGTTACCACAAAAAAGGTTATTCATAAACGCCTTAAAGAACCGTGTCATTGAGTTCCGCTCGAGGATCAGTCACGTTCATCCAAATTTATGGTCTCACCGCTGCACAACACTGAGGCTGCTCGGGACAACCGAAATATAATATCCGATTTTCATTGTTGAATCTGTGAAAAAGGAAGAAAACCTGCGGTGCTGCATCCAAGGTGTTTAGGTCCATCCGGACAGACGACAGGCTCAGTTCACGTAACCTTCTAATGAAGCAGAAATGATGAGACGTGCTCTAAACAATTCGACAGGTCGAGAGGTGTTAAAAATGTCGGATTTGTTCTTCCCTTTCCGGACACTTTCTTATGAATGGCAGGATTTAAATTAAACCTATTCATTGCCGGAGAAGATATTTTTTCTTGGAATTTCATATCTCTCGGTGTCAGCAGCGTTCTAATGAGATTATCTTTTATTTCTGATTTGTTAAATGCTTGACGTCGACGTTCTCATTTCGGAAAGACGCCACTTTGGAGCCAATTTCCATTGGGAAAAACGAAATTTTATAGCAAACCGTTCATGTTGAAACTATGCAATTATTCGTTTAATCTTTTAAATTGACGGGATGCCGGGGGAAGTACACACGCGATTATAGATACATCTGTACGTGAATGCATGGTGAGAACACAATTTTCCAATTTCGTTCAGTTTTTACGGCGTCTTATGAGATGAGAGCATTTTTGCTCCGAATAGGTCGCAACTCGCAACTAACAATGTACTAAAAATAAGGGAAAGTTTGCTGTAGCTGAAAAACACCCGTAAACGATATGACGTTCTTGCCGGGAAATCGAACAATAAACTTGTTTATAAGTTTGGAGAGCTTTGAAATATTGACCTTAATCCGCAGATGCATGTGAAAATATTTAGCTAAAATGAAGTTTATTTCTCTGTTTACACAGCGGAACTCATAGTCGTCCTTCGAAGCTATGTCGCCAAGGCTTCAACTTCATCTGAAATTTGACCCGGAGGAAATGGATCATTTTCTTGGTGCTTATCTATGCATATATATGTACATAAGCCGATAAAAGCTAAACATATATATGTAGTAAGGCTGGGAGTCTTAATCGGGATGTGTTATCCTTGCCGTGGGTGCAGTAGTCCATCAATCAATGATATGAAGCCTACCGGAAAATTTTCCATTGCCAGTACACTAACTATATCGAAGCGGGCCAACTAGGCAATTTTCGATTTTTTTCGAATGGCAGTAGTCAAGGGGTTGTTTAAGGTTTTGTTTGCAAAACAAAACCTTATTAAAATGGGTTCAATGTCTGTCTGTCTGTCTGTCTTTTTGTTTTTTTAGGTTGTGGAAATCTTCAAAAGACTCTGGCCTGGGCACGCCAAAGTGTGGGATTTTTACCCACTAAAACCACCCCCACTTTAGGTATTACATCACGGGGCGGAGTTAGCTTACTTTAGCTAGGTCTCCTTCCGTCTTCCTGCGGGGTTCGTAACCGCGCCTTGCTCACTTCTTCTGCTTTTCACAGTTTCTCCTGGATTACTGCGATCATGGAACTGATCGTATCCCAGTCTTCCAGGCAAACTACCATTCTTCGGACAAAATTTTCCGGTGATAGCACTTCACCTAGAGTTTCCTCTAGGTTCCTTCCTTTTTCCACGGACCTAGGACATTGGAAGAATACGTGCGCTGGGTCCTCTGGGACCCCGTCGCAGTTTGAACAATTAGGTCTGGTGTCCAATTTAAACCTGTGCAGGTATTTATGGTATCCTCCATGGCCGGTGAAAAACTGGGTGAGATTATAATTGATCTCCCCATGCTTTCTCTCCAGCCACTCCCTGATGGGAGGGATCAACCTGTAAGTCCAACGACCCTTTTCTGACTGGTCCTATCGCTGTTGCCATCTGCTTATGGATCTCTCTCTTTCAGCGCGCCGTTGAGACTTCCGCTTTGGTACCGAAGTCAAATGGATTCCCTGTGCCGGCGGCTTCTACTGTATCTGCTGTACCTCCAGTTGTGTCTACATCTCCTTCTGCCAAGGACGACCATACCAAGCCTCCCGATTCAGCCCAATCACTGAATTCCGCCGAAAACGTGAACCGCAACACACTGGTGCAGTGCCAAAAATGCAGCGATCGACGTCGTCATCTGCGTGTTCCCGACGGCTCAGGAATCCGTTAGACGAGACTGTGACTTCCGAAGAGGCGGTTTCTGCTGTGCATAACAATGTAGCCTCAACATCATCTCAAGAGTCTATGCACCAGGCCTCTCATTCTGTGTTGAATTCGCCTGCAATGCCCCCTACATCAGGGTTGCTTCCACTGGCTCTACACCCTTAATCCAGCGGCCCCCATGCGACGAGTTACGGTCCACCGAGCCTCCGATCCTGTCTCGCTCCATTACGCCTACGACGGGACAATATCCGCAACCTCCTCAGTAAGTTTTGAATCGGAACACAGCCGCCCCACTTTCTGACACCGTTCCTGTCGCCAACGAAACTCCGCTTCCCGCTACCGCCATATATCCTGGCACTTCATCCATCCATACCAGTGGCCCCAAGTTAAAGGTGGCGTCCCCACCTAAACAGCTCTTCATCTCCAGGCTAGCGTTCACAACTTCTGTGGACGATGTTCTGGAGTATATAAGGAGCAAAGTTGGTTTACTCTCTCCTCTGTCCTGCATTAAACTCACAAAAGACGACAACATCGACCGGGTGATTGAATCTTTCAAGGTTACTTATCCACATGAAGTGATGTCCTCGGCAACCCTTCTTTCTGGCCTGAAAGTGTATTCATCAAGCCATATAAGCGCCCCAGTTCGCGGGTAAATTTCAGGGCAACTCGCCTGCCTCGCCGAGCTATATAACTGGATCCATGTTCACTGTCCGTCTGTTTTATCAGAACGTCAGGGGTTTAAGAACCAAGCTGGGGGCCTTCAATTTATCCGCGCTGGCTCAGCAACAACATGCCATCTGTATCTTCGAAACCTGGCTAGACGATGCCATATTATACTCCGAGCTCCCCGAAGGGTACTCCACTTTCCGTTGTGACAGGGACCGGGATGCTTCTCGTAAGTCCACTGGCCGTGGAGTCCTAATTGCTATAAAAGATTCACTCCCCGCTGAACTCGTCTTCTCCTCTTCTGGCTTTCCTTTTGATTGTGTTGCTCTTCGTGTCTCCCCGCTCGATTTCCTCCCGTTCATTGTTTCTTGTGTATATGTCCCCTGTGCTAGCCCCTCCCACCTGTATGAAAAATTGTTTGACAGTTTGTCTGAACTCCTTACCGTCAGATTCCCTTCCCTTCCTTTCTTCCTTTGTGGAGATTTCAACCTCCCCATGCTCAACTGGCCTAATCATCCTAGTCTTCCAATTCCTTCCAACAACCACTCCCATTCTTCTCTCCCACTTTCTTCCTTTATGTATACTTGCTCTGCCTTGAATTTCAATACCACCAAAAACTCCTTGGGCCGCACTCTCGATCTCTTCCTTTCCAACCTCCCCGAGCGCCACCTCTCTTTATTTCCTGGCACATACCCGTATGTAAAAACCGACGCTCACCATCCCGCGGTTGAATTTGAAGCGGAGCTCCTTCGTTCAAAACCCAAAACCAAGCGTAAACCCACTAAGTTCAACTTCCGCAAAGCCAATTTTGACGGTCTGAACTCAGCTTTAGCGTCTTTCAACTGGGTACATATATTAAGTAATTCATCGTGTGATCAAGCTCTTAACACCTTCTACAATATCCTCTCTGATCTCCTCTCCTGTTATGTCCCTTCTTCCCCTCCCTGCCTACGTTCTTACCCAACTTGGTTTACAACGGAACTTCATATTAACATTCGCTTGAAACATACACTGCGGAAGAAGTTTCGGGCTTCTAAAAATGACGCCAACCTTGCTCACTTTAAAGCTATACGATCTACTGTGAAGTCGATGGTCAGAAAAGCGCGTAAAAGGTACCTATTGAGCGTCGAAGCCGCCCTTGCCCGCGGTAACTTAAAACCCTTTTGGTGTCACCCTCGCAATTCTCGTAATCCAACTCAATCTCTCCCTTCTTCTATCAGCTTCGCTGACTCCACTGCCAATTCCCCACAACAATCCTGCGACCTTCTCTGCACCTACTTCTCTTCAGTGTTTTCTTCCTCGAGCCCTTCACCCTCTACACCTTTCATAACCACAGACTCCTCCGAATCACTAGCCATTCCTCTCCTTACGCCTTCCTTGGTTGAGTTCCTCATTGGTAACCTTAACCCCAATGTCGGACCTGGCCCCGATGGCTTCCTAATCTCTTCCTCCTTAACTGTTGAAAACACATTTCCCTCCCCCTGTGTATAATCTACAACAAAAGTCTTGACGAATGCTACTTTCCCCATCTCTGGAAAGAGGCCTTTATCATTCCTATCCTCAAGAGCGGAGACCCTTCCCTTCCTGTGAACTACCGCTCCATTTCCCGTCTCTCCTCTTGCTCCAAAATCCTAGAAAGACACGTCAACGACTGGTTAACCGCGCACTTCGGTTACCTCATTGTCAAAGTGCAGCATGGTTTCGTGAAACATAGATCAACGGCTTCAAATCTTCTGGTCTTTACCAACTTTGTTGCTGAACGCTTGAATTCACGACAGGAGGTACATGCTGTTTATACTGATTTCTCCAAAGCCTTAGACACCATTGACCATAACATTCTCCTCTCTAAACTTTCTTCGCTAGACTTCCCTCCCTCAGTCATCTCCTGGCTTTCCTCCTATCTCTCATACCGTTCCTACAAAGTTTCTTTTCATGGTCACTCATCTGGTTCCTTCTCTCCTTCCTCTGGTGTTCCCCAAGGCTCTACACTTGGCACCCTACTCTTCCTGTTTTTTTATCAGTGACCTGGCCTCCATCCTCACCTGCCCGTATTTGCTTTACGCAGACGACCTTAAATTGTTTGTCTCCATTGGACTGTGCTCTCTTACAATCCAACCTTGATAATTTAGCCCGTTGGTGTTCGGTCAACAAGCTAACACTGAATGTCAACAAATGCCACTGGATGCGCTATTCCCTGAAACCCTCCCCATCATCCTTTTCCTATTCTCTCAGTGGTCAACCCCTTTCACTACTGACCTGCTTTCAAGAGCTGGGTGTAATATTCGACGATAAACTTCGTTTCAATTCCCACTTCGTTGACATCATCAATAGAGCTTCCAAAATGTCTGGTTTTATCCTACGTTCCTCGTCCGACTTTACCTTAATCCAGCCCTCTTTAACACTCTTCAATTCCCTTGTCAGAAACATCCTAGAATATTGTTGTGCAGTCTGGTCCCCCTACCGCTTCCGTGACGGCCGCGCTCTTGAAGCTGTACAATGCAAATTCACCCGGACCCTCTTTTACAAAAAGAACCTTCCCCGGGTTGATTATCCGTCACGACTCCGCACCCTCAATCTCCCCTCCCTACAGCAACGCCGTATCTTCCTTGATATGTCTACTCTTTTCAAACTCTGTAATGGTCTGATGGACTGCTCCGCCAACTCGGATATTACTCTCCGTATCGCCTCGTCTCATAACACACGTAATGCGGACATTTTTAATGTACCCTTCGCCGAGCTCGAGATTTATTTTCATTCTCCGATCCCGAGGTTTTGCCGGTCCTACAATGCCCTACAGCTTGGTTCCTTTGACTCTATGTCCCTCTCTAGCTTTAAGCGCAAAATATGCCATTTACTTGCTCCTCCCTCTGAGGACAATATGTAATAAGAAATTTGCTTTCTGTGTATTGTCCTCATTAAATAAATAAATAAATCATTTCGGTTGGAGATGACGAACGCTGCATTGTCTGAGACGGTCCTGAAGGCAGAACACACCCTTAAGGCTGTTCTTCTCTAGACCGAACTCAGTTTATATGTGTTGCCTAAAACCTGCAGGGCGTTTTCCCAAATTGGGACTGCATACAGCATGATAGAACTCACCACCCTGACTATGAGCAGCGTATGCCGCGGTCCTCCTACGTTCCGCATCATCCTCGCGAGAGCCATACTCGTGGTGGATGCTTTTTTGCAAGCGTGCTCTATATGCTGCTTAAAATTGAGTTTTCCGTCTATCATCACCCCCAAGTATTTGATGGCCGGCTTGGAAGTGATGATACGATTCCCGATTCTAATTCAGGTGTAATTTCTTTTGCGGCGCTTAGTGATGAGGACCGCTTCCGTCTTTTCCTCAGCGAGTGCCAGCCCAGCACTCTCAAACCAAGCGTTAACAACACTGATTCCTTCGCTTGAGTACAACTCAGCATCCTCGAGATGCTCTGGGACCACAACCAGTGCTATATCATCGGCGTAGCCCACCACCGCGGCCTCCTTTGGAACCGGAAGGCTAAGCACATCATTATACATGATGTTCCACAGTAGTGGGCCCAGTTCAGTGTCTTGTGGGACACTCGCGGAGACAACATACTCCTTGGGTCCCTCATCGGTATTATACCAGAGTGTTCGCTCACGCAAATAGCTACCTATAATAGCGGCGAGGTAGGTGGGAACACCAATCTTCGCCAGAGACTTTCGTAGAGGGTTTCAATTGGCCGAGTTGAATGCATTCCTCTCATCCAGGGGGACAACCACACAATATTTGCTGGTACAACCCCTTCCGTGAATTGCATTTTCGGTCAAGCCAGTAACCATTTTGATGGCATCAATAGTTGTTCTGGCTTTACGGAATCCATACTGTTTATCTGAAAGGCCCCCTTGGCTCTCGACGACTGGGAGTAGTCTATTATAAATAACCCGCTCCAACATTTTCCCCATAGTGTCTAGAAGACATATGGATCTATAGGAGGACGGTTCCCCTGGTGGTTTGCCAGCATTAGGCAGTAGCACCAGTTTCTGCCGCTTCCACGGTGCTGGAAAGATACCCTCGGACATGCACGTTTCGAACAGCTCCGCGAACATATTCGGTCTACATTTGACGGCAAGTTTGAGGGCCTTATTCGGTATGCAGTCCAGACCTGGAGCTTTGCTGTCGCCTATTCGACTGCAGATCTCCAGCAGCTCGTCCCTAATGACTGGTGGAATCGGCGTCACATTCAGGGGACGCTGGAAAGTGTCAGTACCCCCCTCTTGCTGGGGAAATAACCCCTGGATTATTTTCAACAAGAGTGTAGGGCACGTGATCTGTCCGCTTCCAAACAGAGTTCCTTAAAACATTCTGTCTTACTCCGCTGGATGGCGAGCTTGAGGTTCTTGCGAGCTTCTCTATAGACGTGCTCCTTTTGCCCTTGATCGATCCTACCTATTGCCCTCTGAGCCGTTCGTCTGGCTATGTGGTAAATCGATCGAAGGCTGGCAAGTTCATTATTCCACCAATAATTGGGTCTTCTAGTGGAGAATGAGCTCCTCCTAGGCGTCGACGCGTCACATGCTTTAGAGATGCTTTGTGTAATAGGGAAAGCTCTATCCGTGGAGGTGCCTGCTTTGCTAAGCAAGTCTAGCCACACTTCCTTGAATGTTTGCTCATCCATCGCTTTTGCGGACCATCCTGGTGTTCTTTTGGATTTCGGCTTCCTGGATGCGGGTATCCTGCTTTGTGGCTCCATTCTTAGTTCAAAGGGGGCAGCCTGGTGGTCGCCGTACGTGAAGTCCTCGCCAACTTGCCAGGACATGTGACATGCCAGCGCAAGGCTAACAAAAGTCAGATCTACAATTGAACCAATCTCCCCTTTCCGATAAGTGTTTACATCGCCTTCGTTGGCCAGAACTACATCTAACTGGGCAAATGTTTCTAATAAGCACCGCCCTCTTGCGTTAGTCCCTTTGCTGCCCCACTCGATAGCCCACGCATTAAAGTCACCGGCTATCACTTTTGGACCTCGTCCCCTTGCGTCGTGAACAAAATTGTCTAACAGCTCTTCAAACTCAAAGTGTGAGGCTCGGTGGAGCGTAGCAGCTGTATACGAATATACCGCTTGTTTTTGGCCACACAAAGCCACTAGCCGCCTAACGCATGCTATATTGTATGGCTTGACGACCGCACGCCCATATCGCGCTCCACCAGTCGAATCTGTTACCCATACAGCCCCGTAGAGATTTCTGTACGGTTCTGTTTGTCTGTCTGTCGGTCTGTCACAAGCACTTTTCTCAGAAACGGCTATACCGATTGACATGCAGTGAGCGATATCCTTCTACGTTGAGATTTAGGGGGTCCCCATTCATGTAAAAGGGGGGTGTAACAATTTTTTTCACCGAATATGGCCACGTGGGGTATCAAATGAAAGGTCTCGATTAGTACTTTTCGAAGCCGATCTTAGTTTTGAGATTTGTTAAAAAGGCGAAGAGTGGGAGGGGTGGAAACTGATGATTTATTTAACAGACCCATTCTCAGAAACTACCCAACCGAAAAATCTGAAAAAATTCATGAAGCTTCCTCTATATGGTTAATAATAAGTTAATAATAGTATATTATCATATTTTCGGGAAAATTGAGTAAAACCCCCCTTAAGTTTATCCCAGAGTTATAAAAGTTTTCAGTAGTATAAAATATAATATGGTGGATATTATCCCCAAGTTTCATCAGAATCGTACTGTTAGTAACAAAGTTACAGTAGCTCAAAGTTGTCGTTACCGTGTAAATTGAGAACTCGAAGTACTAAATCTGACATGCTAAATGCATATACATAACGAGCTACGTACAAATGGGACAGTTCTACACTCAAATATACTTACAGAAGAAGCAAACAAAACCTTTCATACCTGAAGCGCCCAGCTTCCGGTTTCCTGACTTGTTCTAAAGTACATAAAAGGTGGGACAAAAGTTATCAATCTATTGGAAAACGATATAACATTTGCAAATGGCACCAATTGTCAATTCGGTTTTGACATTTGTGAAGTAAACAAAAGCAGAATACAAATCGACAAGCCATACATCGGTTTACTCCACAAAAAACGCGAAATGATTGTTTCCATTTTTTGCGCAAGAGTTCGTCGATTGTGTGGTCGCAGCGTAAATTTCATTACCGATTTCCTGGCCGTCCGGCACCAACTGGACAAACACAGCGGCGATTGGTCACTCGCCTTCAAAAGATTAGTACAACACGGGTTGATCCCGGAGCAGCCGTTCTCCAAGGAGAGGAGAGTAGCCCGAAACATCGACCAGACAACGTGTCACGCAATCGGGCATTAGCCGACGGTTTCCACGCAGAATTTTGATGGAAGATTTGAAGATGTTCCCTTACAAAGTGCAGACAATGCATCAGCCGTTAGGTGTTGACCGTCACACGCGTCTAAGCTACGCTCAAGCCATCCTGAATCACATCGGAGAGGAGGACGATTTTTCATCAAAAATTAGCATGAGCGATGAGGTTCATTTCAATCTTTGCGGTTATGTGAATAAACAAAATAATCGTTTCTGGGGCATCGAAATTCCGGGCATCACCCACGAAGAGCCATTACACCAGCTCAAAGTTACTGAGCGCTGTGAGTCATCGGGCCATTTTCTTTTGGAACGACGACTGTGAGCGGTGCACCTTGCAAAGCCATAGTAACCGATTTTTTCTTCCTCATTTGGATGAATTGGAGAACATGTGGTTCCAACAGGGCGATGCAACCGCGCACACTGCTCGAGCCATAACCGATTTATGGACATTTTTCAGCAACCAGTTGCAATGATTTGATTTCTTATCCCCTCTTTAAGGTTCTGTTATTGAAGACAAATGCTTATTAAAATCGGTTTACTGGTGGGGGATTTTTACCCACTGGAACAACCACCTACCTAGAATCCTTTTCCCCCGAACCATCATAAATTATTTCGTCGCGGGGTGGACATGTCTCTAGCCTCTCTCTTCGCCCGTCAACTGAATTCGTAACCGCATCTTTCTCTCATCCTCCGCCTCTTTCAACCTCCACTGAATCCGCACTACAATGTCGTTCACTACATTCCAGTCTCCTGGCACCCAAGCACTTTGCCAATTAGACGTTCCGGTGTTACTGTTTCTCCCAATGTATCCTCCAGACTCTCCTTTCCTCAGTAAATCTAGAACAATAAAAAAACATGCTCTGGATCGTCTAGAATACCATCCCAGCTGGACCAGCTGAGTGAGCTGTCATATCCCGTGAAAAATTGCGTGAGATCATAGTTTATCTTACCATCGGTCCACACCTTAATGCTAGCAATCAATCTAGGGGTTCATCGATCTTTCTCCGCTTAACGATTGCCCCTTTCGGTGCTTTCACGTAACAATCAGAAGAAGAATAGGATCTTTCAGAAATGGGCGTCATCTCATTGGCCAAAATATAGATCGGCATCATTCCAGCTACTGGTTTTGAAGTTATGATATGGCTCCCCACTATAACCCTGTAGACGTTCTTACGGGTCTATACCTGCCTCTGTGGGAGGTAATTTAAAGGAATCCCTCTTGGTTCGCTGCATAGCTAGCTTCACGTTTCTTCGAACTTCCTTGCAAACACTCTGCTTCACTGCCTGATCAATCCTTCCGATTGCACCTGGGGCTGCGCTTCTGAGGCAAAAACACGCCTAGTGAAGATCATACAATTCACTATTCTACCAGCAGTCGGGCCTTCTTCTGGGGGAAGTATAAAGTCTCGGTATCGATGAGCCGCATACCGTCACGATGCACTCCTTGATATAAACGTCTCCCTTCGAGGTTATGCCTGGTATAGTATACTGGTCAATGAAGATTGCCTGGTGTTCACTGTAAGTGTAGCGTCCATTGACGTCCCAAGCCATATCGCGAGCTAGTGAAGGACTAACAAAAGTCGGATCCACAACCGAACCCTTTCCGGTAAGTATTAATCTGACCTTCGTTAGCCAATATGATGTCTAACTGCGCGAAAGGCTCCAAAAGACACCGCCCTTCTACATTCGTCAATGAACTTCTCAATTCTGCGACCCATACATTGAAGTTACTGGCGGTTAGACCGATCAACTGCATCACATCTGTACAAAAGACACTTGAAGCACCTCTTCAAAAGGTTTGCTCTCTAATGAAACTGACTATCCACCGAATATGGACCACCCCAACATCAAGCAGCTTGCGCGCCGCTCCTGCTAATAACCGAATGGTCGCCATCTGCCTCCATACGCCTTTCTGGGGTTTGCAATGGATGCCTCCAGCAAGTCGTTTAGCTTGAACTGCTCCGCAACGGCGGTGCATATTTCCGCCTTATATAGGTCCTTGCACTGTATAGCGATCTCATGTTTTGGAGCATGCACAGCAGCATTTTCCCCTCGGAAATTTTTTACTTGGCTGTGGAAGACTTCAGCTTTGCTCTTTTTGGTTCCTCCTGGATCTTGCTCAACTTTCCCCCCTACTCTTTAAGAACAGGACTACCTTTCACCCTTCTTAGAATATCTGCGTAGGACATACTCTCCGTGCTTGAGATGATGATCGCTCTCTTCTTATTCTTTTTAAGCTTTTTGGTCCAAACTTATTTTCTTGCCTGCCGAAGTTTTAGGCTCCTTCCTCAAAGTGGGGGATACCCCGTTTTATATTTTGGCAACCTGCTGAGTTTCTGGATGTTTCTGTTCCTTTATTACGAGTACGAAGTGGATGCAGATATCTGATGAGAGTACATGTTGCACACCATAGCTCTTTATATATTGTGGACCATTCTGAGCTCTCCATTACTTGTGCTAGTTTAGTCCCGGTTGGGACTGCGATTCTCCCCCATCATACACACACACACAGCGAGTACAATGGGCCAACACGGCCTGAGTGCTCAGAAGCTGTAGCTTCTCCCCCACCATACGCGGGGAGAGTGGTAGGTATAGTATGCTTATCTCTAAAATTCCAGTGTTTACACATTCTTTACAGAAGAAAACCTTCCCGAAATATCTTTGCCTAATGTTTGAAGAGCTCGGGCATCTGCGAATTCCACCGACTTAATTTTTGCAATGAGGTAGTTCAAGGAGCAAACTCCTGTTAAAAGCTTTTCTAGTGTCCCCTTCACAAGGAACAATGAAGACGCCCCTAAAAGGTCCCGGGTATTTTGCAGGATGACAGGCATTTCAATTTCTTTATTCAGCTATGTAAATCTCGACAACTTCAACAACACTATCGACAAATGCTGGCTCTGATCTGATCATTACCGAGCTAGCCTGTTCCTCAACTCTAGTAACGTTCTAGCGTCCTGGCTTCAAAATCGAGGATGATCGTTTAGTGGCGAAGTTTCAACAGCAACCAGTGATGATCCACACCAATCGGCTGGAAATGGTGTTGCTACTTAGTCCTGAAATACGATTGTAATATATTTCCCGAAGGATTAGGGTAGCTCCATAACCGAACTTTATAAAAATACCCTTGATCCTAGTCTGTCATCCATGAAAGACTTACGGCAATTTGTCGATCAGTTTTCCTTATTTGGTAATTAGGACAGGGTATGGCCCCTCAAAAACAGGGTTTTCTAGAGTGACACACGACTATATGATTCGTTGCTTACCTTTGGCACAACACTAATATGAAGCATATCTGCGTTGTCAGCTCTTTTCCATTTTATCTCCAAATAAATAGTACGAAACCATAAGCCGTCTTCGTCCCTCTTTTAAAAAAATAGAGATAGATTTACGATAGATTCCAGTCGCCCGAACGGAGTAGTTCTCATCGCTTCTGTAACACTTGGGTAACGAAATTTTTGGATCCGCGTCAGCATCTATGCTTTTAGTATATATATAATGTAATATAATAATAAGGAGGGAGGGGCATCTATTCCTTTTATTGTAAGGACGGGAATGATATCACTAGTCCAGTCGCTGAGTTGATGACTGCATGCTGTTGGTTCTGAGCTGGGATTTTGGACGCTGTTTGAGGGGTGGACTTTTGCTCTGAACACGTAGGTTAATCAATTTCTGGCAACGTTCCTTAACAAGGATCTGCTACAACTTCCTGGTCGCCTCTAGTGATTTAGTCTCTCCGCAGTAGTGTCCCCGTGAACGACATATAGCCGCCCTTATGTTCTTTTTTAGACCTTTCCAAGCCTTTTTCCCCCAATTCCAGCCCAAAGCGCAACAGGCTCCAAAGCTCGGTTTGCCAAATCAAAATGTTTTGATCTTCGTTGATAGCTCCCTCTTGGAAAAGGTGCCTTTGATAGTCCCCGCAATGGTTTTGATGCGCTTCACAGGGGTCATTATTTTGGCGCTCAGAATTAATTTGTAAGTAACCCAATTCCAGAATAGAGTGATTGCGGATGGATGCACAGACTATAGGGAAGCCTTTTAAGCAAAAGCTATAAATGGTCCTCTCTCGGGAAGTTTGCATTTCATTTGCAATCCACAAAAAAGCTTGGCGCCTTTTCTCGCTTATTATTTTATTCATTTATTTGCACAATAGGAATACCATACACAAATTAAACCGGGTTACAATCTTGAGCTACTTCAGAAGACACGAAACCTCTCTCCGATAGATGTCGTTGGAACTTAACAAATTGAGTTCGATAAAAAGAAATAGGATTAAATCCATCCGAGTAAGGAATCTAACATACCAAAGTTACGTAACTCACTGAATCCCCACAAGCCTGTATAACCACTTGGTTTCCTTCTTCATTTACACAGAGGATGGTGGGTAAGTAGCTAGATATTTAGGGACTGACAAGAGCTTAGCCCACATAGCCAACCCGTCAGCGTACAGGCCTTCTTAACCCTCAGTTCTATTTTAAATCTCCAATTTAGCTTCGAATCGAAGATTACACCCAGATATTTTTCATTAGAGGAAAGAGCCCATCGGCGGTAATGTCCTTTTGCTATATTTAACAGGGCAAGAGACTTTAAAGACGGTTTCGAATGCTTTTTTCAGAGCCCTGACCTTTGATTCCGGTTCTTCTGGCGTGCCAGTCCTATCAATTTGGGCACCGGAGAGTTTGTTCTTGAGGGAAAGTTAGAAACTAGAATGATGAGAATGCTGGGAGTCCTAAGTCCGCACCCTCTTAGTGATAGACCAGACCACTTGGGAAGCAACTTACTTCCTCTTTTGTAGTCCACGGACTCTTTCTTGAGTTAAACCCAAGTTTTCAAAAAAGAACGAAAAAGCTGACTGACGGTTTCATCCGGGGCAGAGGCAACTCATCAGTCGCTGCCTCACCTCTGCCTTGGGAGCAGCGCACTTGAGTGTCGGTTTTCTGTAGATTTTCAAGTTTACTTTTTTTTGTTTCCTCTTCAACAGCGGGTCCAAGAAAGGTAGTGGACCGTCCATTTCCAAGGTGGACTCTATACTGGGGTGCAGGGGTGAGGAAGTCGAGCGTTGTTTTCCCATTATTTTTCCTGATGACAGCGCAGATATCGTCCATACACCTCCTCTAAAATCTTGCCGGAGTTAACTCTGCTTCCAGGTTGGACATGAACGGGGAAAGGGGGTTCCCATTGGAATTCCTTTTAGCTATTTTTGATACTCACCCTTGAAAGTGAAGTAGTTTTCTTCCATACATATTTTATATAAGTTCCATTTATTGTTTTACCATTGTAGATATCCATGTTGTTGAAGAAGTCAGTACTCTACTAGAGCGGTCGCTTTTTTGACCGGGGTGCTTGGAGCCTTGACGTCGAAAGACAATAAGGGCGTTGGAGAACTCACCTGAATTCTTGGCTGATATAGTCTCAGATTGTTTTTCCATAGTCTGGAATTCCGTTACTAATCACTTAGCAATCTGATGCGTGGGAACGGATCCTCCTTACCTGGTTTATGGATGGTCGGCAGTCCTTTGATACTTGGAATACTGGGTTTGAGACTTTCCTACGATGGCAATAAATTTTAATATTCGTGGTTAGAGTTTGAAAGAAGATAAATATTTACTGGTGAAGCTCCGTCTGCCATCCAATAAATCTCATCGAAGAGAAGGACGTTTTTTCATCAAAAATTAGCATGAGCGATGAGGCTCATTGCCATCTTATCGGTTACATGAATAAACAAAATAATCGTTTCTTGGGCACCGAAATTTCGTGCGTCACCCACGAAGAGCCATTACATCTACTCAAAGTCACTGCGTGGTGTACTGTTTACGCTGGAGGAGTCATCGGGCCATTTTTCTTTGAGAACTACGACTGTGGGCACGCGCCCTACAGAGTCATGACAACCGAATTTTTTCGCCCTCAATTGAATGAGACTTACTTGAGCAGACCACTTGTCAATTTTAGATGGAGATTGCCCTCATAAATGAACTCTTTGTAAACAGTGACGGTGGTATATGGGTCACAAACTCGACTGGTGGAGCGGCGATATGGGCGTGCGGTCACCAAACTATCCAATGCTTCATGAGTTAGTCGGCAATTGGGCGAAAATAATGGGCGTGTGCGTGTACAACTGTAACGCCCCACTCAGTCTCACATTGTCTCAATTTGAAGACATGTTAGACAAGCTTGTTCTCGATGCAAGGGAATGAAGTCGAAATGTGTTTGTCGGTGACTTCAACGCTTGGCTTTCGAGTGGGAAAGCAGGGAGAGTAGCGCAAAGAGCAGAAGTTTATTCGAGGCTTTTGACTAGTTGAATTTAGTTTCGGCCAATGAAGGTCCATCAATCACCTTTCACAAAAGCGGTCTTCCTCGATGGTAGACCTGACCTTTTCACCCAGCCATAGGTCAAGAAAACAGGATACCTATAGCCGAGAAAGGCATCAGAATGGTCTGAAAAAGCACTGGATGAGAGAAACTGCTTGGAAGGTTGGATAGGCCAAGGCTAGTTCTCTATGTCCATCGCCAAGGCACGTGACGCGTCCATTCCTAGTAGGTGCTCATTTCCCAGTAGATGACCCAACTACTGATGAAATAGTGAATTGGCCAGCCTTCGATTAGCCACCCATCAAGCCAGACGAACGGCTCAGAGGTCGGTATGTAGGAGTGATCAAGGATAAAAGGAACATGTTTGCAGGGTAGCATACAAAAACCGCTAGCTCGCCATCCAGAGGAGCAAGAGGGAATATTTTAAGGGGCTCTGCTTAAAAGCGGATGTAAATCCGTGCGGTAGGGCCTATAGAATTGTGATGCGACGGTTGAGAAGCCAGTCATCCTCATTGATCACGTGCCCTACTTTATTGTTGAAAATCATCCAGGGGCTATTCCCCCAGCAAAACAGGAGCATTGACACATTTCAAAAATCCCTCAATGTAACGAAAATTCCTGCAGTAACCACGGACGAGCTGTTGGAGATCTGCGGCAGAATAGGTGGCAACAAAGCTCCGAGCCTGGCCGGCATACCAAACAGAACCCTTAAACTCGCGGTAAAATCCCGACCGGACATGTTCGCTGAATTGTTCGAAACGTGCATGTATGAAGGGGTACTCCCTACTGCATGAAAGCGGCAGAAGTTGGTACTGCTGCCTAAGGCTGGTAAATCTCCAGGTAAACCAACCTCCTATAGAACCATAGGTATTCTAGACGCTATGAGGAAAATGTTGAAGTAGATAATTCACAACAGATTATTGCCGATTGTCAAAGGCCGTGAAAGCCTTACAATGGTTGTAGTCGCAAAGCATCTAGAGGATTCAAAGCAATCAGTGCTGTTAAGGCTTGGTTAGAGAGCGCTGGACTGGCGCTCGCGGAGGAAAAAATGGAAGCGGTCCTCATCAAAAAGCGCCGGCAGGGAAATTACGCCAGAATTAGAGTCGGCAATCACATTATCACTCCCAAGCCGATCATCAAATACTTGGGAGATGCGAAGCTTAGTTTTAAACGACACGTGCAATATTCTTGTGACAAGGCATCCACGGTAAGTATGGCCCTGGCAAGGTATACGCAGAACGTGGGAAGGCCACACTATACTTGTCGGCTACTTATTATTAACAGGGGTGAGCTCGATCTTACTTTATGTCACTTCAATTTGGCGAAAGGCATTTCGCATACAATGTTATGCTCATAAGCTGAGTACGGTCAATAGGAAGAGAGCCCTAAGGCTTCATTTCCGGAATGATGCCAATTGACATCTTACCGGATGAGATGACGAGTATAATCATCAGTCAGTCTCTCTTTTGTCGCAGACGTAGAACGCCAAAAGGGAGAAATCTGTAAATAGGAGGCAGGAGAATTTACACTTTCCTCCTGGTTATTAGTTTGCCCGATGGGACGGATATTATAATTTTGCTCACGAGTGTACCTTCTGCCAAATTTGAGGTGCCAGGAGTAACCGTTGTATTCATCCCTGTTAAGCAATTCATCCTTTGGTGTTTTGTAAATTTCTATACTTTCGGCCACGTCTAATTTCCTCATATCGCTTATGGAGTTCACTAACCCTACGTTCTCCCTGGAAACCCTGTCTTTAGTTAGGACCGTATGCTCTGCTATCTTTGATCTAAAAGCCGACGCAACTTTTCTTTCCACCAACTCTGCTTCCTTTAAGTGTTCTCTAAAATGTATTTCCACGTTCCTTCTGGTATGTCCGATGTATACTTTCCTGGAGTCAAAACAGGAAATTTCGTATACCCCAGACTTTGCCATTTGAACAATTGGAACGTTTGTCGATCCCAGAAGCGTTTTAGGTTGGTTGTTCCTGCTGCTGAAGATGACGTCCAAACCATGTCTCCCCAATCTTTTTCTACTCAACCAAAGGGAAATTTCGTTGAAATCCAAAGGCATTCTCTGTCTGAGTTGTTGATCCGGGGTCAGCTTCATGAAAGCTTGCCGTTGGAGCGTCCTCTTCTTTTGTTAATCAACTCGCTGAAGGTATGTCCGGAATAACCATTCAGTCTGGCCACCTCAAAAATACGCTCCGCTTCGTTCATCACCCCCTCCAAGGAAATGGGAAGAGTTAGCTTCCGGTGAATCATGTAGTTAAAAGAGGCGACTTTATGCTAATAAGCGTAATTCGGTTTTCTATAGATTTCTAAGCCTATTTTCTTTTAATTACGGTACGTAATTGACCCTCCTCTTCCATTTCCAGAGTGAACTTTATAGTGGGGTGCAGTTTATTGAGTAAGTCGAGCGTTCTTTGCAGATCATTTTTCTTGATGACAGCGCAGGTACCGTACACATACCTCCTCCAAAATCCGATCCGATTGGGGTCAACTTCTAGGCTTCCAGGTTAAGCAAGAATATTTCTTTTCCTCGGTTGTTGATGAACGGGGAAAGGGATTTTTTCCAAGGAGCTCCTTTTAGCTGTTTATAATACTCACTTCTGAAAGTGAAGTAGTTTTCTTCCACACAAACTAGCTTCATATATTGTTTTACCTTTCCATTGTAGATACTCATGTTGTTGAAGAAGTCAGTTCTCTACTAAAGCGGTTGTTCCTTTGTTCGGGATACTTGGAAAAGGAGCCTTGACGTCGACTAATGCTTCGTCTTCATCGATTTCCCCAATCAATTGAAGAGCGTTGGAGAGCTCACCTGAATTCTTGGCCGATCTAGTCTCAGACTGTTTATCCATACTCTGGAATTCCGTTACTAATCACTTAGCAATCTGATTCGTGGGAGACATTTCTGCTGAAATGTCTCCCACCTGGTTTAAGGATAGTCGGGAGTCCTTTGATCCTTGGAATACTGTGTTTGAGACTTTCTGTCTGTTGGTTTCCAAGAGTGTTTAGCATTCCTTAACAAATCTCTTCGTTGGTGTTCCTGGCCTTTCTAAATTTATTATCTTTGATGGCGTCCGCTGTTGCAGCCCGGAGGCGGTCTTTCTCTTCTGGGGTTCCAGGTTGGATCTCTTACTGAGAGTCACAAATCAAAAACAAGAAAGGGGAAAATCCTTACATCAAGTCAAGAAAAATTAAATAGATTTGAAAATGGAATATGATGGAAATGCCGCAATTAATTAATTCGAATATAATATTCTGGTCTGGCTACCATACTACATTACTTAGATGGAAATCTTGTAATATTTTAAAATGTTTTCCCTTCCTACGATGGCAATAAATTTTAATATTCGTGGTTAGAGTTTGAAAGAAGATAAATATTTCCTGTAGAAGCTCCGTCTGCCATCCAATAAATTCCACTGTCTGTGGTGGATTTCCAGTCTCAAATGTCCTCATTCTTCAAATTCGTTTCCATTGCAAATTTGATAGCCATCATCATATCTAATATAGTCCAAGTGCTCGACCGCTTCAAGTGACTCCATTTGCGTCACGCGGAGCCACCAAGCTTTGGCAAAGAGTTTTTCGGGTCACTTACCTTTTTCATTAAATTTAGAAATGATTGAACTGTGGATGCTCCCCAACAAACAGGCAAACATTACAGCAATATGATGCACGCAACAATAACTCCCGTGACTTATCGTGGGCCCCATTCTCGCGTTTTTATGTCTCGCCAATTCCGATATTGCGGACGCAATTTATCCGCCTCCTCCCATCAATCATTGTAACACTCAGTTACAGCGGCGCATTTGTAACAGAAATCGTGTGGAATCATGTGGAGTCTGTGGAGTTTTGTGGAGTCGTGGGATCCATCAATTAATTTTATAGGTGGGCAATTTACTGATGAGTGTCACACCGCGAGACAGGCTACGAATCGTCAGATCAAAACAAAAGTGCCAAGAGGAATCCTTCATCTACATAGTGCCTGCCTCCACTTTGATGGGTTCGTACTGAAAGCATCTTTCTAAGTGGTAGACGAAGATGGAACTGAATCTATCTTCTTAAATGTAGATTGCAGGAGATATTGACCCAATGTCCGCGACACGGTTTATGTTCAAGCAAATACTCCTTTCAATTTGCCATTTGAACATATTCGAGGTAGGGAAGGATCAATAGGCAATGTAACCCGGACCTACCAACCCACAGCTTCCTTAAGGGGGTCAACCCGTGTGTCGGGTTGGAGAAATCGATTTTTTTTTTTGCATGAATTGTATCTATGTATATATAGTGGAGAATATGTGGGCAAAGGGTGGGTTAAACAGGTAAGGAGTTTGCAGCCGCGGCTAGAGTACTCGATGAGAAAGAGCATCGAATCTTTTTTTAAGGTTTTGTGTGAAACAAAACCTTATTAGAATGGTGACGGTGTCTGTCTGTCCGTCTGTCCGTCTGTCTGTCTGTCTGTCTGTCTGTCTGTCTGTCTGTCTGTCTGTCTGTCACACCCGATTTATTCGGAAACGGCTAGACCGATTGTCACGAAAATTGGTGAGAGTATGTAATCTGGTGATCCCTTTACATGCAGTAAGTGGCGCCATCTTGCGTTAAGTTTAAGGGGGGGCTCTCCGTACATGTGAATGGAGGGTGCAAATTTTTTTTTCACAGAATGTAGCCAAGTGGGGTATCAAATGAAAGGTCTCAATTAGTACTTTTCGAATCTGGTTCAATATTTGATATTAGATGAAACATAGGGGAGTAAGGGTTGAAAATATGACCCACAAAAAGTGTAACAGGTCTCGTTCTCAGAACCTATCCAACCGAAAAATCTGGAAAAAATCACAGTGGTGCATCTCTACGAAATCTAGGCCTCAAAATATATCCGGTTCCGATATCTGCACAAATAAAGTTAATAATAGTATATTTCCACATTTTAGAAATTTACCCGGCACCCCCCTTCATATTCATCCCAGAAATACAAAATTTAGCATGAGTGTAACGAAGAATATAATGCACAGTTTGGTCAAGTTTGAAGAAAATCCAACTATTATTAACAAAGTTATTGGGGGTGAAACTTTACAATTTTTTGTGAATTTCGTGCACTCTACAACCCGCATGACGTCATCATCACATATCAATTCGTCAATACCACAACGAAATGAATTCTTATGAATTGGGTCCCAGACAATTATTTTGTTTTAGTTTTTTAGTTATTTGTCAACCAGACATGTGTGTATGTAGGTATATAATATTGCGTGCTAATGAACTTTGCGGGTAGTGCCTAATTCAGATAGATATAAGACGTAAATCGGAATTATGGGTACGATAAATTTAGATACGTGCATATATGTGTACAGCAGGTAATAGGCAGTTTGTTTGTTTAGGGTGAGCGTGATATCTATGGCTCTAATATGTACGTATGTCTCGTAGTTTGGAAAAATATGAAGGATTATGTTGGATTTGTAGCTATATACGGACAGAGAAATGTGCGTCTCTTACATAAGATGAACACAAAACCTTTATACCCGAAGCGCGAGCTTCCGGTATTCCGACTTGTTATCTGTTAGTTTTTTACCTGAGCCTTATAAATTTGAACACAGGTATAAATATAAAAAGATGAAAAACCAATCAATTGTCTAAACTTATTTGCTGTTTGGAATAAAAATGGATAATTCAGTCTAGAGTGAGCACTGAAAGGCGTTCAAGTTATTCTCAGTTATATTTTGTTGTAAGTATTGTGCTGTTTGGGTGTTCAGTGATTTTTTTAAATGGATCGTACGAAGGGAGATCGCTTTAACGTTCAACGTCATGCTCGCACTAAAAAACGAGTATTTCATGGGAATTGATACTTATCAGAGAAGAAAAAGGACTTCGCATCAACATCAGCAAAGAAACTTTTAGCAAGCATGAACGTGGATGTTCCAATTGCGACAAGTTTTGTTTATTGTATATTGGATTTTGCTGGAGTTTTCTCCGGTATTTCTGCAAATAATAAAATATACGTAGTAGTAAAAAAGGAATACGTAGGACATGTCGAGAAAAGAATGGGAACGCGGCTTAGAAATGCAAAGAAGAATCACAAAGGCATTGGTGGAAAAGGGGCTGCAAAACTTACTGATAAGGACCTAACTACATTTTCTGGGCTAGCTATTCGTCGACATGCAAATTCGATAGAAGGAATGAAGCAAGAAATTTGGGAAACTTTCTTCCATAAATGTTCTACAGACGAAAATCCTCAGCATCAAAATTGTCCAGCAGGCGAGGACAGTTGGTGCAAATGGCGCAAACCGGAAGCTAAAGGAGAACTGGACAGTTTTAACCACGAGAAGGCACCTTTGACTGAAGAAGTTCAAACAGTCATCAAACCAATCTACGAAGATTTGTCACGAGATGATCTCTTGAACAGATGTTTAGGAGCAGAGACCCAGAATAACAATGACTCGTTAAATGCATTGATCTGGACTTTCGCTGCTAAACACCTTCATTCTGGGGCCAAGGTCCACTTTTCTGGCTGTAATTATTTTCAATGAAGGATTCAATGGCATTCTCAAAATCCTAGTGACAATGGGATGTCAAGTTCGTCACATATATCAGGTTTATGGCGACCGCCGTAATGAAGCGCGAATTTGGCGGTCCAAACGACGATCGACTGACCTCGCTAAAAGAGCCACAATTGACACCAGAGAGCAACAATCGGCCTTGCAAGACTTTTTTGAAGAAACGGAGGGTGCTCTCTATGGACCAGGTATAGCAGATTAATGGTGAGCTAAAATTTTATTGTTGATAATCACAGTTAAATTTTCAAATTTTCAAATTTTCACGGCTTCTTTACTACATATTTCTACGGTCCGCAAACTAGGATAATTGCAATCGGACAGGTAGTTTTTTTTTTATTCATAAAAAAAGCCGTAAAAAAACACCAAAATCCAAAAAATTAAGTTTAAAAGCCCACCAAAAATTTAGCTTTTACCATTTTCTAATTATCCTAGTTTGCGGACCGTGCAATATTGTCCACATTAAAATGCGATTTAGTTTTTTTCCCTCAGATGAACACAGCGCCCTCCAGCGTGGCAGCAGAAAAACACCTTTTTTTGGAGATGGGTGCATAAATTAACTCCTATTCCGAAAATTAGCTACGAAATCAAGCTGAAAAATTTACCACATATACTAGAGATATCAGTAAACATATGCTGAAAAAATCACGTTTCTATCTTTATCCAGTCCTTCAAAATAATTTTTCAAAAAAGGGCAAAAAAAACGGCCTTCACACGGGATGACCCCCTTAATCACAAAGAAACGGATAGTTGTGATGAAAGTTTTATATCCAAAAATACATTTCAACAAGTTGTAATTGATATCCGAAACGGAAATTAGAAAAGTGTTTGGTGAGAATCATCCGGGTTATTGCTAAGAAGGCGCACATACTCTCATTTCCATTCAAATTGAAGCTTAGCCATCACAGTCCCTAAATGTAGCAATTCATTCCTAAGAGTATCCTAAGATCTTCTGAAGATATGCTTGTTATGGACACCCAAGTAGGACAGAGCGTGTCAACCAATGTTCTCTAAATCTTCCCAGGGCTTCCCAAAAGTCAACAATATTGCGAACAGCCCTGAGTAACCGTAGGGGTAACTTCACTTGGGCTAATATTATTCATCATCAGCCGGGATGTTGATACCTCGCTGAGTTAGTAATTTCCCTCTGAACTGGGCCTAGAGAATTCACTCATAAAACTCCCTGCCAATTATTATTATTCTGTTAAGGGAAAGTCTCACCGCGTTCTTGAAGAACTATTGTGCCCCTTTTACTGGTTATAGTGTACCTGTTGATCATAGTATCTCAAGCAGGCCTGTAACCGTTAGGAACTTTAGTATGTTCCCTACTTCCAGAAGTTTCAGCTTTGCATCTGCTATTAAGTGTTCTGCCGGACACTGTCCCAGGACGTGCATAGAGGTTTCGTCCTCCTCCTCACAGAACCTGCAGGCAGTGTCCGTAGATATCCCTAGCTTCACTAGGTGATAGTTCAGCCGACAATGACCAGTGAGAATTCCCACTATGATTCGGAGGTTCTTTCTGGTGAAGTTTAAGCAATCCATTGTGCGCATGGGCTCGTATCCCCCAATAAGCACCCTGGACTGCTCCATCCCTGGTAGGCCCGCCCAATACAGTTTCCTCAACCGTTTCTCTTCGTTTCTTAAATTCATAGCCATGAATCCGTTTCCAATTCCACAGAAGGGTTCTGGCCCGTGTAAAGGCATCCCTGCTCCCCCTGGAACCCAAAGTATCCAGACCTTGTTGGACGAGCCGAGTGTATTCAGTCTCTCAAGGCATTCCCATACCAGTTTAGAGTTCACCTGGTTGGACCTAAGTGCCTTGATCGCTGCTTGGCTATCGGTGAGTATAGCTATGTTCTGCCCCCTGTAGTTCCTTTGCAGATTAAAGGAGGCACATTTGTCTATGGCGTAAATTTCCGCCTGGAATATGCTAGTGTAGTAATAGTAATTCGGGATATCGTCTAGAAAGGATATCAATCTTCCTTCGATTTAGGCAGCTCCCCGCCTCACTCATACTACCAGCCAACCTGAATATTGATCTCCTTGCCTGCATCTGTATGTGCAGATGGAGAGGGGTTAATCCCAGAAGGACCTCCAGGGATGCCATTGGGCATGTCCTCATTGCCCCACTGATGCACACGCAAGCCAGCCTTTGGAGCTTATGTAATTCCCTGGCTTGTGTGCTGAGTTCGGTTCTTTCTGCCCAGATTACCGCTCCATAGGAAATCATTGGCCTTACTATTGCAGTATATATCCAAAGTAGTATCTTCGGGCTGCAACCCCATTTTTTTCCTGCTATGGATCTGCAAGTCATCAGAGCCCTCGTGGCTTTCCGACAAGTGTGTCTTCCAGAGTAAGTTTTGGTCTAGCGTGATTCCCAAATATTTGACCTTTCAGGTGATCCAGCTTACGCCTCCTAGTGAATGGTACTATGGTGGTTTTGGTTGGGTTGATCCGCAGTCCCACCTTCCTGCACCAGGCACTAGTAACCCTTAATCCAGTTTGGATTCTATCACATAGAGTATCTTCATATTTGCCCCTACAGATTAGAACAATGTCGTCCGCGTAACCCTGGACTTGTATTCCAGTATTAGTTAACACGTCCAGGAGTTCATCCACTACCATGCTCCATATCAGCGGCGATAGTACTCCACCCTGTGGACATCCTTGAGTGGTGTTCATGATAATAGAATTTGTACCTGTTTGTACCTCTATTTGTCTGCTTTCTAGCATTTTGTCCATCCAGAGTGCCAGGGTGTTTCCCACCCCTTTGCGGCTCAGGGCATCCTGTATCTCTGTGTGCGATGTGTTGTCGAATGCTCCTTCGATATCCAAAAACGCGCATAGTGCAATTTCTTTTGTTTCTATGGCGTCCCGTAGTACCTCTACAGATACAGAGCAGTTTCAGTTGGCCTTCCTGCCCGGTAAGCGTGTTGACAGTGATGTAGGGGATTACGCTTTAGAACGTTAGTTCTAATATAGTTGTCTATGACCTTCTCCACCGTTTTGAGTACGAGCGATTTTAAGCAAATTGGTCTGAAAGATTTAAGGTGAAAAGGATCCTTTTTACCCGCTTTCGGAATAAAGACCACTTTTGCCCGTCTCCATGCCCTTGGTGCTCCCCTTACCACCCTCAGAAGAGACTCTAAGATAATTCCTAGGCCTCTCTGGATAAGTGCTGGGAAAATGTCATCTACTCCGGGAGATTTCATTGGTTGAAAAGTTCCCACTGCCCATCTTAGCCTAGCTTCTGAGCATACCTCTTTTGCTAGTTTCCAGTTCTCTTTCCTTCCCCTTTTATTCGTTGTTGGGGTGTCAGACAGATTGTTGTCGCCTGCCGCCGAGGGGTAGGACCCCGGGAAATGAGTTCTGAGAAGCAGGTGTACCCTGTGCTCCTCATTCTCGGTGAATGTCCCATCTTCCTTTTTCAAGCAGACAGAGGATATTCCCCTGTCTTTAGCTACAGCCTTGTACAGCCTGGTTGCTTCTGTGATCTGTTCAATCCCTTCACAGAATTCCCTAAGGCTGTTCCGTTTCGCTTTCCTGTTCGCGTTGCGATACGCAGTCAGTGCATTTTTATACCTCCGCCAGTCCCCGGTATGTTTTGCCCGGTTAAAGAGTTTTCGTACCTCCGTTCTCATTCTGGCTAGGTTCCTGTTCCACCATGGTACATCCCTTGATGACTTAACTGTCTTGGCCGGACAGCTGGCCTCATATGCGTCAATGACGATTGTGTTGAGGTTTTCCACCACCGTTTCTAATTCCAGTTCGCTCCTGATGTCACCGCCCCCTTGAAGGTGGGCAATGTTGTTGCTCAAGTGCGTTGTGTAGGATTCCCAATCCGTTCTCTTGGGATTCCTTATTATTCTTTTTATTTCGAAGTTACCCTCAATGCCGAATCTGATTATCCTGTGATCAGACATTGAGGGTTCATCCGACACCCTCCAATTCCTGACCATTCATTAGGGTATTTCCTAGAGTTATATTCCCTGCCAATAGTAGAAAAGGATAAAAAGGAAGAAACGATAATTATGCTTCGGAGACGAACTGATCTATCCGCTACAATTTCTTCTTTTCTTGGAGTTGAATTCTTGAATGTGCGAAAATTCCACCATATTTTAGCTGTCAGCTGAGACCCAAATAACCCCCTGAGATGGTCAGCGTTTGAACAATACTGCGCTGATATCAATACTAAAGAAACTGTACAAAGTTGCAAACCTGGTCTCCCTTTTGCAGCATTGGATTACTGTACTCGGGTAAGCTTTACGGAACTGAGCGGGTTAATGCTTACTGGAGTTGCGAAGTGAATCCTGATATAATGCGAACTGGTATCAGACAGAATATTGAGTGTGATTGTCCGATCCAGAATAAGGAAAGGTCGCAACGACCCCAAAGTGGGATCTGGTAATGCTTTCCCAGGACATGCATTGGGGAAACAAGATCTTCGTGACGGTAATCATAATAGTGATGAGAGGTTTGTGCCTTTTGTACAGTTTCTTTCGTATTGATATCAGCGCAGTCAGAAGGTTATTTGGGTCTCAACTGACCGCCGACGTATGTAACAGATCAACACTTCGCTCATAGATTTGGGAACTAAGTACTTATATACAAAGTAAGGGTAGTGCTGACATCGTCCTTGAGTGAAATAATCACTTGCTCGTCTCCGTTTGCATATTGGGTCCGTAGGTTTTCGCCAGCAGGCGAATTAACTGTCTGATCGGTCGTCATACATTTCGAACACCTTCCCGAAGAATATTGATAAGTATTAGACCGTCATAAAAAGTGCATCTTCCGCTGATGTAAACCAAATTATGTCGGTCATATCCCGAAAGAGGACTGTATGATCTGCTTGACAGCGGAATTGTGAAAGCAGTTAGACGAGCATAAGAAATTGAGAAGTCTTCGTTTTAGGAATGATGGGGTCCTAAGTCCGCATCAACTTAATGCTGGACCGGACCAAATGGGAAGCAACTTATTCCCTCTTTCCTGGTCCACGGACCCCTCGCTTAGGGCTTGCACCCAAACTTCTCAAAAAAGTGAAGCGATGGCGGCTTTACGGTTTCTTACCAGGGCAGAGGCAAATCGTGAGAAGTCTTATTGCCGCTGCAAGAGAAGGCGAGCGTGATGCGCTCGAGCTCTGGTACTACAACACCGGTTTGCTGGAGAAAAGTTACTACACCATATATTATAGTGGCCATCCAGTAAATCATGTGCTCGGAGTAGGTTTATTTATCATCATCAACGGCGCAACAACCAATATCCGGTCTAGGCCTGCCTTAATAAGGAACTCCGGACATGCTGGTTTTGCCCCGAGGTCCACCAATTCGGTATCCCTAAAAGCTGTCTGGCGTCCTGACCTATGACATCACCCCATTTCAAGCAGGACCTGCTTCGTCTTTTCTTCTATCATAGATATTGCCCTTATAGACTTTCCGGGTGGGATCATCATCATCCATACGGATTAAGTGACCCGCCCACCGTAAACTATTGAGCCGGATTTGATCCACAACAGGACGGTCATGGTATCGTTCATGGATTTCGTCGTTATGTAGACTACGGAATCGTCCACCCTCATGTAGGGGCCCAAAAATTCTTCGGAGGATTCTTCTCTCGAACGCGGCCAAGAGTTCGCAATTTTTCTTGCTAAGAACCCAAGTTTCCGAGGAATACATGAGGACTGGCAAGATCATAGTCTTGTACAGTAAGAGTTTTGACCCTATGGTGAGACGTTTCGAGAGGAACAGTTTTTGTAAGCTGAAATAGGCTCTGTTGGCTGACAACAACCAAGTGCGGATTTCATCGTGGTAGCTGTTATCGGTTGTGATTTTCGACCCTAAATAGGAGAAATTATCAACGGTCTCAAAGTTGTATTCTCCTGTCCTTATTTTTCCCGTTTTACCAGTGCGGTTTGATGTTGTTGGTTGGTTGGTTTGTGGTGCTGACATTGTCACCATATATTTTGTCTTGCCTTCATTGATTTCCAGCGCAAGATTTCGCGCCCATCGCCGCCTGTTCGATCTGGATGAAGGTAGTTTTACGCCTCGGGTCGTTCTCCTCATTATGTCGATATCATCAGCATAGGCCAGTAGTTGGGTGGACTTAACGAGGATCGTACCCCTTGCATTTATCTCAGCATCACGGATCACTTTCTCGAGGGCCAGGTTAAAGAGGACACATGATAGGCATCCCCTTGTCGTAGACCGTTGTTGATGTCGAATGGTCTTGAGAGTAATCCTGCTGCTTTTATCTGGCCTCGCACATTGGTAAGGGTCAGCTTAGTTAGTCTTATCAATTGCGTCGGGATATCGAATTCTCTCATGACCGTGTGCAGTTTTACCCTGGCGGCTTTAAAGTCGATGAAGAGATGGTGCAACTGATGTCCATATTCCAATAGTTTTTCCATCACTTGCCGCACAGAGAAAATCTGTTTTGTTGCTAACTTGCCTGGACTGAAGCCTCTTTGGTATGCGTCAGTGATGTTCTGAGCATATGGGGCTTTCTGACCTAGCAAGATAGCAGAGAATTTCTTATAGATGGTACTCAGCAACGTGATATCTCTATAATTGCTGCACTGTGTGATATCTCCCTTTTTATATATGAGACAGATAATGCCTCTTTGCCAGTCGTCAGGCATTGATTCAGCAGCATTTCTCTATCATCTTTAGTTGGTGGGACCTCCAACTAGCTGATATTTTGGTTGCTGATGAGTACTCAACCCATCGCTCCAATATGTCCATTCTCTCGGAAATCAGATTTCCTTCTTTGCCTCGGCAGGATGAACATCGAGTGTGTAAAGCTTCATCCTGATAACTTGTTGGTAAAACTTCCACGCCTGGTGCGGCTGCTCCCTGTACTTTTCAAGTTCACAGACCTGTTGGTTCTCCCAGGATTCCTTTTTCCGTCTGTGACGTCGCTTCTCCGCTCGACGAAGGCCTCGTGGAAGATGTCTCTCTCCGACTCTGCAATCTCTTCTGTAGGGGCGTGAACGGTAATGAGGCCTATATTTCTAAACTTGCCTCGCAAGCGCAGACAATGAGAGCAGTTTTTATTTTTTAACTGACTAAGGAACCTACTCCGAGTACATGGTTTACTGGATGGCTGCTATAATATATGGTGTAGCGACTCTTCTCCAGGGAACCGGTCCCTGTCCAACGCATCTCATGTAACGCTGTTACATCAGCCCTATTATGGGAACAGGGTTTCAGCTAGCTAGCTGGCAATTCCATCTCTGTACAGGGAGCGCGCATCCCATGAGAAAATGCGCAATTCGTTATTCCTTTGTCGTATCCGGGTTCGAAGTTGTCCGTCCAGTCCGAGGCTCCCGTTGTGGCTTCGTAACAAGTTGTTTTCCATGTAGGGTTATCAGCCCTATCCGACCCCCAACCTGGAGGAACAGTTGGTACAATTTGTCTCGTTTTTAGGCGTGGGAGGCTCACCTTCATCCTTCTCCGTCTGCAGCTTTTCGTTAAGAAAGAGTTCCCAGCGGTCACCACTTGGAGGTAGAGATAGGGTTTGGTAGTAGAGCTGTTGGTGTTGGTTCAGCAGGCGTTTCCCAGGTTTTATGCTCCATCGTGGCTACCAATCCACATTTCGCCCTGGGATCTACACTACCCTTTAACTTCAATGCATGGGCAGAAGAATGGGGTAGCAGAGAAACCAACGTAAGAGGACCAATATTGCTGGTGTCATTCTCGCGGTTGAACGTGGTACTTACCAACTCTGGGGGAACCGGCACATTTTGGAGGGGTGAATTTCATTTGGTGGTAGACCTCGCTTTCGTCAGTGACACTCTAAGCAGTGACTTGAAGTGGAGTGTCAGTGCGAAGTACGTACACAGCGATCATCAGGCTATCATCTTTCAAACATCGGAAAGGAATATTATGAAACCATTAAAAAGATTGACGATGAGCTGGGTAACCAAGAAATTTGACGCAGAAATGTTCAAGGAAGTACTTCTGGAAGATACATTGGTATCGGGAAGCGCACAAAAAAGTTTTACAGGTCATGGAAAAATTGCAGCGGGCATGCGACGTCTCTATGCCTCGGCGTAGCACTTTCCGAAGACGAAATCCTAATTTCTGGTGGAATTCAGAAATTGAAGAATGCCGGAAAAAATACCTCAAAGCTAGGAAACGCCCCAGCGCAGAAGAAACCGACCTGAGTACGAGGAGCTACACGTGCAATATAAAAATGCGAAGAAAAAATTGCAAGTAGCTATCGGAAAGTGCAAATCCGAACATTTCAAGCGAATCTGTGCTGAAGCTGACTTGGACTCGTGGGGTGGCGCATACACGTCGGTGATGTCATCACTAAAAGGCAAGCGCTCCCCACCGATTACTTGTCCAAAGTTGTTGCAAAATATAGTGAATACTCTGTTCCCAGTAGATGTGAACTGTACAAGTCTTCCTGCGGTACATTTAAATCCGGTAGTGATAAATGAGGAGGTTCTAGACGCAGCGAAAAGATTCACTGAGAAAAAGACTCTAGGACCACGACAGCGCCAGTTATGTTTGCCAAACTTTTCACGGCATGCCTTAGGGAAGGAGAATTCCCCGAACAATGGAAGCTAAAAATGCTCACACTCATTCCGAAGGTAGGTAAACCATTGGGTAACCCCTCCTCATACAGACTGATATGGTTGGTCAATACCATTGGCAAACTATTTGAGCGAGTAATATACAACAGATTGCTCTTTGTTGCGGAAAGAAAGGAGGCCTTCTCCGACAAACAATTTTGATTTTGTAAGGCGAACTCAACTGCCGATGCTTATCAGATGGTGACTGGTTTGGCTCAGGCTGCAATACAAGAAGAAAAATGTTACGCAGTAAACAACCCTCGACGTAAAAAATGCGTTCAATAGTGCAAACTGGAAAAAAATCATCGAGGCACTCGACAAGCTACAGGCCCCGAAATATATTTTTAAGCATTGTTGGTGAGTGTCTCCTTGGGCCTTTACTGCGACTTGGACGATGGGCTAAAAATATTCCCCACAGCTTGCGGGGTGCCACAGGGTTCTGCCCTAGGTGTGGCTAGCTATGTTTGATGAAGTGCTGACGTTACGCCGTCCGGATAACGTGAAATCATTGGCTTTGCTGATGATATCGGAATAACAGTGGTTGCAAAGCACCAAGACGAGATCGAGATCTACGTAAATGAAGCAATATGGGAGGTAAATTCTAGGTTGAGAAATTCCGGCCTTTCACCTGCTGAACACAAAATAGAAGTAGTTCTCATCAGCAAGAGAAGAGACGACAAAACTGTGAAAATCAAAGTTGCCGAACCAACAATTTACTCCCAACCATCGCTCAAATACTGGGAAGTAATTATTGACAGAAGACTCAACTTTAAAAGACATATTGAGTGTGCCGCAACTAAAGCGTCACCCATCGCTGCAACGATCTCAGGGATTCTACCGAACATTGGTGGGCCAGGACAAAGTCGACGTCTTCTGCTTTCTAGGGTAGTCAGCTCCATGCTACTCTACGCAGCTCTAGTTTGGGCAACTGTTCCGCATATCAAAGTGAACTGCCGTATCGGCTAACTTAATAGCATGGCAGGAGCCAGCAGCAGCTTTCGAACCTTTTGACCTTCCAACGCCGAAAAAAAAAAGACAGATAGACAGACGGACAGACAGAGAGTAAACCGATTTTAATAAGGTTTTATTTTACACAAAATCTTAAAAACAATACTTCCTGCACTTCTTTCGGTATTGGAATAGCTGAGTTCTGTTCTTTGCTGTGGATTATTAACTGGAATGTATGTCGAATTGCAGCTAGTCAGATTATCTCCTCAGGAGTTCTTTACGAAAGGCTGATTAATCGAATATTATTGATGTGTAAATTGGGGAGTAGTAACATAGCCAGTTCTGTTGTTGCTACTAAGGTTATCATGAGAATGATTACTGTATTGAACAGTAATTGAAGGGTTGGTGATAATTTCTTAACAAAATAAATGCACATCCTGGCCTTGCCCTTAGGTATACTCACAGATACTCGAAAGCATGGCTATGATGTTTGCTTTTGACTTGTCTTTCGAATTTTACCATATTCAATAGACAATTTCAAGAATTAGAACTCTGAGCTTCCTTTCCTGCACACAACTCTGTTTTCCTAGTTCTCCTGTCAAGTCCTTGATTCTTACCCAGTTCACAATCTTCGAAAACTCTAATCCATAGTCTCCATTGTTCCGCTTTCCTTGGACCGGTTGATTCTTTCTTTGATTTCGGAAGACTTGCCGCCATCCAATGCCTCGCACGCGAAGTTGACAATTCCCCGGCTGTTAATCAGCTGTTCGACACGAACAGGTCCCGATGTCATTACGATCGCCTTGAACTTCGAGAATTCATGTTGGCAGCAACAAACGCATGCACATACGAATGCGGCAGATCAGTCCCCTTTGTCACGATTAATTCGCCCATATGCATTCAATAATGTACAATATGCAGCAACATTTAAGGTAATTGCACACTATAAAATGCATTATTTGATCAAATTAACCCCGAAAAAGGCAAATTAAATCCCGGTCCCGTCGCGAAGCCGCGGCCACTACAGCTTGGTAGGGGCGATTGGGGCTTTGGGAGATTCGACATGTGCCCCGCGACAAATAGCATATCCCGCCAAGTGGAAAAAATGCGAGGCACTTTTTGGGCGATGGACCGGGCGGACTAGCGAAGGACGGTATGAAGTTCCACTTCCTTTCACAACTGACGCGGGTATGTTAGGTGAGTCTAAGGAGAACAGTTTAATACGCTAACCTGAACTTAGACAGGGGTCAATCAAATTCACGAAAGAACATCTGGAGCTGGGCCACAGGAGGGTACAGGCAGTGCATCCCTACATATCCAGGCCTTTAAAAGTTAGACGGTTAAAAACCCCGGATCATATCTTAATCTCATCAAAGGTAGCAAAATCAGTATCAGCATTAGTATCAGGCAGGCAAGGTGATAGATACACGGACATCTAGTATAAGGAGAGCTGAGGAGATCAGGAAGGCACAGCTATGAGCGTCGTCGATGTAGGGAAGGGTAATGAGCTAAAGCGAGCTATATCTGCTCCATAACACCATGCTTGACGATGGTTCTACCGGGAAGGGGAGTGGAGAGTGATTTTAGTAGATAGAAACCTTAACCGAAGTCGATTTGTTCCTATCTTTTCAACATAAAGTTATTAATTTTAAGATACAATGCATATGCACAGATTCTACCTGTATAAAATGGGGGGAAAGTAGGAAAACTGTTTTTAAATTTCCATTACCAAAATGCCCCACCAGGCTCCTTCTATTGCCCAAAAACATTCTAGTATCTATTGATGTGCTGATCAGATAGTCCGACTTTCGTACTTCAAATAAGATAAATTCACTCTTTATCGTTTACTAATGCATATTCGCTTGCCAAGAGCAACATTCGGAAAAACCTTTCATTACAATCTGTGGGAAAATTCACTCGATTGCAATGAGCAACCACTGCCCGTATCACATGTAAGATTCATATTCATGCATGATATGGTGTCGTGTAGTACACCGATACCGAGTTCTGCTCCAATCATTGAGTCTGCGGTGATTCCAAACTCGTACATTGAAGATCTGAAGCTTGCGACTGAGACCAGTCGGAATCTACAGCCGCTAAAGCCAAAACGTGGAAAAATCCGAAATTTTCACTTGCATTTCTCACTCACCGTTCGAACGGTGAACATCTAAGAAATTTTACACGAGAGTCCGTTAAGAAAATTCATCTAAGATCGTGCGCATCCTAACACGTTTATCGGGATTTGTTGGTGTTATTGGTTCAGATATTTTACGAACATTTTCTTCTGGAAAAGTGTTGAAAAGTGAATGAGAATTTTCTTGTAGTTTAATAGACCTTCGAGTGCCAACTAGGATATATGTAGTACGAGGAAGTTTATGATTGATCTTTAAGATATGTTTGCAGAAAGCTAGATAGTGGATGTTACAGTGCATTTCGGGGAAAAAGTTCATACAGATATTGCTGGAAAAATATTCAGAGGTGTTAAGGTATGTGCCAAGCATTTCTTTTCATCTTTTTCCCGTCTTCAGTATTTATTTATCCTTGACACGCGAATATACTTCAGTTTTATGACTCCATATCAAAGGCTGATAAAAGCGGCAAGTGTGGATTTCAAAGATACTCTTTATTTCCTTCCTACCAAATAAAAACAAATAAATTTCTCTTAAATTTTCCTGAATGATTGGCAATTGTGCGTACATAGTTAGTCCGCATTCTTTCAATCACGAACGCCGGGTAAATCGAGTAAAAAATAAAAGCGACTATCAAATCGCAAAGCATCTACAATTTTGATCAAAGAAATCCGCAAGATTTGTTGCATGGAAGATATTTTTGCTGAGCCTACCCGTATATCAGTAGCAGTAGCAAATAAGATGCACGCTCTTTCTCTGTGGGACTAGGGGTTTTTCGCTTTGTGCTGGTTTTATACTGGAAACAATATACCTTTTTGAAGAAGATAATCAGATAAATTTCGATCTGAACAGATGTAGTCGTTTATAGAGTAGATGCTTTACAGATTTTAGTAAGCTTTAATTGTGACTATAAATCGGAAAAACTGCTTTGCGTAAATTCATTCAAGAAATTCTACAGAACCGTCTCGATATTGATGATTCTGAATTTTCCAAATTAAATTCCGAAATTTCCAAACAATTTCAGATTTTTCCAAATTGATTTCAGACTTTTCCACGTCAATTTGAGAATATTCCATTTCAAAATCAGAATTTTCTATTTCAAATTCAGAATTTTCCACTTCAAATTCAAAATTTTCCATTTCAAAATCAGAATTTTCCATTTCAAATTCAGAAATTGTTCGCCCAGTTAGCGCATTCGGTCGATTCTACTGAAGTTATACTTTCCACGATAATATTGGAGCGGGTATGCCCTGCACCCGCATTAGAAATAACGTTCCTTAAAAACACCATGATTTCAGAAAACGCCTTCTCCCCTGGATTTATTTTGTTAGGGAGTACGTAGGGAGCTACTTCACATTAAACTCAAGTTCATCCATTTTCCCCGTAACTGTTGACGTTATGTGAATAGCTGCATTGTCCATTATCCATTATCAGCACAGCGTCTTTGGTGTTTTCCATTTTCTCTTGCAATTCCGTCAAAAATATTGCATTACAATTTCCTGCAGTGATGATTTGAAAATGGCCTATTTTTTGGTTATTCTAGAGTATTATGAGGGTCACATTTCCTGCTCGAACTGTCATTACGGCTAGGACAGCAGGATTCGTCGAAAACGAGCTTACTTTCTACAAAGCTCAAGATTGAATGGACTAAATTAGGAGACCTGTTGGGGCCCAGTCGGTGAAACTGGTGGCATAATTTCTCTTTTTGCAAACATTTTCAATTGAATTCGATCAACCTCGATAGTTGCTTTTCAAGGGTTATTCCCAATTTCCTCAGACCTTTCTGAACTGTCAATTTACTTAAATGTACATCATACTTCGATGAGATCACCTCCTTCATTTGCTCTAGTGTCCTTCCAGGGTTGTCTTCACTCAAACTTTCAATAAAATTAAGAATCTCTGTATTAACCTTCTTCCGAAGTAGACCACCCTTTTTCTCTCCACCAGGACGCTATCATCTATATTCGGTCTGGAAATAATAATCCAATGGCTTTCTCCAGGACTCTTTTAGCCGTTTCATGCCTTTTGCATATGTAATATGCATATTAAACCTTAATTAAGTAACTTTTGGAAGTTTAGTAGAAAATAAAGTAATTAAAGCAGTTCAGGTGACAGCCGAATTTCCCCTCCATCATAAACGGCGCAACAATCGGTATCCGGTCAAGACCTACCTTAATAAGGAACTCCAGACATCCCGGTTTTGCGCCGAAGTCCACCAATCGGATACCCCTAAAAGCTGTCTGGTATCCTGACCTACCCCATCTCAGGCAGGGTCTGCTTCGTCTTCTTTTTCTACCATAGAAATTGCCCTTACAAACTTTTCGGGCTGGATCATCCTCATGCATACCGATCAAGTGACCCGCCCACCGCAACCATGGCATCGCTCATAGATTTCGTCGTTATGTAGATTACGGAATTGTCCATCCTCATATAGGGGGGCAAGTTCGCAATTTGCCTTGCTAAGAACTCAAGTCTCCGAGGAGTACATACAAGAACTGGCAAGATCATTGTCTTGTACAGTAACAGCTCTGGCCCTATGTTGAGACGCTTCGAGCGGACCAGTTTTTGTAAGCTGTAAGCTCTGTTGTTAGTCAAAAACCGTGCGCGGATTTGATCATCATACCTGTTATCGGTTATGATTTTCGACCCTAGATTGGATAAATTATTGTTTATTCTTCCCGTTTGACCAGTGCTTATTGCGGTAATGGAGACGAAGACGTTGCGTTGGACTAGTGGCATGACACGTTTTGATCACATCTGAAATGAGGATATCTGCGATTGATACGGGGTTGCACCGATCGTGGAAAAAACTGCGAAAGAGGCGTCTTCGATGGTCACCTAATTCGCACTAACGAGAATTCACTTGCCAAGATTGAATATCGAAGTCGATGGTAAGCGACCAAAAGGCCGGCCGAAACAACGGTGGCTTCCTACGCTGAACGGGGATTTAAAGGCCTTGCCATTGCACCCAGATTAGGCATTTGATAGAGCCAAACGGCGAAATCGATCATGCTTATGAACGGGACAAAGACTGAAGAAAAAGGAGCTGTTATCAGTTGTCGTTTTCGACCCTAGATAGAAGAAATTATTATTTATTCGTTTCGCTTGACCAGGGCGATTTGATGTTGGTTGGTTGGTTTTTGGTGCTGACGTTGCCACCATATATTTTGTCTTTCCCTCATTGATGTGCAGCTCAAGATCTCGCGTTGCCTGTGCGATCTGGATGAAGATAGTTTGTAACTCACAGGTCGTTCTTCCCAGAGTGTCGATATAGTCAGCATAAGCCAGTAGATGGGTGGACTTAAAGAGGATCGTGCCCCTCGCGTTTACTTCAGCATCACGGATCACTTTCTCGAGGGCCAGGTTATAGAGGACGGATGATAAGGCACCCCCTTGTCTTAGACCGTTGTTGATGTTGAATGGTCTCAAGGGTGATCCTGCTGCTTTTACCTGGCCTCGCAAATTGGTCAGCGTCGTTTCGTCGGGATACCAAATTCTTTCATGGTCTTGTACAGTTTTACCCCGACTACGTTTTCATAGGCGGCTTTAAAGTTGATGAAAAGATGGTGCAACTGATGTCCATATTACAGCAGTTTTTCCATCGCTTGCCTTGGATACAAAATCTGATCTGTTACTGGTTCGCCCGGAGTGAAGCCTCTTTGGTATGGGCCAATGATGATGATGGCTTGTGGGGCTATTTGACCTTGCAAGATAACAGAGAATATCTTATAGGTGGTACTCACCAAAGTGATATCTCTATATTTGTTGCACCGCGTGATATCTCCCTTTTTATTTGTGGGAGAGATAACGCCTTGTTGTCAGCCGTCAGGCAATGATTTGGTGTCGCACATCGTGAACATAGATTGGTGAACCGCTTGGTGTAATTGGTCGCCTACATTTTAACCAATTCGGCTGTAATTCCCTCGGCTCCTGGCGACTTATGATTTCTAAGCCGATGAATTGCACGGACTTTTTCTTCTATACTTGGAGGTGGCAGCGTTTGTCCATCGTCTTCAGATTGTCACAGTGTCAGGGTGGTGTTGTTATTCGAGGCTGGAGTACCTAGCCAACGAGATAGTGATCCGAGTCTATACTGGCCTCCTTTTATGTTATGATATTCATCAAGGATGAGGGGTGGGGGTTCGATTAAAACATAGCCAATTTGGTTGAACGTGGTCTCGTATGGAGCGTGGTCCATTTGTTTGTAGATTTCTTTCGGCGCAAAACAGGTAGTTCCAACGAACACTTCGTATGATACTGCTAGTTAAATGATCTACAGTTCATTGTGATTGGTAATTTTGTGCAAGCTTTAGTAGTCGACGTATCGGCTCCATCCTTACTTGACTATCAAAATCGCCAAGTACGATTTTGATATCATACTTGGATTAGTCTTCGAGAGTTCGTTCTACTGCCTTGTAGAAACTATTCTTCTCGGACTCTGCAGTTTCCTTTGTAGGGGCGTGAACGTTAATGGGGCTTACATTTCGTTGTCTTTCGCTTTTATTTTCAACAAGAAATCTATTATACATTACGTTCCACCACAGAGGACCCAGTGCTGAGCTTTTTGGTACCCCGGTGTTTCTATGAGGTCCTCATATGTCCTGTGCCAAAGAAATTTCTCCGAGGTATAATTTTCGGCAAACTCGGCAAGTATCCAGAAATACCTATCTCAACCAATCCACCTTTAATTCGATTTCAGTTGGCGTTTTCGGCAATGGGTGGCAGCCTATTGTAGATGATTCGCTCTACGATGGACGATTGGCCGATAAAAAGCTGGATCTTCAGGTTCTCCTAGGCTCACCTTGAAGGTGTTGACCAATAATTTGGATCTAATCTTCACTTGAAAACTTTATTTGGAATGGCATCACAACCTTGGCCTTATTTTCACCGATCCTCCTATATATTTCCTTCAGTTACTCCTGAGTAAGCCTTTGACAAAGTCTGCTGGGCCAAAAATATGGGGCCCGCAAAGTTGCCATTTCTTTCTCCCACTAGTAGTAGACTTGTCTTTGGGGAGCAGCTGCCTTCTGGGCATAGTAATATCACATGCTTCCGTGACTTATTGAGTAATCTAAATCACTTTTCTGTGATCGCTCCTTTCATATCTCGGGCATCACGGAAAACGTATTTTCTTGATAAGCGTTTGTCGTTTTTCTGAACAACCCATCCGTCATTTTGCGAAACCTCTTTTTGGTTGACTTCCCTTTGATTTAGAATTTGCATGTTTGTTAGATCCAGTACAGATCTCTGGCGGAAAAGTTATGAAGTCCTAACATACCACGTCCAGTCCCGCTTCGCGAATGGTTCGAGCAGAATTCGTCACCTCACATTCATTGTTTGGTTGTCCCGCTCAAGAGCACGCGATTTAAAATCCCTGCTATGACTTTCGGTGTTCAGCGCCGATGCACTCCCCATTTGTTGGTTCAACCGAATCAACCTCACCTGTGATTTGCGTTGAGGACTGCGTCCTGGACTTCCGGCATCTGCAGCTGTCTGCAATGTGCCGGCGGTCCCCTTTTTTTCAATTTTGAACGGTATTCAATTTGAACCAATTTCGCAGGTCTTACTGATATCGCTTACGCCCTGCGTTACATTTGCTGCATTGATTTGACCTGTCATCAGCATTGCTGCATGTTTTCGCAATGTGATCGATTAAAGCACCGTTTCAGTGCCTCCTGTTTCCTAAGACGAAACTTAACCCAGCCTCTTCTCACACCCCCTCTTGATAGTAGTTTGAGTGCTATTTCGACTGGTAGGCTGCTTTTTTTTGTGGAGTAGGGTTGGTGAATGCGTTTACGCACCGAGTGTTGGACTTCTGCAAAACTGTGCTGTTGGACTGCCAACTAGACACCTCCCTGCCATCAGGGAACTAACCTGGAATCATTTGACACATTCCTTCGGGCTAGCCCTCCCGCTTTCTCGGCTTTGGGAGTCGTCAACTTAGGGAATCTCTTTCACCAACGAGCGGGGAGCAAGGGAGTTGCTAGTTCAGGAATACCCTTGCCATCTGGTCTCTCCATCGGTCCAGTTCATTCTTCTTCAAGAAAGAAGAGCCCGAACATAATGCACAACACGACTCCAGCTGCAAGCCCTCCTCAGCATCTCTCTGATAAAATGGGTTGAAGAGAGCTCCCCTGTGGTCTGCATAAAGCTGCTGAGGAAAGCTCCCCTGTGTCTGCATAAAGCTGCTGAGGAAAGCTATCCAATCTTTCACAAGAGAAATTTTTTCAGCGTCGCCCGCCACTTCATTGCAGAACACACAATCAGGAGATCGCGCCTTCGTAATACTTTGCAGGTAAGACTGAAAACGTCAATGCCCGCTTAGAAATTGGGTAAGGAAGTAATCAATCACTGTCCGTTCGGCTCAGCCATAGGTCTAAATTGTCGATGAACCGCGCTGTCAATCTGCCTCTTGGCTCATTTTTCCAAGAGAGTTGCCACTCGCTAAGAGTGCGTTGACGTTCTTCACGGGTAATCACCTCTCTTTAGTTTTGACCCTTACGGTGGTAGATAGTTTTACACTCTTTGGCAGGCAGTCATTCATCCGCTTACCCGTCGCATCAATATGCCAAGTCTACTTTTCGCCTGTTCAACAGTGCGTCCGGAAAAAGTGCTTCATAGTCGTCTGCATAACGGACCAGACACGAATCTGCGGTCATAGCGAGTCTCACCATTCTAGGAAGCGTTCCAGAGATGCGACCGTAGAATGGATCCTAGTGTTACTACCGACGTGATTTCCATCCTCCTCTGACCCTTTAGCATCTCATAGAGCAGGAAGCAGTGTTTCAGATAATCCCTCAATATTCGCAACGGTAGGCTTGGTACGCGGAATGAGTTTTCTATTGCGCCTAGCATATCTGTCCATCTTAAGGAATTGAATGCATTTCTGATATCAAGCGATATGAGGAGGACTATCCGCCAAATTCGGCGGCTCTGTGCCACGGTTCGATGAACCGCATCCACGACCTCCACAACAGCCCCCACTGTGCATTTCCCTGGCCTGAATCCGAACTGCCTTAGGGATAAGTCCCAGGCAGCGCAGATCTCGTCAGCGAGTCTTCTCCTAATGAGCTTCTCGAGCACTTTCCCGGTAGTGTCAAGCATTCAAAGTGGTCAGTATGCAGATGGGTGCTCCGGGTCTCATTTTCTCTTGTTGATCAGCGCGAGTCTGGCTGGCTACCTTCTGGCGGCTAGGAAGAATGCCCTCCTTCAAGCAAAAATTCAATGCCCCAAGCAACAAGCCTGCCCATTATCGGAATACCAGTTTGTAAATTTCCGTCGGGATACCATGAGGACGAGCTCCCTCATTGTGAGAATGGGGCAATCCTCAACGCTTTCCGCGCTATCGGCGTCAAACCGTACAGGATGTGTGGAGACTAATTTCCGTACAATGCGGTCCATCTGGTCGGTACTTAGCATGGAGGACTTCTGCAGAGCCCCGATTTTCCGGGTGACAAGTTTATAGTCAAGTTCCCAGAGCTTCTCATTCACCTGTGAGTCTCCTTTTTGCTGATCTATGTTCTGCCTTTATCACGCATGCCTCTTCGTTGGCGTGTAAACGTTGTGCCAAACGGTGGAGCTTATCATACTATCTCCGTAAGTCGGCAGTTTCTGCCGTCCACCAGTACATAGAAGGCTTGTCGCGGATGAGGCCAGGGCGCGAAAGCCTCACAAGCTGTTGTTATTAGGTTCATCAGTGAGTATTCGACAGTGTCAGCTTCAAAGCTACCACCTCCTCTACCGCGGCTCCACCTGTTGCAAGAGCTTCGGTAAGCTTCCCGATGTTCACCCTCGGGACATTCCACACGCCGCCACGTAGCGTCAACCATTTCGAACGCGATGTACTGGTGATAACTTATCGAGAGGTTTTCCATGACTTGCCGCCCGTCCATTGATGGTGCCAGAGATTCCGACGCAAAAGTGATGTCAAGGATGTTTCTTTCACAGCGTGAGCGCCAAAACATTGGCGTGAATCCGGTGTTTAAAACTATGAGTCCGGTTCTCGCCGCTATTTCTAGAATTCATTTACTTCTGGAGTCTAGCTGAGGCATGTACGTCTACCAGGATATACCCCTCTTGCCCGAAACGGTGTCCCCCAGGCCATCAAGCCCGCACTGTCCAATTCAGCGTCAGTTAAACGCTAGAAAACTTTGTCCCTAAACACCGAATCCAGACAAACCCACTCCCTCCGCCTTGGGGAAGAACACAAATTTGAATGTCGTCCCGAATCCAGATGGCTGCAGTACTCGATAAGTCGAAATGGCACGAAGCGGGGTCCTGGTTCCAATATTACTCGCCGATTAGCACTAGATCAGCATTTATCTTCGCAGTAAACTCTGCTAGCAACTGGCGAGCGGTTGCACTCTGCTGCATGTTAATTTGTAAAATGCGGGATCGTGCTAGTCGCGCCTTAGCCCTTTCCAGTTCTGCCCTAAAGATTGCACACTGTCCCCAGCCGAAGTGTGTGTGACGCTCTCACCAAACATGCCAAGATCCCTGCAGAGAACGCAACTTTCGCTTCCAATGCAGCTGTAGGCTTGGTGACCTACCAACGGCATCTCCGGCATACTGTCCTTCTGTCCGATCCCTTCCAAGTTGCTGACGTGCGGTTGGTGGGGACTATCCGCATATTGCTCGGAGACTTCCATCACGGCGAGTTTTTGGCCTCGAGCAATTACAGAGGTGATATCTCTCTGAGCATTGGTTGCCTTTGGGTATTCCCGCTTTATGGCATCCTCCACTTCGACCTTTTCTGTGACACAGTCAGGATCTCAGATTTCTAGGGAGCATATATGCTCTAGACTAGTAGCAAGAGCCTTTTCCTCTAGTAACCCCATGACCGCTTCGTAAAACGTACTCCTACTGGTCGTCTCCGAGCCCAGTTCGACGAAGACGTTTTCGTTTTCTGTATGGAAGACATTTCTGCCCCGTTGTCTTCGGGTTTTATCCTGTACTGGATTTCACTAGGGACTTTGACAAATGTCTTACCTTCCATCGGCTCAATCAGCAGAGGCGACGGTCTAGTGCTTCCTCGTTTTCTCGTCATTTCTTTTACTGGATTTTGGTTTGTAGTCTGTTTGTCTTTGGACAGGCGGGTCTCTGGCGGCGTAGTCAGTTGTTTCCGTTTATACTTTCTCACCTACTTTTTTCGGTCACTGGATACAATTTTGATGAAGTCTCGTTGAGACACGTGGTCCTCTTTCCGCTCTTTCCCCAGTTCGCTTGGCAGTGGGCTATTTGGCGTCCGTTTGGCGCTAGCAGTGTTCTCAACGAGAAGTGTGGCTGCTTTTGCTATCCGATCATCTCTCGCTGCTTACCACGTTGGTCTGTAGAAGGAGATGCGGTCCAGTAGTTCCTCCAGCACTATCAGCCCATTTTTGATGGCTTTGCTGACGTTCCTCTGGAGGAGCGTTGCCGATTGCATACGCTTCACCACTGCCGCGCATTTCTTGATGAGCCTTTCCTCTTCGGCTCTAACTAGGACGGTCGATTGAACTTCTACTCGGTTCCGAATCCACCTGCTCAGAACTAGCGATTCTGATTGGGTTTTTTTCGGAACAGGGATACTCCAGGGTATTGGAGTTTCTCTTTCGCACTGTCTGTCGCGCGGTTTGGTAAGGCTTCTTCTTTATTTGGGTGTCCCGGTGTTATCATCGGATATTTCCGCCCTCGTTGCTTCTTTCGCTGATTGCTGCGATGAATGACTTATTTTTGTGCTGTGTCCAAACGCTATTTCGTGTATTTTGTTTGTTTGTTTAGATTTATTCTGCAAGGGAGCGGGTTGAAATAGTCAGAAACGGATGTACCCTTCGGGACACAGCCTCTACCCCAGTTCCCGGAGGCCTGATCTGCGCTTAACTGATCCCGGAATTCACGGACGGATCAGCACTTGTTCGGGGCAACGCGCTGTGGTAACACCGCAGCAGTTCTGCCTAGCAGATACCTCCGACACTTTTTCACTCTAGATTTTTATCTTAAATAAGATACATCCTGCAGTGATGTCAGACTCCGTGAGTCTGAATAGATGAAGCAGCACAGGAACTCTAGGCATTCACAAGGAGGATGGGGGCTTTCTAACCAGTGGAAGACGGGCGATGCATGGTAGGTCTATGACACAGTAGTTTTTTCAGATTTGAAGTGTATAGTTTGGTAAAATTTGAAATATTCTCGGGTATCCATAGTGTATCCTGGATATGCTAGTGGATTCCAAGCGGTGATACTGGCGATACTGGAAGCCTGTCGAAGGATAGAACATAATCTAAGCCCCGAGTGTAACACACACATTGTGATTGATAGCCAAGTCCTCCTGGGCAGTGCAAAGACATGCTTAACAGTGAAGCTCAAGGCCCTCCTTCTCTGAGCTCCTGGTCGCAGAGGATAAAGGGCAGGCCGGCGGATTGGCCAGCTCGTCCTTGGCTCTTCAAAGTTTTCCATTGAGCTTAGTCTGCGTTCTGAGTTAGTCGACTGTCTTTGACTCCATGTGACGAAGTCAAGGGCGATTTGGCCTTCCTACCCTAGAACCCACTTATGTGAGCCTTTTGGTAAGACGCAAGCGTACGCGTATAGGATTACGATCTGCACGGAACACTGATCTATTCGAGACCATGCGGCCAGACTCGGTATCCACAAATTCACGAGATTTTGAACTTTGGCTCAATGGAAGGATATCTGAAAGTTCCTTTAGAAGTTTAGGAGCAAATAGTATCTTGGGCCGAAATCAAATAGGAGACTAGAAGATTGTGCAATTACGAGGATACTGAATACTAGAAGACGGGAACTCCTTGTTTACTCTGGAGGCTGAGAATGTGATATAATCTTCAAAATATGTATTACATGCATGACCCCCACTTTTATTGCTTCCTCCAAACAATCGAGTGACATAATTGAAATAGAATTTTCCAGTTAACTAGTCACACTTAGAGTGATGGCGTCAATTGGAAAAGCGTGCAGTTCTTCTGGCGTATTTTTTCTGCCGCTACAAAAGATACGCCTTAAGGCGACACGCTTGTAGTAAATTATTGCTAATCGTTACTAATCGCTTACTATTTCATAATTGCATAAAATCCTATTCTTTAAGCCGATGCTATAATTAATGAGTATGTCATTTAGATCCATTCATTGTGCCACACGAATCATTTATTTTATCTGATTGTAATAAATTTTCGTATCGTTAAGCTAATGGATTTTAGACTTGTTGACTTTTTGTTATGCGTAGTCGAGGTTTTCATAGGTACAGATAATGCATGAGAGGTGCAACTCCTTTTTTGGCGTTTTCAATTTTCTCAGTGGCTGGTGCGAAGTATTGCACAATTTATTATTTGCTGATTATCTTGGTTGCATTCTTACTGCATTCGGCATTATTATATGCTTGCTTAATTATAGATTAATGCTCATTCTAGATGCCTCTCCTTCACAAAGTGCGGCTGTGCGGTATGCGCTGCTACTGGTTCCCATGCGAGCATGAATGTTATTTCAAGGTAGGGTCGAAATTCAATAGAGTTTTCCCGCATTCCGCGGTTCTATTCTAGCATATGTCTTCCTGGCATTCCATTATGACTTCGCACACCTGTCGAGTTCTCCATTCAAAGAAGAAACCTTAGCCCAGTCTGCAGGCATCATTCAGATGTACAAAATGCAAATCAGGGTGTGGTTACGCATGCAATTCCTTGGGCACCCCATCCTTTTACTCCCACAGGTTCGCACATGAAGACAATTCCTTGAGATCCCACATAATTCCCATGACATGTAAAGAGTTTGCATCTATCATTCAAAAAGGGTCCCATGGTCGTCGCCACCGCCGCCGGTCGCCATTCCCGCTGTACCACACAAAGTGATCTTCCGTCAAAAACTGAGACTCAGCCAGAGATCGCTAAGAACCTTCTCAAGATAGAGTGATCATCAACGGAGGTAAAACAACAAAAACCCTGAAAAAAATAAGCAATCTGTTTGCGCAGGTTTTGTTGATGTTTGGTCATTCTGTCTTCATTCGTGGACCAGACAGGCGCCCACCTTTGGCCCGTATGTCATTTCCTCGATTTAATACGAAATGCACGCGACTTTACCCTTACCTTGTCTTGTTTTACCTTAAGCGCGCCGCGACGGGCCCAAATAAATCCAATCAAATATAATCACTTGTCCGTTTTATGTTTTTTCAACAGTGATGTTGGAAAATATATGGCCATGTGAATGTACTTGGAGTTATTTGCTGCATTTACATGAGGAATTTCAGGCATGCATGGTTGCCCACGATTACACAGGGGAGAACAATTGGTCAGACATAAAATAAATTTTTCTAAATGCTTGATTGAAGTAGATTTTGGTCGAAATTTATTTAAATTAAAATTTATTCACATTCGGTCATTCATTTCGGTTCGGATTAGCCTCAGCCGAGGCAATGCATCAGACGCTGCCTCATCTCTACCCTGGGAGCAGCGTGGCATTTGCTTCCTTATATAAATTCAAAAACACGACATGTGTATGAATTGTGTATGACGACAAAAACCGCCTAATAAAATGGAGACCTAATCCGGCGGATTAGCACCCACTAAAAACCACCCCCGGTCTTTCCAGCCTCAGCCCCGCTTGACCACAATTTAGGTAATACTTCCCCGGGTAGGTTTGCCCTTAGGCACTCGTGCTTTTCTCCAATTTGCAGCTTTCCTCCTTCCTTATTCCTTCAGGAACTCCTCCTGTATTTGCATAATTGCGGAGCAAACCGTAAGCTACTTCTCCTCGGACGTCAGCATCTCCGCCACCAAGCTCTCCGGGGTCACACTCCTGCCAAGCACTTGGTCTAGGCTCCTCCTCTCCATTGTAAATCTTGGGCAGTAAAACATCACATGCTCTGGATTCTCCGGTATGCCATCGCATCTGGGACAATTCGGACAATCATCCAGCCCAAAACGGTGCAGATACTTCTTTACAGCAACCACCATGTCCCGTGAGGAACTGGGTAATGTGGTAGTTGGTCTCCTCATGTTTCCACACCCTAATGTTGGGAATGAGCCTGCGCGTTCATTGACATTTCGTAGACTCGTCCCATCTGCGTTGCTAGTGATCATGCGACTCTGATCTTGCCGCATTTCTATGCTCTGCGTGCTCCTCCATACGTTTTGCATGGTACAGCACACTCATTTCTTTAGCCAGAATGCCGACAGGGATCATACCTGCCACCAACAAAACTGCCTCATCTGATGTGGTTCTAAAAGCACTGCAAACCTTCAAAGCCATCAGCTGATAAACTGAGTTCGCCTGCTTCCGTCTCTGAGAGTTTGTAAGCGCCTTTGCCCATACAGGTGACGAGTAGAGCAGGTTAGAAGCAACCTCCGGCAGTGTTTCGGTCCACCAATATTCAGTAACATTTTTGCGAGTGGCGTGGTGGCACTGTCTGCCTTTTGGCATGCATATTTTTCCTGCGGTTGGTTATTAACACCCCTTCCGTTTTCGCGTCCGCCAAATTCAGCTCGGCCCTTTCTTGCCAGGACTTTCTCACTCTCACTGTTTCCGTCGCGTCGACCTCCACATCTTCTGGGTGTTTGGCTTCAACAACCACAGCTAGGACATTAGCAAAGCCGACAATAGCAAGCACCCGATTCTCTATGATATTCCACAACAGGGGACCAAGTACCGATCCCTGTGGTACTCCGGCTGTGACAATGTACTCTTTGGGGCCCCTCATTCATCCCGTACCAGAGACTCCTCTCTGAGAGGTCGTTTTCCACCAAATTCGCTAAGTAAGTAATTAAACGCCCCTTTAATTCTATTCCTGTTGGCCTAATTGAATGCGTTTTCGACATCCCGCGCCAACACGGCACAGCAGCCGCCAGAAATCAGTGCACTTTTTGCCTGGTTTACTACCATGCCAATTGCGTCCACCGTAGAGCGGGCACGTCGGAAACCAAACTGGCATTCCGACAAACCATTGCTGGCTTCGACGATGGGTAGGAGTCTGTTGCAGATGACTTTCTCCATCATCTTCCCCATTGTATCCAGCAGGTAGATAGGATGATACGCCGCTGGGTTTCCAGGTGGCTTGTCAGGTTTCGGAAGCAACACCTACTTTTGCTTTTTCCACTGGGCAGGGAATATTTCTTCATTTAGGCATGCCCCGACTCCTTCTCTAGTGGCTAAAATGGCACTCACGTATGTCAGGTCCACTATATAGACCCCAGGCCCCTCCCCCAGAAAGTGTACGAGGCCCCAACATTCGCCAGTACCACGTCAAGCACCACGAATTCTTCGAGAAGAACACGTCCCATCTCATTAGATTTCCGGCTGCTCCATTCAAGAGCCCACGCATTAAAATCACTTACTATTGTGGTCGGCCAACGTCCTCTTGCATCCAAAACCAGAGCGGCCAGCATCTGCACATACTCGTGTGAAGCATAGCAGTTATAAATGTGGACGCCTTTCACTTTCGCCCTGATGAAGCTCTCCTCCGAATGCTCTATTATTTCCTCGAAGGCGCTATTCGGCTCGTTTGGTCTTCGGCCCAAATGCTACTAAATGGTTTCGATATGGCTCACTCTCGGGAATAGTTTCCGAGAGTAGATCCTGTGACGCCTCGCAGTGGTTGAGGTTGATTAGTACTTGTCATTTGGACTGGTGCATGTCTTCGCAATGTGACCGAAGCCAAGGCATCTAAAGCACAGCTTCAACCCCACCTGTTCCCTAAGACGACACATAACCCAGCCTAGTCTCACTCTCCCTGCTGCTAACAGATGGCGGTTTGTGTTCCTCCCTAGGCTTTCCTCAGCGTTTTCACCGTTGACTCTTGTAGTCCGGAAAGATCGACCTGCTTTTCCAACGCTTCGCGAATTTCCACTTTCGCCGTGATTTCATCTATCATACATCTTTGCAGATTATAATGATCTCTGGTCTGCTGGCCTTATGTCGGCTTCCTTCCCTAACGACTTGGCTCAAGAATTTATCCGCGTTTACATCCTGGGGTTTCTTAAGCTCCAACATAAAATCTCCTGCCTGGGACCATCTAATACGGCTGACATTGTCCCCCAAGTTGATGAGTTCGAAGTCTTTCTTCACTCTCCTGAGTATGTCGGCGTATAACCCTTCGCCTTCATTTGGAAATGATAATCACCTCCGGTCTTATCTTCCTCGGATCATTTCTTTTCCGTGGTTCCACTGTCCTCCAAGCTGCCGCATCCGACTTTAAAGCTGCAGTCCCTTTTCTCGAAGTTGACGCTGCAATAGTTTCACTGCGTTCAGTCATAGCCCTCGTCTGCCCTGCCTTTTTGGGAGGTGAATCCTTTTTTCTTTTCGGGATTTGCTGGTCTGCTGAGTCGTTTAGCTTTTCGCGCAGCCTCTTCCCCGGTTTGTATTTTGAGCAGGCGTTACATGAGTCGCCTGGTTCACTTTTTCAATCGACGGCCTTCCTCCCTCGTTCGTCCTGGGCCTTGCCGTACGCCAAACGAATGCCTCTTATCATGGCCCTTATATTCTGATGAATATTCCTGCACTCCTTTATGAATTCACACAGCTCCATGATTTTTTGACACAGAGCAGTAAAGGCAGCTCCAAACTGATCGCTGCCCAAAGCATCGCTCGGGTGATTCAGTGTGAAGGATTCTTCCTCCTCGTAGGCTCCCGCTACGCACTGGGGGTGGCGATTGCGGGAGCTTGTGCCAGTGTGGGAGGAGATCTGCGAAGAATCGAGCTCCTTCTGAACGGGTCCTTCAATGAAGCCAGTTCCAGTCACTCCCATACGTTTGTAACATTAGATGTTTCAGTAACCAAGGCTCCCACTACTGAGGCACTGCGGTCGTTGGATATCGACGCTTGCCCACTCCCAAAAACCGCCAATACTGGGTTTCCGACCTTGATACCGGCATTCTCCCTTCGAGAGATGCCAAGCGCTCTTCCAATTGTTTGATGTTGCCCTACTGACAATCCAGTTGCTGGGCCATAGCGGAATTTTCCTATTTTAGTTCCTCGATTTTTTTTGAAGAAGCTCGCGTTTACTTCCTTCATTTCTGAAGGGCTTGTGTTTCCTTCTTCTGATGACGTTAACTCCTCTGGGAGTATCATCTTACTTCTCTTGACGGACATCCTGCTCCTAAGCCGTTCCCAAGTTGTTGGCAGATCTGGATTTGATAAAAAAATAATTTTCTTTAGTTGGTTCCTTTCTTTAAATTACCTTGTTTGAGGTGTCCACTGTGTAGGAGTGATACTTTCTTAAAGAGGACTTAAATTCCTCGGGAATTATGTTCGAAAGGCTAGGGTCATTTAACGTCCTTTTGTGTAGGTTGAATCTTCCGGAGCTTAACAAGTCCGACATTTGTTCGATAAAAATTCTTGTCTCCTGTCAGGTCCCTGCGCCACTTAGCAAGTTCTCCGCATAGAAGTCGGTCCCACCTTCTTCGCGGGAAGCTTGTTTTCTCATCTTCGCCAAGTTGCAGCAAGTTTTGGATCAGCAAAAATATAGCAAGGGCTCCTCCTAATGAAAGAATGAGGAAAATGTTAGGTTGGTCTGCAAGCACTTGACGAGGAAATTTTCATAGATGTGTGGTTGGATCAAGAGGTAATACCAGGTACACCTTTGGAAGGAGCCCTTCATATCACGGAGTGTATCGCGACGTCATGGTTAATGTTGTTGCCTAAAAGATTTCTACCGGCTGTAGAGAGCCTGGGAGGCTTATCAGGCCGACAATTCGGCTTCCGTACGGCCAGTTAAACCGCCGACACGATCCTTATCTGCCTCATATATTACACTGGCACTAGCAAGTATTGTGCTGTGATTACCCTTGACGTGCATAATGCGATCAACTCTGCCAGTTGAAACCTTATAAGGAGGTCATTGGCAGTGATTGGTGTATCCAGTTACTTAACTGCGCTAGTCGACATCTATTTAACAAGTAGAAGGTACGACACAAGCAATGGAGCCAAAAATTGTATTGCTTCCGCGGGTGTTCCACAGGGCTCTGTTCTGGGGCCGCTATTGTGGAACATCATGTATTATAATGTCCTCAACGTCCCAGTTGCTAGTGAGGCTACAATATTAGGTTACGTCGATGACATTCCAGTTATTGCAGAATATCTGGTTGATGTGGATTTATATTCATCTCAAGCAATTACTGCTATACGGAAGTGGCTGAAAGATGTAGGTCTTGCACTCGGGAAGGATAAAACAGAGGCGGTGCTTATCACGAACCGGCGTAAGGAAACCACTGCTCGTATCAGAATGGGGAAGCATATCATGACTTCAAAGCCAACAAATAAATACTTTGGAGTGATAATAGATGCGAGGCTGAATTTCAAACAGAACCTATAACATGTTTGCACAAAGACATCCAATGTTAACAGACTGTTTATAGTTAGATTGATGACCTCTATACTGCTCTACGCAGCGCAAATTTTGTCAACTCAAAAGATGAGGGTGGTTTATAGAAGGACCGCCTTAAGAGTGTGCTGTTGTTATAGAACCATCTCAGACGAAGCAGCCTATGCAGTAGCCGCAAGGGTGCCCATCGACATTTTGGCCAATGAGATGATACGCATTGATGATGGCCGCGATTCTTCCTCTGATCGACACATGAAAAACGCCGAAAGGGAGAAATCGTAAAGCAAGAACGGTGGGAACGGGCGGAAAAGGGTAGATGGACGCACAGATTGATTCCCAGCATCAAGTTGTGGACGCAGAGAACGCATAAGCTATGATCTCACGCAGTTTCTCACAGACATGACGGTTACCGTACATACCTTTATAGGTTTAAACTGGACAGTTTACCCAACTGTCCCAACTGCGATGGTATTTCCAAGGAACCGAAGCATGTTTGCTTCCATTGCCCTAGATTCGCAGATGAAAGGCAGAGTCTAGAAGATATTGGGAGGGACAGTACCACCGGAAAATATAATTGGGTAAATAATTGCATGCCAGGAGAGCTGGAATGTAATAAACGACTTGGTAGGGTGGATTCAGAGTCGAGGAAGGCGTGGTTGCGAATGCAGTTGTTGGGCGAAGGGAGAGGCTAGAATCATGTCCACCCCTTGACGAAATACTTTGTCTGGTTCTGCGGGAAAGAGCACTAGAGGTAGGGGGTGGTTTTAGTGGGTTAAAATCCATACAGTGAACAGAGGACCTGGAGATGAAGCATCAACAAATGATCTTCACAATCACCTGAAGAACGTTATCATGGATACGGCCACAAACATACTTGGCCCCAGCCGCAAAAGGAGTAGGAAAGGTTGGTTTGACGATGAATGTAAGCTAGCAACGGAACGGAAGAATGCCGCATACCGAGTAATGTTGCATTTTCAAAGAACGCGGGCACGCGCAGAGACTTATCACGAACTCCGACGAGTGGAGAAGCGACTTCACAGACGGAAAAAGGAAGCCTGGGAGAACCAACAAGTCTATGAACTAGAAAAGTACACGGAGCAACCGCACCAGGCGCGGCAGTTTTACCAACAAGTCAGCAGGATGAAACATTATATACCATCAAGTGTATTGCTGAGTTAGGAGTCCCTCGATTCTCAAACAAAAGTCTAGCCTGTAAATCCCGAATGGATGATTTCTTCGGGCGTAGAGATTGCATCAGCGACTGTGTTATCGGTGCCGCTCAGGTGTCTTATATCGGTGGTGAACTGGCTAATATAGATGAGTTGCCTGGTCCACCTTCGTTCGGTGGTTAACTATTGGACCACCTTGGACCTGATTACCTGACGGACCAGCTTGGTGTGCGACGTAGCTCTCTAGCTATGCAGGTTCTTTTTTTTATTCATGCCAACACGATTGTAGGATCTTACCAGTAGTCTCAATTGTAACGTTGACCTGACATGATACATTAGTCCAGCAAGCAGCAAAGCACCGTTCAGCTTTAGCTTGAGTAAGGTCACATTGGCTTTTACTGGCTTCACTCTGTTCTCTGGTTGGCATAGATCAAGGATATAGCCGGCTTGCTATTGGAATAGATGATTCTTCAATACACCACAGCCCTCGCAGATTCTGAAGCATCGTAAAATTCGTGAGACTCGCTTGTAATGGATCCATCGAGAAGTATGGATTCCAAAATTGGTAGCCCTACCTCTAACCGCCTCTGTTGTGTCTTTTTCACCTCCGAAGGGACTTCACCCCAACCTATTTCTTACGGCCATATCTTCTGCATTAGGCTTTTTGCTGCAATCGCTACGGACGGTAGCCATTGAAGAGGGTCGAAACTTTCGGCAATATTTAATAGAAGACATGCTTTTGTCAGCTTGCTTGATGGATCATTCTTCATGATTTTTAGACGAAAGTCGTCTCTCATTGGATTCCAAATCAGACGATGGAGAAGATTTTGCTCAATCTCGTGTAAACCCATTTCCTTGAATTGCTCTGGAATTTTGTTGTAACCGCTGGGATCATTTAATGCCCACTTGGGACGGTTGAGTTTAATATGTCCGAAATTTGTACGAATTCTCAACTCCTGTCTGTTACCTATGCCACTTGTCGGCGTAGAAGTCCACGTTTTCTTATCTTGGGTAAGTTGCAACCAAATAAAAGAGTCGTGTTTACGTACTCCTTGACTGGCACATCCCTAGATCGCCTGTATAGCACATGTTACATCCTATTCATCTGACACATCATCTCAATATCGGTCGAGATTACGAATTCATGCTTCCTCCACCAAAGTACCAAAAGATTTGCGCGAAGTCATCTTGCAGGTTAGGTTGGTATACAGCTTGTCGTGGAGACTGATCCCGGTTTCATTGCAATCCTGGTCGAACATTTTTGGTGGAGCTTTCTATCTTGATAACCGGCTGGTGGTGAAGATAGTACACGTTGCGATCTTCTCCAGTAAGTGGAAGCAGCTGCCGTATGTGACCCAGATCGATGTACTTCTGTAAGGCTTCATGGTAACACCGTTGAAGATCAGGATCCCAATCGAGACGCCTTCCCACTGTTTTAAGCAAAGCAAACGCCTTGTTCCTGGAATTTCCCAGAGATGCAATTGCAGTATTGTCCTTAAGTGGTAACATTACAGCATATCTAACATTTGCGTCGTGGACCCTTGAGTTCTGGTAGTTAATTTCACACTCGTCTATTGGGGGCAAGTCTTCAATTACAACGTCTGAGTTGAAGAGCGCTTTAAGGTACACATGGGTGTGAAAAGGCTTTCAAAGGGAAGTAAAGAGGTGGGTTCAACAATTAGAGCTGGTGGATTGAAATGGTGTAGAAAATAGCGCCGAAGTTTTTTTTGCCTTGCCTAAAAGTCAATTTTGAAAGCTTGTGATAAGCCAGTTCGGTGTTATTATTTCGCAATTTTCCAGAAGAAGAGAGAATTGATATCATAACTTTTGTTGCCGACTTTTGTTGCCTACACGGGCGAGTTGGGGCTTCCTATCATCCATATCATGGTCTATTGTTTGGTTTCCGGATCGTACTTATAGAACTCTCTCGCTACTCCTCCAATTTATCTTGCTTTCTTCCGACACATCTGATTCATCTTCGGCTATTATACCCTCCATTCCTCTTCTGTCAATCCGGATCCATCAATTGTCGAATTTCTTCTTGGAAATGTCGTTAGTGACAGTTGCGGCTCCGATGGTATCCAGAATCTCTTCCTAGAAAAATGTAAACAGAACATCCCCCTTCACATTCCTATCATTTATAACAACAGTTTGTCCCAAGGTATTTTTCCGGACATGTGGAAGGAAGCTCATATTATACCCTCACACAAAAAGTGAGGATACGTGGGCCGAAAATTAAGGACTTATATCCATTCTTTCCTCGCTCTCCATAATATTTGAAAGATACGTAAAAGACTTTCTTTCGTCTCGTTTTGGTCACCTCATTGTGAAATTCACTAACTTTGTTGCGAAATCTCCAAATACAAAAACCAATGCCCATACATGATATACTGACTTCCCCAAAGCTTTCGATTCCATTGAACATTCCTTGCTTCTCACTAAACTCCGATCGTAGGGATCTCTGGCAAGAATTCTCTTTTGGTTAAGATCTTACTTAGATAGAAGAGTAAATCGTGACTTTTTCAATGGTTGCATCTCGTCTGCATTTTTTCCTCTGTCGGAGTACCCCAAGGGTCAATCCTTGGTCCTTTTCTATGCTAGCGCTAGCCGGCAGCTATTTAATAGATAGAAGGCTCTAATACGACACAGACAATGGAACCAAAGAACATATTGTCTCCGTGGGTGTTCCGCAGGGCTCTGTTCTGGAACCGCTGTTGTGGAACATCATGAATAAAGATATCCTCAGTTGCTAGTTAGGCCACAATAGTGGGCTACACCGTTGCAGAAGGTCTGATGGATGTGGAATTATGTTGATCCAAAGCAATCACTGCTATAAAGAAGCGGCTGAAAGAGGTAGGTCTTGCACTCGGGAAGAGGAGGATGCTTATCAAGATTTAGTCAACTGCATTGCATACCGCAAGTAGGTCCAGCGAAGAGTTAATTAACTTAGTCCATTCAAGACCCATCTTATCATGGGAGAACTTATCGCACTGAAATATGGTGTCATTCGTCTCACTCACTCCATAGCTGTCGCAAACCCGCGAAGGAACCGCTCCAATCTTGTAATGAAAATCTCTGCAAAAGGAAAATCATGAGGAGACTAATCTAATGAGGTTCTTCACATCTCTGAAGCTGGGGGGCATATCCCGAAACGAAGGGTTAATTATGATGTTGAGCAATATTTGGGAGAAAAAATTACCTTTGTCCATGGAAGTGAGTTTAAAGACTTCGTTCCGTTCGAAATTAATGGTGTATCGGACTGATAACCAAGTGTCTGACAAGGCGGCAGCAGGCGGAATGGGAGAGCCAGCCATCGCTAGACGAGACAATCGCAATCACCCGCCTTCATTAGAAAAATTTCCTCTATGCCTAGGAGGCGAGAATATAAGAAGATCCTTAAAGCATATTTTTCTCATTTCGTCATGGGCCCGGGCCGGCAGATAATCGGCCGGAGGTTTGCCCGTGAGGACTTTGATAGCTCGTAGAGAACCTTAATGATAAGGATTTTATCCAACTTTGCGGCACTTGACAATTTAATGGCTTGTGCAATGGATGGGAGCTCCGTTGGGAGGATCGAAACTGAGGATGTCTTGAGCAGAGTGGTTATGATCGCTTAACAAAGGGTTTCCCATTTCTGAGCTTTGTCCTCATCACGTGCGGCAAGCTCCATTCTGGTGAGAGTGTCATCCTCCTCGTAGGGGTTTAGTATGGAGCAATATCTGAAAGGGTTTGGAATTTCGTCCACACATGTATTCTCTAGCAATGCGTGAAACTTCCCAAAAACAGCGAATAGGATATTGGAGTTGACATTGCTGTTTCTGGTGAGGGCGTAGAGTGAAGAGTTTAAAACTTTGGCGTTTAGAATTTCTCTTGCTGAAAGCAGTGCTGTTCTGAAGGATGAAGGAGGCTCATTGCCTAAGGTAAAGATGATATGTCTCGGGATGGGTCTGGCTAGGCCAAGACAGGCAGCTGTGAGGGATCCAATCTTTTTTCTTGAGATAGTTGGGTGTCACAATTGAAAAGTGGGCGTAGTCCAAAACCGGTCTGCGCTTTAAATAAAACAATTCAAAATTGGAGGTAGATTCAACCTTTTAAGGCAAGCCCCGACTAAAAAGCTTCTAAAATAATGTCAAAATCACAAAGGCATAGATACTTTCTGAATTTTGCAGGCCTTGTAATGATAAAAGTGGATATAGGAGGATCAGATCGATCATCCTGAGTGGCCGATAACGACCTAGAGGGCACAGCTATCCCAGAAATCTAAAGAAATTGGCTAAGTTGACCGTGAAGGTCCGCCCACAAAGATTGAAGCTCCATCAAAGTGTTCGGTCGACACGTTCTTGCACGCCTCTGTGCTAGTCAGGCTCGGGAATGTGGGGAGGGGGGTCCTTTGAGCGCTTTGATCCCTCACGCGTCATTACTACAAAACAACGTGTCTATTCCGATGCGTGGGCCCGCACCGGATTCTGAAATAGACATTAAAAGGGACTTCGCGACGGCCTATCAAAATGATAAACTGGCCTGAGGATGTCGAGGAAGGGTGGGAACCTCAGGGGCCGCGCCTCATACAAGATCTGAGGCGGAAGAGGCAATAATTGAGACGGTGATCCGTCGTGGATTTTCCCCTCCTTGATCGCGGCACTCGGGTCCGGAGACTTACGGCTCCACGCGCGCGGTCGAGCTGTTTTTTTTTTTTTTCTTTTCTATTTTCCAATTTTAGTTCGCGTTCTGTTTATCATTCGATAGGCTGTCGCGAAGTCCCTTTTAATGTCTATTTTGGAATCCGGTGCGGGCCCACGCATCGAAATAGACACGTTGCTTTGTAGTAATGAAGCGTGAGGGATCAAAGCGCTCAAAGGACCCCCCCACATTCCCGAGCCTGGCTAGCACAGAGGCGTGCAAGAACGTGTCGACCGAACACTTTGATAGAGCTTCAATCTTTGCGGGCGGACCTTCACGGTCAACGTAGCCAAATTTTTTAGATTTTTGAGATAGCTTTGCCCTCTAGGTTGTTGTCGGCCACTTAGGATGATCGACCTGATCTTCCTATCCAACTTATTACCATTACAGCCTCCAATTCAACAACTTAAACTATCTCCCATATTTCACATAATCCCAAAATATTTAAGCCCATTGAAGAAATATTTCCATGACTTATTGTATCCACAACATACAGCGTATCTGAAAAACATGAATCGCATTAAGTATCTGCTCCTCATATATGACATGATCACAACCAGCCAAGAAACAAACAACAGACAAGACAGACAGAAGCAATCCCGCGATATCAGAGTACACGTCGCCCGGCATCGTGGCGGCGGTATGTTTTGCTACCTACAAATCGCAAGGACGATCTTCATTATCTTACCAAGATCTTTAATCTATGCGTAATTCATTATGAGAGCGGATGAACCGTGGGTAAGTTTTATCGTAGAACAAAACGTAGAAACCCACATGATCCCCGGCGGATTATGGCACCATATCCATATGTTTCGCTGGGGTCTATAATAATCCGCTGAAATTGTTAGCACCAATTACGCGAATTGCTGGAAAGGTGAGTTGCGAGTAAACACAAATTATGGGGTGGCGTGGGGCGTGGGTCGTACGCATAATTTGTGATCTCTTTGTATAACATTTATCTGAATGTTTTGATTGTTTCGAGTGATTATCTCTAGAGTGGCTCCAGTGGGCAATCTGGGGCATTTTCAGCTTCGGTACTATCAGCGCGTTTAATCTGAAAAGATACTAGTTTTTGCCCTTTTAGCGGAAACCATGGCAATAAACCTGAATCAATTAGGAGAGTTAATTGCGGTCCTTTCATGGAGCTTTGTAGTCCTGGCAGTAATTTCTCATCTAAAAAATCGGTGAAAATTCTGTTGATTTATCTTTTTTTTGCAACATCAGTAAGCATTTCCTGTTTCTTAAGCTTTCCTGGAGGCACATGAGATTTTCTCAGATCCCTCTTAGGACCGGCGATCTTGCACTGGGAACAATCAAGGAAATATATGTATTTATTAAAATATGGTGATTAGCAATCCATCAATGCCCCGATGGGGGCCACATATGTACATATCATGCTAAAGAAGGAAGTTGAGGAACGAGAACTTTGTCGACACCCTGTGGCGAAGTTAATTGACTGGATAACACAAATGAACGATCATTAGAGACTACCATAGTACGATTGTCGGCCTATAATTGCTTTCACATATGAATACAAAGTGTGGCGAAGTTAATGGCTTTCGATGAGGGGCACGTGGGTTTGTAGCATTCAAGCACGGAAGGAAATCACCCACGCGTCAAGATTTCAGCTCCGAGTGAACGGACGTCTCTTTCAAGCGATTCAGGTGAACGGCTCGCATGGGCCGAATAGTCGATTGTCGATATTTGTTCATTCATCGTGGAACCTAATTAGTATGGGTCGCCAAGAAGCTGCTCTGATATAAGACCCCGGCTCTCATCTTTTGCTTCCCTTTGTTGCACTGAGCTCATCTGATCGCATTATTTACCCATTTGCGTTGTTCCTGGCGTTAAACGACAACAATCCCGAAAGTCAATTGCCTGAGATTCTTCCAACAGAAGCGCCGGCATCTAATCCTATTAAGCCACCACCGAGGCGAGCAGCCAAATTAGAATTCGGGGCAATAAACAAGAGCAATGCCACAATGTAATTGCCAAGATCTGCCTCAACTTGATTTCAAAATAGGCTCCAGCTCCAGCATCAAATCGCTGTCTCCGCAACAGCGCCATAAACGAAATTGAAGATAATCAGGAAATTGGAGGAAAATGGTAATTTATACCACTTATCATTTACACTTTCCTTAACGACCCAACAATAAATACGTGTTTAAGCTACACGAGGGCTTTCTCTTTCGACCATTCAACTAAATTACCTTAAGACGCGCCTTGGATGTGGGTCGTAAAGAGTCATAACAAACAAAATCGGATCCTCCATGAATTGAAATGAACGACGACCTCCATGCATGGATGTTTGTTTGGACTTGAAATGAACTGTAAGTGGGAAATCATGGATTAATATTGTAATGGGGTGTATATGACACCCTGTGCAACATCATGGCATAGTGGTTAGAGAGTTGCAATCAAGTGGTTACATCCTATTCTATTTCAAAGCCTATTTTCCAATAAAATTCGCATGAACAGAAATGAGCTCTTTTATATGATTGCTAATGGGATGAGGGTGTCTACATTGAATATTCCAAGCAATCCAGAATTCAAGGATACTAACCAGATTTGAAATGAGGCTGGAAGGTATTGAGCCCAGTTTAACACTTGCTTTCATTTGAATAGCCACAGTAAGGAATCGAGAGACAGAAATGGGACTGTGGTGCCGTGCCAAAGCCACCTCCATGACCGGATGCGACATGGTAGTTATTCTTTCCGAAATGACAGGTTCAAAGAAATGAGAATACACAATATGTGCATGCGAAGGCCAATGCTTCTGCATTAAATTGATATGTGTAGAGGGTATTACCTGCTATGAAGCTGTAATAATGGATTACATCGAGGATTTGGAGAGAGCTCAGATATGATAGAAGTTCTCCATCAGGAGGGTAGGCAGATGAGGAGAATTTTACTGAAAAACACATCGAGTGGTATTTTCTCACACTGTACGTCAACTCTTTCCCAAAACATTAGTGTACCGAGATATCTAAATTCGATTATCAGAATGCACAATCAAACGGGAACGAAGCAGATGCAAATAATTAAGTACAGAGCGGACAGGAGTAGTTTCTCTCGCTATGTCGTCGCTCACCTCAGCACTGGGAATCCAGGTGTGGTCCCAGCGACCACTGCGCGAGCCATCCCACCGTTGTTGTCACTTTTTCCAGGGACTCCCGCCTTATTATCTTTCGGTATTCTGTATCGTTTTCAGGTGGATTCAGTCTCTTTTTCTCGTACAGACAGTGTTCCTCACTTGCCAGAATGTTCTTCGGGACTATTCTCGCTATAACACACACTGCCTCGCCTGAGATTGTTCTGAAGGCACACCCTTAGCGCCACTAACCGGTAAATCATGTCCCCCCCCCCCCAAAACTGGTGCCGCATATAACAGTGTAGAGCGAACCACTCCGTCCACAAGCAACCTGCGACTTTACCTTGGCCTCCAATGTTAGGCATAATCAGCGCTAACGATACGCTGGAGTTTGTCACTTTCTCACAGGTGTAGTCCAGGTGTCCCTTGAAATTGCATGAATCATCACCCCCAGGTATTTGATAACCGGCTTTGAAGTATTCCTTTTTCTACGATTGGTAGTCAAGACCGCGTCCGTCTTTTTGTCCAGAAGGTCTTCGTTAGCGTCTTCAGGTTGTTTCGCGATGACAGCCACGGTTAGGTCATCTGCGAAACTTATTATCTTGGCTTCCTTTGGTACGGGAAGGACATTGACTCTATTATACATGACGTTCCACAGGGGACGGCCTATACTCAACCCTGTAGTACTCTTGCTCTGACACTATACTGCTTGCTGGTACGTATAGCCCGCATAAGTTTATCTCAAAAGTTCGCATATACTTTCCATTTCTCGTCGAAGTCTGATCTTCCTTTAGATCGTTGGCAGATGCTTTTTGCTCGAAAATATGCAGCCTGCAATTCCGCGATTTCTTCATTCCACCAATAGTCTGACCGCCCATTTCCGAGGACTCGCCGCCTCGGCGTGGCAGCATCCTCTGTTCTCATTATGCACTTCATCATTTGCGCTATCTTTTCTGAAGCCGTCCTACCGAGATTGTGACCTCCCAATAGTATTTCTATGCATGGATCCTCTTCAAACTTTTCCACGGATTAGCCCTAATTTCAAGCTTTTCAGAAATGCATATCACCACATGGCTTACATTCGATCTGGAGGGAAATTGCCTGGTGGTCGTTTTGAGTATAGTGTTCACTGACAAACCAGATCATTCCCCTTGGCTTATATATGCCAGACCGACTATTGCTACCGAACCTGCCCCAGAAAAAGTGGATTCACCTTTGGTAGCACTCTAGTACCAATTCTACCTCCTCGAAAGCCTCTAGTTCGGCTGTCCCAATCCACAACCCACGCGTTGAAATCACCCGCTAACACATTTAGGGGTGACGACTTCTTTCATCCGAGACCAGCATATCTAACATTCCCTCGAATTCTGCTATCGTCACGTTAACAAAGCAACTATGTAAATGCGAGCTATTTTGGTCTTGATGTATCCAACTGCTGGAAACTCCATCATTTCTTGGATGGCTTGATTCCCACTCGCCCATATTGCCGCCTTGTCAGTTACAACTGCAATCTAAGCACCACCCTTATCATCTCTCATAGATGGTCTGTTAGAGTAGGTCTTGCGCTGCTTCTCTGTGGTTGACGTTAATTTGCGTCAGCCTCGTTTCTTCAATGCACCCAAGGCACTCGTGAATACGGGGCATCTGCTGCTGCCTGCGACGTGCCGACAGTCGATGCCTTTTTTCTCTTTGCAAATTATAGATTCAGGGCAACCTTGCACTCCCTGAACATATAACCCTCCCCCCCATTTTCACCAGCTTTTTAACCTGTCACAGTCGCCGGTGCATTTCACCGGAATGTGGCCAAATTCAATCTAAAGCAGCGCTTTACGGACACCTGCTCTCTGAGTCGACAAACGACTCAACCCATTTTTACTTTATCAGCCGCCAGAGTTTGAACGCTTCTTCAGCTGGTAAGCAGCCTGCCTCCATATGCACTCCTCAGTCCTGTGATTGCGGAATATTGCAAACCGAACTGTTTTTCTAGTGCCTCGCGTCGTGTTGGTCGTGATTTTATTAATGTCTTCACATTGTAGCATAATCTCCTGCTTCTTGAATAGTCAATCCTATACTCATAACTAGTGCGTCTTCCACTAAGGACTTCTCCCCCTTACCGAGGAAATTTTCAGTCGCTCTACCCGAAGGGTTCTTCAACTCCAGCATAAAATCTCCATTTCAAGATCATCTGATTTGGCTGGCGCTTTCTCCAAAGTCTATCAACTCCGGATTGGATTTGAACTTCCTGAAAATATCGAATATTATCCACCCTTTTCAAGATGATAATCAGTTGGAGCCGTAATCTTCTTTTACGTGTCTCACTTTCCTTTCCTCTTTGGGTCGATTGGAAACGACACCGCTGAATCCACGATTTTGGGCATCTTGTACGGCTTCTCCTTTCCTAGTGAGAGGCCTTTTTGTCTTTTAGGGTCCTACGAGGATCCAAAAGAATCGTTCGCTCTCTCTCTATCCCTCTTTTCAAGTTTACCATCCTTTGGGTTTTGGGGGCTTGTCACTTGTATTGCCTGATTGATGCTCGCTTTTTTCCAGCATTTTTATCGTCATTGGCACTATTGTACAGTACTCGAACCTCTGACCATAGCCTAGTGTACACTATATTTGTCCTTAATGGTTTCTGACACCGCTCCTCTGTATGGTTTTCCCACTGTGTGCTTCCATATTTATCAGCCTTCCGGGAGCTTTCCTGACCTTCACCTACAGCTGACTTTGAGGGGATTGGAGGATTGACTTCTCCTAAATGGATCATTCACCAGCACCTGCAGTATCTCCGGACCAGTTTTAGTCACTCTACTGTGAGTGGATGAATGGTCAATTTGTGCAGTATCTTTCCGTGTTTCTGGAACAGTCGTCCTCAGGGGTGATTTACTTCTTTTAAATGCCTATGCCTTCAGACTACTTGCTGTATTCGATGTGGCCAAGTAATCCATTCCCGAAGCATGTCAGTGGAAGGATATCGAGGACCGGGAGCCTGCTTGCCCACTCCCATAAGTTGTCTGGTGCTCCCGATCCCTGCACTGTAAATTGGTTTCTCCTTTCTTTCTCAATATTGGTTTCTTGTTCTGGGTATCCTTCCCCTGGTCATTTTTGTGCACGGGTGGATGGGTGTTTTTCTTCCACCTACCTGACCTGCGCATAAGCATGTCCATGCATGGATATCCCAAAATGCATGACTTCATCTTGATGGTATTTAAGTAAAGTAGATTCCTGATTTGTGCTTTGAATGCACTGTACAAACCGTATGGGGTCAATAGTCTTAAAGTTCGCTTAACATCCATTTGTTTTCTTTGGAGTGCGATATTAATATTGTCAGCGTTCTCAATTGATCTGTCCAATTCTAAGCTGCATCTTGAGTCTTCGGCGGGGGAGAGGTTGTCAGTGTCGGTCGGGTTGAGTCTTCCGTTTTAGGGAACAGAGAAGCCGCTTTCGTTCTTCTACATCTGAAGCACGTATTTGAGTAAATTCGCAGCGATCACCGCATGGTAGCAGGACTGTTAACGTTATTTTTTGTGGTAAATTTAAAGGATTTGTGGTCGGCCGTGTAGCGGATCATGGCGTTGCCTAGCGATATTTACTACCAACTAACCACCTAGTAGGTAAGGTATGAATTTTTCAAGGTTATCTGGACATCTCCTGTTGAAAGTTCCTAGTCCTTTGTACTCAGCTAGATTGTGTGATGTTTAATGGAAGACTGTTACTCAAAGCAGAGTACAGGACTCCTCTGTAGTCGCTGCTGCCCCAAATTGATTGACCACTTTACCTTGTTTTCTCCTTTAGTGGAATACCTGGAAAGTACATTAAAGATTACCTCCCTTTTCAAGGGAAGAAAAAAATGAACGGTAGCAAGGCTAGGATCGTCAACAAGTAATTTGATGCGGTTTGTTTGATGGCACTGAAAGCGTATTATCCACAGTAAGCTATGGTAGCATAGGCAATCGATGTTTTGGAATTTTCACTGCTAGAAATTAATGTAAATGGATAAAGCAGCTAACTAGAGCCAAACCGTGAGGGTCCTCAGCAAAGATTGAGAAACTTTCCACATCGTTTTCTCCCTTTGCAACCAGTTTGTCAACTATGTAGCTTTGTAAGTACTAAGAAACTTCTTTTATTTTGTTGTGACCGTGTTCAATTGGTATCGGATCAGTTCCGTATTTTGCTACTAAGTGTTTGTCCGCAAAAACGCATTAACCTACTTACAGAATTGACGTATTTCTGAATGGGCTCCCCGACAGCGTTATTCTAGATTGTCTCCTAATCTACTACTAATCCAGTACCATTGATTAATTTTTGAAGTGAATGAACCCAGTCTTATTATTATTCTGTTAAGGGAAAGTCGCACCGCGTCCTTGAAGAACTATTGTGCCCCTTTTACTGGTTATAGTGTACCTGTTGATCATAGTATCTCAAGCAGGCCTATAACCGTTAGGAACTTTAGTATGTTCCCTACTTCCAGATCCTTCAGCTTTGCATCTGGTATTAAGTGTTCTCCCAGATGTATCGACCTACTTTGCACAAGTGCCGGACACTGTCCCAGGACGTGCATAGAGGTTTCGTCCTCCTCCTCACAGAACCTTCAGGCAGTTTCCATAGATATCCCTAGCTTCCCTAGGTGATAGTTCAGCCGACAATGACCAGTGAGAATTTCCACTATGATTCGGAGGTTCTTTTTGGTGAGGTTTAAGCAATCCTTTGTGCGCATGGGTTCGTATCCCCCAATAAGCACCCTGGACTGCTCCATCCCTGGTAGGCCTGCCCAATATAGTTCCCTCAACCGTTTTTCTTCGTTTCTTAGATTCATAGCCATGAAACCGTTTCCGATTCCACAGAAGGGTTCTGGCCCGTATAAAGGCATCCCTGCTCCCTTCTTGGCTAATTCATCCGCTGCCTCATTGCCTTCCAGCCCAGCATGGCCTGGAACCCAAAGTATCCAGACCTTGTTGGACGAGCCGAGTGTATTCAGTCTCTCAAGGCATTCCCATACCAGTTTAGAGTTCACCTGGTTGGACCTAAGTGCCTTGATCGCTGCTTGGCTATCGGTGAGAATAGCTATGTTCTGCCCCCTGTAGTTCCTTTGCAGATTAAAGGAGGCACATTTGTCTATGGCGTAAATTTCAGCCTGGAATATGCTAGTGTACCTGCCCATTGGCTCAAAGTACATTTTCCTTGGACCAATGACACCGGCACCCGCTCCCTCTGCTGTGAGGGATCCGTCAGTGTACCAAGTAATCAGTTGCTGGTTTAGGCCGTATGTCGCAGCCACGCTCTCCCAGTTTGCCTTGTTACTCCAACGTGTTTCAAACTTCTTATCGAAGTGAAACCTCGTTGTGATGTTGTCCCTCGGTATCAGTAATTCGGGATACCGCCTAGAAAGGATATCAATCTTCCTTCGATTTAGGCAGCTCCCCGCCTCACTCATGCTACCGGCCATCCTGAATATTGATCTCCTTGCCTGCATCTGTATGTGCAGATGGAGAGGGGTTAATCCCAGAAGGACCTCCAGGGATGCCGTTGGGCATGTCCTCATTGCCCCACTGATACACACGCAAGCCAGCCTTTGGAGCTTATGTAATTCCCTGGCTTGTGTGCTGAGTTGGGTTCTTTCTGCCCAGATTACCGCTCCATAGGTAATCATTGGTCTTACTATTGCAGTATATATCCAAAGTAGTATCTTCGGGCTACAACCCCATTTTTTTCCTGGTATGGATCTGCAAGTCATCAGAGCCCTCGTGGCTTTCCGACAAGTGTTTCCGACATGTGTCTTCCAGAGTAATTTTTGGTCTAGCGTGATTCCCAAGTATTTGACCTCTGTTTCTCGTTTCACCTCCATATCATGTAATGTTATGGCTTTCAGGTGATCTAGCTTACGCCTCCTAGTGAATGGTACTATGGTGGTTTTGGTTGGGTTGATCCGCAGTCCCACCTTCCTGCACCAGGCACTAGTAACCCTTAATCCAGTTTGGATTCTATCACATAGGGTATCTTCATATTTGCCCCTACAGATTGGAACAATGTCGTCCGCGTAGCCCTGGACTTGTATTCCAGTATTAGTTAACACGTCCAGGAGTTCATCCACTACCATACTCCACATCAGCGGCGATAGTACTCCACCCTGTGGACAGCCTTGAGTGGTGTTCATGATAATAGAATTTGTACCTGTTTGTACCTCTATTTGTCTGCTTTCTAGCATTTTGCCCATCCAGAGTGCCAGGGTGTTTGCGGCTCAGGGCATCCTGTATCTCTGTGTGCGATGTGTTGTCGAATGCTCCTTCGATATCCAAAAACGCGCACAGTGCAATTTCTTTTGTTTCTATGGCGTCCCGTAGTAACTCTGTCAGCTGATACAGAGCAGTTTCAGTTGACCTTCCTGCCCGGTAGGCGTGTTGACAGTGATGTAAGGGATTACGCTTTAGAACGTTAGTTCTAATATAGTTGTCTATGACCTTCTCCACCGTTTTGAGTACGAACGATGTTAGGCAGATTGGTCTGAAAGATTTAGGGTGAAAAGGATCCTTTTTACCCGCCTTCGGAATAAAGACCACTTTTGCCCGTCTCCATGCCCTTGGTATGTAACCCAGTGCTATGCTCCCCCTTACCACCCTCAGAAGAGACTCTAAGATAATTCCTAGGCCTCTCTGGATAAGTGCTGGGAAAATGCCATCTGCTCCGGGAGATTTCATTGGTTGAAAGGTTCCCACTGCCCATCTTAGCCTAGCTTCTGAGCATACCTCTTTTGCTAGTTTCCAGCTCTCTTTCCTTCCCCTTTTATTCGTTGTTGGGGTGTCAGGCAGATTATTGTCGCCTGCCGCCGAGGGGTAGGACCCCGGGAAATGAGTTCTGAGAAGCAGGTGTACCCTGTCCTCCTCATTCTCGGTGAATGTCCCATCTTCGTTTTTCAAGCAGACAGAGGATATTCCCCCGTCTTTGGCTACAGCCTTGTACAGCCTGGTTGCTTCTGTGATCTGTTCAATCCCTTCACAGAATTTCCTAAAGCTGTTCCGTTTCGCTTCCCTGATGGCGTTGCTATACGCAGTCAGTGCATTTTTATACTTCCGCCAGTCCCCGGTTCGTTTTGCCCGGTTAAAGAGTTTTCGTACCTCCGTTCTCATTCTGGCTAAGTTTCTGTTCCACCATGGTACATCCCTTGATGACTTGACTGTCTTGGCCGGACAGCTGGCCTCGTATGCGTCAATGACGATTGTGTTGAGGTCTTCCACCACCGTTTCTAATTCTAATTCGCTCCTGATGTCACCGCTCCCTTGAAGGTGGGCAATGTTGTTGCTCAGGTGCATTGTGTAGGATTCCCAATCCGTTCTCTTGGGATTCCTTATTATTCTTTTTATTTCGGAGTTACCCTCAATGTCGAATCTGATTATCCTGTGATCAGACATTGAGGGTTCATCCGACACCCTCCAATTCCTGACCATCCCGTTCATTAGGGTATTTCCTAGAGTTATATCTAGTACCTCTTGTCTGGTGCTGGTCACAAATGTTGGAGTGTTCCCTACGTTGTATATTTCTAACTTATTACTAAGAATAAATTCGAGAAGGTACTCACCTCTACGATTAGTGTCACTGCTTCCCCACACTTCGTGGTGGGCGTTGGCATCGCAGCCGAGAAGAAGTGGTAACGCCCTCTCCTCGCAATACTCCGTCAGCTTTGCGACTTGTTCCGGTGGAGCCCGGCTCTCGTCTCCTGGGAAGTATCCCGATGCTACCACTACCTTTCGAGTGCTCCTCCCGGCTTCCAATGAGACTTGGATAGCCACAAGGTCCCCGGTTAAGAACTCTGAAAGACATATGTATTTTAGATTACGTTTGAGAATTATGCAAGCTCTTGGTTTTTCACAAGAGGAGTCCCAAATTACCTGCATGTCTCCTCCTTGCAGACCGCGAATCTGCCCCCGGTACACCCAGGGCTCCTGAGCCAGCACTATTCCAATGTTCTCCTTGGAATTTGCCCTTGCAATCACTGCAGATGCAGCTCTCGCATGGTGGAGGTTTATCTGGGCTATCCTAGTGCTGGCCATTGGCTCCGTTATTGTTTGGAGCTCTTCTCCACTGTCGGAGTGTCACCCTCCTCCTCCGACATGGCGCTTTCCTGCGTGTCGCTGTCCACCCCGAGCCCTAGCAGTCCTAGGTCTAGGTCGTCCAGCTT